>NC_081421.1:59457213-60057213 GCF_949786415.1 Peromyscus eremicus
GAGGGTGCTGCATGCTCCTGCTGCTGGTGTACTGGCTCATGAGGGTGCTGCATGCTCCTGCTGCTGGTGTACTGGCTCATGAGGGTGCTGGATGCTCCTGCTGCTGGTGTACCGGCTCATGAGGGTGCTGCATGCTCCTGCTGCTGGTGTACTGGCTCATGAGGGTGCTGCATGCTCCTGCTGCTGGTGTACTGGCTCATGAGGGTGCTGCATGCTCCTGCTGCTGGTGTGCCGGCTCATGAGGGTGCTGGATGCTCCTGCTGCTGGTGTACTGGCTCATGAGGGTGCTGCATGCTCCTGCTGCTGGTGTACTGGCTCATGAAGGTGCTGGATGCTCCTGCTGCTGGTGTACTGGCTCATGAGGGTGCTGCATGCTCCTGTTGCTGGTGTACTGGCTCATGAGGGTGCTGGATGCTCCTGCTGCTGGTGTACTGGCTCATGAGGGTGCTGGATGCTCCTGCTGCTGGTGTACTGGCTCATGAGGGTGCTGCATGCTCCTGCTGCTGGTGTACTGGCTCATGAGGGTGCTGGATGCTCCTGCTGCTGGTGTACTGGCTCATGAGGGTGCTGCATGCTCCTGCTGCTGGTGTACTGGCTCATGAAGGTGCTGGATGCTCCTGTTGCTGGTGTACTGGCTCATGAAGGTGCTGGACTTTTCAGTTATGGCTCTATGACCATGGTTGCTTCTAATTATGGCTGTTTCCTAAATGCCATTGTGTCCCAATCATCCTGGTATCCTGATACTGATGGGAAGTGTGATCCTGGAGCCGAAACACAGCTTCTATCTTAGGCTAGAAGCTACCTGCTTTGCAAGGGGCAGCAGGGCCTTTGCATCCATGACCTGTAATGTACCTTTCAAAGCCACTTTGGAAATCTCAGCCTGCTTCTCTGGCCTTTCCAATAACTGCACAGGCCATTTACCACCTTACCACATCGCCTTCCACTTACATGGAGAGAGTGGAGTTGGTTCTCAGCAGCTGAGTCCTGATCAGAACAAAGCTCAGGAGAGGCCTGTTAAAAGCCATCCAGAGCTTTCACTGTATGATAAAGAGGCATGTGAGGAGAGAAGAAGGGCCACGTTAGGAAAGCACTTGGGAGGTAAAATTAGCAGTACTTGGTGATTAATTGGATGTCAGGGATGGGAAGTAACAGAGAAGAAATTGCTAGGATGACTCAGTTTTCTGTGCAAATAACACAGACTGAATATCTGGGGAGCATCCAGCTTGGGGGGAAGCAAAATGATAAGTTTAGGGGCCCAAAGGTATCCAAGAAATGTCGCTTTCTTTTCATAGCAAAAGCAGCTAACTTCGTAACTGTGTGCCTGTTTATGTCCACCTCTTCTCTGAATCTGTTAAGCCCTTAAGCAGACACATGTCTCTGTTCCCGCCTTGAACACATGCCTCTGTTCCTACCCAGTCCCCAGCATAGCGTACTTTAGGTGCTTGATAGACATTTGTTGACTGTTGAATAAGCGAGTTGGATAATAAAAATCGTCATGATCGTATTCATCGTTAGCTGGATGAGCGGTCTCTCGAACTGCTGCTGGAGATGGTGATTAACCACTCAGCAAGATTGTGTTTTGATGATGATGATAACAGTGACGATGATGATGATGGTGATGGTGTATCTGGGTGAAAATATGTCTCAAGTTGGGAAATTGAGCCAGAGGTGGGTAATTCTATCAGCATCCATCCGCACAAGCAAACCGGTGAGAGCCCCCTAACTTCTATCCATTGTACTTCTGTTACACATAGTCATTAGGTGACGATCATCTGGTGGTCTATTAGGACGTTTGCCCAGGTGTTCCGCAAATGGAATGACTTCTGTTCATCTGTCATATGCAGCTGCCAAGCCCTTACACCACAGCCAAAGCTGACTTTAGCTAGAGCTAGGAGTAATGCATGCCTGCAGCTAGTCTGATTCCTTGCAGCTGCTCCAAGGGCACCCAAACCCAATCATTAATGGCAACATAATGATTAAACTGGATTGTGATGGCGGCTAGCTTTGTCTAGGTTTTGCTCACTCTCTTTGCACGGTAGGTTTGCTACGCATGCGCACTGTCACCTTCTAAGCATGCGCACAAGGAGTAGTCCTGAGAGTATCAGACCCAGTGCCCCTTTCCCAAACAAATGCTTACTATGTTCCCTGGGGTGGTTTGAATGAGAATGGCCCCTACAAGTTCATATATTTGAATACTTGTCCCCTAGTTGGCAGGAGGGAAGGACTAGGAGGTGTGGCCTTGTTGGAGGAGGTGTGTTACCGGGGTGGGGGGGGTGGGGGTGGGGTGAGGGGGTGAGGGGTGGGGGGAGTGGGGGGAGGTGGGGGGGATTGGGGTGGGGGGGGGAGGGGTGGGCTCTGAGGTCTCCAAAGCCCATACCATTCTCAGTATGTTCTCTCTGCCTCATGCTTATGGATCGGGATGTAAGTTCTCAATTTCTGCTCCAGCACCAAGCCTGCTTGCTGCTATGCTGTCCAACGTGACTCACCATCTGAACCTGAAAGCCCCAAAGAAACTCTTTCTTCTGTAAGTTGCCTTGGTTATGGTGTCTGTTCACAGGAATAGAAAATTAACTAAGATACTCTCCAGTCTTCCCGGCATGAAATCCACATGTGCACTTATAATTCGAACAAGTCAGTAGCGTATCCAACCACTGTTTAAGAGAACACAAATTTCAGTATGCACATGACCACATCCCCAGGCCTGGAGGAGTGTTCAGATGCTCATATCCAAGTGACACCCCATGAATGTGACAGCTATGAATATGGATGAGCACAGTACAACCGTAAAAGATTTTCCATAAAGTTCCAAACCAAATACAAGACTATCTTCCCTTGATTTACAGAGTGGTTATATGTTAACCCGAAGATAAACTTAAACAACTTGGTGAACAAATAAAACCTCCAAGTTTGTGTTGCGGTTGTAGATGACTAAAGACAGGCTTTCGGCCAAATTACTATCCAACAGGACGGAGCTGTGTGGGACTTATTTCTTCATCCTGGGAACTGTTCTGAACAGTGGTCCACCAGCACCCAGTGACCATGACCACTGGAAAACTGTTTTCTCAGGTCTTCAGGTACCTTTTGGAAGTCCTGACACCTCCCACCCCCTTCAGGAAAGCCACATAATTTCATAGCATTGTCTCCCATGGGACTGGAAATCTGGGTAACCCTGACTCACTTCAATAGTAACAAGAGGGAGCCACAAAGCCATTACCTGCTTCCCCGTGCAGGTAGGACAGTCCTGTCTCTTCTGTTTGTGTTTCTTTTGACCATGAATTATGCCATCATTATGGTCTGTTGGCATTTGTGTATATAAGTTCTGATTTTTTTTTATTTTGGAGTTCTGAGAATCTAATCCAAGTCCTCATGAAAGCTTTATCACTGAGCTGCTCCTGAGCTCCCAGGATGCTTTTATTTTTATATTTTTGCACATTATTGGAAGTAAATGATACAATAGGCTATTATCTCTAAATATGTATTCATGACATATCCATCTTTTTCTTATTTTTTGTATATCTAGGCTATATGGCTTATCTGTAAGGTTTTTAATCTAATCTTCTCTTCCTCAAAGTTATCTGCCTGTAAGAGCACAAGAGCAGTTATGGTCCATGTTGCTCCAAAGTCAGCTGTATTCATTATTTTAAAATGTATTGTTTTTTTTTTTAATGTGTATGTGTGTATGTCTGTGTCATGTGTTGGGTATCTGCAGAGGCCAGAAGAGGGGGCGAGATCCTCTGAAGCTAGAGTTACAAGCAGTTGTGGGCTTCTTGAAGTGGGTGCTAGGAATCCAACCCAGGTCCTCTACAAGAGCCACGTGGCACTCTTAACCATGAAGCCATCTCTCCAGCCTGGGTCATCTGTATTCTTAGGGATGCCTATGTCAAAGTAGGATTGGAGGACCCAAGTGCACCCTAGGTGGAACTGAGCAACAGCTGTTTGCTCACATTCATCTTCATTACCAGGTAAGGGATATCCCAGGTATGGGATAGAACATCTGTCCCATGAGGGTCTTTATAGGTGACCTCCCTGCTGTTTTCTGCAATGCCAAAGTGCCACATATGAGGCTTGCACGTCTTGAACTCCATTACTACTGTGGTTGACCCAACCCCTCTAGAATGTGACACCCAGCATGTGCTTTCTTTTCCTTTTTCTTTTTTCTTTCTTTCTTTCTTTCTTTCTTTCTTTCTTTCTTTTCTTTTCTTTCTTTCTTTCTTTCTTTCTTTCTTTCTTTCTTTCTTTCTTTCTTTCTTTCTTTCCTTTCTTTCTTTCCTTTCTTTCTTTCTTTCTTTCTTTCTTTCTTTCTTTCTTTCTTTCTTTCTTTCTTTCTTTCTTTTTTTTCCTGAGACAGGGTTTCTCTGTGTAGCTTTGGTGCCTTTCCTGGAACTCACTTGGTAGTCCAGGCTGGCCTTGAACTCACAGAGATCTGCCTGGCTCTGCCTCCCGAGTGCTGGGATTAAAGGCATGCGCCACCACCACCTGGCTTTTGCATGTGCTTTCTTGAAAGCTGACCTTTGCCAAGGTTGCAAGTTGGATGACCTAGAGTCTAGGCAAGCACTAACATTTCCTAGGAGACAGAAGACAGAGCCTGGAAAATAGCACACAAGGACTAAGTGGTTTTATCTCCTTGAGAACAGGGTTCATGAGAGATGGTATATAGGCAGCACAACAAGACAAGATCTTCTTGGCTTGTAGCCCCAGCTAGTCAAGGGTAGGTGCATCCAGTTCAGGTTCAAGCAATATGATGTGAGTTTTTATATCACATAGCTCTTGACTTACATCATCTTGGGGAGAACAGAGCCATGAAAGGACAGTTGGAGCTGGCTGGCTGGAGTAAAATCTGGCTTTTAGGAATGACTGTGTATCCTTGGGCAGGTTACCAACTGCCCTGGGCCTCAGTTTATTAATCTATACAATGAAGAAATAGAAATAAGCAGGTCTCAGGATTGTTAATGCTCTTAGCAGTCCTGAACTCTCTAAGTCCGAAGCAGTATGATCAAGCTAATACAATGTACCTATATGCCAAGGGACTCTAGTAGGCTTGCAGTCCTTAAACCTTTCTATAGCAAGGAAATCACTTTCTAGAGCTTTTTTATTTTTTAAATTATGTTTTCCTTTTTAATCAATGCAGTTTTGTTTAAAACAAAACCAAGACTTCTCCTTCCCATCCTACTCTTCTCTGTCCTGGTAGGTAATCTCTTTCACCAGTCCCTTATTTATCCTTTTAACTTCTCTACATCCTAGTACTTAGAGTATCAATAATATTTTTAACTCCTCTGCTTTCCTCTACAGAATATAGCATCCAAGACATACTGTCATTTGCTTGCTTGCCTTAGTTCAGAAAACACATCTCATGTCAGCACTCAAAGACAAATTATTCTCTTTCACTGATGTGTAGTATTCCATTGTACATGGTACTGTAATTTATTTAAATAGCCCCATCAGTGAATATTTGGATCACTTCCAGTCTGTTGCTATGACATGGCTATGATGAATAAATAAAAAATGGTGATGAAGAACACCAGGCAAATTGAACTGATTCCCAGAAGCGGGATTGTTGGGTGACTAGAATAATGCTTCCAGCATCTTGGGGCCTGTTTACAGGCTCTCCATGATGGAGGGGCACCATGTTGCATTCTCAGGGAATTGTGGGAGGCTGCTTGCTTCCCACAGCACAGTATGGAGACAAGCCTGGGGATGTGAGCTGATCTGAGGACTCAGAACCCCTGTGTTCTTGTGTCTTTTCATTTGCATTTGTCTCTTTGCCAGTGAGGCCAAGTGCCTTCTCATGTATTTAAGGATCATTTGCATTTTGCCTTAATATCACGTCCTTGGCTCATTCCTTTCTATTAATTTTTTAATGCTTCTTATCACAGAGATTAATGAGCTGAAAATATTCTAATCTTTTTCCTTTTATCTTCTTTTTTTGTGATTTTGGAATTTTTTTGCAGAACTAATAATTATTGAAGTCATTTATTTAATAAGTAAATATATTGAATTCTACTTATAAATGTATTTACTTGGTAAATACACTGGAAATATTAGAGGACATTCAATACATAAATATATTGAATACATTAAAATATGTTACATAAGTAAATATAGTGAATGCCCTGCCAGCTGTTGATGATGGAAATGAATAATTTAAGGGACTTTCCTTGCAGTAGGGGCAGCTGTAATTCTTGCTAGGTATGAGGAATAAAAATAGCATCTGACATTTGAATATCCCTTTATCATTTATAAATCACTTTCACAGTGATTATTTTTGGTACCACAGATAGATTTTTAAAGCTTGTATTTGTTAGGTTTTGAATTAGCAGTAGGGACAAAAAGCTTACAGTGGCATTTTCTCAAGCAAAGCACAATTTCCCTGTCCTGTGTAAGTCTGGTGCTGGGCTCCATGGTGCCAGAAACATGAGTTCTTCACATTTGTAGAGACATCGTGGCCGCCGTAGAGATAACTGGACAGAGGAGTAGGAAGGTAAGAGACAAAGGTGCATGCTTAGTGTCTCCTACAGACAGTTCCAGCTGTCACAGGACCCTCCCATTGATGCCCATAGGCTAGAACCTGAGTCCTATGGCCACATCTAGTTGCAAGGGAGCTTAAGCCACTCCAGGTTGTCATATGCTCCACTGAAAAGTGGCAGGGAGGATGATCATATAACAGATGAAGGAGATCTCTCTTCAACCAGAACTCTCTGCCAGAAAAATAAAGAAAAAAGGTGTCGTTGTACGCAAAGGGGAAAATGGTACAGCAACCCCAGGGATCTAACTGTGTCCAACCCCCTGGCTGTAGGACAGCAGGCATGCACCACTATGCCTGAACGTTTTTTCATGGGTTCTGTGATTTGAACTCAGGTCTCATACTCTTAAAGCAAATACTTCACCAACTAAACTGAACTTTACAACCCACTTTTCATGTGTTGAACCAATCTTTCAAACCAACCTTGCATGCCTGGGATAAACCTCACTTGGCTATGGAATAGTCTCTGTGATGTTCTCTTTCATTTAGCTTGCTGGCTTTGTTGAGGATCGTCTCTCATGGAGTTCATCAGAGATCTTCACAGGTGCATTTTGTTTTCTAATATCCTTGTCCAGCTTTGGTATCAGGGCAATACTGGTGTCACGAAATTAGTTTAGAAATGTTTTCTCTTCCAGTTTTTGGGAGAGTTTGAGAAGGTTTGATATTCACTCTTTAAATTTTTGGTAGAATCCAGCAGTTAAGCCAAGAAGTCCAGTTATTTTCTTCAGTGGGAGACTTTGTTACTGTTCCAATCTCCTTATTTATTATAGTTTGTTCAGATTTTCTGGTTCTTCCTGATGCAGTCTTTGTGAGTTAGGTGTTTCTCATTATTTATTTGTTTTAGATTTTTCTGTTTTGTTGACCTAGAACTGTTCATAGTAGTTATGATCCTTGGTATTTCTGTGGTATTGCCATGTTCCATGTTCTGCCTTGTTGCCCCCCCCCCCTTTTAAGGTTCATTGTGTAACTATTTTCTTCAAATTGAAACATTCTTCCTGGAGGGAGAATGGACATTCATAAAACTTGGGATGTAAAGAGAATTTACAGAACTCAGAGAGACTGCCCACAAGATTGTGAGGACGGTGAACACTAGCAGAAGAGACTCTTTCTGATGGAATTGCCTACAGATTGGCCAGGGAGTTCCATGAATGCTGCTTTCCTGAGGAATCACTCACAATGGGGTCCTTATGCTCCTTAAGAAAAGCCCTGACCCTTGCTCCAGTAAGAGATTCAGGAAGTTCATTGGTCTACCAAATTGGTCTTGGGCAGAATCACCAAAGATTGGTTCAATATATGGGATCTACAAATGTGATATGCTACTTAGCAGAATGAAAGAGAAAAATCTATATGTACGCTTCACTCCCTCCTTAAATGTGTGTGTTTATGTACAAATGTTTGAAAAATTTTGATATCCTTTCGTAATTAACAAGAAAGAAAAGAGAAAACACTTGGGTTACTGGGTAAAGAACACTTTCTGTACAAGTATGAGAACCTGAGTTTAAATCCACAGTATGTAAAGACAGGTGTGTGTGCATCTGCCTGTAACCCCAGTGATGAGGAGGAGAGAGGGTATAGACAGGAGGATCACCGAGGCTTGCTGGCTGCTAATCAACCTCCAGAATCAGTGAGAGACCCTGCCTCAAAGTAAGAAGGCAGAGAGTGACCTGATGTCCTTCCTATGTCTATGTGTATCTGCATACACATATATATGTACACAGCACACATACACACAAACAAAAATAAAGTCTTCAACAAATTGCATATAGAAAGAATATCCCTTAGCACAATAAAGGCCATATTTACTATCATAAAAGGTCCCATTGTAACCAAAGCAATTTCCTTACAGATTCGATGCAATCTTTATCAAAGTGATATTTTTCAGAGAAATAGAAAAAAAATCTCAAAATCATAAAGAAGCACAAAAGACCACTGATAGCAAAGGTATCTGTGTTGTGGGATAATCTTTTTGTACACTGTGAAAATGTGTCTCTGCCTAAGGCACCTGATTGGCTTAATAAAGAGCTGAATGGCCAACAGTTAGGCAGGAGAAGTTATGCAGGAATTCTGGGGAGAGAGATATTTTTAAGCTGGTAATACATGTTATGACAGAAAGTGGTTCAGGTACAAAACTTTAGACTCACCAAGATAGGATTAGATAATAGAGTACTCTCTCCAAAGTTGTCCTTTCTCCAAATACAAATGGACTGGACATTATAAATGTAATTCTTACCTGATAATTATTCTTATCATATATAGCTTTACTGTGTTGGAGTTAAAAATCTTTCCTTTTTATTTAGACGAAAAGGGGAAAATGTTAGTCATCTAAAACAATGAAATTTGTGGCAGTGTTAGGTATGTTTTCAAGGTCAAGCAGATAAATTTTAGGTAAGTAGATGGTCTTCAAACACTTCAGAGACCTACAGAATATGCCATTTAAGATGTTTTATTAACATAAGGCTATTTATTACAATGAGACATGTCTGCTCTTTGCAATACCAACTTACTTCAAAAAAAAGGATGATGGGTGCCAAATGTAGTTGGACTTTCTTGGGGACTGCCAGTCCCCAAATAATGACATAAAGACTTATTAGTTATGAAAGCTTGGCCTTTAGCTTGAGCTTATTCCTAACTAGCTCTTATAGCTTAATTAACCTGTTTCTATTAATCTATGTTTTGTCATATAGCTAGTTACTTATCTTCCATAATGTATGTCTGGCTTCCTCAGTGTCTCACTAGTGTCTCTTATGTGCCTAGATTCTTTTCCAGTTCCTCTCTCTCCCCTGAAGTCCCACATAACCTCTCCTGCTTAACTATTGGAATTCAGCTCTTTATTAAACCAATCAAGTGCCTTAGGCAGAGATGCATCTTAACAGTATACAAAATGATTATCCCACAACATTTCCAAATTGGACAAGCAGGACATACAAAAAGGCGACTGGTGAACTTTGTCAAGACAAGGTAGGACAGTCCTTCAAAATTTACTATTTCATAAAAAAAGTCTGTCAGATATTGTAGGCCTATAGGCTAAAGATGGCTGTTCCAAGGTTGCAGAAGAACCTGGGGTGACTGTCCAGGTAGCCAGAAGTCTCTGTTGTTTCTACAGTTTTGGAAGTTGTTTGCTCTGCACTTCCTGTTTACTCAGGTAAGATATCTTTCTTGGGTCTTTGATGAGGAGGGTTAGCAGAACCAGTCTGGAAAAGAATATAATTTAGACTAGAATTATCATGTGATCTAGCATGTGTACACCCAAAGGAAATTAAGTCAATGCTCATTGCAGCATTATTCATAACAGGCAAATATGGAAATGATCTGTAATACCACTCAGCCTTAAAAAAGAAAGAAACCATGTCATTTGGGACAACATGGATGAGTATAGAAGGCATTGTATTTAGTATATTTAGTGAAATGAACCAGGCATGGAAAGACGAATACTGCTTTATCCCATGTACTTGAGACATCTATATGATTTTAACTGAGGGAAGTAGAGAGAAGAATGGGGTGAGGGTGAGACTATGGGGGAACCAAGGAGATGAGAGTCCAAGGATACAAAATTTCAGCCAGATGCAAGAAGTTCAAGAGATCTTGTACAACACATTGACAACAGTTGGGACTGTGTTCTTGAAAACTGCAGAGAATGGACTTTATGCTCCCTGCCCACCACCCACTCACATACAAATAAGTATGCAAAGTAGTTAACTAATCCAATTTAGCCATTTCACAATCTATACATATTGACAACATCAAATTGTACATTAGAAATAAATATAGTTTTTATTTGTCAATTAAAACAAAGTAGAGAAACAGACATCTACATCAAATACACAGGCGTATTCTCACAATTCCAGTCCTAAAACAAGTGAGAACGTTTCAGAGGAAAGCTATTCTCATGGTGCAACTGGAGCTTCCACATCTGAAATAATCTTAAGTTTATTGTGAAGAATAAACTAACCAGCGTAAACAAAAGTACTTAAAATTGTCACTGGTACACAGAAGTAAACGTTAAACAGCAAGCCACAGCAAATAAAAAGACATGCACCATTTTCTTTAAATTTCATTAGATGTTTGCAAAACCTTCCATACTACCTTTAAACCTGTCTCATCTAGAGAAGCTACTATTTGTAGTAGACGGAGACTAACAAAGAAACCCACAACTGGACCATGGGCAGAGAATAAGAAACTGGGGAGTGATCAGCCCTAAATGGAACGTCCACATCATACCCCTTCTTCCCCAGGCTCAGGAATTGTTATGGAAGAGAGGGTAGGAAGAGTGCGAGAGCCACAGGCAGTGGATGACGCCAAGGAAACAGTATCTTATTGATGCCAGAGCAGTTTCACATAAGAACTCATGGAGGTTATGACAGCCTGCACTAAACCTGTGTAAGCTGAGACCCAACAAAATGCCAGCATAGAGTGGGGAGAGGGACGAGAAGTCCAGCCCCTAGCTCAGGAGGTAGACTGGCAATTGACACCTTCCTGGAGAGGGAGATTGGCAATTGATATCTCCCTGGAGAGGGAGAGGAACTTTTCCTTGCTTTTTCCTTGGTGACTTGACCATACTCTAGTGGGACACCACACACCCAAGAATATATGGGCAGCACAAGCTGGACTGGGCATGTGTTAAAAGAAAAGAGAATGTGAAGTTGAGTGGGTAGGAAAAGGAACCGGGTCTGTGAGGATTTAGGAGAGGGGGTATATATGATCAAAACTCATTGTACAAAATTCACAACAAACTAATAAAATATTTTAAAATCCTAAATAAAAAGGAAAACAGTAATAGTAATAATTTGTCTCATATGTGTACAATAAATGCTCTTGGTATGCAAAAGTCTCTTTTTTTGGAGACTGTTAATGTTTAATATTTAATTTCATCTTTTCTGCATTTTCTGACTATGCTAATCATATCCCTCTCATTCCAATGTTATGATACTGATATTTTAGTTTATATTTGCTGTTGGTATTTAACTTTTAGGTATTTCCTTCTCCTAATGGTACAGAGAAATAGCTTGTTATGCACCATAAAAACAAAATCCAGATAGTCATGAACATTCAGCCCGTGCAGCGTTACTGGCCTGTCAGAGCAAGGGGAAGAGCTTAGGATGGGATCCAGCCTTGCAGGCTTTCCAGCCCACGCAGCACTCATTCTCAAGAATTCAAGAGCAGGAAAAAAAGGGGGGCTTTAAGGTTTTAAGGACTCTTCCTAGGTTTTTTGTACCCCCTGCTCCAGAAGAACTCCATGGCTAACTGTTACTTTCAAAGCTATCATGAGAACTGGAGAGCATCCAACAAGAAGCTCTGGTTGCCATGTTGAGATTGTTTACTTTCTGGTTCTGGCTGGTTCCCTGCACATTGCTACAGGAGTGAGGGATAAGAGTCAGTGGTAAGAGAAACATGAATGAGGCCCCAACCAAATTCAAGGGCATATCCATTGCCTCCAAGAGGAGGTGGGGGAAGAGGAGGGTCAGAAGAGGGGGGTGTTGATTAATCAGAAACCAAGAAAAAAATCCTCAGAAATGAAAAGTAATGTGATAGGGGGCTGGAGAGGTGGCTCATCAGTCAAGAACACTCACTGCTCTTCTAGAGAACCCAGTTGGGTTCCGAGCACCTGTATCACGTGACTCACAGCTGCTGCTGTATCTTCAGCTCCAGGGGACCCGACACTGTCGGCCTCTGTGGACACCTGCACTTAGATGCACACACCCACTGGCATGCACACACGTGCACATAATTAAAAATAAATCATTTAAAATTATGATTAGAAAATTAGGAGAGCCATAGAAGTGATGGAATGTGAAGTTGAGGGAAAGTTTTCAGAACACAGAGGGAGAAGGAGATGTAAATGCAAAGGAACGAAGCATACACATTCATAATCATGGCGCTGGCTGCTGGGGGTTCCAAAGAGAAAAAGGAAAACCGACAGGGATTCAAACCAAAGAGAATAGGGAAGAAGGGAGGCTGGAAGCTTTCAAAACACCAGCCTACCAAATCCTTAGCAAGGAACTCCATCCGATGTACTGTGGAGTTTCAGAACTGGGGGCCAGAAGACTCTACATCATTTGAAAGAGAAGAAGTAAGTCCCTGAAAGGAAAGAGAATCCATAGCCACACCCCACTGTGCAGGAAAACTATCTTTGAAAGTTCTGAGAAGAGAGTGTTTGGAAACTAGAATTCTCTATCAAACTAAACAAGTGTGTAAAGGTAAGCATATCAGAATTCAGACCCCAATAGTTAAGAACGAGTTTATGTTTTCATTTTCCTTCTCAAGAAGCTGAGTGTACAGATTCCAGCAAGACAAATTTAAACTCCCAGGGAAGGAAAATCTTTTTAACATAAGAGATGATTAAATTTACCCAGGAAATTCCTGGATGCCAGTTGTCAGTTGACCTAAAAGAGATTCGTTTGAATGAAAACATAATATCAGCAGGTTACAAGAGCAATATTTTTAAAGAAGACTGGACTCCATTCCTAGGAATAAATGAACATGAATAAAAGCTGCCTCTGCAGATGAAGGAAAAACCACCTACCAACAAGAAAAAAGGAAGCAAACAGAAACTCTAGGAAAAACAAAAGGTTCTAAAACTAAGTCATAATCAAAATAGATACTGAAGTGTAGCCTTATTTCCAGCCCCTCAGATGAACACGAGAAAGATTGTGTTGGATACTAACCATGGTTTGCTCTGAGTTGCACACAGGTCATGACACTGAAACTAGAGAGAAGAAACGTAATCATGGCATGCTGCTTGCTCTGTAATTAACAATATTTACATAGTTGTAATGTAAGTAAGCTCCGTTCTCTGGTTTTCAGTTTTTAGAATCAACTTATAAACAAAGCTGGGGAAATTTAATTGTGGTTACAGAGTAGGTAGGACTTGGAGGGAGAGAGAAGTAGAGGACACAGCCACTATGCTCCTCATCTTGCATAAAAAGAAGTCAAATGTATCACTGACTCTTGATGCGGTAGAAATTAAAGGATTTTCTATCATTACAGCAGTCATGGAGAAAATAACTGAAATGGCAAAAACTTTGAAAACCTTGGAGGGAGTGGGAGATGTGAATCACAACGTCTCCATGGACGGAAGCAGATAAATGATGTCTGCTAAGGTGGGTCATCAAGACAGAGCAGTATAAACATATCATTTGGAGAAGAAGCCACAAGATCTAAACCCAGCAATTGGCCACAAGGCTGTCATCTGTGGGGAAACAGAAGAGGATGGGTCCGGGTGCAGAGGACTGTTCTTTATATTATAAAGCCTCTAGAGGGTTGTTGCTCTAGTCAGTTTGAATGTCAGTCCTAGAAAGGTGGTACACTGCCATGCTATCAAGATACCAAAAATGACAACATACATAAAACATCACAGCAGGAAGTGGGGGTGGAATAAGTGAATCATCTCAGTTCACACTAGAGGGTCATGGCTGATGAAGGGCAGAGCTGGGATGTGAACTCAGCTCATCTGACACCAGTCACATGCTCACGGGGACTTCCTTGGGCAGGATGGTGTGGATTCCTAGGAGCAGGAAGGTGACCAGTGAGTCACAGACCACTATGTAAATGTGCTGCGTAGCTTCACCTGTGCCCTTTGCCTAAGGCAGCCCCAGAAAGAGCTCAGTCACTTCAAATACTGTTGTAGACTTGGATGGGATCTAAATAAAAACGGAACCAGATGGAAACTAGCCCATCTGACCGACAAGTGCATGATGCACACGTTTGGAATATACTCAGTATCATTTCTACAAAAGACATTGAACATGTGCTAGTATTTCAAATGAGCGAGAGGCCTTTGGGTAGTCCTTTGGCCAAAGCTGCTCTGGTGTCTAGATCCCTTTGTGCTTGGACTGTGCTTTCTGGAACTGTTTTTGGCTCATCCCACCACACAAGACCCAGTTCAATGGAGCAGAGGCAGACAACAGGCCCCCTGAAGGTCCTGCCCCCCTGAAGGTCCTGCCCCATCCTCATCATCCTTTGTGTTTTAGGTCTCTGGCTCTTTCCTGACCCTCTCAGATCTTATTTCTGTTTTTTGGTCTGGTCTGGTGACCTTAGCACAAGACCCTCCCAGAACTATTATTCCTAGGTCTGGGGCTAGAGCTTAGTACTAGAGCACTTGCCTAGCGTGCATAAAGCCATGGACCACATCCCTAGCACTGAAAACTAGTTGCTCTTTACTAATGGTTGTAGGCCTACCAGGCTAGCTGCTGCTAGGCTAGCTGCAAAGACTCTATCTTTGCCCACTAAGGATTTAGGGTTTAGCACACAAAGACCTTTCCTTTGCTGCATAGTGGCTCCAGGCAAGGGTCTGAAGTATTTCATTCAGGCCCGGACAACACACAACCCAAACTTCTTTCCTGGCTAGAGAGGACAAGCCGTGCATGGTAGGCAGTCGTTGGCTTCCTAGTCACCCTTAGTTGGTTCTGCCTGTCAAAGGGGAAGACCATTCCCATCTTGGATGAAGTATCTTACCTGAATTCATTGCTCTTTGGTCAAGTAAGAGAGACTAGAATATTGAACTATCTACTGCCAATGCTGGAGCCTGACAAAGAGGGGTAAAGACTACAGCCAGGGAACATAAATCAAACAGGTAGACCATATCCACCGCCAGGAAGCCATTATGGAAGAAATACGTGGTTTTTGTTTGTTTGTTTTTTCTGGTGTATAGCATGCTGAGAATTGAGAAAAGAATAGAGGCTGATAAGGTCAAGTTCAGAGGTGAAGGGGACCAAGCCCTTCCTGGTTTCTCTTCTGAGACTATGCCGGATCTTGGTGTAGCTTTGGATGTTGGGTTTCATCTCAATCAGATAAGCTTTAGGGAAGTTAGCCTTGCCAGAGGTGACAGAAGGTCTGAATTACAGACAGGGTGCTTTGGACTATGAGCCTGGGTGGGTGGGAAGGGGAGAGGTGGGAAACTAAGACCTCTACCCAGTCCTCTCAGGTTCTTGTCACCATCAGAGAAAGAATTCAGAAACAGGTAAAGCAAGCAATCGGGAGAGTTTTACTATAGGGCCAAAGTATTCACCCAGGGAGAGTGTGGGGGTGGGTATGCATCTGCTGGTTTTGAATGGCTCCTTTTAAGGACAAACTTGAATGGTGGACTGTGTGTGTGTGTGTGTGTGTGTGTGTGTGTGTGTGTGTGTGTGTGATATGCATTCCAGGAATGCATGGAATTGTTTGAAATAAGGTTTTTCTCCCCTTTGCTGTCCTCATAAAGGTGTTTTGGGTGTCAGGGGTTTGTTTTATTTTAACATGTCATGGCATCAGGACTACGACAGCAGCAGTTGCTTCTGACGGCTCTTGGTGGGTGCGGCATTATAACGAAGCAAAGGCTAGTGAGCAGTGGTACTCCCAGTCAGCCATGTTGGTCTCAGCTGATTTGGAGCGGTCTTATGCATTTCCGGTTTCAGTGGTCACATGATATCCTGCTGTGGTATGCTCTGCAGACACTTCAGCCTCCAGTCCCATGAAGACTGTCTCCTCTGCCTTATTTCTTTTTCGTAGGCTCACCTAACCTACCTCGGGCAGAATTGTTTGCAATCATCCATGGATATAGAGGACGGTGCATCTGGCATTTATCTAACATTGTGTGAATCCTGACTAGGAAACTGGTTTTCTTGAAGATTTCTCTTGAGGAGCCTCACAGTTGCTATTAGAAGCACTCAAAGATGAGGAGTGTTCTGGTTATGGGACTCCCATTCTTTGGGGAGCTAAAGTTTTCACAATGTGTGGTGTCTGTATATGCGAAGAATTCATGGATTCTAGACTGAATGAGAAGCCGATTCACACAAACAAAAATTATTTAATGTCCCTGTGTGTGCAGACACTGTTCTGATGAATAAGTATAGATAATTTGAACGTATTTCCAGTTGACAGTAACTAGTGTCATGTGGAGACAAGGACATTAAAAACACAATCATGGGATAATGATACATTGTATGTATGAAGGGAATTTTCAAATACTTAATTAAAATATTGTACATGTTTATAAATACAACCCTAGCCTTCTCTCTGGGTCACCCACTTCAGTTAGGTCTCTATAGATCTCAAATTCCCTCCAGGGCATGCAACTCAGTTTATGGTAGTAATTCTATGTGCAATGCCATTGTTATGGCTGTATCTTCCAGCAAATTATCAGCTCTGTGAGGACAAATGTTGAAGGGACTCTAGCCAACCTGTGCCTGGCAAACATAGCTCTGGCAGGCCTTGCCCTTTTCTCCCATTCCTTCTGCCTTGCTTAAAAAGAACAAAGCCGGATGGTGGTGGCATATGCCTTTAATCCCAGCACTCAGGAGGCAGAGGCAGGCAGATCTCTGTGAGTTCAAGGCCAGCCTGGGCTACCAAGTGAGTTCTAGGAAAGGTGCAAAGCTACACAGAGAAACCCTGTCGGGGGGGGGGGGGGGGGGAGAAGGACAGACAGACAATAAAATGTTAGATTAGATTCCATTCTTAAAGGTCTAGTTCCTTATTTGGTTACTTCCTCCCCTTGAGGCTGACGACCAAGGTCCAGCTATCAAAGTATTGAAACCAGCAATCAAAAGCCCCCTTTGACTCACCTAATTAACATATCCAATTAAACACCTCATCCTAACGCGGTTTCTCCTTTTACCTTTATAAACTGCCATTTTCCTATGGGCCGTATCTGTCTCCTCTCTATTCAGAGGCAATCTTTTGTCCCTCTCTCCCCTGGGACAAATATCCCTTACCATCTCCCTTGTTCCCTTCCCCTTCTCCCTCTTCCTTTATCTTCTGTCTTTGTCTCTTATTCCCTGCCCTCTGTCCCTCTGGGGCAAATAAATCTCATTTGCGCTGAGAACTTGATCTTGGGGATCCTGAGCTGATCCTTTCCTTTCAAGTCTAGCCTCAGGTTTCCTCAGAAGTGATAACCCTAACTCCTGCTAGAATGCTTCACACACCATAAAGGCTCCACAAAACTTCAAAGCAATGAGTGAACTAGTGGAGATAGGATAGGAAATTATTCAGAGAAGGTGGCAGTGTGGTGTTGTGGAATATTAGTTTAAGACGTGTTACATTCATTTATGCTGTGGAATATTTGTTTAATGATTCAAAGATGTGTTGAATTCCTTTATGTTACATTTGTTTAACTCTGTGAAGCTGTGTTAGTTTGTCTGCCTAAAACATCTGATTGGTCTAACAAAGAGCTGAGTGGCCAATAGCTAGGCAGGAGAGAAAATAGGTGGGGCTGGCAGGCAGAGAGAATAAATAGCAGGAGAAATCTAGGCTAGAGAAGAAGAAAGAGACAGGAAGGAGTGAGAAAAGGAGAAGGAGAGGAGGATGCCAGAGACCAGCCACCCAGCCACCAGCCAACCAGTCACGGAGTAAAAAGGAAAGAAAGATATATAGAATAAAGAAAGGTTAAAAAAAAAAAAAAGCCCAGAGGCAAAACATAGTTAAAGAGAAATGGGATACTTTAAGTCAGAAAAGCTGGCTAGAAACAAGCCAGGCTCAGGCCTGGCATTCATAAGTAAGAATAAGTCTCTGTGTATTTATTTGGGAGCTGGGTGGCGGGCCCCTAAAGAGTAAAAACATCAACTGCAGTAAGGTGTCACATGAAGCAGCCTTTAGCAACCTCTCCAACACCTCAGTCATCACAGAGGCAGGCCACTCCACTTCATCAGTGTGGGGGTCCTGTGGAAGTCAGAAGGTAACTAGCCAGAGTCAGTTCTCTCCTTCCACCATGTGGGTCCTTGGGATCAAACTTAGGTCAGTTAGGCTTCATGGCAAACACTCTTCTCTGCTGAGCTATCTTGCTGGACAGTCTGTTTTATGTTTTGGACATTTTTAAAACAGGGCTTTGCTGGGTAGCCCAAGCTGACCTCAAACTTACGATCTTCCTGCCTCAGCCTCCTGAGTACTGGGATTACAGGCATAGGCCGCCACGTCTGGCTTTGGTCTTTATTTTTCTAGTAGTTAAAAGTTTGAAGGTTGAATCTGACTCATGTCATAACATCACTAACTTTACATGTTCTGGTCTGGACTATGCAGCAAGCCACAGCTGTGCACTTTGAGGACAGGGATCTGAATCAATGTCTCATTGTCTACACAGCTGTATTACACAGGCACAGTAACTATCACTGGCCTGAAAATCCATGTCATTTGGGATGCCAGGTACCCCAAACAGTTGCCTTTGGCATTTCTTAAAATGGCCCTTTCGACACCTCGATGTTAGCACCAGCTTCCACACCACACAGCTCTGTTGCTCTTATGCCAAGCTGTATGTGGGACAGTTGCTCGTGTGTGCACTGGTACAGCAAAAGTGTGCCCAAGAAGATGAGCTGTCAAATGAAAGCCCATTTTGGTGATGAAAGGAACTTCGTATCTTTAGCCCTAGCATAAAATTCTCAAACAACACCATGAATCTGGGTTGGGAGGAGAAAAGTCATCATGCAGAGAAAACATTTTGAGAAGCAATCAAACACATAAACTTCCTAATGCTTCAAAATGAAGCTGAAATTAAATGCCACTGCTTTAGAAGTGACTAATGCATAGCTTGGTCAAACCCAAAGCTTTTCAGTGTATAAAACTTTACAAATGAATCTATTCCATCAACAGGCCAAGTGTAAGCAGAACCCATCTAGATGGATAGTCTAATTTCTGCTCAGGTCTGTTAAGTAAATACGTGGCTGTATACCGGTTAGGAATCTTGCTCCGTTAAAGGAACAGAAAGGTTGTTTTGGTTTTCAGGGGAGAGCTATTGGGAAGGAAAAATCCAGGAAAGGAGCAAAGACCTGTTATATAACTGAAACCCAGAAAGGCCAAGAGACTCAGGAAGAGGCGTGTTGACTCACTGCGAAGACGGAGGCAGTGTCGGTCCAGTGGTTTCTAGCACCACTGTCAGTGTCTCCGGCACTGGGAAGGACACAAGGCTTGTCAAGTGGATGCTCAGCCTCTGTGATGATCACAGTCTAAATGACAGGTTCTCTACCCGGGGACTAGTTCACGTAGCATCTTTTAAATCGGTACTTTCTCGGGATAACTAAAAGTCTATCCTTAGTCCTCTGGGGTAGAGGATGGTGTCAATGCACACAAGAAACCGCTGAAAAGAGAGGCATCCACCTGCAGCAGCCCTCACCCCACCTGATGTGCCACAGTCATTTCCTGGACCTGAGATGGGTCTGTACTGTTTGTGGGATGCCAACCACTAGACTCAACCACTCGAAAGAACTAGCCGGCGTGCTGTGGAGAAACACACAGGACTTACCAGATGGGGTGCCTTCCATAGAGGTGAAAACAAGCGTGCTGCTATTTATTTTCCCCTGCAGCTGAGGGTCTTTCCTTCCAAAGATCTGCTTGGGGCATTTGGCAGCTGCAGAGTTGACCTGCAAAGCAGCTCAACTCCATTCACAGTTCCTAAAAATGACTGTGTCCAGTTCCCCCACACAGGGGAGAGGAAAATGTTCGCAAGGAGACAAGAGCTCTAGAAGAAAGAGCTGAGTGAAATGAGGAGGAAAAACGGGGGAATGCAGAAATCCATCCGAGGCCATTAGAGGCTGTAGCTGCTCAGCTACAAATGAGGGTCACAATCCTACCCAAGACCCCCCAGCACCTATGGGACACATCACTCCTCCCCGTTCAAGACTCCACTGCTTCACAAGGAGTGTTTGAGAACTCTGAACTCCACTACGGATGAGCTCTAACTTCGGCCCCTAGAGATCTCAGCTGAGAAATACTGTGACCACGTTTCAAGCCTCTCCAAAAATCTTTTTTGAGAGCAAAATCCCCTTTTCTTTGATTGTTAAGAGCAATATCTGAATATTTGAATACATCTTTTCTCATATCATCTAATTTGGTGCACTGGGAGAAAGGCCGAGAAAGAGAGAGGTATGACTAGTGGAAGGGGAATCCTGCAGCTTGCTTGAACATGGCCTCCAAGGGAATTTATCCCTTTGAAGTGGTTTCAGTGTGGGGAGGTATCCTCCAGAAAAGACCACTAGGACACGGGCTCAAGTCAATAGAAAGTTTTAATAACCGGCCCACGACTCCCTGGGTGTTCAGGATCCCAATGTAGCCCTGAGCCTTTCTGGGGGAGAACTTTGAAGCACAAAAACCACATCCTGGATTGACATTCCTCAGTTAGCAAGAACAGTTAGCCAGAAGCAGAACTACAGAAGCCAAAAAGCCAAGGTTGGAGTGCATTGAGGGACTTTCCCAGACTGTGATGGAGTGGGCCTTTGTTTTTGTTCTGGTAGGTGTTGCTGCCTACGTGCTGGGTTCCAAAGCCTGTGTAGGACTTCCATCATGGTGTTGGTTGTGCTAAGTAAGGTCTGGGGGCCTGTTACATCGGCCTTGATGGTGCAGGGGAAATTGGGGTCCACTTTTAGGAGTTCTTAGTCTCATTAATAAAAGAACTTAGGAATTGACTCAAATAGAAGCCCAAGGAATTTAATTAGAGTTTGAAAGAAACCCCCAAGGCAGGCAACCTGTAGAAACCCCAGCAACTGCCTGGAGAAAGAGGAGGGCGAAGGAAAGAAAGGGGAAAGCCATGGCATTTTAAATCGGTGGCGTGGAGGTCAGGCACAAGGCAGACAAGCAGCCACATTGTGGGGAGGGAGACTTTAAAGAAAGAGCAAGGAAGCCCAAAATGTTGGGGGGGGGGGGACTCCAAAGTGTTAGGGAAAATGTGCTTAAGAAGACATAAAAGAGCCGGGCGGTGGTGGCGCACGCCTTTAATCCCAGCACTCGGGAGGCAGAGCCAGGTGGATCTCTGTGAGTTCGAGGCCAGCCTGGGCTACCAAGTGAGTTCCA
This sequence comes from Peromyscus eremicus, assembly GCF_949786415.1. Lineage (NCBI taxonomy): Eukaryota > Metazoa > Chordata > Mammalia > Rodentia > Cricetidae > Peromyscus > Peromyscus eremicus. The sequence goes on from NC_081421.1 coordinate 59,478,479, forward strand.
GGAAAGGCGCAAAGCTACACAGAGAAACCCTGTCTCAAAAAAACCCAAAAAAAAAAAAAAAAAAAAAAGAAGACATAAAAGAAAAGGAAAAGTTACAATTTTTTGAAGGATTCTGAAAACCGTTCAGAAATGTGGGAAGGCTTACAACCTGCGTGGCTGTGGCCCATAAGCTACTGCCGCCCTGCAAGCTGCTGCGCTAAACACAGGGACTCTGGGAAGCGAAAGCACAGCCTATCGGTAAAAGATAATCATTCCGACTCTCTCTTCGGCATGTTTTAAGGTGAACCCACTTCCTAGGGGCAGTCTCTTGGCCAAGCAAAGGACTGAGCCCAGCTGGACTGCTAGGTCTCCCCTAAGGCCAGAGGTCCTCTTTTTTCACCCTAGTACCTCCCCACACCCCAAGAGGTAACCCTAAAATATTCAGGAATCAGATCAGAACCCACAAATGTTTTGGCATCTTGGGCCTCTGGCAAAGTAAGGCTGTTAAGAGGCCCAAGGACTTCTCTGGTTTCAGCCCCCAGAGTGGTCACTTTTCATCCCATCCCGACCCCCAGCTGCCTAGCCAGTTTCTGCCTCCTGTTCTCATCATTACTTCTTTTTGCTCCATGCCAGAAGCTATTGGATGGGGCATTTTACACACCATGACCCAGTTATTTTACAGAACCTTTCAGATTTCAAAATAAACAAGTTCGGAAACATTGACTCCTTGCCCAGGGTCCCAGCTAACAGAGTGGGGAAGCTCCTAAGCCGTCCTTTTGTGTTACAGAGGGAAGGAAGAACTGTTCGCAGGCAAGAGCCATGCTTACACCTACAGAGAAGTGCTCCCACACACCTGGATGAGCAACTGAAACCCGGCTTTAAGGGGAAGCCTGATGACTCACGCTGCTGGAGTCCCTGTTTCTGGCCTGGTGGGTGTAGGGAGGACAGGATCCTTCCAGGCAGAACTCAGCAAGAGAAAGCACACCCTTGAGAGCCTCTACAAGTCCACTCTTAACCTTGCTCTGGAATGACAATATGCCCTGTTTCATGTTCCCTAAATCGTTTACAACAGGCAGCTGTGCTAGAATCTCACAGGGCATCCTGAGATTCCAGACAGGGCAGGGGCTGGGAAGAGTACAATTCACATACGCAGAGCATCTGAGGAATCTAGGGGCTAAAAAGAGAGGCTTCTGGATGGAAGTAGCTAAGATTCCTGGACCTTCAAAGGGATGAGGAACTATCTCAACTCTGTCCAGGCACCTGGAATGGACCTTTTACAGGTGTCCAGTTCATCCATCCCATCACTCGTGAGCACATTTTATCCCAACATCCCCAACAGCCACTAACTACATACAGGTGAGAGACAGGAACTTGTCTGAATCTTCCCAGTTTTGCCAACCCACCACTCAAATAAACTCAGGCTCTTTGAGCCAAATGTGCATGATTTTAACAATGACAGTAAGTGGCTCCTCATGAATGAGTTGATTCTGAAGCTAATGAATACACCGAGGCAGAGCTTTTGTGCATCTCATACCCTACCCATCCATGCTTGGGCAATCAGAATAGCTGTGTGTCACCCATAAGGGAAAACAGACAAAATAGGACTTGGATTTGAACCAGTTACATGAATTAATTTCTGTCTTGGGGTTCTGACAGCGACATAAACCAAGGAGTCCACAATCCCATGATGAAATTATATCGTTAAAGCCCTTGGCAGCTCAGCTATCATTTTATGTAAAATATATGCATGGCTTCTGAGAGTTTCTCTCCTCCAGCAAACAGGGTGGGGGAAATATTAGTAATGGCCAGAGTCTCTGCTATCATTCTGGTATTTATGTGACTTTATTGATAGGACGGTTGCTGGCTTGGAAGTGGGAAGGCAGATAGTCTTTACGGTGGGAAACAATGCACTGGCCGCTCGACCATGCAAATGAGGGAACTCTCAAACCAGCAACCTCCAATCACAGCACGGGGCACACCAACATTCCTGGCACGTCTCTCCCCTAAAGAGAGCCTGGCGCGTTCCAGGGAATCTTCTCAGAGCCCACATCAAAGGCTGTGTGAGGCTCTGTGTTTGGGACTTCTCCTTTGCAGCCGTCGTCCTAACGTGGGTGGGGTCAGCCAGGGCAAATAACAAAACATTTTCTCCAAAACGCCATAGTTGGAATTCCCTTCTGGTGGTCCTGGGCTCCTCCCGCCACCCCGTACGCACATTTCCCAGCCCTACAGTCCTCTGGGCCAGTGCCTGGCGGGTCCCCACCCTTCCACCTGCTGCACACCGCACTGCCCAGCCCAGGCATGAAAGAACTTTCCTCTGCAGAGAGGGACTGAGCCTGCGACACTCCCTGGCTATCTATAGAACGTCCCTCTGGGGGTTCTGCTGACAAGTCACTCGAGATCCCGCCTTGGGCTTTATTATGTCACAGGAACCCTGGCTGGAATGCTGAGGATTAAATTCCCAGCCCTTCCCTGTCGGCTGGGCGTCTAGGAAGGAAGCCAGGCACCGAGTTACCATTCGGGCTCTCCAGCGCCCCCTACTGAACGTTTTTGCCTCTTGCTTTAACACCTACCTGGGTTCAGAAGACCCCGCCTCCTAAAGGTGTTTTGCTCCTGGCATCCCAGGGATGCCTTTGAAGGGTGAGAACACGGATCTAGCCTTCAGATCGGCTTTAATTACTTCCTCTTCTTTGTGAATTTGGGCAAGCCACTAATCCCATTGGGTCTGATTTCCTTACCCAAAGAATACCTGAGCTGCCACAGAGAGAAAGTCCTGCACTAGCTCAAGGCAAGAAAACCACAGTTTCTTAAATGGTCTGCCCCGCTGCACTCCTCACCAGTGATGCAGATTCATAGTGAGTGCCGCACAGGTCTGCGGTGTTGAATACGTGAAGACGCAAAAGACTGTGGCAGTTTCTAAAGCACAGAGCTCACCTATTACTGTACTCCGTTCTTCCAAAGAGCTGCCTTTGAATGTTATTAAGACAACCCAAAGCTGTTTATGAGCATACTGCTTTGAAAACACCATGAATGTTGGCCACATCCACTTTTTAAAAACTCCATTTAGTGGTGCTAGGGACCGACCCCAGGGTCTTGTGTATGCTATTGAGGTTCTCTACCACTCAGCTACATCCCAGCCCCGTGGGTAACACACATTGCACATATTAACCTGCCATTTTTCTAAGGGCCTTGCTATTGTTCTTCCTTCCTTCCTTCCTTCCTTCCTTCCTTCCTTCCTTCCTTCCTTCCTCCCTCCCTCCCTCCCTTCCCTCCCTCTCTCCCTCCCACCCCCCTCTCTCTCTTTCAACAGTGTGGAGACTGAATTCAGCTTCTTTTGTTACATTTCAGCCCTGGTTGAACTTTTTTTTTTTTTTGTCTGATTTCAGAAGCAGCCCTGGGAAGCAAGTACCTCTGTCCTTTAGGGGTGAACACCTTGAGTTTTGATGACTTGTTTGAGCACAAGGTCAAAGGGGCTGTGGGTGATTGAATAAGCTGTAAGCCTTCTTCTCTGGATTCACTTCGTAAATTTTTTTTTTCACTTCGTAAATTTTTATTTTGATTTTCTTATGTGTATGGATGCTTTGCCTGCATGTATGTCTATATACCACATTTGTACATTCTCCTCTGAAGCCAAAATCCTCTGGAACTGGTGGTTCTTAGTTCTTAGCTGCCATGTGGGTGCTGGGAATTGAACCCAGGTCCCCCGGAAGAGCAGCCATTCCTCTTAACAGATGAGCCTTCTCTCCAGCCCTGGATTCACTCTCTATATTCGTGACTTCCCTGGGCCTCCCGTGGACATATCTGGCTATTTCTTTCATGGGATCAGTCACCTGGAGGAAAGCATTGTGTTCCTTGTCACAAGTCCCTTCTGGATCTTTCCACAAGAAGATGGTTTGAAGGAGGGACTGAGGAGTTAGTCATGTTCACTGGGAGCCTGAACCTCCTCCCTGAGGTCATCCTGCTTCCCAGAGAAAGAGAAGAGATTCCGGGGTACGGGCCACAGGAGCCCTAGGAGGTTATGGTCATCCTGAAAAAGGCCACGTGGGCTGTGACAAGTTGGAGGCTCAGAATGTATCAGATCCCCCTGAGCCTTTCAATGAGCATGTATGTTTACAGTCACACAGTCTCTCTGTCTGTCTGTCTGTCTGTCTGTCTGCCTCTCTCTCTCTCTCACACACACACAGACACACACACACACACACACACTCTACATTCTCCCCCCCCCCACACACACACACACTACATTCTCCCCCCCCCTCTCTCACACACACACACACACACACACTACATTCTCCCCCTCTCTCTCTCTGTCTCACACACACTCACACACACACACACACACACACACTACATTCTCCCCCTCTCTCTCTCTGTTTCACACACACACACACACTACATTCTCCTCCTCTCTCTCTCTCTCTCTCTCTCTCTCTCTCTCTCTCTCTCTCACACACACACACACACACACACACACACTACATTCTCCCCCTCTCTCTCTCTGTCTCACACACACACACACACACACACACACACACTACATTCTCCTCCTCTCTCTCTCTCTCTCTCTCTCACACACACACACACACACACTACATTCTCCCCCCCTCTCTCTCTCTGTCTCACACACACTCACACACACACACACACACACACTACATTCTCCTCCTCTCTCTCTCTCTCTCTCTCTCACACACACACACACACACACTACATTCTCCCCCTCTCTCTCTCTGTCTCACACACACACACTCACACACACACACACACACACACACACACACACACTACATTCTCCCCCTCTCTCTCTCTGTCTCACACACACACACACACACACACACACACACACACACACACACTACATTCTCCTCCTCTCTCTCTCTCTCTCTCTCTCACACACACACACACACACACTACATTCTCCTCCACACACACACACACACACACACACACACACACTACATTCTCTCCCCTCTCTCCTAACACTGCATCACTACTTTTGCACCTTATCCTAGTATGTGAAACATGTAAACAGATAATAAAGGATGTCTGTGCGAATGGGGCGTAGAAGCAGGACCTGTGAAATACGGCCCAGGGGAGAGGAAGTTTACGGAGACTGTGCTACAACACCTCAATGTCATCGCCAACAGCATTCTTTCATGACCCCAGGAAGCTGGCAGAGAAACTTTCTGGAGGAGAAACTTTGTCTTTTTCTTTTTTCTTAAACACTCGATTTTTTTTTTTCTTCAACATTTCACGAGGACACAATATGAATGTTTCCTTGTGAAAGCATTTTGAAAGCAGATTCTCTCTGTGACAAAGGAGAGGAGGATTTCAGGGAATGAAGGAATTCCTGACGGTGGGGTTTTAGGAGCTGCAGCTTTGACAAGATGGACCACCACACGTTTTTTCTCTGAAGGCCTCTAGCAGGTGCAGACCTGGCCTCGGGTGGAAGAAACCCTTCTAATGGCCATGGCCCTCACATAGGCCCCAGGGTTGGCCCTCACATAGGCCCCAGGGTTGGCTTTCTCTTTAGGCCCCAGGCATGGCTCTCTCACAGGCCCCAGGCTTGGCTCTCACATAGGCCCCAGGCATGGCTCTCACATAGGCCCCAGGCATGGCTCTCTCCTAGGCCCCAGGCATGGCTCTCACAGGCCCCAGGCATGGCTCTCACAGGCCCCAGGCATGGCTCTCTCACAGGCCCCAGGCATGGCTCTCTCCTAGGCCCCAGGCATGGCTCTCTCACAGGCCCCAGGCTGAAAAGTAACACTATACAGGAACAGAGGGTGCCCCTCCCAAACAGTTCATTGGAAATAAAGAATTTTTAAAAAAATTGAAGTTTGTATTTTATACCATATTTTCAAAATTAGTTTCCTACTAAAAATTCAGGTGCATGTAAAGTAGAATACAGTGAATTCTCGTGGACTAAGTTTCGCTGGAGTTTTGTTGTTGCTGTTGTTTTCTTTAAATTTAATTCATGAGGCTAGAGAGATGGCTCTGCCGTGAAGAGCACTTCCTGCCCTTGTAGAGGACCCGAGTCACAACTCACAGCTCACAGCTTACAACTGTTCTAGGTCCAGGGGATCCCCTGCCCTCTTCCCACCTCCTTGGGAGACCTTCTTACCTGTGGGCTTCTGTGTTTGCCCTTCCAGAGCTTGCTCCCCAGAGGAAGAGGGGGCCACACACAGAAAACTGAGGCAGCCTCCACCCTCCCAGAGGCACGGTATGAGGGTGAGTCTTGACACTCAGAGGTGAGCTCTCTCTGGCACCTGGAGAGAGCTGGTAGTCTCTGTGAGAAAGATGGGGCCAGGCTGGACCGAGGAGGTATCAGCGGGGCTAAGAGATGAAGAGGACACTCTTTGGGTGAAGGGTGGCCCAACCCCAACGCAATGAACAACAAAGTGGAGGTAGCCGGAGGCGCTTAGGAAGAAGCCGCCCAGCCTCTGGAGGCAAGCAGAAAGATGGAGAGAGGCCAAGACAGAGCAGAGAGTGGAGGGCTGCTGTTGATTGGTTTGTGGAAAAAAACAAAGCGGCCCAGGCACTAGAGAGCCTGCAGTGTGACCCAAAAACACACAGGTTCCACGGGCAGGGGACAGGGATTTCTCCAGCAGGAGGGAGATGCTGGAGGAAAGGAGAAACTTTCACAAAGGCTTTGATGACCCCAGGCCCAGCAGCTGCCAAGCCCAGCCTGGCAGCACAGAGCCAACCCCAGGAACAGCAGGAGCAGCACTTTGCCTCAAAAGATGCTGGTGCGAACCCAGCTCTGGTGGAGCTGGGCTGTGTCAGGGGCTCGCAGTACCACACATCAGTGACAGGCGGATGCTGTGCCCAGCACTTTCCATCCATCCTCCCATTCATCTTCACAGTAGTCTCCAAGGCAGAGAACTCGTTCACACAGAGCAGATGAGGACAGATTGGTGTGGGCGGTCCAGTCCAACAAGGCACCGAAGACGATCCTTAAGCGACATTTAAGCTCAGGTCTGGTTCTATGCTGATGATGACCAGACCCACTCATCCTCCTTGATTGTGGTATCAGTTGCTAATCTGCATGTTTAGAATATATCTGGTGTGTGTTCTTCCCATGTGCAAACCTATATAGTCCCTCTGGGAGGCTCTTTCATTCTCGTTTTGGATATGGAGGCACAGAGAGGCTAAATAACCTACGTAAGCCACACAGTAAGAGTAGCAAACAGCATCATACACAAGTGTAGGAGAACCCTACACTTGACCTTGTCAACCGCTGCCTCTCTGTAGGCACCCATGTGAACGAGGCTCCTCACCCCATCTTCTCCCCAGTGCCCAAGTGTGCCCGCGGAGGAAACCCTGGGGATTGCATGCAAGGGCTGGTTCCACTGACCATAAGGAAGATAAGGCCAGAAGTGGCGGGGCAGGATGACTGACTCTGTGACCTTCAGTTCTGTGCTAGTAGCTAGAATCCTTCCCTCGGAGGCAGCTCTGGTCCTAGCGGGAGGTCACTGGAGGCCCTTTAGGGCACTTGGTTGGGGGATCCGAGAAGGCTGAGTGTTAGGGTACAGTTCATGAATCAGTGAGATGATTCATCCAATTACTCGGGTGTCTGAAGAAATTTCTTGTTTTTAATTAAAAACTCCTCGCGGAAGGTCAGCAGGGATCACAAGCAGGCGGCGGTGAGTAGAGCAGAAAATCTCTGTCCCTTGGGGACGATCTGAGGGTAGCGGCGCCTGTCCTCCTGAACTTGGCAGTTTGATTTCCCTCCCTTCAGTGACCACATAGGAAGATGATCACAGCAACCAAGTGGCCTTAGAACTATGCATGGATAAATAAAACCCTGGCCGAGACCAGAGCCTGCTACGTCTACGTTTAAAAAAACGAAGATCAGAGGGTCACACAGACCAAAGAACCAGTAGCCTCTGGAAGGAAGGTGGTGGGACAATGTCGAGTGTTTCTCTGGATGTGAGGAGAAGGCAGTGTGCCCTCAGGCCCTCCTGGATCAGCTGTCTCCACCAGTTTAGAGGTCATTTCTCTGCAGTGGCCACAGTTTCTGTTAATGACAAGGGGGATGGATGGTGGTACATCAAGGGTGGAAGGGATCTCTGAGGTCAAGCCTTCCAGTCCGACCACTACACGTTGCACGTGAGGAATGAGGTTCCTAAGAGGTGAGCTCACACAGCCTGATGGCTCCTGTGCATTTCTCTGTGGAATGTTTATAAAAATCCAGCCGGTCATCAAAGAGGAATGCAGCTCAGCTCAGTGCAGCCGACCATGTTCCAGATACTAGTCGTGCACCTTCTGCAGACATGACCTCATGCAGTCCTGACGATACCCTGATGAGATTAGACCAACATAGCCTGTGTGCTCACAGGGAGGGCACCGGAGCCTGCAGAAAGGAAGGGGTGGGACGGAGGTCACGGTGGAGCTAGGGGAGTCAGTCCCAACCACTGTGGCCCCAGCTCCTATCATCATCGCCTGCTAACAAGGCGGGCGAGGACAGGAAAATGGTAAACATAAGCCAGCATATACCTCACAGGATATTATTTTACCGTTTAAAAAAAAAAAAAAACACTGTAAACTCGATGTCAGAATACAGCAAAGGTCTTTAATGAAAATGCCATGCTTAGAGCTTAAAATGTACAATAAAAATATGGAAGCAGACAACTTAAACACTACCAGGTGCGGGATACCATGTGAGATTTTTATTTTTCGCTTTTTTTCCCTTTGAATTTTCTACAGCGTGGTAGAGAGGCCTTTTGTGATGAACACAAATGAACGTAATCGTTTTTCTTTAAAGTCCTAGCATTATACTTTTAAATCAATAAGGAAAAGGCTGGAGTGAATAGGTGGTATGGTTTCCTTTCCTTGGCAATAAAAACTAATAAGACATTGGTTTGCAGCAGGAGGTAGAGGTTGGTTTCCCAAACCCATACCTAACCCAAGGCTGTCACTTTTCATCAGAAGCAACAAAAATGAAAATTCAAAGAGTTTGAACTCTGAAGCCACCCCAGAATTTTGACTTGTATCTTCCAGGCCATTAAAAAAAGTGCTAACCTTCCCATGATTAGCAGGGCAATCACTAGTCAGTTTTTCTTTCCAATGCCTCTCCGTGAGTTCCAGCCAACACAGGCTCACTCACGGCGCACCAAGTTGGAAGGCCAAGGCTCCTTACTGTCCACTCACCTTCCATATGCGTAAGCTCAGACACGGAGAGCTAATGTCCTTTGCCCAGAGACTCGTGAGTCTTAATATTTAAATGTTGACTATAAACGCTAACTTCTAAATCTCTTGAATTTTGGTACCAGTACCAGTACTCAGGGCCAAGCATTTCCTCTCTTAGGTGAGTTCAACCTTCAGTGTTGAAAAGCCATTATATTTGTACAGTGAGGACAGGGGAATTAGCCCAGAGAAACAGCACTCGCCGCCTAGCGTGCAAGAGGTCCCACGTTCCAGCCTAGCACCTCAAAACAAACAAACAAAACCCACAGTGTTAGAAAAGGTGGCTCACATCCATAAGATTCTATGTACCAAGTACTATATACACTAAAGGCCTTATGGGAGCCACTTAGCCCTGGGGTAATCCAGTGATAGCCTAATTTCTAGCCTGGTCTAATTTCTGTGGTGATGAAAATGAGCCCCAGGAAGGCATTGCCACTTGCCAAAAATAGTGTAACTAGTTGGTGGCTAGGCCAAGAGTTTAACCTGGACTTTAGAGCTGGTAATCTTAAAGTTTTCCTTCTCAGAGAATTTAGAAACTTGCCCAAAGTAAGATGGGAAAGCTGAATGTCAAATGTCTACAGTCTTGAAATGTGACCAAGTTCACTTTGCTTCTGCCCAGTAACTTAAAATGGCTACTTCACAAAAGCAAGCAGCAAATTGGTCTCTCTCTCCCTCCCCCACATCCCTCTCCCTCCCCCACATTCCTCTCCCTCCCCACATTCCCTCTCCCTCCCCCACATCCCTCTCCCTCCCCCACATCCCTCTCCCTCCTCCTCCTCCCTCTTCCTGTCCTCTTTTCCCCTACCTCTCATCTCTCTTCTTTCTCTTCCCCTTTCCTCCTCCTCCTCTCTCTCTCTCTCTCTCTCTCTCTCTCTCTCTCCCCTTCACACCCAAACTTAGGTATAAAACAGATTTTTACCAGTCTTTGTTTATCTTGTCCTTAGCTTACTCAATATGGTATGTGAGTCTGTTTTCTGTTGTTCTAATAAAATACCTGAAGCCGTCTAACAGAAAGTGTAGTTGGACTTTTTTGTCGGGACCATCAGCTCCCCAATAATGTCATGGAGACTTAAAATTAATTATGAAAGCTCAGCCAATAGCTTAGGCTTGTTACCAACTCATTCTTATAACTTAAATTAACCAATTTCTATTAATTTACTTTTTGTCTTCTGGCTTTATTACCTCATCTCTGTATGTCCATCCTGTTTTCTCTTTGGCTGGCTGGCAACTCCCCGGCCTGGCTGCTTGAGGTGGACATGCTGCCATCTTGGAGCAACATCAGGCCTTCTTCTTCCCAATGTCCTCTGTGCTCCAAAAATCCTGCCTAGCTATTGACTGTTTAGCTTTTTATTAAACCAGTCCGAGTGACACATCTTCACAGTGTACAAAAAGATTATTCAACAACAATAAAGAAAAGAGATCCATCCATCCAAATCCAAGTTTTGGAAGTTCAAGGCGTATCTTTGGCCTTGACTCATCCCTGGTGACTGTCTCATGGCAGATGGGGTCACAATGATGGGAGCAGGTATGAGAAGATTGAAGATTGAGGCTGGAAGTCAGAAACAGGAAGGGGCCAGTAATGGCTTCCCACTAGGTCCCACCTCTCAAAGATCCCACCACCTCTTAATAGAACTATGCTAGGCGCCAACTTCCCAACACAGTTACCCCTGAGGAGCACACTCTGCATATGTCTAAACTGTGACAGACAGGCATTACTTTTAAATAAAGTTGTGTTCAAGTGCACATAGGAAGCTCCGCTCAGCATTTATCCAACAAATACATCTCAGGTTTCAGACTAGTGCAAGACATGACATGGTTGGGATGTGAAGTCTTTTTCCAACGTGGTGTCTGACCCCAAAGGCGTTAAAACATCCCGGGAGGCTTTGCCTTTGAACCAGATGGCTTCTAAGGAGGCAGTAAGCAATGCTCTTTCTGTTGCTCCGTCAGGTCAGAGTGAGCATGGTTGTGACTGTGTTTTCCAGAATTCTAAAAATCTTTGCATTTTTCACAGTCCATCAAAGTGAGCCTGAAGCCCCTCCCACTGAACTCTACTGTTTCGGTTAAAAGGTCCTTGGGTCTGCAGAAGTGACTCAGTAGGTGAGTGCTTACTGTTCTCCAGAGAAGCTGGGGTCAGTTCTCAGCTGCTCACAACATCTGTAACTTCAGTTCCAGGGGATCCGGTGCCCTCTTCTGGACTCTGTAGGCACCAGTCACATAAGTGGTGCATATACATACTTGTAGGCAGACATTCATACGCATAAGCTATATATATTGAGAGAGAGAAAGAGAGAGAGAGAGAGAGAGAGAGAGAGAGAGAGAGAGAGAGAGAGAGAGGGTAGGTCCTGGCTGAACTCATGGTACACCATCAAAGTCGCTCAGTGAGCCAAACCAGGGAAAGTGTACCAAAGGGAGGGAAAGAAGGGACACACGAAAGGGAGGGGGCAACAGGAAGACTGAAAGGTGAGCTTTGGAGCCGGTCCATCTGAATCAGAGCCTCGGGCCCACCCGTCCCTGGCTGTGGGTCCCTGGGAAGTGTTGCTGCTATTCCCTGGCACACTTTTAAAGTCACTGGGATGCTGTACTGGTATCTCCCTTGCAGGGTGATTAGCTCAGCGATAACACACGTGAGCTGCCAGCTCAGGGCCTGGCATCTTATAATGCTCAGTGTGTACCAACTGCCATGTCTGTTTAAGATCACTGGAGGTTTGTATAGCATTTGGCCTGTCTCTGCTGGAAATTAAGCGGAGGACCTCCAACAGGAAGAAGTAATTTCTTAAAGCACAATCAGCCACCAGCAGAGCCAGACTCACTGAGTTACTGCCATGGACACTCGACTCCTCTGGACTTGAGGGAGCTCCGTGCAGCTTGCTTTTTTTCAACAACGATGAAAGAAGCAAAAAATGAAAATGATAAAAAGAGTACTAAGTGTGCTTATTTTTTAAAGCACGAAGGCCAGGGCTCTGTGGAGCGAGAAAATGAAATCACAACGTGTTTCAGCTAAAAGCAAACCGTAAATGAACACTCTAGCTGGCTGTCACACAGGGCTGGCCGTCTAAGCAGGGGACAATAGTTAATGTCGTCCAAGTTGCTGTAACCAAACTCCAAAATCTTAGAGGCTTAACACTTGTTTCCATGGCAGTCACATCAGGCCCAGCAAGCTAGGCATACACAGGGTAGGGAAAGAAGTCTCCGCTCCATGGAGTCATTCAAGTCCCGGGTAACTAAGCCTTTGTCATCATCAAGACGTGACTTCTAGTGCTTTATGAAAATGAGGTCATGACAAGGCAGATGGGGTGGAACATGACGAGTTTTCTGGAGTTAGGCTGGAAAGGTCAAGTCTTTTTCCTACATTTACCCTTCATGAGCTAAAATCTAGTCACAGCTAACTGCAGAGGAGGTTTGGGGGACTGTCTCTCTGCTTGCTCAGAAGGAAATGTAAATGCAAGGTGAGAACTACAGCTGGTCTCTACTACCCAGAGCCCCTCATCTACCGAACTTGTCTCCATCCTTACAGCTGAACCAAGGCTTATGGCTCCCAGACTCATGGAGCCACAAACAAGGTTTTCACGGCACCGTGATGAAATGGCAGAATAAAAAGCAAGAAGGAAATGAAAAGAGTTCAAAACAGAAAAATCAAATGTACACAGAGATTAAAAAATTGTTCGATCATACAAGACTCAGGATCAGGCCGCTGCAGCCACAGAACTATGCGGGAAGTCTCTGTTGTGTTTTGACAGAGTTGGGTTTAAGCCAGACCTTCTGCCTGGGCAAAGCAAAGGTGTTTGGTTGATTGTTTTGGTGCCATGATTCCTGGATATTGTGACTTGAGACCATCTCCCAAAGTAATACCAATTTTAATGACTGTATCTTGTGGTAACACTCAGGTCCTAGCACATCCAACCCCCAAGACACAACTCCATCAGTATCAGAACCAAGTACCCTATGGCCTCTGCCCACCCACTGTCCCATGGCCCATGCACGAGGGCTCATTGCTGCTTGAGTCAAAGGAAGTTCAGGCCCAAGTTTCTGAGGAAAACTCTGCTTTGGGGCTAGCCAGATGGCTCAGTGAGTAGGAGAACTTGCCGTGCAAGCCTGAGGACCTGGGTTTGGATCCCTGGCACCTTACATAAAGTACATGAGCGCATTCCCACTCTGGTTACACTTCCTGTAACCCCAGGACTGTCAGGGATTGAAGCAGAGAAATCACTAAGGACTTGCTCGACAGCCAGCCTAGGCAAAAACAGGTGAGCTTCAGGAACAGTGAGAGACTCTGCCTCAAAGGAATACGGTGAAGAGTGATAGAGCAGGGGATTGACACCCTTCTCTGGCCTCCGAACGTACGTGCACCAGTGGCTATAAATATACCACCCATAACACACACACACACACACACACACACACACACACACACACACACTGATGATTTCTATTTTATTCTAGCTATCTAAAAAGAAATACAATACATTTGAGGGGACCCTCAAAATTTAGGCAAACAATGTAGAAATCATTGTCATTCCTAAGCTCCCAGTGCCTGTAGATACTAGCCTTCCACCAACAAGGTGATTTTTTTTTCCTAGAGGCAAGGGAACATAATCTCTGCTCTACTTATCCAAAATCACACCTTTGGCTTTTCACCACTTTATCTTCAAATTTGTTAGCTCTGGTGTCTCACCAAGACCTTAGTCTCTTACTCTTTCTGTCTCCCCCCTCATCCTCTCATACCCACTTTATAAGTGTCTTAGGAAACCAGTGCCCTCATTTCAAACCCTCCTCTGTATCTGCACAGATCCCATGACCACACCCTCCTGATCTGTTCTCCACTTGGCATGATATATACACACATATAATATACACATATATATCATATTATATATCATGAATATATATATATATATAAAATGATGAACACATATTCTATCCTGATAATTGAGTCTGTACCTTGGCCATCAGCCCCACAGGCAAGACTCAGATAGTGTGACAGTAAAGGGTCTGGGACAGGCCCATCAATTCGAGATAGTGTCAACACTGACTGGCCCCTGCTTGGGTATCATCCAAGCCCCTGCCCCACCCAATGTACTGTGCAGTTCTAAGCATACTCTTTGGTCCTTTTCTTCTTTGTAGCATCTGAGACTATTGCTGTCCTTCAATCCTCTCCACTGTCACTCAGGGTGACCCCCTCTTCCTCATTCTCTGTTTCCATTTCAGGACATTCTGTTCAGTTTCTTCACAAACCCTTTTCTTCTCTCTACCCCTTAGCTGCAAGTAGCCTCACGTGCCTTGGATCACACAGAGGATCATTGTAAAGCAAGCCCATGCTCAGTCAGACTTCCTCCTGTAAAGTGATGGTTCTCTTAGATGTATCACAAGACTCGTCCTCTCTTCAGGTTCCCATTCAGTGCCTGTACACCCTTCCCCAAGATGGTCTCTGGCATCCAGTCAAACCCTCATGTCTCCAATTGCAGTAGATCTTTCACCATACCCAGCCTTCCCCAATGGCTTCCTACGGCATGTAGGAAAATGATTTACGGTTGTTTCCATGGTCTTCAAGGTTCTGGGCTCAGAGTGACCACACCTTGTTTGTTTTGTTTTCTAGCACACCTCTACCTCGTCCACTGTACTACCTCCACTCCATTCCTCCCCAGCTCTACTCAAGCCACCCTGGCTTCCTTGTTGGCCCTGCAGTAAGTCAGGGATGCTCTCTTCTAGGGTTGTGTCGCCTGCCGTTGGTCCCTCTGCCCTGACATGCTGTTGTCCTAGATCAGATAGCCACACATGCTAACTCCCATCCTCACTTGGCTCCAGTTTCCGCTGAAATATCAGCTGCTCCCAAAAGCTCCTCTGATCAGCCTACCCCCAACAGCACCCCGTCACCCTTTGTCCTGGTCCGCTTTATTCCTCTTCAAAGTCCTCCCTACCACCTGCTGTGATGCTGGTTGCCAGGCTGCCCTTCCTGGAATATGCTTCTACATTTGGCCAACCCCTCCTCAGCACCCAGAACAAACTTGGAACACAGTTCGGGCTCACTAAATCATGGAATGGCCTCTCCTTTCCTCCTCTCCTCCTCCTGTCTCCAAACTCTTCTTTCTCCAGGATTTTGAGTAAAGGATACATGACTCCTGTCTCTCCTTCCCTCCTACTGCCCCGGTTTGGCCCGCAGAACCCCAGACAAAGCCGTGACAGCCTTCTCCCAGACCTCTGGCTCCCTCTACTCCAGCCTCCCATCGCTCCACGGGACGGGCTCACGGCAACACTCTGGACAGGGTGTCTTCTGCTGCCTCTCTCCTCTCTTGCGCCTTTTACTTCAGGCTCCTGCTGTTGCTGTAGTATACTAGGCTCCCTGCCATTTGTGCCTTTGTGCACATGGCCCCTCTAACTGGAGAGCCCAGCAACTCTCACTAATTTATCCTCCAAGATTCTGAGCCTTTTCTCAAATGATGCCCCATCCCCTGACTCCTTCAGGCTCATCTTGGGCGCCTTGTTGATATTTCTCTACTCTATTCAAACTTCCATTCAATCAGACATCACAGCTGTCTTCTTGTCTGTCTCTAAGCTCTTTAATGGCAGAGTGTGTGGCCAGCTCATTGGGCCCAGCATGCTACCTGCTGCATTTGGGCAGTAGATAAATATTTCTTTGATGAATGATCACTCTTCCTACCCCGGGCTGCCCAATTTTCACTTGTTTGTTTTGTTTTCTAGCAGATTTCAAATTCTTCCAATTTTCAGGAGCTATATAGTGCTACCAATGAGATCATTGTAGCTGTGTTTACAACGCATCTTAGGGACTTTTTTCAAATGTAGAGTCCCAGGTCTCTAAATGCCTGGATAATTTTTAACAATCAGCCATTTTTTTAAGAACTGAGATATAATTAACAGATAAGATTTACTTCCAAGTGTACAATTAAGTGGATTTTTAAATTTTAGTATTTGATATTTTAACCAATGTCATGTAATTCTAAAACATTCTTACCACCCTACAATAAGCCCATATTCATAGCTGTCATTGTCCATTACCTTTGTCCTCCAACTGTTGCAAACAACCCAATTACTTTCTCATCTTCACTCACTTGTCTACTCTGAATACTTTCTATCAACAGAGTCATACAATACACAGCTTTTGTGCCTGGCTTCTATTGCTTAACACTGTACTTTCAGCACTGATCTTTGTGGTAGCATGTATCAGTACTTCAACTGCTGAATGAAAGAATAAAGTATGTGTGTGTGTATATGAGAAAGAGGGGGGGGGGAGAGAGAGTACTTTATTGATTTGGTCTTCCTTTCATAGATACTTGGGTTGTCTCAGTTTTTAGCTACTGTGAATACGTTAGTGTTCAAGCTTTTCTATCTTGTATGGCGGATGCTTACTGGTATATGCTCGAGACAATGGAATTGCTAGACCATGTATAATTCTGTTTAACTTTTTACTGAACTGCCAGAATTGATTTCCACAACAGCTGAAAGGTTTTCCACTTCCCAGTGACGCATGAGAGTCCTGCTTTCCTAAGTTTCTCTTAACACTTATTACAGCTTGTCATTTTTCTTAGTTGATATTTCCTTGGAGATCAGTGTAATAATTATAACTAAGCTGTCGGTCTGACTCCTACGATATAGCCCAACAACTAAAAAAATCATTATTTCTAGATATGTCTGTGAAGATGTTTCTGGAAGAGGATGACTGGGTGCGGGGAGGTACCATCCAATCAGTTGGAGGCCAGATAGAACAAATGGGCATAGAAAAGGTGAATCCACTTTGTCTTCTGGAGTTGGGACATACATCTTCTCCTGTACTTGTATATCACTCCAGATTTTCCGGCCTTTGGATTCCAGTACCAGTAACCCCACTCCCTTCATGGGTTCTCAGTACTGATAACCCCCACTCTCCTTCATTGGTTCTCAGTATTGGTAACCCCCACTCTCCTTCATTGGTTCTCAGTATTGGTAACCCCGACTCTCTTTCATGGGTTCTCAGTACTGGTACCCCCAATCCCTTCATGGGTTCTCAGTACTGGTAACCCTACTCCCCTTCATGGGCCTCAGTACTGGTAACCCCCACTCCCTTCATGGGCCTCAGTACTGGTAACCCCCACTCCCTTCATGGGCCTCAGTACTGGTAACCCCCACTCCCTTCATGGGCCTCAGTACTGGTAACCCCCACTCCCCATCGTGGTTCTCAGGTCTTTGGATTTTGACTGAGCGATTTTCTCTGATTTTCTCTGATTCTCCAGCTCACAGATGGTATATCATGGGACTTCTCAGGCTCCATAGTCACCTAAAACACTTCCCATAATAAATATCCTCTAATCTGTATGTCTGTGTGCCTGTCAGTCTGTCCATCCTGCTGGCTGTGTTTCCCTGAAAAGCCAACACTAGCATAACAAGTTACACTGAGTATCCTCATGTGATTATTGATCATTTATATATCTTCTTCAGAGGAAAAGTCTGAGGAAGTGCTTTTCTCGTTTCTTATCCAAGTTCTTGAGTGGGAAGAGCTCTTTGCATATTCTAAATGTGGCTTGCCAGAAACATTATCTGCAAAAACTTTCTCCGAGTTTGTTAGTAGTCTTTTACTCTCTTGACCTTTTCTTTTGGTGTTCAAGAATGTTTTATTTTTAACCAGGTCCAATTGTCTAGCTTTACTTTGCTTGTTGAACATTCAATGTCATAGTTAAAAGTCATGGTGGAATCCAGAGTCAACATTATGTCCCTATTTTATTGTGAGTTTTATGGTTTAGTTACTGCATTTAGTGCATTAATTCCTTTTGAATTTAGCTCTATATTCAGTGTGAGGTATACACATCCTCTTGCATTGTAATGACCATTTGTCTCACTACTACCCCGCCGAATGGTCTTGTCTCTCTGTAAAGAAAGAACTGACTGTAAACATAAAAGGCTATTTCTGCCTCTCCACTTCTAGTCCATAAATCTGTTATGTCCACGCTTGTGCCAGTCTGATGCCAGCAGCTGAAGACTCACACCTGGAAAAGCCTTGGCTTGAACTACAGCTATTGTAAATAAAGACTAATCCAGAGCAATAGTTCCAAAAACACTCAAACTTACAATCATCACAAGGTATTGAAGAAAAAAGTTCTTGGGCCAGCAAGATGGCTCAGAAGTAAAGGGGCTTGCAGCCAAGCCTAATGACCTTAGTTAAATTCCTGGAACTCACATGTTGGAAAGAGAGAACCAACAGCTGCAAGTTGTTCTCTGATCTCCACATGTACGCCAATCCTCCCAATAAACAGATAGATATATAACTTAAACAATTGTTTTTAAAATCCTGACCTCAGGGTCTTCCTAGGTCCTCTCCTCCACTCTGGCTTTGATTCTGTAAGGTGGTCCTGAGGCTCAGAAAATGGAGTAGCCACTCCTAATTATCCCAGATGGGAACTGCTAGCCAAGGGATCATTTAAAGTTCTCTGGACATAAACGATCTATCATGTCCAGAGAAGACAAAATGAAACAGAATTTGGCAGTAAAATATCTTAACTGCGCATGTTCTGTGTATTTGATGAGCACAAGGAACATGTGTGTTAGCCCCTCTCTGCAGCGTCTGGGTTGAGAAGAGGCTAACACACACGTTCATGTTTATGGAGCTGTGGGGTCTGACCCAAGGCCAAGCACAATGCCCTCCTCCAAGTTCCCATGGTCACATTCTTTGTGTCTATCTCCCTAGTAGCCTCTGGGTCTCTCTCTTTTCTTTGTAAATCCCCAAAAGCTCACCACCATGCCTCACGTATTGCAGGTGTTCAATAAAATGTTAAATGCAATGGAACATTTCTATGTTTAGTCAAACTCATAGGTCAAATAGCAAGCTTTATGTAAAAATGCTAGGTGTGTGGAGCTTTTGAAAACAACCAAAAGGGAATTAAGCAAGGGATTTAAAAGATCACGAAAAAGCAAGTAATTATTTTTGAACCATAGTTATCATCTCTGTCCTCACCCACCTGACTACCAATTGCATTTGTTAGGGTCCCAGCGGGAAACAGATGGTTCACCAGCATTGAATGAAAAAAACTATTTACGGAGGAATAGGCAGAATTCAGAGGCCATGAAATGAAGCCCCCGGGGACTAGCAGTACGAGGTGTTCTAATCATCCCCAAGCCTGAAGGAAAGGGCGACAAAGCAAGGTGGTCGGAATTTAGAGTTTGGAAATCGTAGAGGGCTTGTGACCACGGCCATAGAATGGGCAAAGGAGACAAAGGATTCTTCTGGAAGGACCACATACATCCAGATGAACAGGAAAATATGATCAAGTTCAAAAGTAACCTGTATGGGAAAAAAATAATGAAACAAATCAAAATCAGTTGAAGCATCATTGTCTGTGGGTTGTCTGAACTTCATGATTTTTGCTTGAAATGTGCTTGCATTGATTCAGCCATAAAATGCTTACTTAGCCTTTATACTCTTGTCACTGAGAATAGATAAAAGGATGGATAAGATACCTTTACTGCTTGTAGGGAGGTAATGGACGGGAGGTGGTGAACAGGTAAATAATCAACACAACAGTCCAACGTGGGTGTGATAATCAATCTTTATTATCAACTCGATTAGAGAGAGATCTGCCTAGTAGATCAGTAAAACACTCTGGACGGGTCTTTGTGGGCGTTTCCATGGATGACTAGATCCTGCGGTCCAACAATGGATTCCAAACTTGAATGGATACTTGGAGGTGGTGGAGCTGTGGGAAGTGGACCTAGCTGGAGGAAGTTGGGAAATGCACCAGAGGATACTTCCCCATCTTTTAGCCATGATGGTCTACCTCACAACAACCCAGAAATAACGAAAGCAGGAAAGAAGGATGGAACCTCTGAAGCCAGGAGCCCAAATGAGTCATTTCTCTTTCAAGTTGTTTTTCTTAGCTATCTTGTCACTGTGATGAGAAACACTAACAGGAGGGGTGGCCCGGAGGTGTCCAGTCCATGACATGATTATCGCAGGCAAGGTAGTGCCAAGGACTTTGGAACTGATTTGTGACAGGAATTTGGGAAAGTGGGAGGTATAAGTTCTGGAAGAATCCTAGGCTGCTCTGCTGCAGACTCACAAATCCAGAATGCTGTCTGGAACAAAGGCATCAAAGACCGTGCATGTAAGGCTTCAGATGGAAACGGGGACTCTATGGAAAGTGGAAAAGACCTGGTCTCTATCTCCTCTGTGCCTTAAGACTGTGTGTGGAGGCTTAAATGTGACAGAATAATCAACCTGGTGGGAGAAACAGCAAGGCAGTCGGGCATTCAGACAGTGGCCTTGTTCTTGCTACCTGATTTTAGCCAGGTTTACAGTGAGAATTAGGAGCAAAAACCAGAGCAGAAAGACTTGATGAAAGCACACAATCAGAACAGAAAAGGAGTCAGCTGAAAGGTACAGCTTCGGTGGAAGTTTCAGGAACCGAGAGATGCCAAAACCATGGGCTGCATACTGAGGAATGCCTCAGCAGTGAGCAGTGAGCAGGATGTCTTAGAGGTCATGAAGGATGCAGCAAGCAGGCCAGGGACAGGGCTGCCCAATGCCTTTGGAGCTCACATGCCGCAGCATGCTTCAGATGCCAGACATGGAGCTGTAGGATTTCATGTTTGTCTTGCTGGGATTCAGTCTTGCTTTGGTCTGTTCCTCTATTCAGTGCCTTTTGGAAAATACATTTAATTCATCTCCAAGAATATCCAAAGTAGTAATAGTTTCAGCATCACTTAAAAGTTTAAGGACAAAGTCCCCTTTGTGACCAAAGGCAAGCTCTTAGCTATGATCCCTTGTAAAAACTTTAAAAGCAAATTATGTACTTTCAAGACACAATGGTACAGGTGAGCATTATATTCCAAATGGTACAGAACAGAGCAGCAGTCTGGGTAGCTTAACAACAGAAATGGTTGTCTTCATCCGGAGGCCAGAATCTCACTGTCAAGGTCTCAGCAGTGATGATTCTTTATGTGGCCTGGGAAGGAAGGGTGTGATCCAGACCCATTTTCCACTTCCGGTGGTTGTTGGCAATCTTTGGTATTCCTAATTTGTAGAGCATCACTCCATCTCTACCTTATCTTTTGTGCTAGTCTCCCTATGTGGGGTTTTGCATGTAAAATTAACCCATTCTTTAGGAGCATCATATTGGATTAGGAACCCACCTTACTCCTGTATGGCCTTATATTAATGAGTTATATCTATAAGATCATATTTGGCCTTATATCTATAAGATCATATTTGGCCTTATATCTATAAGATCATATATAACTTATATCTATAAGTTATAGCTATAAGATCATATGACCTTATATTAATGAGTTATAGCTATAAGATCATAAATCTATAATATCATATTTCCAAATAAAGCCTCACCGAGGGGTTCTGTGAATTGGGAATTGAACAGATCAGTTTTAGGAACAAACTTCAACCCATAATGGTGGAGCTAGGAATATTCACAAGAGTGAAGAAGATGTCACAAGATAAAGAGGAGTGAGCCATGTGAAGAGATAAATAGGCAAAGGAGAGGGGGATAATCCCTTCCCCCAAGCCCTAGAAAGATGAGAGACAACACAGGCCATCAGATGACATAGGATCAGGAAACTCACAATTCTTAACATCTGTGGTCCAGAGGACTTTGTGTCAGTTGGATGATGTGTTAGATCAGGAAATAGAGTGGTGGAGATGGGAAGACTTTAAGGGGGACCCTAAGAGTCACATATGAGAGAGATTTGAGAAGACATGGTGATGTAGAGGGCAAGGAGCTGGGATAACAACCTCCCCCATCCCATAAGGAAGACATGGTGCCCTTCATCAGGGTAGAGATGGTGGGGAGGGGGTAATGTCACAGAGAAATGACAGTTGTCCCCATGTCAATTTGGAAATGCCTACAGGTGCCCATGGGAGAGCTAGGGACAATGAAGGATCTGGGAGTTATGTGCATGTTCCAGGAGAGAGGGGATGCTGCAAGGAGCATGTAGAGTGGAGCAAGACAAGCAATGAGTCAAATCAACATCGTGGGGAACAGCAGCATGCATATTGCAGGTCGAGAAGAGAGGGAACAGTGGAGACATGATCAAGTACTGTATATACATTCATGAAATTAGGAAGGAATAAATATCTTTAAAGGCACTTGATCTGTTTGCCAACTGTAGACACTGTGTCTGCATCTGTCCTGTCCTCGATGTTTTGAGGTCTTATCCTCACCCAAGTGCATAGGTCCGTGTCTTTAGGTTCCATTTTCTCTTTCACTAGAAGTCTAGGCAGCTGCGGTAAGCAGCAACCATACCACAGTCCGAATGTGGTACTGCCTTTAGAATTCCTCTGCCAAGAGCTTTGTTCCACTACTTTTGAATTCAGCCTCATTCAGATTGTCAGGAAACAGAGAGAAATGAGCCAGATTCATTGTTAAAATACAGACTGACCTCTAGTCCAGTTCCTGACGGAATCCTTGTTCTCTTCTGAAACCTCACAAGACTGATCTTTTTTTTTTTCTGCGCACATTTCTATTAGTATTTTTGTCTTCCAGCTCCCACATGAGTGGCATGGTAAGCAGATCTTATAGCTAGCTTCTATACCACCTAGTTCTAAACTCTTCCACATTCTTCCTGTAAATCAACTCCGGAAGGACAATGAACCACAAGCCAGGTGCATCACAACAGCCCTAGTTCTTGCTACCAACTTTCTGTATGACTTCTGTTGTCATGGTGATAAAAGGGAGGAAGGATTTATTTTGCCTCATGGTTTGAGGGGATAGAGTCTATCATGTTGGAGAAGGCAGCTCCATGGTGTCGGGAACACGTGGCTGGAATTTCTCACCTCCTCACGCCCTGGCAGAACAGGAAGCAGAGAGAGCTCAGAAGGAGAGACTGTGTGATAAAACCTCAAGCCTCTGTGATGTACTTCCTCTGGTTAGGTTCCCCTTCCTGGAGTTCCACAATGCTCTAAAACAGCATCTCCAGATGGGGCCCAAGTGTCCAAACACTTGAACCCGTGGAGGATGTTTAACATCCAAACTGTAGCAGAGGTGAGTCTCTTTCCAAATGCCGTGTCATCTTAGTAAGACGAAGACTGAAATCCCAATGCGCTATCACAGAAGCTGTTGGTCAGTGCGGTGACATCCGCTCCATGCATGTGGTGACGGAGGGGGCAGGGAGCTGATTTCAAAGAACTGTATGGACATGTAAGCAGAAGAAGCTCGGAAGGTGAGTGCAGGGAAGTTTAATTCTAACTAGAGACCATGGGGTAAAATCCAAGCCTGTACACAGGCTGACAGGAAAGGGAAGAACCTCTCCTAAAGGCTGGCAGAAGAGAGCATATAGCTCAGCAGCAGTGTACTTGCCGCTCATACTCAAGGCCCTGGGTTCAATCCCCAGCAGTGCAAAAAGGCAAAAAGGTAGCCCGATATGATGACTCATGATTTTAATCCCAGCACCTGAGAGGCAGAGACAGGAGGATCTTGGTGCTTTTGAGGTCAGCCTGGTGGTTTACATAGTGAGTTCTCAGCCAGCTAGGTCCACACTGTTAGACCTGTCTCAACACAAACAAAACAGTGGGCAGAGAGGTGACAATGGTTCTCAACCTGTGGGTCATGACCCCTTTGGTTGTCAAAAGACCCTTTCACAGGGGTCGCCCGAGACCAGGGGAAATACAGATATTTACATTATGATTCATAATAGCCAAATTACAGTTATGAAGTAGCAACAAAAATAGATTTATGGTCGGGGATCACCACAGCATGAGGAAGTGTATTAAAGGGTTGCCTCCTTAAGCAGGGGGAGAGCCGCTGACTTAGTGAGTGTTAGGGAAGCTGCGGGGTCTGATGAAACCTACTGAGCCACTACTTCAAGAAAGAGGACGAAGGAAGAGACGCCTGGGAGAACTAGAGGGAAGGGAGGGGCCTGGGGTCATGAGGACCTAAGGCAGCCGAGAGGAAACACAGAAGAACAGAATGGACCTCTTAGCTCTGCTTTCAGTGTCACTGAGAGTGGGTTCCGAGTGTTACTTTGCAAACTACGTGGAGAAAAACCGCAAAGTTGCCTTAAAGATCATACATTTTGGTCACCAATGACTATAGGGATGGCTGCTGTTGTGAGACTAGAGGAGAGGCCATCACATTCCTCTTACCTTTATCAGAACCCAGGGATCAATGCTAGGCCTTTGTTAAGACAGACTCTCTCCTGGTTAGCAGCCTGTTTCCATGAATAATGAAGGCTGATTTGCAGGCAGGGGCTGTGGACAGAAAGCTACATACAGAGGCTCCCCAAGAGTTCCAGCTGTATTTCCTGAGCTGGCTGAGTGGCCGATCAATGGCGAGGAATGCCTCAGTTGTCCAGATGCATCGTCCCACGCTGAGTGCCCAGAGACCAGAGTTCTGATATGCAAAGTGAGCCTGAGACTCCTGTCAAATCAAACAAACAGGATGTTGGCTGTGCAGCAAACAGGCCTGCAAGCTGTTGGCAGCCGAATGCTGGGCTGCCAGAGCCAGGTCCAGCCACAGTGTGGGCACTGCCCCAAGAGCTCAGTGGCAATCTGTATTCCACTGCACACTCTCCGCCATGCTGCTGACCCTCCAGCAAGGCCGGCAAGCGAGGCCCATGCCCAGGATGCAGACATGCTGTTGTGGCACCACACACAGGCCCCTTTGTTCAGAAATACCTCATGCATGAGAGGAAGTCGCATGCCTTGGTTTTTCTCTCCAGGCCTGGAAAGGCATCCCAGTGGAGTTGTCTACTCACCAGCATCAGGGGTGGGCTCGGAGGGTCTACTTATCAGCATGGGGGTAGGCTCGGAGGGTCTTGCTGAGAAATACTTGGCTGCGGTACATCTTAAAATGGAGCTTGAAGGGGCTTGGCAGGAAGTGTGGTGAAACCTCGCTTGGATGTCTTAAAAGCCTGTGTGGGGCTGGCCAGGGTCCCTGGCAGCCCGGCTTATTAGACGTATTGAGAAAGAGCCACAGTGAAGGCACTGTGGGTCCTGAGGATTCGGTGCACTCCTTTCAGTAACAAAGGGCCTCTTGCTCTAGGTATAGAAAGAGCTGAAGAGCAGGACAGATTCAATGTGAAGCCCAGGACCCACTGAGTAATTGTCATCTTCATCTTTCAGAGCTGTGCCACTGGCCCTGAAGTGGCCTTCCATCAGCTGAAGAACACTCAAGACCAATTTCAGGGCCTTCTCTCAGACGCCAGCTGTACCATCTGAAAATTGAGACATCGTATGCGTGCGGTGGTTCATGGGAAGATGGGTCTTTAGATTGCCATCTCCTAGGCCTCCTAGCACAGACCAATGGACTCCATTCCAACCATATAAGAGAATCAGTTTGGTGCCCGCCCTCCCCCGCCCACCGCCAAAGAAATGAGTTCGTTGTTTGCTGAGTGCAGGAAAGAGTGGAACAGAAAGTGATTGAGTGCTCTGAAAGTTTGCTCCACGACCAAACAAGCATTGCCGTTTGGTGCACTGCAGCGAGGAGGAGCAGGGTGAAAAGGGGTGTGCTTGCACTCCCTCTCTGGGGACCTTTTCTACCAACCAGAAGGAAGTTAGAACACTTGTCAGAGAGGTGGCAGGCCCAAAGGCTGGTGGCAAAAGGCTCTTCCACCAACACCTGGGGTCTGGCTTTCTCCTCCATGATGAGGTGTCCCCTAGAGAGAAATGAGTCCTGAGATGACCCGGGTATGATTCCTTTCACATCTCTCTACACCCAGTGAAGCACGGAGCAGGGTCCGAGCCGAATGATTACTTGGTTGGTTGTTTGCATGAGTCTGTGTGTGGCATGTGTATACTTAGGTATGCAGGTGCCCTCACTCCTGTGTGGCAAAAGCCAGAGGAAGACACTTGGTGTCCTTCTCTCTCATTTTCGGCCTTAGTCCCTTGAAGCCAGGTCTCTGGGTGAACCTGGAGTTAGACTAGCAGCCAGCAAAACCCAGTTCTTTCTGTCTCTACCTCAACAGCACTGGAGTTTCAGGAACCTGTGTGTCCACACCAGCTTTTTTTTTTTTTTTTTTTTTTTTTAATTTGTTTAGTGGGGATTTGAACTCAGGTCCTCATGCTTTGAGCAGCAAGAATTCTTTCTTAATGAGCCATCTCCCTAGTTGCCTAGCTGGTTCCTAATGTGGGAGTATGTGTGGTGTTACTGGGACTGGGAGGAAACATTTCTCTGCGTTTGGGTTCTATCTGCTGCTTTTCTGGAAAGAATCCCTAATCTAGCATTCTGTGCACACTGCTGCTCCCAGGCCTCCGCAGGACCCTCCAGGAGGAAGCCACCAAAGCTGAATTAGGCCTACACCAAGAACGTGTCTTCCTCTCCCACCCCTATCCCATGAGCTCTCTCCACCCCATCAAATCCTAAGAACTAGGGATTCGCCACGAGTCAGACAGGCACCCTAAGTTAATAAGGTACCTCTATTTGTCCTGGTGTCTTGCACATCTTTCTAGGGATCTAGCCAACCTCTCTTGAACTTGCCTATTTTTTACAGATCTCCCCCCCCCCCCACCTTGCATCCCACGTTACAGCCACCTGATAAACATTTGATCAGTTTATTGGTAGTGTCACTCTGGGGGCTACTAGGGAAGCAAGATGGCTAGGCCCTGTCTCTGTGAGTGTGCTAGAGTGTCCTCTCTTGTGTTCTTGAAAGTTTTGTGCCTGAGGAGTTTAATTCTCTGCTGTGATCATATGATCTTTATTTCATTGTTTCATAGTCTTCTAATCTATGTCTGTTTTAATCCTTACAATAATCCTGAGAAATAAGAGACTCGATCTCTGTTTTACAGATCAGGAAACTGAGGCAGGATTCAAGGTTCCAAGGTTAATAGAGTCTTTTGAGTTCAGGATGTCTGACAGAAGTCCTGGTACTTCTCGCCCCAGAGCTCTTCCCTCACCCATACCTTCTGGCCAGCAGCCCGTCCCCCTCAGTTGGAGACCCTGGGCTGATCCTTTTGAAGGGTTCAGGGGAGAGTTCCAAAGCCAGGACAGTCCCTCTTGTCTTCTTTGGCCTCCACTGCATGTCTCACTGTTTTTCAGTTCTAAACTATAAAAAAAGAAATAGAAACAGTGACAAGAATGTTCTGTTGCTTCATAAGGAACCCACCTGCTGCCTACTGCCTGGCAGTCCCCTAAAGAGGCACAATCACTTCATTCAGCAGGTATAAATGAAAAGCCCAAGGTGCTAATGCCCGGAAGCCTTTACGCCCCATATAAGCAAGTTCTACTCAAGTTCCAATGATAATAGAATATTCCATCCTACTTGTTCTGAGAAAGCAGAAATAAAACCCACCAGTATCATACAGACTTTATGTTCCACAACAGTTTTACCAAATTCTCTTCAATTTAAATTATATATATTTGAGCATCTACTAGGTGCCCAGCAATTATGTCAGGTTCAAGGGATGAAGTGGTCACCAAAACAGATGCAGCCAGTACTTTTCTTTTGGGGGGCTGAGACTGGTTGGAGATAGTGTAGTTTAGATCTTGAATGATCCAAACTCCCATGGGTCAAGGCTTAGACTTCTGTATGTAGCACTCGTTGGAGGTGGTGGGACCTTTAAGAGTTGGGGTCCCAGTGGGCAGAAGTTAGGTCACTGGGAGCATGCCCTTCAAGGGGATATTGGTACCCCAGCCCTTTCTTTCCTTTTTTCTTTGTTGCTTGGCAACCATGAGATAAACAGCCCTTTTCTGCTGCACTCCTACTGTGTACTATCATGCCACAGGCCCAAAGCAGCAGAGTCAAACAATCCTGGACTGAAACCTTTGAAACCATGAGCCAGAATAGACTGTTCCTCCCTCTACATTGATTGTCCCGGGTATTTTTTTTTTTTTTTTTTTTTTTGTGACAGTGATGGAAAGTCAAATCAGAGGAATCTTTAAAAGGATATTAGCAAATGGCACAAGTTTATAGAGTACTATGGAGCAGGCACAGACCAGCCCACATGTGATGGTCCATCTCCACTGTCAGCCTGACTAGATCTGGAATTACCTAGGAGACACACATACCCGTGAGGGTGTTTCCAGAATGGTTTAACTGAAGAGACAAGAGCCACCCTATGGCAGCACTCTTGCATGGACTGGGGTCATGAGCTGAATGAAAAGGAGACAGTGAGCAGATAGAGCAGCATTTGTTTATCTCTACTTCCTGACTAAGGACACACTGAGGCCAGCTGCCTCACACTCCTGTTACCATGCCTTCCCTACCCTCCAACTGTGAGCCCAAAGGAACCCTTCCTTCCTTCCTTAAGTTGCCTTTTTTTTGGTCAGATATTTTGCCACTGGTGTGTTATCATTTCTTCACCCACCACAAAGGTCACAGCTTACATCCCCGTAACAAGGGGAAAACACAACACACAAATGTCACACCACACCTGAGCCTTCAGAAATGAAGCCTGGAAGATCTAGAGAAGACTGGCTTTTTATGCTCAGTCTGATGAAAGAAATGGCTAGTTAGGGGAACCTATTCAACAAAAATACTGTAACTAGTACTAACAGATTACAGAAGACTTGGCAAGGCTTATCCAGACTCTTACCTGTGTTTCTAAAGTCCTCCTCCGGTGTGGGACAGACTCCTGTCACTTACAGACCTTCAGGGCAGAAGGGGGGCTGCTCAGAGAATGACCTTTGAAGGTTTTAGGCCTTGATTTGTGGCAAGGAGTTCTAGTTTCTATGACCCACTTGAGGAGGGGAGGAGAAAACAGAGACATTACATGGTGACCCTTCATGGGGTCAGGGGAAAAAGAGAGAACTTACTTTTCAGGCCTTCCGCTCCCCTCCAGTTCAAAGTACTCAGATGGCCATACTTTGTGATGTCATTCTGGAGCCCCAATACCAGGAAGAAAGGCTGAAGATCCCAAAACAGTGACCACAAGGACAGCAGCTGTAGGTGGGCACAGTGGGCAGGACATGCTGAGGATGGCCTGGGAAACCTATAGGGGCTTGAAACCAGACTTTAGAGGGCAATATGGAGATACTAAGGACTTGATAGCAAGAACCTAACATAAGTGCTATTTAAAAAAAATGTAATCACAATACTCAGGAGGCAGAGGCAGGCAGATCTCTGAGTTCAAGGCCAGCCTGGTCTACAGAGTGAGTCCCAGGACAGCCCGGGCTACACAGAGAAACTCTGTCTCAAAGGAGGAAAAAAAAAAATGAGTCAGGTAGTGCTATAGCCCAGTCCGCAGAGTGCTTGTCTAGCATGCACGAAGTCCTGGGTTCCGTTCCTAGAACTGCAGAAGTCTCCCACCAGGCCTGTAATCTCATCACTCAGGTGGCAGAGGCAGTATGGTTTCCTGGTCCTTCTCTGCTCTACACTGAGTTTGAGGCCAGCTTGGGCTACATGAGAGATGGACTCAAAACCACGAATTCTGTTGTAAGGTAAGGAGGGGTGGGGACAACCATAAATGCCGATGTTTTTTAGTGATGCGGTGGTGGGTGCTGAAGAAGCAGGGGATAGAGGATGGAAGAATCCAGAGATGTTGTTGTGATCCTATGGAATAAAACTGATGAGCTCTGGTGATGGAGATAGGGAAGAGGAAGAGGGGAATTCAAGCATGGTTCCTCTCATTTACTTGAACAAGGAGGGGGAGGATGGTGCCAGGGTTCAAGAAGGGACACCAGAGGAAAGATAGACTCTGGAGGAAAAAAAAGTTTGGGGTATGCTGAGGTTCAAGTCTGAATGAATATGGAGATAATAGACATGTCTCCCCTCCATGGGTAAAATTGCTTTTCCTGACCTAGCAGCTGGGCCATGTCAACATCCAGCCCACCCTGGCTCAGTCTTCCCTAAACCCACAAAACGCAGTGCTTAGAGAGACTGAAGCAGAGACAAATGTTCTGCTGGCACCGAATGGTCCTCCCCTGCGCATTCTTCATTTCCTGGCAGAAGCATCCACGGAGAAATCAATTGCTGCCATTTGCGAGTGGAAGATGTTCTTGCTTCTCGCTGCAGAGCTGAGCCTTGCTCCCCCTGCGGCAGCTGCCACAGCCACAGGTGGAAGCTGAGAGCCCAGAGCGGGAAAGATGAACAGACACCCAGCCACCTCAGGCACCAGCCAAGCCGTGGCTCTGCCTGTCAGCCCTGCTAATGGGAAGACTGGCTGCTTACGACAGAGCTTCTTCTCTCCAAAGGCAAATAAAGCTGAGCCACTGTGCAAGAGGCGACTGCAGGGAAAAAGACCCATTGCAAGATCCTGTGAGCTCTCCACAGTTCATTTTCCCCCCTAAATCCTTTCATTGATTATATTGTTTTTAAAAATAAAGAGGGAAAACAAGGTCTGCACCGTAGCTACGCTGTGCCTGCCTGCTATGATCCCCCCCCCCCCCCACTTGCCTAGCTAGTTTTTAGTCAATAGAAAAGAGCCTTTCCCAAGCTGCGCTCAGCCTGCACAAGGCTTGCCAAGCACTTCTCCCAAAGTCCCACCACACCAAGATTTCTGTGCTTCAGGCCAGCCTGCTTCCACGGGAGCACAGCAGGCTTCCTCTTCGGAACAAAACAGGGCTGATGGCACAGGTACCTTTAGGTCTCTCCTCCTCCCCTGCCTGGGATCCCCTCTGCCTCCTTGACATCCTTTTTAATGATAAATATAAAAACCACAGTTAGGAATGACTAAAATACCTCGAAAGAGAAATGATAATGGCTTGCTCATACAATGAAAGTGAATGCCCAGTTTCTCTGGTTCTCCAGACACGCAGAGGCTGGGTAAGGCCTAGAGATGAGATGGCGGTGCCAGGTGGGTGTTGGAGGTCAAAGGCAGGTTGAGGGAGGTCAAGCTGAGATGCTATTTCACCAAATGTGCCTCCACTCTGGCCAGTGCTAGCCAAGCAGGAGAGCTGGGAACTTAACAGGTGGGTTTAGCAGCCACAGAGATGCCCTAGGAAGACTGTAAAGGAGAATCGTGCACAGGAAGAAGGGGAAGGGTAACTCCTTCGGCTCACTGCTGGGACCCACCCACTCACTGGCCAAGTTTCCTGCCAAAGGGAGCTACCGTACATTCTTCCAGATTACACGATTCAGAGACGAGGCTCCATGCTTTCCACGGCAGGGGCAGAATTTTACTCAACTTTACACACGAAAGGCAGGGAATTAACCTCACTACCCAAGGCCGAAAAGCCCTACAGCAACAGTGCCCACCGTGGTCCTGCTTGAGGAAAGTCTGTTCCATCATCTCTGAAAACAATGGAGGGGAAAGGGGAGCAGTTGAGCCTGTACAAGGAGGGAGTGACACGAGGAGAGGGAAGAGGCGGTAGCTGGTACAAGCAAGCGAGAAGGAACATAAGGTCCCTTTCCTGGTACATCGAATGACGTCATCTTCTTTCTATAGCTTTCAGTAGAGGAGGAAAACCACGGAGACAGACAGGCCTGGGTGGGTGTGAAAAACAAGGAGTTTATGGAGTGTGGTGGGGACCCAGAAAGAGAAGACAGGCAGAGCATGTTGGCTTCAGCATGTGGTGTCTCCAGAACCCCCAGGGAGTACTGAGAGAGGGAGAAAG
The DNA here is from genome assembly GCF_949786415.1 of Peromyscus eremicus. Taxonomy (NCBI): domain Eukaryota; kingdom Metazoa; phylum Chordata; class Mammalia; order Rodentia; family Cricetidae; genus Peromyscus; species Peromyscus eremicus. The sequence continues at coordinate 59,510,059 of NC_081421.1, forward strand.
ATGGTAGAGCTCAGAGTGTCAGGGTCCCCACTTCTGGGACTAAGTTCTCAGAAGGTACACCAGTGTTGAAGCAGAGAAAGGACGAAGTGATGGGGATGCCAGCCAGTGTCCCGACCTTCCTGGTGAGACAGAGACATTGGGAAGGTACTTGGCCCTGAAGACTGTGCATCCTTGGGAGAGGAGATTCTTGAGTGAGGAGAGTAAAGAATAGATTGAGACACGCTCGTTTCCTGAGACAAAGGCAAGACTGGCCACTATCCTCGGAGGCGATCAGAGACCCCCTTAAAAATCACCCACAGTCCACAATTCCCTGTGTAAACGAAGGGACAACAGCACATACCACAATTTCCTTCCCAACATCAGGCCTTCGAGGTGACATGTGGGACATGTTGTCAAGGCGTTCATTTGGTAGGGCAGAACTTGGGGTCCCTCTGCGGGCTGAGGAAGCTCACTGGCTTTTCCAGGAATCCCTGGACTATGGGATAGATTCCCTCTCTTCTGCCCTCCAGTCAGCTCCAAAGAAGGTGTGGGCTGGTTCTTTGGTGTCTATTTAATCTAGCCTGGGGGGGTTCGCGATCGGAAAGCTAAAACCTCTATAACCACTAGCACTGTTAGAGGATGATCCCCGCGTGAAATGATTCACCTTCATTGCTCCTCTTCACACCTCAGAATTGCCGCTGAGCCATCCAAGCTAAGGATGAATTAGAAGAGTTTTCAAGCTGGTGAAGACCCGTGCTCAGAACTTTTATTAAAAAAAATCCTCCTCCCATTCTGTGCAGAAATCTGCACAGGAGCCAGGCCTGAAAGGAGCCTCTGATGTGATTATTCTTATTAGAAACGTGGTTCAAACTTGCATCCCAAGTAGCCTCCAAGTGTTTTCGGCTCTGTCTTTCCAGGATGCCTGCATAGCATCTACTCAGCATTTATCCTGGGTTAAAGCCATAAAATCCTCCACACCCTGTGTTTACCCTTATCATCCCTCCCACCAAGATTATTTTGAGAAGAAAATCAGCAAGCAGTTCTTAAGGTTGCCACTGCCCGCTCTCATATTCTGTGCATTTGGAGTTACCCCAACCAGTGGTGTGGGCAGAGGTTCCCCTGAAGTTCCACCACATCCATCAGCCTCACGGCTCCTGGAGGAACAAGAGCACACAGTTTCTCCTTAGGGCTCTCCCAGCGTCTGAGGGCTCTACTCCCACTGCTTTGGTCAGGAGCCCTTTGTATAAAGTCCCATACATCCAGTTATCTCCTGTATAGACGGGAGGGGAATTAGCTCCAGCTGCTCCCATCTGATTATTTCTTCACCTCCAAAGATCTCTTCCCCTTCACTTCCGCTCTCTCTTACTTTCTGGAGCCTTCTAGCTGCCCTCTAGAGTTGGTAGAGCTATAGTTGAGGGAGCTGTCCAGTGGGAGCTCTGGGACCTTCCTAGGACATAGGAAACTCTGCTTGAGGGTGTGGATTATTCTAGAGGGAAGGCGATATTGCGTTCTTCCTTCACGCTGCCTCGCTCTCCACACAGGCTCTCTTATACTTACCCAGCAGTGGCTTTGACAATTCAAAACCACCCGCTCTCCTGTCTTTGCTCTGGATGATGACCATTCCAGATTTTCTCCACCTCTCATGCCTTGGAAGAAAAACTGGTTTATTCATCTTTTCATGACTCTGAGTATTTAATGGTCAAAGAGCCCCACAGTGTAATAAAAGGAAGCACACTAGTTACTGTCTCATTGCTGTGATCAAATACTTGAGGGCTTGCTGGGTCTCTTTGTTTCTCTTCCCAATGTGACCATATTAAATAAATCTCTCTTTCTGCTTTCTGTTACTAACTTGGTTCTTTTTTATTGGCTTATGGAGGGCAGATGGCTGGACCTGACTTGAGAAACAGGTTGTGACCCCCAAGTTCAATAACACTGCTTAATAATCAAATTTGGAAAATCTGGGACTCTGGATGTGAACCTCACTTTCACCAAACATTCAAGCAAGCTAAGACCAGAACCATTGCTGTATAATAGATCAGTTAACCAAACGACCAACATTTACCAGGAGACACTGGTAGGTCAACATCTAGTAAGGTGATGAATGATGTGTACCTTTACACATCTCACACACACACACACACACACACACACACACACACACACACACACACTCATCCATAGTGCAGATTTTCTTAGAGTCCATCAGGGAGTTGGAAGGAAACTCAAAGCGTATACACCCACTCCTGGATGAGGAGCCTAGGTTGAGGACTCCACCTGGTCTAAAGCGGCTGGACAGCAGCATGGGAATGAGGGGGATGGCAGAACTCCTGCTGTGCTTGTCCACTCACTTCACTTTCCTTTTGTGTGTCCCGGTTCCGAGCATCCACCCGGGAATTCCCTTGTCTCTTCCCTCCTCCCCCTTTCCTTCCCACAAGTCAGAGCAACTATCCGGGCTGTTCTCTTGCAGGTGAGCTGATCAGAGCCCATAGGAAGCCGCAGCCCCAGGAACTTCCTTCTCCTGTTTCTAAGGAGTTCCTGAGATGATATTTAGGTTGTTTGCAGGTTAGGTGTTTGTACCACACATGCAGCATTCTGCGGCTTCCCTTCTGTAAAACTATTGATTCTTTGGGCAGCTGACAGGCAGCTTTGATGTGGGGATCTGTTGTGGTTTCTACAGGAAGGAGATATTGGTGGGAGGATTTACAGCTGTTTGAAGAATTCTACTGCTCTGGCAATCGTTAGGGAGGCGACTGCTGAGCCATTTCCCTGGCTGGAGGCAGCTTCCCTGAACTCTGTCTTTCCCTGAGAAGGATGGAGAGGAAACTGAAGTGCTTCCAAATAAAGATCTGAGTAATGAGATTGGATCTGAAGGGATTTGTTATTAAAGACTAAGAATTTCCAGATGCGGTCCCCAGCACCAGCACGTTTTGCTCCTTCCAGGCAGAGGAGCTGCTCTCGTATAGAAAGGAGGCAGGAAGGACACGGGGTGTTTATTGTCCCCGTCCCCTACTCATTTCCCCTTCACATTTTTCTGCCATTTGAGAGTTCCCCCGTCCTGTTTACAGCAACTTTCAGCAAGTGAACAGGGCCTTCTGGGGACCTCAACTCCATTCTGTCGCTCTGCAGCACTACAGTCAAGATTTTAATGTGTGGCACTGTGTTTTAATAGACTATTAAACGACAGCGCCACACATTAGCCGGCTACGGCACCACCGCAGACGTAGCAAAGATGTGGTCTCAGGAAAGCACTATTTACTTTAATGAGAAGGGGCTGTGGTCGACTGAGCATCCCTGCAAAGCAAGTCAAGAGGACGGTAGTGAGGGGAGAGGACAGACAGACTGCCTTGATCTAGGAGAAGCAAACTCTCTTCTCAGTCTCCCCATCCTCTTCCTTCAGCACAGCAAGCAGGGAAAACCTGGCCCCGACAGCCTGTCAGTGGCATGGCTGAAAGACCTTTGCCAACCCATGAATTTCAAGGTCACTCGGCACTCCAGGCCCTTTCCCACTGGTCTCGAGGTTGGAGGGCTGTGAGACATGTGGTCATTTGTCTTAGTATGTATGTGGGGTGGGAAGGAGACAGGCCTTGGAGCTCTTATTTTCATGGTGGTTCTTTCTGTCTCAGCAACAGACAAGGCAGGGATTTCAGCCTCTTCTCTTTCACCATTTCAGAGAAGGCTAGAACGAACCTGTTTTTAAGAGAAAAGTACAGGGATTCTCATGGGCTGTGATACCAGAAAGCGACCCCATCCAGTCATCGTGCTAAAACTCCAGGCAGGTTGATTTCCACCTACACTATTCTGCAGCAGAAAAAAATCTCTCCGAGAAACGAGCCTTCCAAGCCTCACTCAGAGGAGAGCTGTGGGAAGCGTTTTCCTAAAAAATCCACCCTGACTCACGGGCTTTTTCCGAGGGTTCCTCCCCATTCTACAGCAACATTAAAAAACCCCATTGCAATTGTGAGAAAGAGGATTTCTCCCCAAGTCACACTCTATATGCAAACCCAGGCCCGCAGGAAGAAATGGGAAGACAGGGGAAATAACCCCCAAATCAGAGCACAACAAGATTTCCCCAACTGCTGCAGCAGCCTGCTCATTCAGCCTTGCAAGTAATCGCGTTTTTACTCACCCAGTGACATTTTATTCTAGGTGAGCGGACAGGAATGTTAATTCCATTCACGCTCTTTTCCAGGGATTGGATTGAGAGAAGGGATACCCTTTCTCTTCTTTGAAATGAAAGCCTGGTGAGGAGGGCGGGCAGGCCAGGTTGGCAGGTGGGATTTGAAATGGAGCTGCGTAAGGATCTTGCCCTCTGCTAAGGTGGAGCCTGGAGTCTCTCTGGCACCATATTGTCTTCTAGGGGCCTGGGAGCAGAGCTACAATAAGGCAACTTAAAAAGGGGGTGGTGGTGGTGGGTTTTGTTGTTGTTGTTTGTTTGTTTGTTTTTTTCTTTTAAAGATTTGAGTACTTAGAGCTGGGGATGTAGCTCAATGACTGGGTACACTTTTGTAGAATGAACAAGGCCTTGGGTTCAATTCCCACTACTACTTAAAAAAAACAACACATCTCCAAACCCTTTCAAAACGTATTCTCTATCTGAAAGTACATATATATTAGAGAGATATTTTACATATATCATTGTAAATCAACAGCATGGGAAAGCAAAATGTAAAGAAAACGACCTCATCCTTCACTTTCTCTCTAATTCCTCCATGTTTTTACTTCTTTGGATTGGTGTACTTTGAAGGGACCCATCTGTATCTGTAGGGAAAGGAGACAGACACATACCTTCCCTCCTCAGTCTTGTGCAACTTCTCCAATGGGCTCAGCGTGTCTGGGTACCACCTTCAATATCAACTGCAGTCCTGGCAGCCATCAGTGAGGAGTGAGTTCACAGAGAGACGCTGGGAGGCAGACAAAGGCTGGAGGCCAGATGGGACCCAAGAGGAAAAGAGCTGAACAAGAATTTCTTTGCAAGGTTTTGTGGTAGCTAGCTCTGTCCTCCCACCTCCTATTAACAAAAAAATTGTAGACACACAAAGACAGCATTGATGGCCAAGATGGGGATTTGCCTTAAGAGCCTGAAGTGTTCTGAATTTGTCTCTACCCATTCACCTACTTACTCATTCCAAAACTATGCGTATCTGTACTTGCATCTCATGGTAGATGGCATTAGTGACCCAGTTCCTCACCCTTCCTCTATCAGGGTTCTGCACCAGGGAACTTTGCATTGTCTTCCAACTGGATGGAGTTCCCATCTCTGGATGTGATGTGGCCGCACATCCTCCTCCTCTGATGAGTGAGGTCTTAGTACAGCACAGGTAGGCTGTTTTGCTTCCTCCGGCCTTTCTGCTATCATCATGAAAAGGACAGGCTCCAGCTAGCCTTTAGTCCTAAGACAAGCAGGAGAAACCCGTGGAGCTACATTGCCCAAATGAAGCACAGGTGCATGAACTGGGCCAGCAGATACCAACCAAGCTCCATCCAGATCAGACCTAAGAGAAGCAAACATAGATGGTGGCCAGCTACCACCACTTTGCAGTTCCCATGGTGCCGCAGTCTGACATGGTCATGGCTGATACAGACACCTCCAGTCTTCCAGGCACTGCTAGGATGCCAGAGAAGACAGGCAGCAGCCTAGAGACTGCTTTACAAGGCTCGCTTTCCATGAGGGCTCATTACAGTTTACATAGATGCCTCACCCACTTAGTTCCTTCTGTGGCCAGTTTTGAGATGGGGAATCTGAGGCACGTGAAGGTTATTCAGCATGCTAATGGCTGTGGCCTCACAATAACTAGAGCTGGAACTCAAACCTGGGTCTTCTAATTCCAAGTGTTAGGCTTTTCCACCACCCATGGGAACCTCCACCTGCTGTTGAAGTCAGCGCCTCTGACTGGAGTTGCTGATGGCCCTGAACTTGGTGGAAAGAATTTGAAAAGCGACCCAAAGAGGACAGCTCGGTGACCAAGAAGACAAGGAGAGACAACTGCTATTTTTACCCCCCTGAAATGGTTCCCCTTTTGCAATTAAACCAATCTCTGTTTACAAGTATTTAGCATGGTTCTAGAAATTGCATTTTGAAATTATGCGAACAGAGAGAGAAGACAGCCCACACAGAGAGTGATTTCTCGTGGGTAATTGGCTGCTGGTTCTGGCTCCAATGATGCCTTCTTTTTAGAGTATAATTAGAGATTTCAAAGGAAACTGTTATAGATGGCTGAAGTCTCCAAAGAAAGGCTTTCGTAGCTCCTCCTATCAGGGGCGCTTCTGAAACGCACACTGACAAAACACCCTTTGTTCTTTCCTAATGACCTTTCAAGAGACTTCCCAAAGTCCTGGTTTCCAAGACTTGGAAAGATTGATTCCAGGTCAGCAGAAGCTAAACTTCTCTCCTTTATGCTCAAGGTCACCTCATGATCACGATGGCTGCTTCTGACTGAGCCCCTACATCCGCATTTAAACATCAGGGGGGGAGGAAGGGTTGCCTCCTCCCAGCTGGGTCTGTTATTTTTAGGGGAGATTCGTCCAAAGTTCCACCACACAGCTCTTTACTTATAACCCATTGGTCAGAATGGAGACACCCAGACACATCTGGCCTTGAGAGAGACTGGGATCAGCCGAGCTGAAAATTAGAGTTCTCTTGCTAAGGAGGAAGACAAGAACGGAGGCTGAGGCAGAAAACTAGCTTCAGTCACAAAAAGGAACAGTAAAGAATCCTGGCCTCAAGTGTTAGATGAGTGTGTGAGCGTACAGTTTGGCTGATTAGAAACCCACAGAAAAGCCAATGATGTCCGGTTAGCTGGTGAGCACCATGCTCAGACCTTGGGCAGAGAGGAGTTTTACCTTCTGCCTCACTGTTAAAGATGCTACCCATGATTTGGATGGAGACATGGAGAGCCAGCCCACTGCTCTCTCTGCAGACAGCACAGACGGGGCATGTCCGCTACCGCTAATTTAAGAGCCCCAGGAAGACAGAGAGCCTGGGTAAAAACTAGCAAGAGGAAACACAACAGGAAGAATGATAAAGTTTGATCTTTGCTCTAAGAAAAATAACTGCACTCTGGTCTTGTTTACATGAGATACCTAGAGTAGTTAAACCCAAAGAGAATGAAAGAGGATGCAGGTTCCCAGGGACTTGAGGAAGAAGGAACTATTGTTTGGTAGTACAGTGGCTTTATAATGGCCATGTGTTGTTAATGGTGTGGTCCCCATGTGGTGTTAACTGGAAGGTGATGAAACCTTGAAAAAGTGGGGCCTGGTGAGAGGATGTAAAGTCTCTGGGTGTACACCCTTGAAGATGAGGGATAATAGGACCCAATCCTTTCTATGTCTCTGTCTATGCCCCCTCCCCGCTTCCAGCTTCCATGGGGTGAACTGTTTCCTTTCATGCATACTTCCTACCATGTGTTGCTTCACTATAGATCCAAAGCAACAAGGCCAAGGATGATAGGCTATAAACACGAGCCCAAATAAACCTTTCTTCCTTATAAATTGATTATCTCAGTCACTTTGTCACAGGGACAGAAAGCTGAAAAGCATACATTGGTGTTTGGCTTGCATTTTGCAAGGGGAAGAGCTCTGGAAATAGCAGCACGGTGTGCTGGCATTAGTTACGCAGGGGCATGGATGTGCTTAACACCACTAAATGGCCCACGTAAAGTGGATCTGACAGTCAATGTCATCTTCTGTGTAGCCTTTGATAGAAATGGAAATAAAATAGCTGGATAAATGTAGGTGGAGAGTGGCATTGCTTAGCTCCAGATTTAACCACCGTGTGTTCACCGGAAGATACAGCTACCAAAATATGTGCTTGGATCTGGCCCTCGACAGGAAGGAAAGTGGAAGCTATGTTTGCAGTTTGTTTGTACCCTTTGATGGGCCCCTAACAAAGTCCTGGCATGTAAGTGGTGCCATTCCCGGAACACACACAGCTAGCAATGATATGTCTCCAGTCTTTCCTCAGCCTGCACATGTCCACTTCAGAGGCGGGGCCATCAGTGCTAGGAGCTTGAGCAACTTCAAAGTCCCATGTGCCCCCAGCCAGCTTGTCCTGAAGCACCAGTTGTGTAGAGCAGCTCCTGGGAGAGCACCTTCTAACTGGCTTGAGGTACATTGTACTGGCATGGGGGACACTCTAGCCAGGTAGTGTCAACAGCAATTGTTTTTGTTTTTTATTAAGCAATTAGCTGTCTTTGTCACTTAGAGGAGATCTAGGCCCATAGGAAGTGAAACGTGTTGAGAAGATGAAAGGAGAGTGATGGGGCAGAAATGCCTTGCAGGGTGGCAAAGGCTGAGAGAGGACCAGGAACTGGGGACAGTGGGGTACAGCAGACAAGGAGCCCGGAAGCCACATCACCTCAACGATGTCCTTCAGGACAATGGAGAAATTGTCCCATGCCAACACATGGCCCCAAAAGAATTTCCCAACTGGTTAGTCCCAACTGGTTAGTTCAGTGTTTCTCATCTCACTGTTCAAGTTAAAATCAGCTGAGAACCCTTAACAATGCCAACGCCTGGTCCCCACCCCAGGTCAGCTCAGTGAGAACACCCTGGAAGAGACCTGGCATACTATTGAATCCATGCACGTGATTCTCTGGTGTAGCGGGCTTCGGTGGCCTCAGAGACCCTTGTGAAGGGCTGGTGGAGGCTTGGGCCCATTAGAGATTTCCCTCAGGGATGGTGCTCAGTGACTTCATCCCTCACAGAACATGCCTTCCCCCTGCCCCATTTCTAAGACTGAGAATCCCAGGAGAGTGAAGGATCACAGATGCTGGAGCCAGCCCAGCCAACCTCTCCACTCTTCCCAGGACGCCGACTGACGTCTTTACTTCAGGTCCACTCTGAGCACCCGCTGTCCTACTGTTCTTTCTTCCCTGTCGCTGAGGAGACCCCTCCCTTCTCCAGCTCTGTCCCTCAGCTGATGTGCAATGCCCACTGTCCTGAATTGTTCACCGATGCCAAGCCCGTGAGCCTTTCCCTGCTTGTCTTACTTGTCTGTGTATGCAACACGCTTGAATCCTTTCGCCTTGTTGTGGCCAACAGCCGTCTCCACAACTGTGTCTGATGGGCTAGGCTACACACAGCAAATAGTGAAGGAAGTTGCCTCAGCATAAGGACCATGTCCTAGCCCTCAGTGCTCGTCACTCAGAGGCCCACCTGCTAAAAGCTTGCTTCTCAGTCTGTGGCACTTCCTGAGAGGTGCCGGAACTTCAAGGAAGTAGGGGCTCAGTGGGAGAAAGTTAGGTCCCGAACAGTAGTGTCCTCTATTGGAAATAGTTTACTTTTTAGCTGTTCTCAAGGACACAATGGTTTTTAATGCCCTCAGCTGTTTCTTGCTCCCATTCCTCTCTGTTATGGGGCCAGAGGTCAACCTGCCCCAGGACAGGGAGTCTTGAAGAACACGTGAGATAAACATACTCAAGTCTAAGACAAGGTAGGGCCCTCCTGGAACCCAGGGTCTTCCTTCAACCAATGAAAACAGCATATGACAATTCACTACTGTAGTATACATCACAGGGGAACATGGCATTGAAGGGGATGTTGGGACTGCAATCCCTTCTGTCTTCCCACCTGCTTCCCAGCTACCATGAGGCAAACAGGCTTTGACCTCACTCCTGCCATGATGTAGTACTGAGTCTCGCAACTGTAACACAACACAGCCAAGTGGCCGTTGATGAAAGGCTCTGAATCCATGAGCTGTGGAAAATATTTTTCCCTTTATGTTAATTTTCCCAGGGACTTTTTTCACAGTAGCAGGAAGTAAGCTAACATGCTGGGGAATCTGTAGTATTATTAAAACACTGTTTATTTTAGTCAGGTTTGCCCACTGGCTCTACAGTCTGGTAGAAAACAGTAAGGAGGAATCTTTCTTAGGTTACTATAATTTTGTATAATTCCCTATGTTTTGGGGAGGTCGAGGAGAAAGCTTAATTTTGTTACTTATTTTCCCTCCAGAAAGAAAAAAAAGGTGTGGAAATTAATTCTCATTTTATACCCCTAGTAAGGAGTAGTTTTTCCACCCAAAGGGGACTGAAATCCCCTTCCACCTTCACAGGATGGGAAAGCTGATTGCAGCAGAGAAGAGAAAGAACAGACAGGGAGCCAGGATTGGGGGAGAAAGTGGTTAATAGAAAATGTGAGTTGAGCATAGCGTTTCCTGCAAATGAAACAAGAGGTCTGCTTGGAGCTCTGTGAGACGATAATGGCGTAGGACACCCAGGAAAGGCCTCAGTGAAGGAGACTCAAGAGAGAAGCCGAGAGGGCACCATTTCTTTGATCTACTATGTTTTCATTTGTTCCCCGAGGAGGAGATATTTTAAGTTGATATTAAACTTCCTAGATTTGATGTGCCTAGAGCCAAGTATGAGTAAACATTGGAAATATATATGTGTGTGTATACATATATATATATAAAACATGGGTATGTGTACATATTTTTATAATGTTCATGTTCTAGAATGTGGCCTCAGTGACTATCTTACTTGTGTTTGGGTTAAAAGAGAAACAAAACAACAACAACAACAAAAACAACAACAACAACTCAGGACAAAACCAAAATTTTCAGGCACTGATATAAACGAACACCTAGGTTAAGGTGTCCACCTCTATTATGGTTCCAAATACTTTGAGCATGTCCTCTGAGAGTCCATGCTCTGAAGTTTCATGCCCTCTGTGAGGTGTTATAGGGTGGGAAACCCCCCACCCCCCGTGATGTTTAGAGGTGAATACTTTGGGAGACAGTTAGGTTTAGGTAAGGTCCTCATAGAGATCCCATGATTGATTCCTTGTGGCTCTATATGAAAAGTCAGAAACTTTAGAGTGTATTAATGCCTGCCTGCCTGCCTGTCTTTCTCTGTGTAATGTGCTGCCTTGGGACTCAGTCAGCAATGTCCACTACCAGATACAAACCCTCAGACTCCAGCCTCAGTACCATGAGCCAGAACAAACCCCTTTTCTCAAAGAATTATCTGGATTCTGGTGGTTCATTATAGTAATGTCAAAACAGACTAATACAGTCTCACTGTCAAGGTTTCGTGCGCAGGAAGGAAGCACTGAGTCAGGCCATTTTCACAACAGGGCTCACTCATGTGTGGCTTGCTGTGTGCTAGGTTCTTACCTCTTCTGATTTAAATGAAATGTCTTCTTCTTCTTTCTTGGGCCTTTGAACATTCGGTGGTGCTATATTTTGCCCATGTGTTTTTGTCAACAGGCCATCTCAAGCTTAAAGTTCCCTGAGGGCGGGCATGTTCCTGAGGTAAAGTGCATGGTTAGCAGGTGGGAGGCTGGGAATCCGGTTGTGGGGTCCATTTGAAAACAGCTCTCTTCACAAACCGTTGCTCATGCCTGCAGTTCAAGCAGTCTGTCTCCCCTTCACCAGACATCCTCTGTGAGAGGACTTTTTCTCCTCCTTGCTTGAAATATTTTTAGGAGAATTAGGAGATTAAACGAATAGCATCTGATTGAGAGAAATGAAGCCTGCTGCTAAAACTGGACTGACCTACATTTTGTGGGGGCTGAGTGGTTTATTCTCCATATTCCTTTAAGAGTTGACTCTTGGTTCATTATTTCTCCAGGAGGATTATGATAAAGATTAGTTGTGTTTGGAGGCACAAACAGTCAAGCCAATATTTGGTATCTGTGTATAAGATAGGGAGGTACAGGAGGCAGCTGAGACCCACGTCAGATGGTATTTGAATTCCCCTTGGTGGTGTTTAGCTGATATTACCCAATTCAAGTGCTGAATGTGCTAGACTTTATGCTCTGGACTGACCCTTTTGTAGTCAAAACCTTAAAGAAAGCAATCAGAAGCATTTAAGGCTGGGATTTCTGAAGCTGAGAGCAGCCCCCTGTGTGCTTCTTGGATTGTTGATTAGATTTATCTGGAAACACTTTCTGATCTGAGAGAGAGAGAGAGAGAGAGAGAGAGAGAGAGAGAGAGAGAGAGAGAGAGAGATCTGCAGAGGGGGTTTGCACCTGTTTTGAAGTTCCTGGCCCTGCAAGGACGTGAGGCTTTGGTAATGGCTTTCCTATTGTCCTAGGCACTCAGAGAGAACCAACACTCTGGAGAGATCCTCCAATCTTTCTCCAGACGAAGACATATTGGTTATGCCAGAAGTGGCCTTGAATTTCCAAATTCCTCACCTCTGCTCTCCAGAGTGCTGGCAAAATCCTGCTGCTAAGTCATGTCCTTCTCCTTGTGGTTACTTCTGGGGGTTGACAGATGCCAACTTCTGCCTGGTGGTCCTCAGTATCTCTCCTCTCAGTCCCTCCCACCCGACTCCAGTCCAGGGGCCAGTGTGCAGAAGCCCTGGCTACCACCTCCCTGGGGAGAAGGCAGGTGACTAGAGGGAGGGGAAGAGTACAGGGGTGCAGCTGTCCCCCGGGAGGGTACAGGGACACTGGATCTGAGTTTCGGTGAGACCTGCCTACCTTTGCATTTAGGGCCATGAGGAGTCACAGAATTCCAGAGAGAGCAGGAGGGTGGCAGGAAGAGTCTCAGGTACCTGGCATCAGCCATGGAATACTGAGTTTCCTGGGTGAAATTTTGTGGGGAGAGCAGTCAGAATGATACGTCTCCTGGCATGAGCTTGATTTAGCTGAAGTAGACAGTCAGCACTGCAGTAGAGGAAGTTGTTAGTCCGAGGAAGGATCAGCAAGAGGCCGTGATTGAGTCCAGGCGGCCTGAGATGGTGATTACAATGACATGTGAGATCCATAGCTTTGATCAGACTCTCAGCACACAGAAGTTACGATCAATAACCAATGGCTTCAGCTCACGGCGGTTCTACTCCACTCTCAGCCACCAGGAAACTTCCACGAAGCCATGACAGGGGTTCATGGGGAGAATACATACAATGCTAGGGATATTGGCTAATCCAGCCTGCTCCCCTCAACAGTGCACCTCCACTAGGAAGATCCTCCAAAGCAAGGTGGGGGACCAGAGACCTCGAAAGGAAGCATCAATAGATCTTATCAAACAAAACACAAACCCTTACACAGAAGAGAAACTGCAGACAAAATGGAGAGCAAATGATAAACTAATAAGGACATTTGTAATCTATATAGCAAGCAGTTAATATTTTAAATGTAGAAAGAAAAGAGATAAAAAAATTAAGGAAAGACCCAAAGGATTAATAAACAGATGAGGATGTTCAAATGCCAACGACATTTAAGGACTACATACATCCCTAGTCAAATGAGAACAGAGCCTCATTTTCCCACCAGTTATATTGAGAAAATGGAGATCAATAATGCCCAATGTCTAGTCATAAACTGCTGTGGAATTATAAACTGATGTAATCTTTTTGGAGAGAAATTGAATAGTTGCTAATTAAATTTAAAACGCATATGATTTTTGATCCAGAAATTTTACTTCTAAGAATTTATGCCCCAGAAAAGTCACACAAATGTGTCCAATGTTTACTGACTCAATATAATAGTACAAGTCTAAGAGCAAACATTAATTAATAGTAGAATGATTGCTCATTCATTCTGGTTGTGGTACATTCTGTAATACTATATTGCTAATCAGAAAGAGTGATGTTACAGTTTTGTGCTAATATGGAACAAGGACCATAATATGTTATTAAGCTTACAAAAGGCATTTATACCATAGTCAGCGATCCTATTTTGATCTATACTATAAACTACAAAATAGTCTGGGTATATACATAAGCATCCATAGATGTCCACTTCCTATCAGGACAGCCAAAGTTCTGGAAAACTGTGTCTATCTACTAATAGTAGTTTCACCTATGATTCTGGATCATCACTTTTCAAAATCAGTTTTCACTGTCTCATTGAAAATGTCAGTTTTTATAGGCTATTTTGGAATTTGAAAACAGAAAACAACTTTCTTTCCGAGTCTGTTTCAGTCTAGCTGTAATATAAAATTTATACCTGTTATTATTATACGTGCTCCCGTGACCCAGTTTTGATGCACAGATGAACTGCTGGTCAATTCTCCTTTTTGAGCAGAAAATTAAGCCTACACACAATCACCTCCTTCAGCTTGCTCTCAGACTCCAGAGCTACGGCACACTCACACTAACTCCCCCAGAACCAAGTACAAGCCCCAGGGTCTGCTGAAATCACTCTAGGCCCTCCTAACCCTGCCTACCCAAGATTCCTTTCCTGGCAACCACAATTAAAGACACTTGCCCACAGTTGGTTCCTCTTTATGTTTTGGGACAGCCTCAGCCTCCTGCTGCTTTGTCCTGAGTGGTATGCTATGCCTTTCCCAAGGGACTGCGGATATAACGAACTGTAAACCACTTCCCCAGTTCTGCATCCCTGTCAATCTGCATCCAGCCTCCCCATGCCCCCTGCAAGGTAACATGATGGAAACTCTAGTGAAGCATGCTCGACACTGCATCCCATGGAGAGGGCCCTTGCTGGATGGAGCAGTCTCACTGGGAGCTGCCCCACCCTACCTGTCCTTGTCTGCCCTGGCTTCTGTACGGTTGACCTTTGCATGGATTCCCACTCCCTTCCCCGAGCGCCTGCACCTGGAGCGTCTCTGGCCTCTCTTCTTGGCTTACAGTTTTGACTCGCCCCATCTGGCCCGTTATCTCAGTGGAATGGTCACTGGCTAAGGACCTGCTGCCTGGCCCCGTGCTCATCAAACAACAACACTCAGCTTTCGGGGTGGTGATCTAGCAAGCGTGACCGTATAGCGCGGAGGCAAAGCCAAAATCTGAGAGTGTCAGTTCTGGAGTGGGCCGAGGGTGGGGTCAGAAGCCAGGCAGATTGGAAAGCGGCAGGCAAGCTCGTCTGAAACCCACGCTGTGAGCCAGAATGTGAGTGTGACTGGGCGATGGAGGCAGAGATGCAGGCAGTTAGGAGCCAGATGGGCTCTCTGTAAGGCAGAGTAAGGCAGAGATCAAAAGGGTGAGCGGACGGTCAAGAGTGCAGTGGTCAAAAGAAATGATGCTGGTAGTGAAGGGCGGAGAGAGCTGCCCGGATGCTGACTGTGAATCCTGCCTCTACCCATTACTAGCTGCACAGTAAATCTGCCTGCACTTCATGCATCCTACAAAGAGGATGCAGATGCTGCTGAATCCTGGTGGTTATGCGATGGCCTCCATGCACATGATCAATCTGTATAACTTCTCTCTAGTTAAACTTTTTCAGCTAATTTAAGTGTCACGGCATGATTCAGGGCATGAAAGGCTTGCCCCCAGAGAAGCCTCAAGTATGCTCTCCTGGTACAGCCCAATTTCTTTATCTGCAAAACTAGATACAATGATACCCACCATGCCAACCTCCTGAGTGTTCACTAGACTCCAGGTTCGCATATGCTCTGATATCCAGATGTGATGACCTGGACAGCCACACACCTGATATCCAGGTCAGAGGGTAGTAAATTAGAAGATACCAGGAACCATAGGCAGAAGCCTCTTATTTATGAACCTGTGCTCTGACCTTCCTAAGTCGTTTTGAGTAGAGGAGCTAGGGACAGGATGGCTGTGATGGTTGAATGGCCATAGATGAGTAATACATAGGAGTAGTTTTGATCCGATTCTGTGCCTTTCATCTCGCCTCTTGTAGCAATCTTGGCTTCCACAGACCCTTGGATTCTATGTCATCTGTAATGGTCAATTTTGAGAGTCCACATGGATTGAGAAACACCTAGGGGATTAGTGAAACACAGGTCTGGGGGTGTCTGTGAGGCATTTCCAGATACAGTTAGATCCCCGTGACTCTGACCTCTTGCCCAGATGAAGACTTTGATGGATTTGTGATATGACAGTGTTGTTGGGAGGTGATGAAAGGCAGAAGATCAGTGACCTGGTAACCTACTTCTGAAGGCATGCCGTTGGGAGTGCTCTTGCCCAGGTTGATTCTTGCATGCTTTTCTCTACGTTCCGGTCACTGTGTGAACTGCTCTGTTTTGCCATGCCGTCTCTGTCATGATGGACTCGCACCTCTGATATGGCAAGATAAATACAACATTCTTTCCTTTAAGTTGTTCTCAGGTATTTTGGCCACAGCAACACAAAAGTAAACCATTTAACAGTCCGTCTGCCCTTTATCTACCTAATTACCAAATCTCCTCTCATCCCTGCCTGGGGTTGAGCTATTAAAGAACAGCAAGAGCTGTTTCCAAAATCTCAACCAAGACACGAACTTCCGAAGCCACCTCTGTTCCATCCCCTGTCGTTTACCAGTTCTTCAGAAATCTCAGACGATTTCTGTTATTGGCAGACATGGTGTTCCCTTATAGCACACCACTTTCCCACAACTGGAATTTGTAGACAAGAAAAATGCAGCTGCTACTCAGCGCAGACTGGGCTTTTATGTGGCTTCTAGGCAGGAGACTGCTGTAAAATGCCACACACCTTCTTATCAATGCTTGCTTGCTGGGACCTCAATTCATTTTATGCGTTTTGTATATCTCGGAATTTTCCACGATGTGGTGGGGAGTCATGTTGCTTGCTATCAGAATTATGCAAAAAGCCATTCTTTTCCTCAAGCAGAAAATCATGGGCACTCTAGAACTCTTTTGACTCCCAGAAAGCCATGGGGCGGGTTTTCCATGAAGGACAGGAAGAATAAATTGACATCTACTATGTTAACCATCCCTCCCTAGAAGGGTGGAAGCTCCTTGCCCAAACCCAAATGTGACAGCCAATCTGAGGCAGTGAGTGTTTAAATACCCAGGATGCACTTCAGCTTCTATCGCCTGGTGGCTCTAGTACGCAGCGGCCGAGCTGCAATTGTTAGCTACTTTTTTCCCCCAATCAAGATAATTAAGCCAATATAATATTCTCGAAAAGACAAGGAAGGCAGCCTAGGAGAACAGAACCTTGCGTTTGTCAGCACCTGGCTCCAGGGGCAACTGAAGCTATGTGAGTACTCAGGATCAGGCACAAGGACAGAATTAGAAACTTTCCCCACTGGTGGAGAAAGAGCAAAGCCTGTGTCTTTCAACTTAGTCTGTCTTGATTATCTCGCCACTTGGGGAGAGTCTGAGAGGTTCCCAGGGCTCTCGGCTGCTTTCAGGCCTCCTGTACCTTATCAATGGATGCTCAGAGTGATTCAGCTCCTAATTTATCAGGCCACAGCTATAGCTCCACATTCATTCTGTAGGTAAGTGATTCTGCCCATCTCTTCTCTGTAAGTGGGTAGGGTATAAGAGAGGGAAGAAGGAGGGGTAGGGAAGGAGCAGGGAGGGGAAGAAGGGGGAGGAGGAAGAGAGAAGAGCAACACTCAAGAGGGACCCTCCGAAATGACCACAAAGCTTGACAATGTCTGCAGGGAAAGATCCCCATCCCCTGCTTGGGTGACTTCCAGCTTCTGCTGCTCAGGGAATTGATGTTTTTGTCCCCAAATTAGTTTTGGTAGTTGGCAGGCAGGCAGCTTCTGCCCATGGGTCTTGGGTAGTTATTCCTCTCCCAATCATGTCTCTTAAAGTTCTGCTGCAGACCTGCAGTGTGTGGTTTTTTGTCCCTCATTCAAAGAAATCACTTCGAGCCTAGCCTCGTTGCTTATCTGGCTTTGGTAAGTTAACCACAGCATCCTTACCTGGGGTGCTTCTAACTGCCACTCTGTTTCAGCTGGCTCTGTTCAAGTTACACCCCAGGGTATACGGGTGAAAACAACCTTCCGTGAAAACCTCACACCCTTCTCCTGTACCTCTTCTGACAGGCTACTGAACAAGCTTTGTGGAATTTTGTCCATGGAATGATCATAAACAAGACTCGAGATTCTTATCATGGAACTCAGGGCCAGGCTATAATCCCTGTTTCCTGGTCTCTCCTCACCCTTTGGAATCCACAACTTAAGACATTGGAATACTTCCTTCCCTTTCTAGATCAGTACCCCCAAGAAATGCCATTCTAGACCTTCAGTTGTCCATTTTTACTTCAGGAGCCTTCAGCAGCAGACTGTCTCCCTGTCTATCGCCTCCCTTAAACACCAACATTAGGTCCACAGCACAAGTATGGTTGGGCTCCTCCCCACTCTCCTCGAAGATGCACACTCTAACTGTGCAAAGGGTATAAAAAGAAAACGAACATTCTGTCTCCTCCATCCCCCTACCCCACTCCTAAAGCGAAGAACTGTATTCTTATGACCACTCCAATACACACAACATGCTTAATTCTCTATTTCTAGATTCATCCATCTCCTGCTATTGCTCCCAGTCTGGGCCAACCCTTAAGTCACGAAGAATTTGGAAAAGTTGAAGATTTTGCTACTTTACTTGTAGGTAAATTTTATTTCTCAGAGTCCTTTCTCATGTGTAAGGGCCACCTCTTTAGTGCAATATAATAATAATAATGAGTATGTACATGTGTGTTTTAACTAGAAAACAAACTCAAGAACTTTTTTTTATTAAACAATGTCCATGTTGAAAACAATACATTGTTCTACTCAGAATGAAAGCAGTGATAGGCAGCTAGAAGGTGATCAATAAGTATTTTCTGATTAATTGAAAATAAATCACAAAATAAAAATACAAATTAGAGATGCGTGCCTCTGCTGACCATTCTCTCCCCAGACTAATGAGTTGTTTCTTTCCCTGGCGAAGGCTTCTTCTTAGGAGTAGTTAGCACAGAATGGTGCTTGTTGAATCTGGGCAGGTGCTAATCAATGTTACAGATTGTATCACCAAGTGGTGACAGCTACAGAGACAAGAGAACAGATACCAAGCTTGCCTCATCTTTGATGGGTCGTGGATGAACCCATCTGTCCCTTAAGTGAGGATCTATGCCCAGTGCAAAGTGGAGGAGAGCAGCTCCGTGCTTGCGCCATTCAGGGCAAGTCACAGGCCATGAAAGAGGTATTTGCTGATAAGGGATTTCAAAACAAAGCACTTACGCTGGATGCAGATGGTACAGAAGGAACCTATTGACAGTAATCTCTTCTGTAACGGACATCCCTTGCTTTCCTTCCAAGTATCCAATTCTCCTGGGGAAAGTTGCCCATAGATCTCTCTGAGCAAAAGGGGATGCGCAGTCACCGTAGCAAAGACACCCTACAGTGCAGTCTGAACGAAACAGAAGGCTGTCCAGAGCCAACAGATAGGCTCTGTTTCATGTAGTCACACGGGGATCTGGGCAAGCAGGCTGTACTGCCTTCCTCCACATGTGGCTTCTCCATTTGCCCCAGCTCTGCCGTTTCTATCCAGCCAGGGGAAGGGGACATGGAAGAGGGTTTACTTTGTGACTTTAGACCCAGACCAGCGAACGGCTGTGTATCACTTGGACTCCTATCCAGCTGGCAAGAACTTCCTTTTATGGTTATACTTGGCTACAAAGGAGGCTGGAACTTGGAGTTTATAGCTGGGTCCCATGTGTCGAAGCCATACTCAAATCAGGGAGTAGAAGAATAAACTAGGAAACAGGCTGTCTCAGAATTTGGATCTTGAGCAGAATGACAAAAGACTGAAGAGGACTAAAGCTGAAACGTTCCCGTGGTGGCATCCTGAAGTGGTCCTCCACTGACTTCTGTCATCTGGACCCCTGGAGCTACCCTAATTCCTGCCTAACTTGTGGTGATATTCTATTTGTGCACCCCAATAAAACTTATTTGGAGATCAGAGGACAGAGAACGACACTAAATTGAATATAGAGGTAGTGGTAGCACATGCCTTTAATCCTAGCATTCGGGAGGCAGACATTCATCCAGATCTCTGTGAGTTCAAGGCCATACTTTTCTGACTGAAAGTAGTACCTTTTTAGCCTAGGCCAGCCAAAATTTCTGTTTGCTGCTTGCCCTAGTCCATGATTGGTTGGCTGTTTAGTTCTGGTACAGGGGTTAAGAGGCTTCGAGGCCACTGGGGAAGGACCACTCCCTCATGGTCAGCTTTGGGTGGAGATATCAGGGCTTTGTTGAATTAATCTAGGTGGGCCTGTCAATCACTGTCCAGGAAACCACCTCACAGGAAATACAATTTATGGAAAGACACACTAAGGAGATGGGAGGAATAATTATCCCCTTAATGAGATAATGTGCTTATTCTCTTAAGAAATGGCTCTCCTTTATTTGGGTCTATCCCAGTAAGCCTAACTTGTTATGTTATTTTATTTGTGCTCCCCAATAAAACTTATTTGGAGATCAGAGGACAGAGAACGACACTAAATTGAATATAGAGGTAGTGGTAGAACATGCCTTTAATCCTAGCATTCGGGAGGCAGACATTCATCCAGATCTCTGTGAGTTCAAAGCCATACTGGGAACAGAGCCAGGCATGGTGGTGCATGCCTTTAATCCCAGTGCTAGTTAACCATAGAGGTCTGGAGGTCACAGGAAGTGATAGAGCTGGTTGGAAGGAGCAAGTGATGTAGCTGGGTGGAGAGAGGAAGTGAGATGGCAGGGCACAGAAAGATATATAGGTGTGTGTATACAGGAAGTAGCTCTCCCTTATTGGTGAAATTATTAAGGCCACTCCACGTAGTTAAAAGGAGATTTATTTAATGGCATAACTTACAAATTAAGGGATAGGTAGGTCACAGGGTCTGGGGAAGGTGTATCGCAGTCCAGCGGTGTTCTCTGGAGCTCTGCTTGGCCCACCTCCACTGTCCAGGGTCCTGGAACAGAGAGAGAGTGCTGGCCCATCCAGATCTAGGGTCTCCAGGCGCCTCCCTTGGCCCCACCTTGTAGGCGTGACAGTTGCCGAAGCCTCAATGGGGGTTGGAACTTCCAGATCAAAGCTGGAATGGCTACCCACTACACTCCCTTGGGCTGAGGATTTCCTAGAAGTAAGAACTTGGGGCTTGGCTTTTTCTATCCCTCAGATCTCTCAGTTTTCACCCCAATATCTGGCTCCAGGATTTTTTTTTTTTTATTAATAAGACCATTTAGCAATTCGTGTTATACTAATGTTTCCTTCTTCTTCCTTCTATTTCTTTTTCAGATATTGGCCAAAAGCCTAAGCATACTTATACAGATGCTCTGGGCATTCTCACTCCTTCTCTGAGACCCTTACCCCATCCCTCCTACCCTTGCATGTCTATCAGGCAGCTGCTGTTGAGCCTCCACAGCCAAACAGGCATGCTTTCTTTGGCCTATGCTGGCTAGTTTTATGCCAACTTGACACAGGCCAGAGACATCTGAGAGATGAAAAAAAACCTCAACTGAGAAAATGTTTCCGTAAGATCGAGCTGTAGGTAAGCCTGTAGGGCATTTTTCTTAATTAGAAATTGCTGTGTGGGAGAGCCTAGCCTATTGTGAGTGGAGCCTGGGGTGGTTCTTATAGAGCCACTAGACTGGTGGTCCTGGGTTCTGTAAGAAAGCAAGCTGAGCAAGCCATGGAGAGAGCAAGTTGGTAAGGAGCTCCCCTCCATGGCCTCTGCACCCGCTCCTGCCTCCAGGTTCCTGCCCTGCTTGAGTTCCTGTCCTAACTTCCTTCAGTGATGGACTACAATGTAGAAGTGTAAGCCTAATAAATCCTTTCCTCTTCAAGTTGCTTTTGGTCATGGTGTTTCATCCCAGCAACAGTACCTTTAACTAGGGCAGGCCATAAACTTAAAAGACATGCCTTTCTGCTCTTTTTCATCTCTCTTCTCCTGGCAGCTTACCTGCTCCACTTTTTGTTTGTTTGTTTGTTTTGTTTTTCAAAATCTAATAAAATTGTCTTTGAGCTTCCATCCCAGCAAAATCTCTAAATTCTTTTATTATTGAGACTAAGAACTGAAAGGAAACCCCAGTTTCCCCAGCAGTAGTTCCATTGTTTGGGGGCCTGTGGTAAAGGGAGTGTGTGATGGAGCCAAGATGCTCATTCCATGGTGGCCAGGAAGCAAAAAGAAAGAGGAGGGGAGCTGGAGATTCTATATTTCCTTCAAAGGCATGCCCCTAATGACCTGACTTCCTTCCACTAGGCCGCAACTCTCAAAGGCTCCACCACCATCCAACAATACATCAGGATGCAAATAAAACAGCACTGCCTTCGCCCGGGCTCTTCATATCTGTCTTGACCTCCAGCCAGCAGAACTCCTGGCATCCATCACCCTTTCCTCTCAGTGCCTTCATGTGAGGTGGGAACTCCAGGACAGCCCAGCCAGCTCCTGCAAGGCCCAGTAAGCAGTAACCATTTCAGCCTTCTCCAGGCATTCTGGTTCGAGTTGGCCTTGGTTTATGTTTGCAATATGTAAATTAATTAGCAATGCATCTTGCAAGTGAGTTATGCTTGGGTCACAATTTGAATGCAACTCTGCAACCTCCACAATTTCACCAGCTATAGGCATAATTGTGGTGACAAGCAGGAATTTGCATATTAGCAGTCATCAGTGGACTGTCGTACAATGAACCCAAATGAGAATTCCATCCCCCTCCGGGATATTATTACAGGCAACCAATACCAGGAATACATTCAAAGCCAGATGCCTTTTAAGGTCGCCCCTTTCCCTCATTGTAATGCAAATTGCCTGAATCAAGGCATCTAAAAGTGCCTGAGAGGTGCATGGGAGAGCATCTTAAATAAGTAACAAGTCAAAATTCAGGACATTCCTTCATTAATTGGGCGACATAACAAAATAAAACAGGCTTCAGCCAATGAGAATTTGCTGACACCAGATTGTCTTGGAATACCCTCTAGTAATGTGAGAAACTCCCTCTTGCTACTTCTGTAAATTCCTTGAGGAGCCCCCACCCCCAGTCCCCCAGCGCACACACTTTTCCTTGAGGCGTGGGGGTGGGCGGGAAGGAGAGGTGGGGACTGGAAGGAGCTGCCATCTGCAAAGGTTTTTGCTAATTAGCGGAGGACAACCATGCAGATTTGAAACTGCGCTGGACGCGGTGGACCCTTGTACTTAGTAATAGCCTAACAGGTTTCAACCTAAAGATACATGATGGAAAGATGGCATGAATAATTCAGTGAGCACAAGGTCCTGAACCCACATTTTCTCTCATAAAGAGGAAAGCCCAGGGCCTCAGGTACCAAGTTACAAACCAATCAGGGCTTCGTGTCTCTTTCAGAGCTGTGTTACTAAGTGCTGTGTAGGTGTGAAAAGCCTTATTACCATGTAATTTTGTTGGAAGCAGACTTCCAAGTACCTGCTTTACTTTATATTCACACACACAAAAAAAAGATCAAAATGTATTTTATTTCCTAACAATAGCCAATTTGGCGATAATTACTGTAAAATACAACAATTTTTTAAGTCCTAGCACCCAAGTGAAGCCCTATGCTGCGCCCCTTCGTACACGAATATCTTCTTATTTATTGCCTTTCCAATAATGAACTTTGAGATAAACAACAGAAAAAGTAATTTGTTTTTTGACAATACTAAACCTTTGAATAGAGAAAATCACACAGTCGAACACAGAGCGCAGTCCTGGGTGGTAAAGTGGTATCCATGGCAACCAATAGATTTTTATGCTAAGTCTGGCCTTTAAAAACATTTCACGTTTACCACTGAGAAAAAGATGGCCTTGATTTAAAAATGATACAACAAGTACCTCAGATGGGCATGCTTTCTGCTCTGGGCTGCAAACTCAATTAAGAGCTACCTCCTCAGCACAGAATCACCTCAATGGTATTTGTGTCATCGTTGACGTACGCGGGGCCTGAGTGCAGAGGAAAAGCTTGGACATTCTGTGTTCTGCTGCAGGGGGCCAAGGCAGTTTGTTTTTCCACTCGTTCTCCTTGGATTTAACACCGAGAGGAGAAGAGTGAGGAGTAAAAATAGCATGTTGGCCTCTTATCTGAGTCTGTGATCATAGTGACCATGAAAATATTATGCCCTGCTTATCTCGGGAACGGCTCTGACCACGCTCGCTTATTATAACTTGAAATAATGGATGAAGACATACCTACCGCCCCCAATGCTGACTGAGCACCCTGAATTAGTTCCTGTGCATGTTTAGAAAGTTGGGTATCGAAAACGGAACGGAATTGTGGCCAAGGGAGGACGTCTTATTGTCGAATTAATAATATGTTTCAATAAAAGGAGAAAGGATGAACTTAACTGATAGAAAGAATGAGAGACAGGGATGTAGACAGACAGACAGACAGAGATAGAGACAGAGACTCTTGAAAGTTGCGTCCAAAGAAGAAAACTAAATAATTGTCCTTGAAAAGAGTTTACTTTCTCTGCTTTTTTTCAGTTCTTGCTTTGTTTGTAGCTAAGGCTAGCCTTGAACTAGTCTGTAGCCCAGGCTAGCTTCCAACTCAAGGCAACCTCCTGCTCTACCTCCCAAGCATCCTGCTTGGTTTTCAGTTCTTTCAAATCTTCTCTTCCAAGGGAGCGTTTTTTTAATCCTTTTGTGTGGGAGACTTGTCCTTAAGTCCTCACAACAGGGTGATTCCGGCCTCATTAATGGTCAGCGAGACCTGTGTCCTGCTGCTGCTGGTGGTCACTTCCGCTGGAAAGTTTCCACAGCCAGATAAGGGTGGGGACTAAATTATGTCCTGAAATTTAGATGTGGAAGCAGTGACCTCAGTACTTCTGAAGCTGACTGGAGGTAAGACTTTTGAGAGCTGATCTAGCTCAAATGAGGCCATTAGGGTCTCACTGGTGACCATGTGTAAGAAGAGACGATCAGGATTCTGGAGGATACACCAGTGATGTGTATACTGAGGGAGAACAGCACAATCACACAGGAAGAAGGCACAAGCCGCACTTACAAGCCAACAAAGGAGTCCTCAAGAGGAGACAGACTTGTTGATGCCTTGATCTTGGATTCCCAGCCTCCAGAAGGACAAGAGGATACATTTCTGTCGTTTCAGCCACCCTGACTGTGGAGTTCTTTCACAGCGGCCTGAGGAAACTAATGCAATTTGAGTGGGAATGGAGTGCCTTCTTGAGGGTGTATCAAACAGTCCCCTCAGCAGAGGGGTCAAGGTTAAGGAAACAAAGCATTTGGCTGGTGTGTGTGTGTGTGTGTGTGTGTGTGTGTGTGTGTGTGTGTGTGTGTGTGTGAGAGAGAGAGAGAGGTGGGGGGGGTTCAGTATATGTGAGGGGGAATTTGGGGGAGGCTCTGGGTAGAGTGGAGCTGAGGTCAACTTCATGCTACCTCTCTTGTCTTCTATGACTTATCCTCTCTATTTGTCAACAGCAAGATAGAACAATTTTTTTGACTCCTCAAAACTGGCTCTGAGAAATCAAAAACAAGGTACAGAATGTACAGAAAAAAAGCTGCCATGTCCTTGAGACCGCCAAATACCTGAGAGTTATTGGACTCAGGATGATGTTGATTCTGGAGAGGAATGGGGGATGGGATGTACTTTCCTCCTAGTCATAGGATCTGCCAGATGGCCGGGCCTCAGCCCAGGACCACACATCAGCCACCTGCCCAGAGGCATGAGCCATCCATCTTTCTAAGATAATTTTCCTCCTTCAGCCCATAGAGAGCTCTGGGCTGTCTTTGGCCAGGGGAAAAAATGTTGACTGTTTCACACACGGAAACATAAATCACTCTCTTTAGGCCTTGTTAACTTTTACTTATAAAGTGTTTTAATGTAGAACTGTCAGGACCCCATGAAAATAATGGGTGGTGACAGGTTTAGGATTAAAATCTTCTCAGGTAGTTAGGATGGTGAGTTAGGTTATAAATTGCTTTTAAAGAGCTGAGGCGGGGACTATGGGCTTCCCATGCCTACTCCAAATGACACCAATGAGGCAGCCGGGACAAGTACATGTTAGTAATTCATCTTAATTATTTGTCAGCAAAGCCATCTTAATAAGAGATGTCTTTCATTTTGATTAAAATGACCCTCGGTAATCTCCAAAGGGCCTTGTCTGAGAAGTTTCATGCAAAGGAAGAAGCAGAGTCTTTGGGTTTGGGATTTTCTGTCTCGAGCAAGGAAGGTGGAATTGGTTAAAAAATAAAATATCAATGGAAAGAAGTAGCTTAGGTGTCCGGTGGCATAAATGCATCACTCAGTCTCTGGTGACCTTATTTGCTATACTGCCAAGATATCAGTGGGCTCATGATTTCTCTCACAACTTATCACATCTCAGAGCTGGCTCCAGGTTCAGCTGTTGACTGACAGGGAGGTGGGGCTTGAGGAACAGCCAGAGCCTATCATTGCACAGCCTGGGGAAAGCAGCATGGGCTGTCTTATGCAATAAAGGATTCCACCGGGTAAGCAAAACGTCAGGAGCCATCTGCAGCCAAAGTAAGCCAGTGGTTACCTTGGAGATAGAGTAGGAATGTGCTGGGGCCATCTGGGCAAGAATGAGGCTGAGCCATGGTTAGGGGAGAGGAGCAGTCTAGAACAAGGGCCAGGAATTCCATGATATCATCCCTGATGACCAGTCCTTTTAATGGCTTGGGGGAAGACACAGGGGCACAATGGTTACTTCGGTCAATGTCGTGAAGAGCCAGACCATCCAAATCTATTCCTTGTTCATTTATTCATTTACTTACTAATGAACAAATAGTTACTGTATACCTGAATATGCCGTACTAATCCAGAACGGGAGAGATTTCTATGAACAAAATCAACAAAAATTTATTTCTCAATGGAGCTTGAGTTCTAGGGAAGCCGATGACTCCACAGTAAGCCTTGTCCATGAGATGTTAATAAGTTTGCTTTTTGAAACCAGAGCTGATGAGAAGGGGGGAACCTGGGAAAATGCTTGCCAGGAAATGAGCTAGGGAGCCTGGCCACTGCAGAGACCCGTCCACCCACCTCACTGGGTGGAGACATCTTTCTGCAGCTTGGAGAAGCTCTACAATTCAATAACAACTTTCTAAGATGTTTCTGATTTTTAAACATGTAACTATAGTTACAGGGCTTCAGAGAACCATCTGCTAGACTTTAATTTGCGTCTTAGGACTGAGAGGATTGTAGATCATGGACTAACGCATTCAGGGACATTCTTTCCTCTGTATTCGCAGCTTTAAAAAATATCATTTGTACTAGCATCAACTTACTTTCCCGTTCTGTCCTTGAATTTCTCTCCCACGTTTTCTCGTTGATGGACAGGAACAAAACAACTTCGCTAGTATGGCATGCGATGTTTTCAGTGTCTATAAAGCATGCAACTATGAGGTGATGTGAAATATTTTCCCATAGCAATTGTGTTTTTCTTTGTGATGGGGTCTTGGTATATTGCAAAGGCTTGCCTTGAACTCTCAACCTTCCTGCCTGCAGCACACAAGTAGCTGAGATAACAGGCATACCGCACCACAATGGTTTCAAGGAGTTTTTGTTTTTTTTTGTTTTCAATCAGTGTTTTCCTCCATAGAATTTATAGGAGGTTTTTTTTTTTTTTTTTTTTTTTTTTTTTTTTGTAATCCCAGAGGGTCATTAACATAGCCAAAATGGAGAAATGCATGGAATGAATATCTAAGGCCCACAGGTAGAATGGTGTGGCAAAGTTTAGACTTTTAATCCATCATCTTTAGGAAACCCATTTACAGTTGTATTTCTAATAATCAAATCTTTCATTCAGCAAAGTTCATTGAGTCAAGTCCAGTTCACCCCTAAGAGCTCCAAAATCAGTACAGGGGAAGGAAACATGTAAACACAGAAAGTCATAACTGTGATTCTATAAAACACATATGTCAAGGTGCTGCATACAAAAGTAGAAAGCTTTAATGCCTCACAGGTGTTTCCCAGAGGAGGGGACATCCACACTTACCTCATCCCCTCTGAAATACCAGGGCTCCAGAGGTGCCCAGGGCACATGTGACCATCTGAAGCGCAAGCTCATCCTTAGTTTCATGGATCCACCTAAGACAAGCGCAGTGGCCAAGGAAAGGAAGGGCCTTGCAGGGAAAAGGAACCAAGTGAGACATGTGGTCCAAGGTAGAGACTTGGGGTTCACAGTCTAGGAGAGTAGACCAGGGCCTTTGTGGCTTCGGAGGTTGGAAGCTCCTGAAGCTGAGGGCCAGGAACCCTGTAACTCTTAGCAAAGTCCCCAAACTGGGTCATATAAAACTTGCCAGACCAAAGCTGAGAGGGGATGAGGACACTGATTCCAACTGATTTTCTCTAGGAGTTTGGGTTTTGTTTCAATCTAATTCTCTGTATGCCTTGGTACTTTAACAAAAGGACATGTAGAAAATAATATCCGGGAAATAGTTTTCTTTAGATCTTGCCTACACTACGTTTAGATGTGATGAGATGGCATTCTGCCTTATTTAACAAGCCTGGAGCGGAGGAGGAAATGAGTCGATATGACTGGAGAATTTTGATGTCTTTTCTTTAAACGGTCCTCATTTGTTTTATAGTCTGGATGGGATGAAATTTCGAAAATCCAACTTGCCTTTCACTGTGGAGAAGAAGATTGGAATCTGTTGACTGAACATTTCCACTTGGACTCTTGTGGCTTTGCTTCAATCGTCCATCAATTGCACTGGGTGCTTAGAGTTTTCCTTTAATGGACATTTGCTGACTTCCACTACAGGAGTGTTTTAACTAGCTAACACTTCTTTGGAGAGAGAAGGAAAAGACCCCTGTCAATTCTCCTGGGTCTGTCCCAGGCTGTCATTGCTTTGATTTGTAGGTGGGACAAAACACTTAACCTTTGTGTCCCCAAAAGCAAATGATGAATTCTGCCTCATTTGCACTGTGAACAGATGGGAGTGCACATGATTAACTGCTCTGCTCCCTCGTTTTTTTTGACCATAGTGCCTGTCTTA
Organism: Peromyscus eremicus; assembly: GCF_949786415.1. NCBI lineage: Eukaryota > Metazoa > Chordata > Mammalia > Rodentia > Cricetidae > Peromyscus > Peromyscus eremicus. Next base: position 59,538,574 of record NC_081421.1, read on the forward strand.
TGAGGGGGCCGCTGTGGAGGGACGTGTGGTAGGCAGAGCTTCAAGGAAGGTGTTCCTTGACACCAGGTGATGGTCACAAGAAGGAGGAAACTTACTTGTCCTCTGAGCAGATGCCAAAGTCCCCTAGGACAGCTGGTGTGAATGGTGAGCACTGTCTATGAGTGCCCTGGAAGAGGCCATGGGAAGTCAAGGAGGAAACTGGAGCTTATCCAAGTTTAACAGAATCTGATCTCTGTTTTGTCTGGAAAAGCAACTGATAATAACTAAATTGGTGCAGAACCAAATGGTAGGTCAGATCTTTGATAAATTCTGGGAGATTAAATCAGCTAAGTGCTGTTGACACTTGGCTACTAAACCCAGTGAGGATTCTTGGACCTGGCAAAATAGCCAATAGCCAGCCAATCTTTCTGCAGTTGAGACAAGCGATATTGTCCAGAAATGGCTGATTCTGTGCTCCACTCCTGGAAAATCCATATTCATTCAGCCCTCAAAGTCTTCCACACAGAAGGAAAAGGTATGTCCTTGTCTTAGGTAGACTAAAATATGAGCCACAAATCTCTGAATTTCCCTGTGCCTCTGAATCCCTATGAAGTCACAGGGAAGTTCTAGGGCTTTCTTTCCAGTAGCATTTTCTCAAATGTATCCCTTGGCAGTTCTTCAAATTAGAATTCTCCTATCAACTAAATTTGAGAAATGCTTTAAAAAGTTATGCACTGATTGCTGGCAATATAGTGATGGGGAAATGTCTGGACTCTTCTGGGTCATGGCAAGATGGAAGGTCAGAGAAAAGACAGGCTAGATCATGTGAGTTTTCACAGGTCTTAATAGAAAGTTGGCTTTTATTTCTAATAGTCTGTGTGAGTCAGATTTCCATTACTGTGCCAAAATGCCCAAGACTATACACTTATAAAGAGAAAGGGGTTTTTTTTTTGGCTCACAGTCTTAGAGGTTCTAGTCTGCGATCTGTTGGTCCAACAGCATTAGGCCTGTGGCAAGCAGCAGTGTGGAGAGAAAAGACATGGCAGATGGAATGAAACCACTTACTCAAAGGACATGAGAGAGAGGGCAAGCGAGCAGAGCTCCATAATTCTCTTTAAGAACATAACCCCAGTGACCTAAAAACAGGTCATGAGACCCCACTTCTCCAAGACTTTGCTGCCTCCAAAATAAGACTAGCCTAGAGACAAATCCTTCAACACCAAGGCCTACAAGTAAAGCTTGCATTGGGTAGTTGTAAGTAGCTTTTATTTAGTACATATTGGAAAATATATGGTCTCAGAAACTTCTGGGGAAAAAAAAGCGTGCCAAGCTTTGTTCAACCCAATTCTATCCCAGATTATTTAACTTCAAATACCGGTCAACATTTTGGGAAACACACATTTGAACTTTAGAGGATTCCTGTGCCTGTTCTGATGTCTCTACAGTTGTATGGTTTTGTGGCCACATCTATACGTCTCCCCATCCCCAGTTTTGATTCACAACATTTTATTGTTTTACTGGAATCAATGTATTCCTTCCTATATGTTAGATTATTCAAGCTGCTACAATTAATAGACCGAAAGAGTATATTATTTACTGTCTCAAAAACCCAACTTATTTCTTTTTTTTTCTCCTGAAAAACAAAAGCACAAAGAAATAGAAATTCTTTATGTAAGAGGAGAAGAGATTTTAAGAACTGCTTTCTTACATTTGAAAATTAATTTACAGTTTTAATCCATTTATTATTAATCTTCAGTAGGTATCCAAGCTTATTTCTTCCTGATGGAACTGTGGATGGTGCAGGGCAATGAGTCAACAGCCATCTCTTCTCTGCAGTCATTCGGGGATCCAGGCTGCTGGGAACCTTGTTATTTTCCATACGTGATTTCCCGTAGTGCTTCGGGACTCATCCTCACCCTACTCAGACAGGAGAGGAAAAGAGGGTGAGGAAGTCCACAAAATGCTCCTGGTAGTAGGATGGAAGAAGTCCAATACTTGTGTTTACCCTTAGAATTTAAGGAAAATTAACCACATGGCTCCAGCTACACACAAGAAGGTTAGCGAAAGTGGTCTGGGTATGTGAGTACTCCCAGGGACACACCACACTGGGGAAGGCTATAAATTCTGAAGACAACTACTCATTTCGGCGACACGCCTGTATACTTCTAGGTCTTTAAAGGAAAAATTAGTTTTAATGTGTTCATCTTTGTCAACTTCATAAATCTGTCGTGGCGCGCTGGTCTAGATTACATGGGCAGTAAATGCTTGTTGAATTAAGCAGAAGTATAACTACAAAAACTCATGCATCTTTGGAAAGAGTTGAGGCCACCACCAGAACACAGAACAAGACAGCTGCTGTGGTATCTCAGTTCCAGGGAGGCAGACATTTGCAATACAAGTGGTCAAGACTGCAGTTTACATTTGCCCCATGATTTATCTAAAGGAGGCCTCAGGCAAAGCAGAGGTGGCCTTAATGACAGGGACGAGGTTTTCCAGGGGCTCATCTGCAGATGAGGAAAGTCCCCTCTGTAGCTCTTCACTGTGTTTCTGGCCTGAAGCCCTCAGAGGCTGGCAAATCCTGTCAGACATTTTCTGGGCCATAGATCACACTACTGTTCGGTGAGCACTAAATCAATAGGACTTCTAATTTTTGAAAAAGTGGGGAGGTGCTTGTATGACCCTGCTGAGGGAAGAGAAACCACTGTTTACTTATCCCAATTCTGATTCAGGCGTGGAGGCCTCTGTGCTCACTGGAAGCCCTTCTTGCTCAGGTGGCACCAGGGAAAAAAGCTGAACTCAGCAGTCCCGGGGCACCTGATTTCTCTGTATTGTTTTGTTCTGGCTCTGGTTCATTCTGTGATCGGAACCGACGACTGAGGTTCGCAGTGGCTCCTTGCTACACTGCCTGTGTTTTCTCTTCCGAGCTGGAATGGCGACAGCATTTATTACACGCACCTCCCTCCACACACACACCATGTGATCCTCAAACTTATTCAGATAAATATGGCATTTGTGGTGCTTATTCTGTATGATCCAGAAAATTCAAATTCTTAAATGCTCATCACCTCAGCGATATGATCTTAAGCAAAACAAACAAACAAACAAACAAACACTTCCGACAGAAACAAGTTCAGTGCTGCAAGCCTCCCTGCCTTACCTCGTTATCTCTCTATCCAATAGCAGCTGAACGCTGTGGGGTTTCTCTATTGGCAACACAGGGCGAAAGTGTGTTTTTGCTTTTTTTACAGAACTCGTGTGTGTGTGTGTGTGTGTGTGTGTGTGTGTGTGTGTGTGTGTGTGTCTGTGTCTGTGTCTGTGTCTGTGGAGGTAGTCCAGCAGATTTCAACAGGGCTGGATATAAAAACTGCCCTTCACGGACCAGGGAGAGTTAAGTGGGAGAAAGATAAAAATATATGACATAAATGATCAAAGCAATAAAACTCACTGCTCAATTAGCTAGCTGGAGAAGCAGAGGGTAAGGGGAGTTGGTGACTGAGGTTGTCCATTTGCTCCACAGGGACCCTGCTCCTTTCTTCCTGTCTCCCTGACCCCTTGACTGAGCTGTGGAACTCGGGTGGGTTGGTAATTTTGTAGGAGGTCTATCTAGCCACCCACCCAGGCCGCCCTCTTCCTCGTTACCTTAAAACATTAGCCAGTTGAAGGAAGACTAGTTATCATTGTATGCAAACTGAGTCTCTGTTTTGTTGGCTGTAAGAGCAAACAGCAGTGTGTCTCCTCTAACCATTGCCGATAATTTACTGTTCTTTCTTTTCCCAACACACCCTTAGAGGCTGCACAGAGAGAAAAATAGTTTAAAGTCATTTGACAACTAGAAACCTATATAAATATATATGTGTATGTATGTATGTACGCATGCATGCATGCATAATTTTATTGGTTTAGCATGCAATTCATAAGTCTTGACATTAGGCATTTCTGACAGCTACTCTGGCCTGCCCCTGGAGGGTGTTCTAGGAAATCCAGAACCAGGGCAAAATTAGATGTGCCCCAGAAAATGTGAGGCAATTTCTATTCAGAGAAACTGGTATATGCTAATAACCACTTTTGAATTTTTCCAATCTGATCTAAATTACCCCTAGTACTTCCAAGGTCTAGATACCTAATGAGAACAATTATTTCTGGATTTCAATGAAATTGAATTAAAGAAGTATTTTATTTGTTTCTATTTGGAATTTTTTTCATTATGAAAGTAATATAGCCACATTATAGAGAATATGAAAAATATATTGGGAGAACAAGATTCCCATAATTCCCTGCCTTAAGGAGACCAAAGCTCCTGCCTGGACTGGAGGTAGCAATACTGTCTCTCTCTTACCATTTACTTGTACCTGTTATCAGCAGGGTGAGCACATGTCCCCATTTGCTTAGGACATTCCCAGGTCACATCTGTTTCCAAGCACAGTAATTAATAGTGCCCTCTTACCCTAAAAGGGAATCCCTGTTTGAATGAAAATTTAAAAGTTCACCCTAATTATTGGTATTATCTTCAATGTATAATTTACTTCAGGAAAAAATATTTCAACCTAACCTTCCACCCTAGGTAGATTAATTTGGTTAAAAATAAATGATAGAACACAAAAATACAGTGAGCAGTTGCAATAGCCACACTATACTACAAGGGCCTGCGACTATATCTGGGAGTGAGGTTCACACTGTCTTCTTTCCTTAGGTGGATATCCACTCAGCCTTCAAGGGACACCATGTACGACCCATGACTCAGGGTTGTCTGGCTTTTAGCTTAAGGGAAGAATCACTGTCTATACACATCAGAATGATTGGTGAACTTGAATGATCAGCCCAGCTTGTGAATAGAAAAGAATTAGATGTTCACTAGAGCATTCACTTGGGTAGACTGCCTCACTTCAATCTTCCTAAGGCTCTGCCGAAGTCTTGTCTCTATCCCCAGGGCTTAGCATTGTGTCTGGAACAGGACTAGTGAATGAGTGAGAGACTTGCATGGAAGAAATTCAGGTGAAATGCAGGTCTGGACATGATGGAGAGATATCTATTGTGCATCTCTTCCGCACTCCCGAGTTTTGTTTTTTTTTTTTTTTTTTTTTTTTTTTTAGATTTTTATTTATTTATTAGGTTTACAGCATGTATGACTGCAGGCCAGAGGAGGGCACCAGATCTCGTTGCAGATGGTTGTGAGCCAACATGTGGTTGCTGGGAATTGAACTCAGGACCTCTGGAAGAACAGTCAGTGCTCTTAACCTCTGAGCCATCTCTCCAGCCCGAGTTTTGGTTTTTATAAAGATTTATTTTATATTTTAAAATTATGCATATATGTGTATATCTGTGTGTGGATAAGTGCACATGTGTGTAGGTGCCCTGAGAGTCCAGAACAGGGTTTTGGATCCCCTGGAGCTGCAGTTACAGGGTGGTTGTGAGCTGCCTGATGTGGGTTCTGGGAACTGAACTAGGGCAGGTCCTCTGCAAGGGTGGTATGCGTTCTTAGTCACTGAGTCATATTTCCAGCTCTCTGGCTTTTGTTTTTCTGAAAGAGGGCCTTAAAAAGAAGAATTATCGATCTATGAGAAAAGCAGAATATTATTAGGAATCATTTTATTGATTTTTTTCCTAGGTCTCTGGACTATCTAGTTCCTGGTCATCTAGGCAGTGCTCAGCATGAGCCCCCTTTCACTGCATAGGCCTCCAATTAGACCAGTTGTTGGCTAGCCACTCCCACAAGTTCTACACTTCCATTATCCCAGTACATCTTCCAGTTGGCAGAGAAAGGGAGCCCAAATTAGAGATCTCCATTGGGTCCCTCCTCTTGGAGCTCTGGGAACTCCTCAGAAGAGGGAGAAGAAGAATTGTTGGAGACAGAGGGGTGAAGGACACCAGGAGAACATGGCCCACAGAATCAACTAAGCAGGGATCATAGGGGCTCACAGAGACTGAAGTGGCAACCACAGAGCCTGCGTGGGGCTGTGCTAGGTCCTCTGCATATATGTTGTGATTGTTAGCTTGGTATTTCTGTGGGGTTTCTAACAGTGGATGTGGGTGTGTCTCTGACTCTTTTGCCTGCTCTTGGGACCCCTTTCCTCCTACTGGGTTGCCTTGCCCAGCCCTGACATGAGGATATGTGCTTAGTCTTCTTGTATCTTGTTATGCCATGTTCAGTGCTATCCCTAGGATACCTACTCTTTTCTGAAGGGAAACAGAGGAGCAGTAGGTCTGAGGGAGAGGGGAAGTATGTGTGTATGTGGGGGGGAACTGGGAGGAGTGGAAGGAGGGGAAACTGTGGTTGGGAATGTATTATATTAGAGAAGAATACATTAAAAAAGAAGAAGAGTTATCTAAAATGTCTCCGTGGAACAGAACTATGGAATCTTGATCACTAGCAAAGCAACCATCACACATTGAGTTCCTGATAATCTAGGATTCAGTTATCAATGGCCCCAAGTGCCTGAAGAAGAAGAGATGTTTGGTCTGGGAGGATGGATCAGTGGGTAAAGTGCTTGCTGCTCAAGCATGAAGACTATGAGCAGGTGTGGGTGTGCATTTCTGGTGGAGGTTAGTAAAGGCCAAGATGTCTTCTCCATCACCTCTAGCCCTGACTTGGTCACAAGTTCTAGGGGGCATAGCTTCAAAAGGGGGGAGGACCATCCAACCCTTACCAGATTTTGAGAAAGTAAGACCTGGGTGTTATGTTAAGTCACTGACATTCGAGGTGTTGTCTGGTAAACAGCTCTCCTGTCCTCAATTAGTCTGACAAAAGAGAGGATGGAGAGAGAGAGGATGGAGAGAGAGAGAGAGAGAGAGAGAGAGAGAGAGAGAGAGAGAGAAGGGGTAAGTTTGAAAGCATGTTTGTCGAGATTTAGGGAACAACAGATTAAAGAAGGAGAATATAGACCCAGAAAGCCTGGGAGGACACGAGTCAAGGTTAAGGACTTCTGGAGGGCCATCGGATCTTCTGGGCAAGAAGGTAATAGGAGGACACAGCTTACAAGCTGAGGAGGCTCAGAGCTGGAGGAGAACACAGAGTCCAGAGTGATTACTGTAAGATCTGTGCTAAGGAGAGCAATATAGAGGGATTACCAAAACCTGGCTGAAGTTGGGCATGTCCCCAAGAAAGCCAGAAGGGGGGAGAGGAGCTCCGAGAAGTGGTCAAGGAAGTGAGAATTTTGTGCAAGAAGAAATTAAAATGATTGACACTCTACAGCCTGGAAACGTAAAGGCTAAGGAAGATGTGATCAGAGGGAGGGTCTAAGGGGAAAAAGATAGTCTGGCTGGCTAAAACTTGCAGAACTCTACAAATGAGCACTTCCTTAAACCTCAATGTCACATTTTTAAAATAAAGAACGGGAATACTATACACAGTTTTAGTGCTCTGACCTCAGGCTCCAGAGGCCCTGTGTTCCAGGCAGTAAGCTAACCATTGGCAGGGCAGGATGGGGTGGAGGAATGACACAAAAGTCGCCAGAAAATGACTGCTGGGATTGGCTTCCTAAGAGGTCACATGCACAGACAGCACCCGGAAGCAAACAAGGACTGTTCTGTTCGCGGTGGAGATGATAGAGATCGGTTCTGCTTTTAAGCTCCTGGCAGCAGTTGTGAACAGTGCAGAACATGATGGCATTGAGCTACCCATTGGGGTCTAAGAGTTTTCCCTGTGTTGGAGATCCCAGAGGCCCTGTGTTCCAAAGTAGCATGGCTTCAAGATAGGGAATGACACATGCATTCAGGGCTGACGGTGCGGAGGAGCAGGTAGATGTCAAACACAGGACTGCAGAGGTCACTGTTTATTTGACTTATACTCTGGTAAGTGCCTTTAAGCACAAGTCAAGGGAGCATCCAGAGGGACTAAGCTGATCTGGAAAGATGAAGGATGATACTTTGGAAGTTTTCTAGCAAGAGCAGTAAGAGTTGGCCGGCAAAGGGAGAACATAAGCAGAGACAGTCAGGAGAGAGGTACGAAGGCCGAGTTTCTTGCTCTCTGTCAGTTTTGCGTTACTGTAACAGAATACCTGAGACTGAGGGGTTGATAAAGAACAGAAGTTGATTTTGTTCAGAATGGTAGAGGTCAGGAAAACCAAGAACTTGGCATTGACACCTGGTGAGGGCCTTGTGACCCGGTCTTCTGTGCTGGAAGGCAGAGAAGGCAAGCGCAGTAGGGCTCGACCTGCTTTTACAACAAACCAGCCCTCAAGATGTCAACCTATTCCCACGAGAAGAACATTAATCCAGAGAGAGGAGATTGTGTTACCTGCTTACCTCCTATTGGGCCCAACTTTCCAACACAGTTGCATAGGGTTGGCGTTCTAATGTATGCATTATGTGGGATGCAAACTATAGCAGCCTTGGGCTGCTAAGTTTCCCTTCCAGAAGTCTGTGCTCTTGGTGACTCATGTGGGCCAGCTCCACACATGCCAGAGTGACCTTGAGAATCGGCTGTAACAGCTCTCATCTGCCCCCTCAGAGAATTCGCATTTTGCTGGCACAGCTACACCATCTGAAAATGGCAGAGGATAGATGACCTTCTGTCTAGCCAGGTAGGTGTGGCCCAAGCCAAAGGCTGACCAGCACAGCAGGCACATGCCAGCCCTTCTCAGAGGCTGTGGTGTTATCGAACTCCAGGGCATGTGTGATATCAGGCTGCATCCAGACTTCAGTTCTCACTGTTTGTGGCAGCACGGGTGTGTGGGTTCCCGGGGATCTGTGGAAAGAAGACTCAGAGGCATCTTAAGAATGAATCTAGCCTTTCATGGCTGCAGGGGGGTCCAGCCTCCAAGGACTGAAGGACTTTCCCTTCGTCTAGGGCATTTTTATTTTTTCTCTATTTACAATTTAGCCAGTTCATTTCTGTACCTTCAAAGCAACCTGAAAGGAACTCCCAAAGATAAAATGCCAAGTGCAAATTCCTTGATTTCTCAGGTACCACGGTTTTCCGGGTTTCCTGAACCAAGTTTTGTATAGGCCTTTGATCCTTGGGAGACTCTCAGACAAGATTCACATAGGGCGATAAGAGAAACAAAAAGTGTCAATTAAACAAAGGAATGATTGGGGCTAGGTGCTACTCTCTGGAGCCAGGCCAAGGGTAGCTCAGCAGGAATGCCAATACATGTCTTGGCTGTACCTCTTTCTTTGCTTTCTCCTGAGGTATCTCCTGAGATGATCCCTCCACAGCCAATTACCGATGTGTCTCACCTTAAGATTGATGCTGGGAGTCCCAACCCAGGTGGCTACCATAAATGAAGCTTTGGATTTAAATGACATAGGCTGTATATAGACAACCATGCTACAGGAGCGCTGGCCTGGGATCCCACAGTGCTGGCATATGGAACATATTGAGACATTCCTCCATGTACTTGGGTACCTTGTTTTGTGCAAGAATTTAACTATTCCATTTACAAAATACATGCACGTCCCTTGAAGAGGGTAGGAACAATCTTATCCCATGCATCATGGTCCAGATGTAGAGAGCTAGGCAGAAGGGTGTCATGACCTGCTCAATCTTACTCAGGAGTATTCCAGGACTCAGAACTGTGGCTTCAGTCACCATACTCTTTACCCCTGTACCTTAACTCACCCACTGTTGGTGGGGGGCCCCTATAAAACCAAAGCACAAGATTCAGTTTGCCTACTGTGGTGTGTTTTTAGTGGTTGGAAGGTTAGTGTGCACTGATCAACGAGCTTTCTTTCCTCCAAACCAATGAAGATATGCAGACTTCCTTTTACTTCTGAGATGTCCCGCCCCCTTCTGAAGTACAAAAATAAAAAAAGTAGAAATTCTTTTAGGCTGAAGCTATTGTGTAAAAAATTCAAAGGGGAGAAGACATAATATGGCTGGGTATTATTTCAGATTGGGAATTAAAGAAGTCCTTGAGATCCAAAGGCTCCCTAAATCATCCGTGGAAGGGGCCAGATGCCTTCAGGAAATGGGTCCCAGCCATCCTCTCCTGCTGCGGAGTGTTGAGAGCAGAGCAATGTTATGAGGGACCTCCTGGCCCTGGAATTCCACGGGCAGCATAAAGGATGCTTCGGTATTTGTGTGATGTCCTTCCGACTTGCTTTTCTTGTCTCCAGATGCACAAAACAGGACTTTCATTTCTCGAGAGTTAATTTCCAACAGCGGCTTAGTCTCCATCTGAAGTCGCAATCCTCTTTGGAGAAGCAATTGGTTATTGTGTAAAGGATTTCGAAGTTACATGCTAAGGATTATGACTCTATTTGGTGTGAAGAAGCAGTGTCAGGAGAACTCTTAAGTACCAAATACTCAGTTTTGATGAAAGTGTTCCTAGCGGAGATAAGCGAGAGAAGGGCCAGTAAAATGCATGCCGTTGTTCCAGGTGGGGACTGCTAATGAGAACTTCTTTCAGATACGTTCTTTCCTTCCCGTCAGCTGAGCCCTGCTGCACATTTCTGCACCGCATACCGGGGTACCAGGTTGGAACACTGGTGACTGAGCTTTCCTGACTTTAGAAGACTCCTTGTTTCCGTTATTCTTACCACATCATTCCTGCCCTGTCCACTTAGAGGACTTCAACACAGAATGAACGGATAAGATGTCTCACTGAAACCATTGCATTTCTATAAAGACATATTCCTATGAGCACCTCCTCCGCCCACTAGAGGAAGTCCATGGCAGGGGGCCCCCGGTGGTCTTGTCTCTGGTCATGATTCCAATGGGTACTCTTTTGTCTAAACACCTGTGTGAGCATGATGAAAACAAGACCTTGGAAGGATTTGTTTGGCCCAGGAGGCAAAGAAGGAGGAACATCATGCGTTTCAAAGGCTTGGCCATTTGGCGTCTTCAGTACTGTTTAGTTTTTTTATGTAAGCTATTTGTTGCGAGGGCACATTGGCCTAAAATTCAAATTGATGAGTTCATCCTGGTGTCACTTCTTGGAAGACAACTATCTTTGCTACACTCACTCCGCACAGAAATACATGAGGAACCCCAAAGAGACCTCCCTTTCTTCTGGATCACCAGCTAAACATCTTGTGTGTGTGTGTGTGTGTGTGTGTGTGTGTGTGTGTGTGTTCTATTCGGGGGGCGTACTTGTATACAGGTGAACATATAGGTGTGCACACAAGTGTGTGACGGTCCTTGGGAGTGATTTCCTGTGTGTGAGATCTGGTTTCTTATTGGCCTGAAACTCACTAAGCAGGCTGGGCCAGCAAACTCCCAGGATCTGCCTGTCTCTGCCTCTCTACTACTGAGATTACGAGCACACAGTTGCACATGCAGTTTGCTTGTTTGATTTTAACACAGGTTCTGGGGTTAAATTCAGGTCCACATGCTTGGAAGGCACACATTTTACCAATTTAGTTATCTCTCCGGGCCCTGAACATTATTTTGATCGATTCCTTTGTTTTGGTTTAGAAATAAACTCTTCTGAAAGAGAATTCCACCTTCCATCAGAGCATAAAATGCTGAGAACTGATCAGAGGGCTGAACTTGAAGGTCTATCTGCTGTGAAGCATAGTTGATCACTCACTGAGGGAACAGGTGCATCCCTGAGCTCTCAGGAAAAAGGTCTGTATATTTTGCATTAAAGTGAACTTCCAGCCACCCTGTGCTCTTATCAGTTACTATTTATCATTTTGTCCAAGTCAGTAGTGAGTTCTCCTACTTATCCAAAGGCTTAAGTCTGATGCTCAAGTGGCCATATTCTTCCTTCTCAGTGACAAGTGATGATCTTAATGATGGCACCAAGGTACCATGAAATCCTGAAGTGCCTGCAGAATCATCAAGCATTAAATAATACTTACTACCAGGCTTAGGAGTAAAGATATATGGTTTTCTTATAATTCACTGCAAAATCAATGACTCTTGATATCCAGATAAGTCCAGGTTAGATAAAATACCAACAATTCTATCATTCCATTGTCAAATTCGGAACAAAAAGCAGCAGCTGTCTTTCTGAGGCAGGAACCAGAGGTGTGACTTGAAAGCAAATCAGCAAAGGACTGAAACTTTGATTTTTAAATAGATACTTTCACAATGCATGGCAGCCATCCCTCACAGTCTTAAGGCCACATGGACATGTGCAAATGCATGGCCTTTTCTGAGCATCATGATGTGGCCAGCGATGAACAGTGAGTTTTGCCATTTGTCTACAGGCTTAGATCACCGCTCTAACCATATGAAACCCAAGATCACTACACTTCATGTCCAACCCAAAGAGAAGTACAGTCCACTCCCCTTCTCAGAGGCACACAGCCCTGTCTATTCCTCTTCTCAGTGTGTCTGCCATGGGAGTTCTGCAGGCCTGTCTCTAGGAGTCCTCCTCACACTGGCCTCAGGGAAGTTTTTGATGCAGCTGGGACCCTTGTGTCTGGAAAGACCCGCCAGGCAGACCCTTCCCTTCAGAATACTTTACTGTGCAGGTGCCCACTGTTGTTTTGGGTAACAGAGTATGCCCAGTGGCTTTCAGCTCACATAGAATGCTAGTTAAGCACACGGGCCTTGGTGTTAGCCAGCCCACCTAATAGTTTAGATTCCCTTCATACTACTTGCCAGCTGTTCCTTACTCTAGTCAAGCCTCTGTTTCTTCATTAGTATAACAGGGCTAACGCTACCAAAGGCATCTACTCTCAGACTTGCTGTGGGTCCAATGGGGTGATGTATATTCCATTTTGGGCATAGTGCCAGGCACATAGGAAGACCTCAACTAAGAGGGACTCTTGTTTTCTTCTGGCAATCCTCTACCATCATGTACACAATATACGTGTTCAGGCTTCCTCCATCCTCCCTGGTTTAATAACTCCAATCATATTCTCACTCATTATTATAACGGCAATCATCATTGCAATTACTGTTTGCTCACGACACTTCACATTATTATAATTATTATTTTTATCCTACTCTCACAAATGTCATTAATAAGTACCAACCATTAGTTGTCATTAATGATTACCAATTGCATGACATCCCACCCTAGTTTCCAGTATAACTGAGAGGTTTTTTATTAGTACTAAGGACCAGCCATGAGTGAAGGATAAGACTTCACTGAACCCAAATAAACTTTTTGGAATATTCATGGTTTCTTTCTGCTTTGAGCTAAACACTACAGCTGAACAAATTAAATGCCTGACCTAAAACATTTGGAAAGATTGTCTTCTGAAGGGAAATGTCTCAAGGCCACAAGGAATGTGTACAACCATGTACACCGAGCAGGACATGTCAACTACTATTCTGTGAGGTAATCGTCTACAAGAAAAAAAATTGCTGATTTGTTTTTGAAGGTCCATGACAGACCAGCTCTCTTTAGTAAACTTACCATAATGAGCATATGAGTATACAGATTAGGAAAGTGAAATTTCATCAATGTCTTCTCTGCTACTGTAATAAAATAGCTGAGATAACCAATTTATAACGAGGAAGGGTTTGGGGTCACCGTTTCAGGGGACTTTGTCCATGGCTGCTTGGCCCCATTTCTTCTGTGGCTGTGGTGAAGCAGAACATCACGCCAGGAGTGCATAACAAAGAAACTGTTTACTTCACAGTGGTCAGGCAGAAGAGAGGTAGATGAGGGAGGGAGGGAAGGAGGGAGAGAGATACCCCAATGTTCACTTCAAGGTCATACCCACAATAGCCTAACTTCCTTTCTCTAGACCTATCTCCCAAAAGTCCCACCAGTTCCCAAAAGCAAATGACCAAGTCCTTAAGGCATGGCTTTTGAAGGACAGTCTCAAACCAAAGTACAGCACTAGATTTAGCCAAAATTATATACAGTATGTGGAACAGAAGTCAGACTCTAAATGAGAAGTGAGTGGGCACGGGATGTGGCTTCACTGGAGCTGTGTAATCCAGGTCTTCTGAGTGACAATGAGTTGTGAACTGCCAGCCATGTTGCATTTGGCCTTTTGATTTGTGGCTTTCTCTAGCTGCTGGAGTGAAGAGACTTTGGCTACAGGACATCCTGGAGATGACACAGTGTACTGGGGACAGGCAGCATGGCCATCTGTCCTCTCCTCTTCTCTGTGACAGGGTGTGCTGGAGCTAGCTAACTGGGCCTGCTTGCACCAAGGCAGCTGGGCCTATTCTGGAAGAGAATTTCTGCTCAGTCATTTATATACATTCTTGACTTGTCCCTTAGAACCAGCCTGCGGGCACACACACACACACACACACACACACACACACACACACACACACACCACAAGGCTACAGACTTCTCCAGGGCAGGAACTAAGTTGGTGTCTCTAGCACTTCCCACAGGACATAATGAACAGATGGAACCCATCAAGATGCCTGGATGCAAAGGAAGTTGTGCAGATATATTTAGAAATAAGAAGGAAGCGCGAGGGGAGGTGAAGGCCAGGGGAGACACAGCTCTCCCTGGTCCTACGAACCACACTCAAGTCACCTTCAAATACCACTAACCCTCTTCCTGTTTTGATTTCCATATGCTTGAGAGATATTCCTCAAACCAAATAAAATTTGGCCTTTGAGCCGGGCAGTGGTGGCGCACGCCTTTAATCCCAGCACTTGGGAGGCAGAGCCAGGCAGATCTCTGTGAGTTCGAGGCCAGCCTGGGCTACCAAGTGAGTCCCAGGAAAGGCGCAAAGCTACACAGAGAAACCCTGTCTCGAAAAACAAAACAAAACAAAACAAAACAAAACAAAAAATTCGGCCTTTGTTGGTCAAAAGTGTTCAAACAGAGACAACGTAGGATTTGGCCCAGCGAATAGTGAGCCGAGGGGGTAAAAGCAATTCATGTACTTAGAGGAGAGTTTGGATTCTGACCTCTGCTTGGAACCCAGGTGACATCTCCAGGCTTCCATTCCTGGATGGAATGATACAGTTGTAAGAGTGACACACTGAACTCTTGGGTGTGTGCCCTTGAGGTTGGAACCTTCCAGCCCTGCTCCATCAGTCTCTAGTGTCCTAAGAGTCAGTAGTGACCTCTCTTGTCAATCACTACCTCCCTCTGCATGGTGCATACGCTATTTGCAATTTTAGAACAAGATTGAAATAGAAGCTTGAAAACAAGGCATTCATTTTTTTCTTTTTAAATCAGATATTTAAATACATTGTGGAAAGCAATTTTGGGGGTATTTAATTATTCACACTAATGGTTTATTGTAATGAGATTTTAAAAACCATTATGATGGGCAAAGGGCTGAGGCTTAAAATATTTTCATTTACAGATATGTTCTGCTTTAATGAAACCCAATATGCAAAAATCTAAAATTAGGTAAATTGGAGGCTTTATCTGGGCTCATATTGTTTACTTTACAAAAGGGGTGCTCTGCTGCTCAAAAGCGTTTACCCCAGTGTTCCTTTAAACAGTGCGAGGCCTATGGCGCCTTTGGAACGCAACTTCAATGATTACCACGCTGTTCTCACACAGGTGTTTTCTGCAGAGCCAGGTTCACCTGAGGAGAGCGTTGAGTGTCCACAGGCTGGAGCTGACTCTGAACCGCCGGAGCAGTGAAAGGGGAGGAAAGAAGAGCCGAGATTTTGAGTGGCATCCTCAGCAGAAAGCAAGACATACTCAGCCCGGGACTGTGAGGGCTCCTATCTGATCTAGATGTGAAGGCATCTGTCAGCCGCGCCATTCTGTCTCTTTAGCGTAACCTGAGTGCTGCTTAGCGATTAAAGTAATGGAATCCGAATCAGGAGTCGTGGTTCCTTTTCTGTCTCTTCTTGCTTCCAATTGGATATTTCTGACATGTTCACTCTGAGGACAGTTTCCCACTCATAAAGCAATTATTGCTATCTCAGGGGAAAGCTGTAGAACCACGTTAATGTTTTTAATAGCCTGTGAACTCTTCAGACTAACATCTAGCATTGCTGCCCTACTCAGCTTGTGAACTGATTGACAGGAAACCCAGTGTGTGTGTGTGTGTGTGTGTGTGTGTGTGTGTGTGTGTGTGTGTGTGTGTGCAGAATGCAGGCACATGTGGAGGGTGTAGGTCAATGCTGGGTGTCTTCCTCAAATCCCCCCCTCTTTTCTTGTTTATTGTGGGGTCTCTCATTTAACCTGGCTCTCAGTGATGCAGACTGGCTGGCCAGAGAGCGCCAGGAACCCTCTGGTCTCCGCTTCTCTAGTGCCAGGATTACAGGTGCCCACGGCCAGACTTGGCTTTTGTCTTTTCCATGGGCGCTGGGGATCAAACTCAGGTCCTCACGCTTGCATGGGCGTTACCAAGTGAGCCATCTCCCCCTCCCTTCAATACTCACCTTCTGTCTTCACCTCTCAAAATAAAGCACAGGACTCAGGGAGGCCAAGGCGTGCCCACCAGTCGGCTGGCTTTCTGTTACTATAGCAAACCGTGAGATAAATAAGCATGAAGGGCCTGTTTTGAGTCATGTTTTCAGGGGCGTTAGTACATGTGTAGCTGGTCCCCACTGCTTTGGGGTCCATGGCAAGACAAGAGTACGTCATGGAAGGATATTCGGGTGTAACAAAGTTGCTTATGTCATGGCTACCAGGAAGCAAAAGAGACACAGGAGCGGCAGGCCTCTACTTCTTTTAAGGGAATATCCACCCCCGCCCCAACACACACACAGTGACCTAACTTTCTCCCATAGGGCTGACCTCCTAAAGGTTCCAGCACTTTACAATAGTGCCATGGGCCGGAGATGGAGCTTCCATGCCACAGGCCTGTGGGGAACATCTAAGATCCATATTATGTTCCTAAATAGTACACAAAACTTTCCCAAATGGTTTATTAAATAAAACTTTAGAATCCGCTAATTGGACAGCAAAATTGTCACTAATGCTGTGGAATCAGCAATTTTACTCAAAAGAATTCGTTAAATCTGTCTCGGTACATCAGGGTCAGTTTGCATAGTTCATGAGAAGATAGAAATATCCTCATTATACAGTGATGATCAAAATACTGAATGTACCTCACAATCCAAGTTGTGAGAGTTGAGAAGTAAGTTTGATGGTTTTAGGTCTACGGTCTCTGAAAGTAAATGTTAACTCTAAAATTGTAGTAGAACCAGGTCCTTGGATATAATTAGTGAAGACGTAAGTGCTTTCTATATCTGTCCTAGCTGGTGTTCTATTTCTATGAAAAAACACTGACCAACAGCAACTTGGGAATGTAATTGGTTCCCATAAGCTCATAGGGAGTGGCACTATTAGGAGGTGCGGTCTTGCTGGAGGAGGCTACATGACACACACCTTTAATCCAGACCTTGAGGCTGGAGGGCGGGCACACCTTAAATCTGGGCCACACCTTCTGTTGGAAGTGTGTCACTGTGGGGGTGGGCTTTGGGGTCTTTTCCTCAAGCTTCACTCAGTGTGACAGTCAGTCAGCTTCCTGTGGCCTACAAGATGTAGGACACTCGGCTCTTTCTCCGGCACCATGCCTGTCTGCACACCACCATGCTCCCTGCCATGAGGGACTGAACCTCTGAACTGTAAGCAAGCCACTACAGTGAAATGTCTTCCTTTATAAGAGTTGCCGTGGTCATGGTGTCTCTTCACAGCAAACTGAGACCCCAACTAAGACAGGAGGAGAGGCTTGATTTCAGCTGGTACCATGCAGCCCGTTGTGAAGTGAAGTCGAGGCAGGAGCTGAAGCAAAGGCCGTGGAGGAATTCTGCTTACCAACTTGCTTCCCATGACTTGCTCAGCCTGTTTTCTTATGCATTCTAGAACCACCTGCCCAGAGGGGTCACTGCCTGCCCACATCAATCATTAGTCAAGAAAATGCCCCACAGACTTGCTTACAGGTCAATCTGATGAAGACATTTTCTCAATGAAGACCCTCTTCCCAGATGACAGTGGCTTGTGTCAAGTTGACCGAAACAAAACAAAACAACTAACCAGCCCAGTGTCCATGGAGGGAGAGAACAGAAACAGGGTATTTAAACGAGGATGGATGTGGTAGGTGTGTTGAAGGTAAGGCTTAATAATAGCTTCTACTCTCCCTCCTTTTGTTGTGGAGTCCAGT
The DNA here is from genome assembly GCF_949786415.1 of Peromyscus eremicus. Classification (NCBI taxonomy): domain Eukaryota; kingdom Metazoa; phylum Chordata; class Mammalia; order Rodentia; family Cricetidae; genus Peromyscus; species Peromyscus eremicus. Next base: position 59,556,442 of record NC_081421.1, read on the forward strand.
TCATTCATGCATTCCTACTTTCTGGATGTAATATGGACCCAGCCTCATGAGAACCTGGAGCAGTCCTGAGGACAGCTCTGTACACTCAGCAACTCTGCTTAGTGAGCTGGCCTTAGCAGATGTGGCCTGTCTCCTTGTACACAGGTCACATGGTCCATAAGAAAGGCTAAGCAGAGAGTGTAGCTAGGCACTTTTCCAGGAGCACCAGCAGTTGGCTCTGGTAGCTGATGGCAGTAGCCAGATCACTGCCACTGTAGCCAGCTAAGGACAGCTACCCATGTACGTCAAAATCCTTGGGCGGGGGATGGCTTACAGGATGTCAGCTGCAGAGAGAAAGGAGGTCCGCACTGCGGTAGGGAAGGAACACAAGGTCCAGCCCTGTCGGAAACCACGGAGCCTTGAGACAGAACACCTCAAGCTTGCTGTCATGGCCTGTAAGGAGCTCATACCAGGTCAAACTGAAAGATGTGAAACCACTATTCCTAGTTGTGAGGACACGGCTGTGTGGAGTCTGGGAATTGGGCCATGAGATGGACATAGCAAGGATATAGTTTCCCAGGTGGTAAAATAAGCCAGATAGGCAGGTTTTAAAGCCCGTGACCCGCTGACCTGTCATGTACCTATCAGAACAGAGGCGGCGAAGATTTACTTCAAGGCTTCCTGAGCATTCCATTGATAATGGTTTCAGAAATAGTCAAAAATAGATCCTGAGCTGTTTCCTTTAATGAAGAAGGCCTTTGCCCCTCTGTGTAAGGAAGACATGAGCATATGGACAGTCAAGCTGAGTGACTAGAGGAAAATGTAATAGAGGGGTCATTTACAAAGGTGTGGGGCTAGGGGTGCTTGCCTAGCATGCAGAAGACCCTTGGTTCCAGCTCCAGCACAAAACAAAACGAAACAAAATGAAAAACAACAAATCAAAACAACAACCACCTAAAAACCCCACAAAAGTGTGAGCAGGGTTGAGGAAACCAAAGGGATTGACCAGGTACCCCGGTAAGCTTTAGTGGGCAGAAAGGGTATTGTGTGGAGATCAATTTCCACTGTTGTCTTTGTAGGGTGATGTCTTAGTAATGAAACACCATGATTAAGGCAACTTGTAAAAGAAAGCATTTAATTGGGGGCCTGCTTATAGTTCTAGAGGGTTAGTCCATGACCATCATGGCATGGAGCATGGCAGCAAATAGGCATGGCACTGAGAGCTACACCCTGATTGGAGGTGTAGCTAGGAGGCAGAGAGAGAGAGAAAGAGAAAGGCTGGGCCTGGCAGGGGCTTTTGAAACCTCAAAGCCCACCCTCAATGACACACCTCCTCCAACAAGGCCACACCTCCCAATCCTTCCCAAACAGTTCCACTGGCTGGGGACCAAGTATTCAAACATATATGAGCCTATGGGAGGCGTTCTTATTTAAACTACCACAGATGATGAAACAGGAAGGGGAAGGGGGCATATACACCACAAGCCCACTGTGCCCTCCCTCCCTCATCTCCTATCACCTTGTGCTGGCCAATCCGAAGCCAGAAGCCAGGTAGGCTGGCCTCCAGAACAGAACAATGCGGTGGAGAGGAGTGTAGAGTGAGCCAGGAGGGGCAAGGAGAAGGCGGTCTGCCCGGCTTCAGTGGAATTTCATTCACAGTCAGATGATGACAGCAGAGACCTCGCGGAACGAGCAAAAATCTGCATTTGGGTAAACAGCCAAGATCAGCTCCATATGACTTCTTATCATGTTTAATATCATAGGCACGTGCTCTGGTTACATTTTGAAGTTCCTGAGGGCAGAAACTGGGTTCTCGTCTTTATCCTTAGTCCCGGCCCTGAGCCTGGCACATAACCTGTACAGTAGCCGTTCACTGACTGGCTAAGTGATCAAGAAAGAGAAAAAAGTATTACAGCCTCCTAAGTTCAATTTTCTCGTCAAGTGAGTTTTTAATCTAAAAAAGAAAAACAATCACAGAAAACCAACCCCTTTGATCCTCCTCCTCCTCCACGACTGAAAATTTTTTCGAAAGTATAACATTGGCTGCTGTAGCCCTTCAAAAAGGATTGTGCTAAGCTTGAAGGAATATGTCTTTGATGGCTGTGAATGGAGCAACACTCGGGGTTGTCAATCTGAGCTGCAAAGTGTGGGCAACGGGGCTGACTTGCAAGGCACTGAGGAGTTTAGACACAAATAAACAAACACGTTAGACTCACCATAGACGATCACACTGGCAGTTCATCCTGCCAAGAATTCTCCTCAAGGCTAAACGTTCTATATTTTCCCTTAAATGTAAGCGCTGTGGTTAATTTAGGATTGGGGTTAGACACCGAGGAACAAGAGATTTTACTTCTCCATTGAAGACTTTTTTTTTTTTTTTTTTTTTTTTTTTTTTTGGTCACTGCTGTTATTTTAACTTCTTTTCTGGAACGTTTTCCAAATTGATGAAACTACCTTTATTAAATTAAGTATTCAGACTCTGTTTCCCATTGCTCTTGCAAAGGTCATCTAGCTCTCTCGCCTGTCTAGCAGGACTTGGCTGGGCCATTTCATCTTCCATACCAGAAGAAACCATTACAATTTTCTCGAACTTTCTCTGTAATCCGAGTTCCACAGTAAAGTTACGTTTGATAGCTCTTTAATAAACTCTTCCAGACCTGGAAGAATAATCCTGAGAACCTGAGGGCCACTCACCTGCCTCCCCTGGAGTTTAGGGGATGGCCTTCCCGGAGTTTTGCCGCTAGTCTGCCTCCATCAGAGAACTCTGACTACCAACCTAGCAAGAGGATTACAGCTCCACAGGTAAGTGTCTGCCCTGGTTAACTGACTCATTGTTAGCCTGATTGCCTGACAATGGCCTCTGGTAATTTCTTTGGTTTAGACCTCTTCCTCCATCGGAAATCTGATCCTTTTGTTGTTGTTCTTTAATTTTTTTAAAAAAAGATTTATTTATTTTATGTGTATGAGTATTTTACCCACATACATGTGCCAGCCTTGTGCCCTTGAAGGCCAGAAGAGGGTGTCAGAGTCCTAGAACTAGAGTTCCAAATGGTTGTGAGCTGTCACTTGGGTGCTGGGAACCGAACTGAGGTTCTTCACAAGGGCAGCAAGTGTTCTTAACCGCTCAGCCATCTCCCTAGCCCTAGAAATCCGAGCCTTAATACTGACTCTGTTTGTTTCCCAAGTGACACCCATTGCAGACACAAGGAAAGCTGTGGCCCTTCAGGACTCCGCGTCCTCTTCAGTGTTTTCCTGTACAGACTGTGTAGTCTCTGGGTGCTATTATCATTGACTTATTTCTGTTGCTGTAGAAACACTGACCACACCCCTAATGCTTCTTGTGAAAAAGCCTTTGTGGCTCAAAGATAGTCCAAGTCTGCAAGGCCCTGTCAACTTGTGTCCCTCATCCCTCTCCTTCCTTCTCCAACCCCATTCCTGTTCTTTTCATCTTGCTCAGCCATTTTCCCAGTTGGCCTTTGACCCCTATGAATGGCCTTTGTGCTTACCTGAGAAGGCCCATCTTAGTTCAGTCCCTAACATATTTAAGACGTGGGAAATCGCATCTGAAAACAAGCATAAAGTTTATGCTCAAAATAAATGCTGAGTCATATACTACATGCCAGGAAAAAAAAATGCATTTAAACGGGACAATTAAAAACTAGCAAATAGATAAGCAAAAGTACCTTCTAACCCTGTTACTGAGACAGTAAGCTATTTATGTTTGGAAAAATGTGCTAAGAGTGTCTTGTTTTGTTTTGTGTATGTTTTCAATAAAATGGAAGAACACCTCTTTATTTCTGTGACACTAGGGTTTGATCTCAGGGCCTGGCTCGAGCTAGCAAGGGCTCTGCCACTGAGTCAGTATCACCGAAGCCTTCCTGTCACTTTTGACATCAAGACAGGGCTTCACTAAGTTGTCCAGGTTGGCCTTGAATTTGCAGTGGCACCAGGCTTACAGGCCTGGGCCACCAGGCCCAGTAAACAACAGTGTTTATAGTCATCTTTTTCTCTCAGCTAAATAATATATCAGAGACGTTTTTCCATGTTGTTAGTCTTTTGTATTATTAGAAATGACTGCATAATATTCCAATTTGATTATGTTTATAATTTATTCAACAAATGTCTTACTTGTCGCTGAGGCTCTGATGGTTACCGTTATGCCTGAATACACACACACCAGAGTAAAGAAATAGCTCTAGGAGAATTCCTAGATCAAAGGGTGCACATAATACTGATGCTACAAAGCTGAAGTCTAGAGTCTGCTCTCCTGGGAGGATTGAGAATTAAGGTCAGAGGAAAACACAGAGAAAATGTGGCCCTTTGGGAAGAATAAAAAAGCATCATCATCAGGTAAGGGTATAAAAAAGCATTGACAGTAAACAAAGTGTCTGGGAGAAAAGGGTCCAGGGTCCAGACAGTGCTTGGGAAATCTGCTCAGTCTCCTCCATTACGGCCTCAGTTAACGGAAAACCGTCTGTCCAGTGGACAACTCCACTCTTCTCCATGTGTATAGCTCCTGCGTGTTCCATCGGTGAAATGTTTCTAAGCTAAGAAAGAGGTGGCAAGCTCAGAATCCTGTCAGAGGGAGAGAAGGAGGGGAGGAAAGGGAGAAAATATGGAAAGAGGACGAGAAGAATTTGCTAGAAGAAGTGGTTTTTTTGTTTTGTTTTGTTTTGTTTCTTTTTGTTTTTGTAGGGATTGTTGATCTCATGGAGCTCTGCAGATTCTATCAGTGCGGTCCCTGCAGCCACCCTCCTTATGGTCCTTGAAATATTGATGCAAAACCTCTAAACTGGCATGTGTGTCTCCTCTGTCACCAGCCAAGCGAGGGTGTTGTCCCGGTTGCTTTGACACCGTACTGAAATAGTGGGTTACATAAATATAGAAGGCTGAGAATTTTGAGAACTGGCCACAAATAGGCTGGGGGGAGGATTTTGAGACTGTATCCAGTGATGCCATTTCAATCATAACTCTAGGAAATTAATGGGAAAAGGCATCAACCATTGTTTTAAATAACCGTGGAATGCATCTTCAGTTCTAGACTGGTGTGCACGACCCTGGAGCCCAGAGCAAACATGTGGTCCATTCACAGAGGAAGGGAACAGGGAGACAAAAGAGAGACTAAAAAGAAAAGAGAGAGAGAAGGGAAGAAAAGATGAGAGAAAATGTCTGGCTTCATCGCATCAGAAGCACGAAAGTAATGATTTGGACCCACCCTGAAGACTTCCTGGACGAGGTTGTCTTGGGAATACTCCATCCTCTTCCGCTCCACGACAGGGGAGTTTCTACACAGCCTGCGGAGGATTTGACCCTTCCAATCCTGCCCCCTCCCATAGGTACTGAGATGGCTTTCCCAGAAACAACTGAGGTTATATTAGGATCCTTGATAGACTTGTAGAAATGTACTTCTATGAACTCCCACCAAGTGGGCTCACCATGTCACTTCAAGGGTGAGGTTCTAACAGACCTGAGTTAAGGAACTTTGGTGTCCATGCTTTCCGAGTTTCTCTGCTTTTGCACAGACCTGGGCAAGAGCATAAATCCTGCTCACAACACTGTCACCCGGGATGGAGGGCTGCCTCAGCTGACAGCAGAGACTGGCAGAAGCCTGGAAAAGTACAATAATATTCGAAGTTGCCTTCAGTCTTATTTTTATTTGTGCTAATTTGCATGACTGGTGGATGCCAAATGAAGATATTTTTCTTTCTCCTTGGAATAGCTTCATTTTTAAAATATCGTTCTTTTCCAAGTGCCCAAATATTACTGTGGTGAATAATGAGACAGATGGAAAGTGGGAAGGGCGGGGCAAGTTCAAAATGCTTTACACTCGGCGGAATAACTTAGCTTTTCAGATTTCCTGCCTCCCTCTATTTTGCTCATCTGAGGGCACCATGCCCTCCATCCTGTGGAGATGCAACCACCATAGAGCCCCATCAAACGCCATCGACCTCCTACACACAGCCTATTCGAAGGGCGCGCGTGGCAGCTGCCCCTCCGCAGGCTTAGCGTGACTCATTCTACAAGCGAGGGAAAGCTTCCAGGCTGTGGGACTTTGCAACGTGCAACTCTGCCGGAAGGATCCATCACTTTACAGGGAGGGAGAAAAACAATCCAGTGTCATCGAATCATAGACGCTCAGAAACTGGAATTGCAAGGAGTTCTGTATCCCTTTCTGAGCAGGCAATGTCAGGAAGCCACTGACAGCTAAATGTTTGACAAGTTTAGGTGCCCAGCTTTGTTGTTAAGAGACAAGCGTGGATCTGTCTGGTTTCCAGAATGGCAGGGGCCATATTGCAGAGTTCCACTGTTATTTCCCCAGCCCTCCTGCCTTGCTCTATCCCTCCCTCCTCTACCCCAAAGCTGCATTGCCCTCCTCGGTCCTTGTAAAATGTCAGCGGTTCTTCCAGGAAGCCTCACCCAGTTCATCTCGCCACTAAACAATTTAGAGATTAATAATGTAGCAACAGGAGAGAGATTAAAAAGCCATCTGGTGAGCAAGCCCAAGCTTAGCTTCAAATACCTACAGCACCAGAAAGAGATGAGGACCCAAAGAGCAAGTGCCTGGGAGGCAGGGCACTCAACTCAGCTTCTAAACCTGCTGCTTACTAGCTGTGTCTGTTGGTCACTTCACCTCCTCCTGCAGTTCAGGGAGTGATAATCACCCTTCCCCCAAAGGACTTGAAATGAGTTTATTGTCATTGGAAACAGTCTAATGCAAATGGCATAAGCATATTAATCCTGCAGCAGGATTGACCGTCGTCCATCCTAGGGGACCGCTACCAGCTTTGGGACTACTAGAGCCAGACTGACAATGTGCTGGGCAATCCCCTTCACATCTGGCTGTAGAGATGGGTCTAGACAAAAAGGCTCACTGTCTATGACCCTCATTAGCTCTGGGAATTAGAATTCACAACATGGAAGTATGATCCTTCATTCAATCAACAAACACTTGTGCTTTATGCACTGGGTGCTCATCTTGGAGCCGACAAGCATCCTCACCCTCATGAAGTAATGTAAGAGAGAAAGCAGGTGGCATACTAGAGACTTGGAGAGTTCAGGGCTGAGCTAATCTCCCAGTGATGTGATGGTACACCTAAGGAGGCTCACCTAAGGAGATGGTGGCTGAGCAACGACCAGAGAAAATGAGAAAGCAGACAGTGGGGGCAAGTGAGAACCTTGCAATACCTCCTCTTCTTCCTCACAGACTTGAGCTTCAGGTGTGAGCAGGGACAACCAGAATTCACCGAAAGTCCTATGGAGCAGAAGGCGGTAATCGGAGAGGGACACTGGGGTGTCTGCAAGAAAGGCAGAGAGACCCCGACCACTCTTTGGAGAGGGGGCATTTATCCCTCAACAGCTCTGAGAGCCACAGGTGGTGGCTGTGAGGATGAAGAACACTGGCCACATTCATGAGGACTCCACCTTCTCAGGCAGCATCCTGCTGGGAACCCAAGGAACCCAGCGCAGCTGGCGGCTGTGAAACTCAGCCTCCTTGGAGTGTGGTTGCTGGTGCTCCATCCTAGTCTGACCTGCAGGTGGTCCAGAGAGCATCGTTAAGGAAAATGGCTCAGTGTTTGTATTCATCAGGTTTATCTTATTAAAGATAAACCGAAGAGCCAGGCGGTGGTGGCGCACGCCTTTAATCCCAGCACTCGGGAGGCAGAGCCAGGCGGATCTCTGTGAGTTCGAGGCCAGCCTGGGCTACCAAGTGAGTTCCAGGAAAAGGCACAAAGCTACACAGAGAAACCCTGTCTCGAAAAAAAAAAAAAAAAAAAAAAAAAAAAGATAAACGGAAGACAGAGACTAATTTCTGTACCCAACTTGCCCACAACAATTTGCTTAGGGCTGAGTAATAATAATCACCAACGGTTGCTGAATCTTCACCACAAACCATTGCTCCCAGTCCTTCCAGGCACCAGCTCTTTCAGTTGTCAGAGCTGCTACTTAGTGAGCTGAAACTTTTCCTTCCAGATGGGAAGTGGAGGCATAGCGCGCTTAGGTGCGCCATTTGAGGTCACTTAAGTGGGAATTGGTCTTTAGCGCAGTAGTTTTCAACCTATGGGTTTCGACCCCTTTGGGGCCCAATGGTCTGTTCACAGGGGTCAAATATCTGATATATTTACATTACCACTCATGACAGTAGCAGAATTACAGTTATGAAATAGCAAAGAAAATAAGTTTACGGTTAGGCATCACCACAACATGAGGAACTGTATTAAAGGGTCGCAGCATTAAGGTTGAGAACCACTGTTGTAGAGGGACAGCTGCAACCCAAGGCGTGTCTTCCTAAATTTCATCTTCTGAAACCCTGACCCCCAGGACCTCAGAATGGGACTGCAGTTGGAGGCAGAGACTTTAAAGAGGCGGTTCAGTTAAACTAAGGTCATTATGGGGACCCTGAGCCAGTGGCCAGCATCCTTACAAGAAGACTGAATACAAACAGGTGGACAGGGAAGATGTAATGACATAGAAAGAAGGGGTCACCTATAAACCAAAGTTCTCCTCAGAAGGAGCCGTCCTGGCTGACATTGGATCCTAGACCCCAGCTTCAGGACTATGAAGAAATACATTTCTGTTGTGTCTACCTCCCAGGTCTGTGGCATTTTGCCATGGCAGCCCCAGAAAATAAATTCAGATAGCTAATGAGTGCTGAATGATGACCTGGGAGACTGCTTCCTTCCCTGACCACCCACCCATGTCCCAACCATGGCTCCTAGGGCAGTGTGAGGAGGGCTCATCTAGTTCCTATGCATCAGCACCTGCTTGATGAAATGTCTAGGGCTTCCTCAGGGTCACTCCACCAAGAGACAAAGCTTTATTAGAGATTAAAAGAAAAATAACTGGGCAGGCGAACCAGAAATAGAGGCTGCTGCCTGGCGAAAGGAGATGAAAAACAGCAAGCAAAGGCAAGCCATTTGAGCTAAACCGTTGTGTTCAGAAGCGGGAGTCAGCCACATGGTGAACAAGCAGCCACGTGGTGAGGCAGGAGGGCTTCAGAGAAAGAGTATGAAAGCTCTACATGTTAAAAAGGATCGTGCCCAAGCTCAAGCCAGTATCAGAAAAGAAGCAGGAGCAGGAGAAGAAGAAGAAGAAGAAGAAGAAGAAGAAGAAGAAGAAGAAGAAGAAGAAGAAGAAGAAGAAGAAGAAGAAGAAGAAGAAGAAGAAGAAAGCTATACCAATCTGAGTCTGTACTCAGAAAAGCAGGGAGACCAGGTTTCTGGGAAGAAAAGGGATATTATCTCATTAAAGGGATAATTATTCCACTTATCTCTGAATGCTTCCTAAAGAGCTCTCCCTTAGCCAGGTGATTGACCAATCCAACTAGATAGGATGTCAGGTCTTTACTCGGGCCAAAGATCCCATGGTCTTGACCAGAAGGAAAGTACTTTCCCTTAATGAGCCTTTAATGCTAGTGCAACAATGAGAATATAAAGGTGCACATTATACTGTCTGCAGAATAATCATGAAAATACAGTTAGGCCTCTGATTTTATAGGATCCATATCCACAGATTCAATCAGCCATGGGTGGAAAAAAAATTTTTAATGACAATTGTGCTGTGTATGCATGGACTATTCTTTCTTGTCATCATTCTATAAACAATACAATAGAATAACTACGTATATAGCATTCACATTATATTGGGAATTATTAGTGTTCTAGAGATAGCTCAAATGTATGGAGGCTATGCAATATATACAATTTTATACAAAGGACTTGAGGAGCCAAGCCAGCTAAGGTCCTGGAGTCAACCCCCTTGGGAATGCTGTGGGATGACTGTGAATGTAAATTTGACTTTAATCAACCATACAGACATAGGCGTGCTGTGATGAGAGTTAGAAAGGACAGGGTTATAATGCTGTGGAAGCAGATGCCAATGGAGGTCAACCCAGCAAGAGTGGTCAGCAAAGGCCTTCAAGTCCAGTACAGGGAAGAGCTTGGCAACCCCTAAGGATCTGTCTGTCTGTCTGTCTGTCTATCTATCTATCTATATGTCTACATATCTATCTATCTACCATCTTTCTATCTATCTATGTATCATCTTTCTATCTATATATCTATATCTATAGATTTATCTATATCGATATATAGAGAGATAGATATAGTAGGAACCTGTAGAATGGAGGAAGCTATGCAGAAAGACAGGGAAGCAGGAAGGACAAGAGAAAAAGATGAGGAGAAGTCAGAGGGAAGAAGAAAATGAACAACAGCTGCAACCTGCCACATTCCAGGCACTGTGCTGGGCATCTTCACTTTAGCAACTGGTACTCCAACTGAGTAGTTGGGAGAAGAGGCAGGGCCTTCCTTGCTCCAGGTCAGGCCCAGCTTTTCCAAGCCAACAGCTCTGTCTGTCATAGGTTGCTTGTGTCACTGTGGCCTAGGACTACCCTGCTGTGACACAGAACAGTCTAGAGCAGTTCACCGAAAGTGTGGTGTGTCCACTGAGGCTGCTGCCTGTCTGCATTCCATTGCCCCAGTGGCTTCTCTCCAGGGCTTTGACTAAAGCTCAGGGCAGCCCCACATGTCACAGAAGGTCAAGAATGGGTGGAATGACATGGGAGCTGCTGGAGGATTCAGATTCCCAGGCAGAGTCAAAGTTAGTAGCAGGAATTTACAGTCACAAACCAGGAGACTTGAAATACAAACAGAGAGAGAGAGAGAGAGAGAGAGAGAGAGAGAGAGAGAGAGAGAGAGAGAGAGAGAGAGAAGAAAAGGAAAATGAGGAGGAAGAGCAGAGAACTCTCTCTCTCTCTCTCTCTCTCTCTCTCTCTCACACACACACACACACACACACACACATACACACACACACAGAGAGAGAGTAGGGAGAAGCATAGATCAAAAACATTTTATCCTCACACATTTATGAGCCACTTTCAAAAGGCCCCATCACACTCAGGTCAGAGGAATCCGTCCTGTCTCCTGGACTCCCCCTGCTGTGGTTGGCCCTCTCTCCCGTCCCTCCTTTCCAAAAGGATATGAGCAACAGCTAAAGAGCTTTTGCTAACATCGTCTCCAAAAACATGACTGGTCGCCTCGTGCTTTACCCGGCTCAAGATCCATTAAGAGACTTCTGTTTTTAAATCCAGTGCTCAGAAAAGCTTTGTCTCTCTTCCAATAAGAAGACGAGATGTATAAAATTCATCAGACTTAGTACAGCAGTCACTAGGTTTCCCTTTCACCGTCTCTATGAGGAGGCTTGTCACGATTAACAGTGGCATCAGGGTTGGTTTTCTCTGTTTACTCCTCATTTTTCTATTCCTAATCATTTATGGCTCCCTTGAATTTATTTTGCTGAGCATTCTGGGGAAAGAGAGTAACAAGTAAGTATTGCCTGCCTCTGGACCAACTTCTCAAACTAAAATCCTAACTGAACCCTGTCTTGAGTGACTTCGGCACAGCACACTTAATCCCCCACTGAGAATAACTCAAGCTTGGTCTATACAATTTATCTATCACTAGTTTAAGATTTCCCCTCAAACAACAAGCATTTCCTGTTGCTACCACAGTTTTCGTTCTTTGGGACCCAGGAGCTGCTGAGCTGGGCAGCCCAGCCAGGAGTCTCTGGTGTCTCTGGTGAGGTTCCAGCTGAGATGCTGTCCAGGCTTACAGACAAGCTGAAGGTTCAGAGAGGGTCCACAGGCCAGGCCTTGCCACAAGAGCCTCTCTATAAGGCTGCTAGAGTGTTTCATGAGAGGGTGACTGGTTGCCCTCTACAAAGGTGATGAGAGAGAGAATGAGAGAGCGAGAGAGAGAGCGAGAGAGAGAGCGAGAGAGAGCGAGAGAGAGAGAGCGAGAGCGAGAGAGAGAGAGAGAGAGAGAGAGAGAGAGAGAGAGAGAGAGAGCACAATGAGACAGGCCATGATTCCTTTCATGACCAAGGCTAGGGAGCCACACTGCAACATTTCTGCTATCTGTTGATTAGAGGTGAGTCACCATGTGCTGAGGGTAATCTAAGGAGAGGGGCAGGCCTGCAAAGGGAGGGGCACCAAAGAACTTAACATGTATGGAAAGCACCACTCAGAATGGAAAGTTTTCTTCCATTTTTTAAAGTCCTCAGGCAGCTGGAGCACAGCTGGGTACTCAGCATGGCTTTGCCTAGATGCAAAGCAGGATAGAAAGAAGAGGAGGAGAAAGCGTTTGCCGATTGGGAAACCAATTTCCCAATTGATGGACACACATCAAGCAAGAATCTGCAACTGTGTGGTGCCTCCTCATTCCAAACACAGTGGGGGCTTAGAAGTCAACACCTTAGATTCAGAAACTGCTGGGATGTTTTTCTCACAGTTCCAGGGGCTGGGAAGTCCATGGTCAAAGACGTTTGGTGCCCGAGCAGTTGGCATTTCATGGGGTCCAGTTTTTTTTGTTTTTTTTTTTTAAAGATTTATTTATTTATTATGTATACAGCATGTATGACTTCTGGCCAGAAGAGGACACTAGATCTCATTACAGATGGTTGTGAGCCACCATGTGGTTGCTGGGAATTGAACTCAGGACCTCTGGAAGAGCAGGCAGTGCTCTTAACCTCTGAGCCATCTCTCCAGCCCCGGGGTCCAGTTTTTAATAAGAGGTGATTACTTGCTACCTCTTCAAGAGAGAATTCAGATGGACAGGGCAGTTTTTGTAGCAGTTAATCTCAGCTGTGAACCTACTAAACCTAGAATCACCTGGAGATGGGCCTCTGGGCATGTTGATGAGAGAACATCCTAAGTTACCCGAGGTGGGAATGCCACTGTGGGTGGCATGATTCCCTGGGCTAGGATCCTATGCTGTATGAAAAGTGAGCAGAGCAGACACATCCTCTGCTCCCAGACTGCAGAGGTGACCAGCTGCCTCAGGCTTCTGCTGTCAGGCTTCCTCGCCACGGTAGGGGGTTGTACCCTTGGACTGTGGGTAAGCCATTTCCCTCCTATATTGCTTTTGTCAGGGGATTACTTATTACTATTTTATTTTAGATTTATTTATTTTATTTTATGTCTATGAATAGTTTGTTTACATATATTTACATCTGTGTACCACATGTGTGCCTGGTGCCTGCAGAGGTCAGAAGAGGACATTGGGTCCCTTGGAATTGGAGTTGTGGACAGGTGTGAGCTGCCATGTAGGTGCTGGGAATTGAACCCAGGTCCTTTGGAAGAGCAGCCAGTGCTCTTCACTGCTGAGCCGTCTCTCCAGCCCCTTCGCAGAGTATTTTATCACAATAGGAAATAGGTACCTAAGAGAGTCCTAGCACCCACCCCATCGCTTCCCATAGGCCCCACTCCTAATGCCATTATCTTGGGTGTTAGTTTCAACATAGAAATATTGTGGGTGTATGGGTTACTTTTGTATGGATGGGACAAAATGCTTGGAGGAATGATTTATTTTGCCCCATGGTTTGAAGGGAGTCTGTCATGGTGAAGGGAGGGTGGCAGCAAAGAGTCCATAGTCAGGAAGCAGAGGAAGGGCAGGAAGTGGGGCTGGGCTACAAAGCCTAAAGGCGTGCGCGCACGCACGCACGCACACACACACACACACACACACACACACACACACACACACACACACACACACACCCTCTCTGAGTGATCCACTTTTTCCAGCCAAGTTGTACCGCCTAAACGTTCCCCACCTTCCAAAACAGCCCTACCAGCTGGAGCCAAATGTTCAGCCACATGAGCCTGTAGGGGGCATATCAACTCAAAGTATAACAGCGGGAGACGCAGGTACTCGACCTGAGCACACCACCTTATGTGGGGGAACACACGGCCCCAAGTGGAACAGGAATAAAAGAAAGGACATTCTTCAAAGAGAAGGGGAACAGTGCTCCTGGCCAACCCTGGAGCGCATCTCCTCTTGAGACAGAATTGAAGACGAAAGCTGAGGCGGGGCCTAATGAGTCTGTAGATCACTCTGTTTTCTAGATCCTTCTGGTGAGACCCCAGGTGACTCAGCAAGTCAAGTGAGAGCGAAGTCGGTCACTGGAGAGATGCGGGCGCTGGCAAATGAAGTGAGAATGCCTTCCAGATGGCTGCAGACCCACACTGTCAGGAGAGCTGGTCCCCTGTGCAGGATGTCTCGCTTCTCTTCAGCTAGAGAGCTCCCTTCCTTCTGTATGCTCCCCTGATGATTCCCTCCCCGGGGCGGGCGAACACCCTGAGTGCTGAGAGTGAGTCACTGAGGAGTGGGCTTTTCTCCTCCAGAAAGCCATCTTCGTGCTTACAAAAGCGCCACAAAATATTCCGGTACACACCAGCTAAGTAACCAGATCCGTGAGGTGTGTAACACTCCTGTCATGTGGGAATTAACTAGCCTAAAAAAAAATGAGCAAGCCAGAAAGTATCTTATGGAATAAAGCATGCAGCTCAGAGCTTTATATTTTTTTCTTTCTTAAGGAACTCAGATGCCGAAAGGAGACTAAATGTGTTCATTCAGTATAACTTAAGTTCACCTCGGGCTCCCATCCCCTTGGTCACACTTATACCACATCCACACTCTGATCTACAGAGGATGCCATTGTCCCTCTGGGGCTGAGATCTGTGTCTTCCGAGGCACATTTTATGATCACCTGCTAAAGGGTGCTTTTTTTTTTTTTTCCCCATCTACAGACGAAGGGCCTGGAGGAAGGGACTTAGGTGTATTCCCGAGGCAGTCACCACTGCAAGGGGAGCATACTTCTTGGCTGCCACCCCTAACTGGCCCAGAGTTACTGCCTGGTGCAATTTATCCCTCATCCCTAGGTGCAAACACTCAGGAGGGAACGGCTGAGACAGATGAGGAGGGGCGCTGCTATGATGCTAATGGATTGCCTCAGCAGCAGCAGCGGCAGCTCATCTCTGAAGAGAACAGAGGCCATGAGGTAAGATCCAAGGAGTGAGGACTGCACAATGGGACAGGAGGAAGGGATAACAATGTGGAAGCCGTTATAGCATTCCTGTCAGAGGTGACAAGTCAGAATTCAGATTGTGGTTGTGGAGACAGAGACCAGAGACCTTATAGGAAGACCTTATAGGAAGACATTGGGAGTCTTTGCAGAGCCCATGTTGATGAGCAGCAGGGATTTAGATGCCTCCTGGGTTCTGACCCAGCTACTGGGAAGATCGTGAAAGGAACAGAGGAGGAAGAAGGGGATGGGGCTGCAAATCCTGATGGGCGCTGCAACCATCACCATGGAGATTGGAAGTAGATGGGGCCCACAGTTTAGGAAACGGGCTGACCGTACCAATAAGGCTCGTGCAAGCAAGGGGATGCGATTTATGGAGGCCCCGAGCTGCCCGCTGCTAACACTTCCTACAGAATGGACAGGAGCAAGCCGTGTTTACAGCAAGCTTGCTCTCAGCTTGAGGTTTTATTAGCTAGATCTGGAGGGTCGAAGAACCGGGGACAGGAAACTTGAAAACTCTAGACCATGTGTTAAAAGTTAGGGTGAGCTCCAGATGATTTTTGAAAACTGTTCCCATGTTTCAGATTCTTCGGTTAATCCACACAATGTGATTGCTCCTGTCTGTGACCCAAGAGAGAAAAATAACATTCCTGATGTTGGTGCTGGTGGCTGTTTTGTGGCCAAATCCAGATTGCTTTGCAAACAGCATTGTCCAAAAGAGTGTGAAGCAGGCTTCCAGCTAAGACCAGTCAGGTGGTTTCCTCAGATGGTCTGAGCACTTGCAAGGCTCACTCTGCCTTGGCTCCTACTCTTAGCTTGGTGCCTGGTCCTAGAAATGTGCTTCTTAAAGCCAAAGGGGCTTTTTTTTTTCTTTTTTCTTTTTTTTTTTTTTAACAGTCTCCCCCAGCTCCGAGCTCTGTAGCGGTTTTATTTTAGATTTCAGCATTCCCACCCCTCCCTCTCTCCTGTCCCTGCCTCCCTCCAGTCACAGGGAAGTGACAAGAAATGTTTGAATCCATCCCAGCATACCCTGTAGGTCATTTCCTCGAGTACTAAGCTGGTTTTGTAAGCACTCCAATTACCAGGAGAGCCCCATGTGCCCTGAGGCATATGGGCCAGCTGAGAGTCCAGTCCCTGTCCACACAGCGGGTACATGACATGTCAGGGTGGAAGACATCCTTGTCTGTGCTCCTGCAGTGTAGGGCAGGGGAGGGGAGCGAGACCTTATCTCAACTCTGCTGACAGCCCCAGGGCTTGGCTTCCTTTTTTAAAAAGCTGCCTCTGTTCATGCACGTCTGCTTCCATCCCCAGTGAGTTTTCAAACCCTTGGCATTTGCTTTAAAGGTGAGCCTGCTTTGAAGACTGGTGGGATTCTCAATCACGTTCCTATTCACAGTCAAGGAGGGAGTGGGAACTAAAAATACCAGCATTTCGGATTTCTCTTTCTCTTCTGAAGCACCGAGGAGAACCTCACCAAGCCCTCTAAGGGAGTCAGGGAGAATGTCTGGCTCCCCTGCACCCACGCTGACACCCTGTGACGGTGCCATCAGCCCATTCCAGATGCCCATGGGCCTCTCAACAGGGCGCCACGAGATTCCAAGGCCATTTTTCTCAACGTGTAAAATGAAGTCTCCTGAATACATTACATATTTAACAGGCAAGACAATTTGTCTATGGAAAAAAAAAAAAGTCTGAGAGACACCAGGACGTTCAGATTATTAAGAGCCAAATTAGCTGACAAGTATTATCCACTCTGTGTGCAGCCTTGACACCGAACAGTTCTCAAGTTATTAGCAGGACATCGTGACCAGAGAATGCCTCGTGGTGCACTCAGGCCTGTGCTCATTAGTCATTGGCTCCTTCTGCCTGTGCCCGGGCTGCGCTGATGATGCAGGCAGGCGGATACCGTGGAGGGCAGGGGCGGGTATCTTACAAAGCCATCAGGAGCATTGATGCTGGCCGACGACCATTGATACTTCAGGGAGAGTCAGTCTTTTCTAAACGAAGAAATGTTCCTTTAAAAGGGGAAAAAGGGGAGTGGGGGAAAGTCCTCTGAAATCTGTCAGCTTTTTTTTTTTTTTTTCTTAAAACCAGATCTGTCTTTTGGAATCAGACTTAAATTAAGACTAGATGACTCACTCTGTCAGTGCCTCATTAAAACAGAGATACCTTAAGAAGGCCAGAAGTATGGTCGTTGAGGCTCCGAAAACACAAACTGTTCTCCCATGCTGGGGGCTTTCCTCTATCAGGACAAAGGCAGCTGGCAAAGGCCCATCTTCCTTGCCCATTAGGGTGAGGTTGTGACCTCGGCAACGTGTGGCGCCATTCTGATGGACAGGCTGGTTAGCCATCCACGGCCAAGGTAACAGCCATTCGGTAGGACCGTATTTCAACTAATTACTAAAGTTAATGAACAGGAAGCCCTGATTAACTTATTAGCCACCAGTGAGTGGAGGAACTGCTAAAAGGGTACTTCAGGACCGGTCGGTCCTTTGCCATCTTATTTCAGCTCAAAGACAAAGTAAGAAAAATATTTACCAAGGAAAACTGAACAAAAAGAAAAATTGCTGAAGATCATAGGCGCCATGGTAACACTCCGTGCCGAGTGCCTCATGCCTCCAGAAGACAAGCGGTAATGATGACAATTTCTGGAAAATTGTATTAGATAATGCTTGCCACCGAGGCTTAAGCGACTCAGCCATTGTTCCCCTGCGTTAAACTTATTTATTCCTTTCATTTGAAATCCCAGGGAGATAAACTCATCCAGATGAAAACAAGTGGCTTTTTGGATAAATTGTCTAAGAGTTTTGCCAGTGCAGCAGACAGGACACCTGGTGACATGGAAGTGATGATCTCAGTGAGCATCACCTGCCCTTCCTAGCTCCCTGTGCCCACCTGGGCCTATCTCAAAGTTCCTCCTGATGGCGTAGTATCTATCGGCATTGGGTAGGTGCATCCAAATCCAAAGAGGCCGTGGTGGGAAGATGGTGGTCTGAGGATGTAACCAGTGGAGATTGATGTCCAGTTGCTGGTCCTGTGTCTTGAATAGGTGCCTTGGCTATGCTGGCCTTAACCTGCAGTGTCTTAGGAGATAAAGGTAGTAAGCCCTGAGCCTGAAGCCAGGACCTCATAAATCATAGTATTGTTGTAAATGGGCTGTTTAAGTGACAGGGAGCAAGGGGGCTGCTTCCATGCTAATCTCTTACTGTATACTCATTTATGAAGCTCTTCTTGTGTTCCAGGACCCCGGATCACTTTGACATAATGACCCCTTTGGAGACCACATATTTCAATGATGGCCATCTCCGAAGGGGTCCGTATAATAATATGATTTCAGAGGTCCTGGCTTTATGCTGGAAACTTGTAGATAACTCAAGTCTGACTCCATCAAAGCTGTTCTCAGGTTGCTGCAAGTTGTGATTCTCAAACCCTTTGGTACTGGGACACTTTAGCTGTCTTATGAATGTACTGATGAGCCTGTATTAGTGTTCCACTTTCACTGAAGCAAATAACTGTAAATGCAGTAATATGTCATAGTGCAAGACAGCCCTGACTGTCTTAGTGGCTAGAAATACAAAATGGGTCCCACTGGCCTCAAGTCAAGGTGCCAGCAAGGGTTGCTCTAACAGGAGTCTGGTTGCCTGCTTCCTTCAGCTTTTAGAGGCCACCTGCCCCGCCTGGCTTGTGATCCCTTCCCCATATCACCGTGGCCTCTGTCCCTAGCCTTGCATCTACTGACTTGTTTCACTTGCTTCCCCCTGTCCCTTTGTGAGGAACAAGATCCCATCTGATGTATCCAGGGTTATTGCCCCCTCCAAGAGTCCTTAACTCAACCATTTCTATGCAGTTTCTAGAGGTTCAGATGTGGACAGTTTTGGAGAGCCAGAGGTTCAGATGTGGACAGTTTTGGAGAGCCGGTCTCTGCTTCCGGACCTGCAGGGATGTATCAGGAGCTGCCTCACACTCCTGCTGCTGCAGAACCATTCTGCAAAGCCTGTACTGCCACAATGGGCTGTGTGCTCTGAAACCGTGAGCGCACATCAATCCTTCCTCCCTTAAGAATTGTTGTGTCTGTCGGTAAGTGCTCACAGTAGTAAGGGAAGTAACTGATAGAGTTACAGTGCATAGTAAGAGAGAAATCATAATCAGGAGCTCTTGATGGTTATGGTAAATTATATTGGTCTGCTTTGAATAATAGCCTTCCCCCACATGGGAATTTATAATACCATCAGTCTGGGCATTTGGAAAATATTGGCTCATGAAATTAGGCAGACCAATCCTATATCCACACGTTCCATGATATAATAAAATATGCTAATTAATGTCATCACAAGCTTATCAGCAAAGCCTTACATATTGAGAAATAGCCAGTAAATTTTCAAAAATTCTAATAGCTGCTTGATTTCACAAAAGATGTCTTTAGCACTAAATCCTGCTAGTTGCTTTCATCGAAGGTATTGATTTGCCTATCACTATGAAAAAAATGACTTCCAAATATTTATCTCAAATAAAGATGATTCTGGGGCAGGGAACAGCTAGTTCAGTTTGTCACTCAAACAATCACACAAATGCTATTTCCCAAGGCAACCACCATAATTTGGCCTATGCTACCAGGACTTTATCATGCATCTCATTTTTTCATACAATATTAAAAATAATTAGTAAATTGGCTGATACTTGTTTTGGCTTCATCAAGAACATTCATACATGGAAATGATTTGGTTTTCCAGTGTTTCTGTGTTTGGTTTACTGTGAGCTCCTAGCAATGAAGAACAAGATGATCCCAGGAGGACTGGCTACCCATCAGTGCCTTTCAACCATCATAGAAAATATCAGTGTGGTGAAAACCCTTTGAAACTCATGTTTTCCCTGGGAACTTAAATCTTCCCATATAAAAGACTAAATATTTGTCTTAGGGTTTCTATTGCAGTGAAGAGACACCATGACCATGGCAACTCTTACAAAGAAAATATTTTATTGGGGTGGCTCACTTACAATTTCAGAGGTTCAGTCCATTATCATCATGATGGGGAACATGGCAGCCTGCAGGCAGACATGGTACTGGAGGAGTAGCTGAGAGTCCTACAACTTGGAGGCAACAGGAAGTCGACTGAGACACTAGGCCATATCTTGAGCATAGGAAACCTCAAAGTCTGTCCCCACAGTGACATACTTCCTCTAACAAGGCCAAACCCACTCCACCAAAGCCACACCTCCTAATAGTGCCACTCCTTATCATAGGGACCAAGTACATTCAAACTACCACAATATCTTTCTGAATAACTTCATAATTTTGCATGTTAAATGATTGATAACGTATGTGAAAGTGATTGTGAGGGGGCAAATACAAGCCTTGGTTAACAATGCCTCCATTTTATACAATCTCAGGATCTGTAAATGTAACTTGCATACACTTCTCCATCATTAGTCAGCTACATTTTCCAAGGATCTGGGGCCTTTAGATTTTTTAATAAGACTTCAAATTACTCAATAGCAATGATGAGATTTTCATTTATTTGATTTTTTTAAAGTCCTGATGACTAACCTGCAAAAATAGTATCTTTCTATCTTTCTCTCCAAATCCTCTTATTATTCTATAGCAATATTTATATCTAGTCAAGCAGACAAGCCCTTGAAGAAACTTAAAAATTAGAAGGCCATTTGACTACTGTGTTCCAATGACACTGACAGTTCCTGTTGACATTTGTTGGGTCTGTACACCTTTAGGCCAGTTCTTATTCTCCGTGCAATGGCAACTCCAGCTAGAGGATTTAGAGCTTGAGATAACTGGAGGCAGAATATGTACACAGTCTTCCCACGGCTACGTCTTAAATAGGACTAATCTACACAATGCAATCCATCTCACAGACATTCCCAGAATCACCCCGCATCTCCTGCCAGCGGGCTTCGCTAACTCTGATTGCTAAGGAGGAGAAAAAAATAGAACATTAGATAGAGAAGACCAGTATGATTCCTAAAAATAAGCACTAATTAGATATGTTTTTAAAAAAGACAAAGGCTTAGATCCTTGTTTTTCTTCTCAACATTAATTTATTGTTATTGCATATTGTTAATAAGCCCTTTTCACTGGTGTTAATGAGTTGACAATTTATAAAACTCCTTCAGATAGGTTATCTCACTAAATCGAGTTGGAAAACTCATTTCAGAAATTAAAAAAAAGAAAAAAAATCCAAGAAAACTGGGATGTCAGAAAAGCTAAGTGACTCATCCAATTACCCTCCATTAGCTTTTTATTGCTGTGTAACAAATTGCCACAGACACAGTGACTTAAGCAACACATATTTACTACATCCCATGTGCACAGGTCAGGAGTCCAGGCACATGTTGCCTAAGCCCTCCACACTGAAATCAAGGGCCTGGCAAGAGCTGCGGTCTCGGGTCAGGCTTGGAGTTCTTCTCCACACTCACGTAGTTGCTGCAATGTCCAGTTCCTTGCAGTTGTCTCTCAGAGATTAAACCGCCAGGCTTCCTGCTGTTGATAACTGGGGTCAGCCTCAGCTCCCAGATGCTCTCCTTGGGTCCTAGTCGCTTGACCACAGGGCAGCGTACTTCTAAGGAAGCAGGGAACCCTCTCTCCAGCTGGCAGGTGATGGTGTCTTCTTCTGTACTGCAGTTGACTATACTAGCACCTATCAGTTAGATTTCCATTGCAGTAAAGAAAAAGGTTGATTTTGGCCCAGAGTCTCAGAAGCTTCAGCCCACAATCACCTGACCCTCATCTCCTTGGGCCTGTGGCCAGACAGAGTACCATGGTGAAAACATACTGTCAGTCAAAGTCACTCCCACATTGGAAGCTGGAAAGCAGAAGAGAGAAGAAAGGGATGGGCCAGGATCCCATATCCCGTTGGGCCAATGATCTCAATATCCCCCTCAAGAGCACAGGCTCAGTGCCCTTACTTCCTTCCACAGGCCACACCTCCTAAGGTTTCCGTCACCTCCCAACAGTGTTACAGTTGGCAACCAAGCCTTTTACATATGGGTCTTTGTGGACATCTAAGAGCCAAGCCCATAACTTAGCAGCCTTGCCATTTAACTCAAATTAATTCTAGAAGCCACTGTTCATCATGTCAGCCTGTCCCAAACACTCTCAAAAGGAGGGCACATGGTGTTTGTGAGAATCTTAGGGTCATTCTAGAACAGTGCCCTCCACAGATGGCGGCTTGTGACTGTTGTAACTGTCATATTTCAGACTCAGATGAGTCCACAGCTTTCCTTACAAGCTTGAGTGATGGGCCATCAAAGGCCTGAGCACCAATGTGTCACTCCAAGTCACATCCATCTCCCTCCAGCACCACTAAATACCCTTTACCCATGGAAGGCACAGTTGAAGTGTATTCAGAAGGACATGGATTAAGTTGGCCCCATCTAAGGTGGTCACAAATGCATCCTGGAGTCAGGAACTAGCACCGCTGGTGGGAACTTTCCCTGGGTGGCCAACAGCACTTACTCACTGTGTTCACCAATATGGTAGGCCTGCTGGCTCGTGGCTGCCAGCCCCCTTTGTGGAACCACTGTCTTTACTTCTTCTCACAGGCTTCCCACTAACCCTGATCAGAACAAAGCCCCACTTTCTACTGTTTAACACTTGTTCCCATGGCCAGCAACTCTTGGTCATCACATGACATGGCCCTATTACCTGGGATGTCCTGTGGAGGTCACCAGTAGCTACATTTACTGATTTCACAGCTTCTCTTATACTGTGGGTTGACCATATGGCTCAGCATTCTCTGATGGAGATGACCTGAACAGTCCTTCTTCTTGTCCATCCCAAGAAGTTCCTCACACTTGTTCCTCTGTGCTTTTTCCTCTTGATCTGGATAGTTGTGGATGAGGAGAGGACATTGAGAGTGGTGAAGAAAGTACAGATGGAAGGAACATGGAGAGCAGTCTGTTCCTTCAACCCTGAGTCCTTTCCCGAACAGTCACCTGAGAAAGACTTAGTGGTCTACAATGTGGTGTCTGGCAATTGGATATTTTGGTCTACTTGGCACATCTAATTTCATTGCCACATTCACTTCTGCTTCCTAGCTGAGTGGAGTGCTTACCACAAAGTACAAAGCTAGTTAGAGGCTGAAGAAGTGAAGAAGTGCCTGGGAATCCACCACCATGGAATAATTTTCTTCTTGTGACCTTGTAGTGTCTCATCATAGCAAAAATACTGAGCACTCTGAAGCCTTGGGTATCAGCACCAGATATTCTGGGTCTTGGTCATGGATACCCTTGATATGACATTGAACTTCTTGGTCAGTTTAAGCATTGGAAAGTCATTTTCTTGTTTAGTGGCTGGCCGAAGGACATGAACAAATTGGTCCTGGTGCATTGCTAGCCTAGGGCCCTGGTTTGAACATAGAATCTTTTAATTTATAACAATGTGGTAGTAGATTACTAATATCAATAGTGAAATGATTGCTCTAACATTGTGACTAACAAAAGACCACACACACACACACACACACACACACACACACACACACACAACATACACAGATGCTGGCACTACTGTTCTCATTCTTGTGACAGATAAGAAATCAACTTCGCTGGGTGGTGGTGGCACATGCCTTTAATCCCAGCACTTGGGAGGCAGAGCCAGGCGGATCTCTGTGAGTTCAAGGCCAGCCTGGGCTACCAAGTTAGTCCCAGGAAAGGTGCAAAGCTACACAGAGAAACCCTGTCTCGAAAAACCAAAGAAAAAGAAAAAAGAAAAAAGAAACCAACTTCACCATAGAACCCCAAGTGGTAAAGGAAGCTTCAAATCCAGGTACTCTTTCCCTCTCGGTAGACATCTCATCTACTGATGTCCCCACTTCAGGGTTTGCCTACCACTGAGCCAGCTGCCTTCTCTATCATGAGGAGTAACAGAGTCACTGATAGACCATATGGCACCTTTCCATGAGTTAGAACAAGGTATTCCTTCATCAAAACATTGTGATGCTCTCTGCCAAAAAAAATCGCTGGCAGGTAAACAAACATACACATCTTCCACATCTTTAATCCCCCGATGGCACTCCTTAGGTGGTCCAATGTTCCATCTCACAGTTCTGTGAAGCAACCCCTAGGGAAGAACAACAGATTGTCTTGTAGGTTCTGATTCAAATGTTAATATGATTGGTCAGTGCTGTTGGGTCTTGAGCCCAGAAAGCTTGCTCTTTTACGGGAGTTTAACAGTTCTGTGTCCCTATTGTAATCAAAGATAGCTTCCAGATGACTCAGAAAGAGTAGTGGGCTACTGTTTCTCTGGCTTCTCATTCCTTTGTGAGCACTGAAAACCCAGGACTAGCTAGTCACTCCATGTAGCTCCCCCCACTTCTCCCCAGGGTATGACAAACCACGGAGATGACAAACCTCTGGCAGGTATGTGGGGAACCCACCAGACCTGGCGGCACAAGTGAGTGCAGCCAGACCATCCCACAATGTTCTCTCTTGATCCAGAGATCACACTGTTGCTGTTTCTGTACTGAAAACTGCAAAGGGATGCGGAGGGAGACAGGCTCACTGAAGCATCCTTGAGATGTCTCACGGGTATTTGTTCTCCAAGATAGTGTCTGAGGGGGAGTGTGAGAAGAGCACCAGTGGAAAGCTAATATGACATCCAGAGAACTTGGAAAATCTGGGAGGTGTGACTCCCTGCTGCTGCTGCTGCTGCTGCTGCTGCTGCTGCTGCTGCTGCTGCGTGTCAGTAATGAGCAGGGCTTCCGATTTTTATTCCTGGCATGTGGAATTTTTCTGCTTTCGAAAGGAATGGCTCTCAAGCAAAAGGAATTATTAAAGTTAATGCTAAAGTCACTTGGAAGAAGGCCTTCAGTCTCCGAGCCCTGGAAGACCACCAGTCATCAAAGGTTACTTCCTCTCCAAGAACCTCTGTTTCTTCGTCTACAATGAGAAGGCAGCAGGGGCAACCACAGGGTTGTAGTAAAAACCAAATTGGGGGGAAAGACACAGAGCATTTGTCTAGGGGTCTGGCATCTAATACCCACATAATGATAATACAATATTAATATTATGTCTAACTTTTCCCAGAGTAACATGGCAGTACTCCCTAGTCTTGGACCACGTAGCAGTTTTTCCAACACTCAGCATTTAGACCTTGAAAGAAATGCTGCAGGAATGCAAAACCTCGATGAAGAATTAATTCTGCAAGTGGCATAAATTTGTGTGCACAATCATGCTGCCAGCCTCACCTATGCCCTGCAGTCCTCCTGGTGTGGATAGTGGCAGCAATTTTAGCAGAGCCCTGTCTCCTGAGCCTAAGAGATAAGAAGGCGTAAGCAGTCCAATGAGAAGAGGCATTCAACTGAGTACTCGTATTATTAAGTTGCGTGTTTCTCTTTGGGTCCTGGTCCAGCTGCTCCTAGTGCTTGCCCCTGCACCTCTGCTATCAAACCTAGATCTAGACATGGGCCAAAGAGAAGAGGACCATAGAGTCTGGCTACAGCCAGGGATAGATGAGCCTGGATGTGCTCTTGCTTGCATCCCCTTTATGACTTCTCTACTAGAAAACCTCAGCAAAACCAGACAACACACACTAAAACAGTTTTGAATTGATTTTTAATTCCATTATGGTACAAGTGTAGTTACATGAGGCTACTTGTTTAGATAGAACATTTTTCCTCTGTTTTTTTTCTCTTTCTTTTGGTTTTTTGAGACAAGGTTTCTCTGTGTAACAGCCCTGGTTGTCTTGTAACTCTCTTTGCGGACCAGGCTGACCTTGAACTCACAGAGATCCACCTGCCTCTGCCTCCGGAGTGCTGGGATTAGAGGTGTGCGCCACCACTGCCCAGTTTGGATAGAACATTTTTTGTTTTGGATTTTGATTTTCATCCAAGTGCTGGGATGGAACCTGGCACCCCATGTATACAAAGCACACCGTCTACAAGTGAGCAGCACCCCTGTCCAATAGAAAGCTTTCAAAGCCAGGGAACAGGATGAAGTGTGAGTGAAGACAGCTGAATAACAATGAGATCTGAAAGATCCAGAGCTTTTCCAGTCCGACTGTGCAGATTGTGTGGTGCAGACCAAAACAGCTGTGCACAGTGGTCCCCAAAGGGGCTGATGTCCTCCCTCCTTTACAGCTGTTCTGTCTCCAGTCACCTTTCATCCCTCCAAGGACTCTGACCAGAGCTGGAAGTCTAGCTTGAAGCCACACAGGGCTAAATATCTCGGAGGGACTCCCAAAGCCGAGGATCACTGTGATTAGCAGGCAGCACTGAGGGAAATGACAATAATTTTGTCCCTTTGAATTCTCTTTCCCTACTTGCAACTTGTCACCTTGGGGATTATGTGCTGGGGAAGGTGGAGGGTCATGGAATGTGTCTTGGTAAAATATAGGTCTGTTGCCAGCACAGCTCATCCTCCTGATAGGAAGGCCATGGTGACACTCTATTTTTTCCCTAAATAGTAATCTAGTGCCCAGACTCACGACCTTTTGATTATATTAACTAATTAAGTTTTGTGTATGCACACGGCACAATGTGCAAGTGAGGCCAGAGGACAGCTTGCAGGAATTGTTTCTCTCCTTCCCACTGTGTGGGTCCCCGGAATCGAATTCAAACTGTTAGGCTTGGTGGCAAGTGCCCTTATCCATTGAGCCAATCCTTGGCCCTCAGATTCTCAAACTGTGGGTCATGACCCCACATGGGATTATGCAACTCTAAGTAGGTGTCGTGAGAAATTTGACACAATAGAGGACTTTTGAACACACAGGGATGAAAAATGAATTGAAAATAAACCTGGCCTGAATCTGGGATGTTTCTGGCAGAAGCTTGCTCCTGTTCCATCCCATGACTTCACTGCCACCTTAGTTCTCAACAACTGCATGCACATCTTACCCTGAATGTGTCACGAAAACACAAACTGTCACCTGAAACCCATTGGCTCAGATTCATAACTTCTGTATGTCATGAGCTGCAGTGTTTTACTTTACGTACCAAATTTCTGCTCTGCCAGGATTACAATGGATTAATTACAGAAGACAAAGGCTTTCACTTTCTCTGACCGCCATTCCTTAGCATGTAAGTATCGAATCCGCGTAACTTTGGATTGCAATTGGGTTCAAATGTTTGATTTTCAAAATTGCTGTTTGAGTTGCTGCCTTGTGTTTAATTTTTTTAGTTATTGAATACATTTGGGCTTAGGAAAAATTTCTAACAATTTCTGAAAGGCCCTAAACATGTATCTACTATTTTGCACTATGTATTCATACAAAGCTCTGTTCTCTGCATTTTTTTTACCATAACACCAAAATATGATCAACTCCAAAAAGTGTTGAAGATTATTTTCATTCCACAGTGACAATATTCAGCCACGATTAATTCTTTTGTAGCATAAACACATGCATTTATCTCTGAAGTATGCAAATTTGCTTTAATCTTTAATAAACTCTAAGTTATATGAATACTGAATTATTGTGCTCTGTGTGTGTGTGTGTGTGTGTGTGTGTGTGTACATAAGTAGAAGTTTGTG
Organism: Peromyscus eremicus; assembly: GCF_949786415.1. NCBI lineage: Eukaryota > Metazoa > Chordata > Mammalia > Rodentia > Cricetidae > Peromyscus > Peromyscus eremicus. Next base: position 59,583,763 of record NC_081421.1, read on the forward strand.
TGCACACATGCATGCATCTAGAAGCCAGCAGACAACCTCAGCTGGAGTTCTTCAGGTGCTATCCACATTTTTTTGGAAATAAGTTCTCTCACTGACCTGCTGGAACTCACCAAATAGACTAGGCAGGCTGACTAGTGATCCCCAAGCATCATCTGTCTCTTCCCCCTCCCAGGGCTGTGATTACAAACATATGCCACCATGTCCAGTTTTTTTTACATGGCTTCTGGGGATCAAATACAAGTCCTCTGGCTTGCAAGGTAAGCACTTTACCAACAGAGCTCTCTCTCCAGGACCCCCAAAGAATGACTTTAAAATAAATTTCTTTATGATTTATTATTGGTAAATGTCTGCTTTGTGTGCCCATTTTATGTATCTGTATATTCTTTGAGTCATATAAGAACTTCTCAGGCACAAAGGGGTCATATGAGTGCAGATGTCTATGAAGCCCTGGTTTAGCAGATATAAGTAGATCTAAATTCAGGGCAGAGAAGTGAAATTTTGCTATTGAAAAGTCAGGGCTGAGCCAAGCAGATGTTCTGACTGATGTTAAGAAGGGGTGACTCTCTGTTTCACTGAGAGACCACCTTTCTCTGTAAGGAGGTGGGCTTGGCAAGGCACCACCTGCTGTCTGTTAGTCCAGAGCAGCCATAATAATGGCAGACATACCCCACTATCATGATGCTTGTTGAATGGCCTTAAGGAATTTCGATCTTGTTTTGGGGGATTTTTGCTTCTTTGTGTTTCATCTTGGTTTGCCCTTTGCTTTTGTCTCCTTTGGTAGTTTGCTCTGGAGGTTAATAGTGAAAGGGTGGTGATGTGAAGAGTCTCGCAGAACTGTCGAAGGGAGAAAGTGAAAGGATGCTTCAGCATAGGTTTGTTTCATAATGCAGTCTGGGGAAGTTGGATAGTGGGCTGCTGAAGCAGAGATGTGTGGCTTAATGGCACTGAAGAGAAGCTGGGGGTGGGTGCTGGAGTGATGGAAATGAGAATGGAGCTGCACGAGAGCGTGGGGAGAGAAGGAAGAGGGAGGTTGCTAGGCAACTTCCCAGGGCAGAGGAGAGAAGTCTTGAGGGCGGAGATACTTTCAAGGGCGCCACTTTTTGCAGTGGGTGGCTACATGTGGTGGAACAAACAGACCCAAGAGAGGTTGGTCACACCTAGCTGGCAGCTCTAGAGCTGCTTCTTGCAATAATAAACAGTCAGGAGGAAGCCAGGGTACCGAGACCCAGAAGTGTGGCAAATGGTCTGAATAGCAGCTAGGATGCAAAACGAAAAGCCCAAACGGTTTATTCTACAACTTGTTCCATGGAGAACAGAGTGGCCCAGCTGGTGGAAGCTAGGAGCTGTGGTTGAAAAATACATTCACTAAGTGCAAAGTAGGTACCATGGTCTGTGGTACTTCCTGGGAGAGACAAAATATTCACAAAATCCTTACCCTAGTCAGCCCCTCATCAAGCCTTACCTAGGAGAAAGCCCCAAGGAGATGTGAATCACTGAGTAGTTTTTGCAGAGTAGGAAATAATGCCTTGTAGGTAAGACTTGACTAGACCACAGGGCAGAGCTATGGGCTCTGTAATAATGGTGGCCTTGTGAAATGCAGGTGATAATGGTACCCACGTCAGAGGGGTTGCTATGAGAACTAATTGAGTTCACAATTATAAGGTGCTCAGCATAACATCCAGAAAATGATAAGGTTTGTTCAGTGATTTCTAAAGAGAGACTAAGGAATGAGGCTAAGAACACAGTCCTGAATGCTGCGTAAGACTCTCCATCCACATCCATTTTATAAATGCTAACTTCAGCTAGAAGAGGCCTGGAGGCTGGGAGCCAACTATTGGCCCACTCTGCCACTAACAGGTTCTTTGCTCATCCTAACAGATAGTGCATACCATTGAAAGGCGTCTTCTCTGAAGGAGGAAGCCATGTCTTGCAAGTTCAGACACGTGGGTCAGAGTGTAAGGGTATCTGAAAAAATTACGACTGTCAGTTCCCTCTTCCTCCCTTCTTGTCCTCCTTTGCTGTCTCCTAGAATGGGCAAGAACAGGTGTGTGTCGTGGTACATGTCATTTTATACCCAGAGTCTGCCCTGATCACATATCTGCTCAGTCCCTTTCTCTTCCTTCCCCATCTACAATCAAAAGTTGCCTCTCGGTCTCTCTAGAATTGTTCCTATGTACATATTGGAAGCTCAGCATTTCCAGCCATCTTGGCAAGACAAATGGGCTACTGGTTGAACAAACATAAATTTAGACCTGCAGATAGACACACAGTGTCTCAGTCCTTCCCATTTGTGAGGTGCTGAGGTCTAGATAAGTATATCATAAAGGCCCATGTGCTAAAAGGCTGTTGCATTATTAGTTGATGGAATCTAATTGAAGGAAATAAAGTCACTTGCAGGCATGCCTTTGAAGGGCCCTGGCCCCTGCCCTTGACCTCTATACTTCCCAGCTGTCACGCTGCAGGCAGCCTTCTTCACCACATGCTCCAACCATGATGTGCTGCCTCACCACATGTCCCAAAATGGGGACACGTAATCATGGATTCAAGTCTCTAAAACAGTAACCCAAAATAAACCTTTCTTCATTGGAAGTTCATTGACTTTGGGTATTTATTATGGCAACAGTAAGTTGACTAACATACAATAGGACAATTGACATCTGGCCCGGACAACTGACGCTTCGAACAGGCAGCTCCGGCTGTACAATACACAGGGCTTTATGGCACCAACACTCTCTGAGACAGAGATAGGAAAAATGCTGTCACGGAAGAAGAGGGGAACCTGACAACGCATTTCTTCTGTGATGACGGTAGGTATTCACCTTCCGTCGGACCACCAAGGACCACACAGGAGAGGAAGGCACAAGGCTGAGATCACCTTCCACCCTTAGGATCTGGACAGAAGGAGGAGGTTATTAACTTAGGAAAGCCTCCATTCTCTGCCCTAACAGACAATTTCTGCCCAATTCAGATAAGTCTGAGATTCTCTTACGTGACACCACATCTGAGGGCATCTGACTGGGGACAGGCAGAGAGTGCCCTTTCAATGGCTCCTTCCTGTGACAAGCCATCCTCTTTGTGTCTGAATAGTGGGGCATCTTTGGGGGAGGGAGTGAGGTACCACTGTCGCTCCCTAGGTACAGACTCTTCAGGCCCCATGTGGCTGGTTGGCTATCCCCATCCGCCTCCATCTGTTGTGCTGGCCTCATGCCTGCTTGCAAGTACACTGGACCCTTGACCTTAGGCACATATCCAAGGCCACATGGGCTTAGATGGCCAGTCTGAGTCATGCTGAAGGTGCCATCTGTCCTGCAGGAAGACTGTCCCCCTTGTCGGTCCAAAAGCACTGGTTCCATATTTTAATCACAGCTGGTAGCTCCTATTTGCTGAACAGAAATACACCAACAGTCAGCAAAGGGAGGCATGTAGTTGAGGGGCAACTTCAGATTTTTAGCTGGACATTTCAAACTGTGGAGGCTTACCTGGGGAAACAGGGACCACAAACTCATAATCAGTGAAATTTGAAAATCACCCAAGAATAAGGAATTATAAGGACTCATGGGAAAGCAGAGAAATATTACAGTAATTGGCAGAATAACTCAGTAATTTTTTTTCAAAAAAAAAAATCTGCTACAATTTACATGACAAATGTTTCCCAGTGGCCTATGTGGTAACAATCTGGTCTCCATCCCGAGGCAATGAGGAAATGGGGCCTTTAAGAGATGTGGCCTGGTAGAAGGGAGTTGTGCTTTAGGGGGTTTGCCCTTGAAGGGACATTTGGACTCTGGCCCTCTCCCATCTCTCTTTGCTTTTGAGCTATCACATGGCAAACTGCTCTCTGTCACATGCTCCCTCCATCACAGGTGCAGACAAAGGGCCACCCTGCCTCCACAGCTGTGATCCAGAATAACCCTCCTTCTTTTTAGGTTGACTACCTCAGGGGTTTTTGTCACAATAAAGGAAGGCTAAATGATGCAAAAGCCAAAACCGGCAGAAAGGCTCTTAAGGTTTTTCGGAGGATGCTTTGGATGAAGGTACACCTTTCCCACCCTACACCGTCTCAGAACACACCCAGCCTTCTCACAGAGAAGTAGTGAAGTGAGGGGGTCCCTGCAGGTACCGGGCAGGGAAGAGAACCGGCGTAGAGATGAGAATGATAACTTGGTTCAGATTGACTTAGTCAACCAGGATCAGACTTCAGAGAGTCTAATGCCAGGAGGTTTATGGTGGGCATGTTTAAAACAATAGAATTTGGAAAAGGGTTTCCAGGCAACAATAATTCCCACCATCATTCCAGTTCCAGGTGTACAATAAAGCTTAAAGTGTGACCACATAGAAACCCCTTTACAAAATACATGTGACCGTGAGGGTGGGTTCTATAGCTAAAAGGCCTAGAATCTAGTGTGGTCTCTGACAGATACAGCATAGAGGTCAGCAGGCCATAAAGTGCATGTGGCATCTCCTGTAAGGATGAGTAATGGTCTAGTGAGGGTAGAGTCTGGGATAATCATTCTGGGGAATTTGAGTGAGATCTGTCTCTGTAGCAAAAGGTGGGTGAGGTCTGCCTCCACAGATATCAAAATGGTTACCAGCTCATTAACAAAATCCACTTCCAGCCACCTGGGCAGGAAAACAAGTATTTCATCCCCTCCATTGAGAAGAGACCCCTGTATGTTTAACATTCCTGATTTCCTTAGTGATCTGTGGGCCTAAGGACCTCAACAGCAAAGTCCAACAATTCATGTCATAGAGGGACAGTGACTAGTCCCATACATAATACCATTGTTTTCCCAGTCTTGGCAGTGAAAAGGTTAAAGGGAATGCCTCTGTCTTGAAGGCCTCTAGGTAGAATTGGAAGCAATTACTGCTAGAAAAGCTAGCTCCAAGGCAATCCTTAAGATTGTATTTATCCACTAAGTTTATTGGACATCATCAGTTGCCCCTTCAAGCTCCAGTGGCCTTGGTCCTTTCTACCTCGGTGACATCTCAGACTGGTTTTTATATTGTTTCTAGTGTGTTCCAGCATACCAGATACTGCTACAAGCTGGACCACTGCAGTGTCTTATCCATCTTTTTGCATTTAATTCCTGAGTATTTGTTTAAAGCTTCTCCATTCTCTCACTTAAGCTTGCCTTACGGTAGAAACTTAGCTGAGGGCAGGTGTAGAAGAAGATGGGGCCTGAGCACCTTTTTCTGCAGAAAGCTTGCTTCCTCCCAACATTCCCTCCAGCTCACTGCAGACTTGAACCCATGGCAGAAAGGAGGTGAATAAAACATTCCAGAGAACTGTGTGGCTGTTCTCTGTCTAGTATTGATGTTTTCTATGCCTGGACTTAACGTTGGGAGTGGAGGAGTAGCACACAGAGATGGTACCTCATGACCCACAGTTAGAATGCGGCAAAGTGCGGGTCTGAACCTAGGGCATCTAACTCTGAAGTCCCTGTCCAGGGGAGTCTTGTCTCTGACTTGAACAATGCCTTCTCATGATGCTCTTATGACATTTATGCATCCAGTGATCCCCGACCCACAGCCAGGGCTGCCTTACCATCCTCAGTGAACCCTTTGTCTGGTGCTCTGTAAGATTCCTTATTATTTGGTCTTGGAAGAGCACATCCCTGAGTTCTCAGCTCTTTCCCAAGCCTTTTCCTACACTACCCCTGCCCAGCTGTCCAGTTAAGCTCCAGCCATTAGACAGATGTGAGAAGCCAGCTTCTGGAATCTCCAAAATATCCCAAAGACTCATGGCCAGTCTCTGAGAGGTCACCTTGAAGTCATTCTCACTTAGCTTTGCAAGGAATGTCCCAGGGACTGAGAGTGCTCTCCAAGGAAAGCCTGCCCCCTGAATGTTTTCAAGATTTCTCGGACATCCCAAGGTGAGTTCACAGCTAAGGGCCATCAACTATGCTTCAGGTAGCTTGGTCAGTGTTTGATGGTGGATCTGGCATCCACTGTTCCCTGCCTTTGAGTCCTTGACCAAAACTCAAAAGTCAGGAAGAGGAAAGCCCATAGTTAACATCTTACACACGGTGAAAGCGGTACTTTTCCAAACAGCTGCTCCCTCTACAAAAAGAAAAAATGGGGAGCATCAAAGGGGACAAAAGAGACTGAGAAATGAAAAGGCAAAGAAATAATGGAGAGGGAGAGAGTGAAGGGCATCCCAGACATAGCTGACATGACACAGAGCACTCTTTGTGTAATGTACAACTCTTTATGAAGCTCTTTGTGGAATCGTCTAAAAGCTACTGTTAAAGAAACACATTATTGCTGATACTTTGCAGTTAAGGAAACTAGAGTAGGAACCTCAGCATAGGGCCAACTTTTATAGGTGCCCTGACATAGGAAACTAAGAAAAATGAAAGTTTAGGCAGTTCTAATAGCCATATCAGTAACCTCAGCACTCAAGAGGTTGAGGCAGGAGGATGGTCAACTCAAGGCCAGTCTGGAACCTATCCCAGACAAGCCTCCCAAAACTAAATTCAAAAAGCGCTCCCCTGAGGACCAAGACTCATACATTCATGCATGCATGCCCACATACAAATACACATGAAAAATGAAGAGACCCTAGTCTTGCAATCCCCTGTGAGGGATTTCATAAACCCTAGGAGGTTTTCATTAAGCTTCACCTCTTCAAGTTTCTACCATCTCTGAATAGCTCCGGGTGTGGGCCAAGTCTTGATACAGGCTTTTGAGAGACACTTGAGATACAAAGCTCTAGCATGTTTATTTCATGATTAGCAAACTTTGGAAGCATCCTGACTTACGCCTAGGATCCTGTCCTCCCTTGCTTCTCTCCATCTGTCTGGGAACTTGTGTCTTTTCCGTTCTGAGAACCTCTTAACTCAAACCTTCAGTCTCTCTGCTCTCTCACCTCACATCTGCATTTGTAGTTTTAACTGTGGTCACTGTGCTGGTGACCCCCAAGCTCCAGCTCTAGTCCACATATCTCTGCTACCCACTTGGTACCTCACGTGTTGGTGTCCAAGGATGAGTGGCAACGGATCTGCCTGGGAACTTGCTTCCCACGGTCCCCCTTGTTTCAAGTCCTCTCCTCCAGCTCAAGTCCTCTCCTCCAGCTGTTCAGAACAACAGTCATGGAAGCCTCTTTGACCTTGTCTCTTCCCATGCCCTGTCTCTCCAGTCATGATGGTGATCCTTTTGGTGTTCTGCCATCAGAGAGCATCCATCAGTCCATCATTTCTCATGCTCCACTGCCACACTTGGAGGCAGGTCCCCCGGCTCCCTCACCTGAATACCAAGAAGCCATTTTTGGTCTCCCCGCTTGGCCCTGGACTCCTTAACTCCTTCTTCACACAGAAACTCAAAGTGAGCCTTTTGAATGTCATTTGGGTCATATCAAACATCTGCCAGAACTGTCCCTGTCCAACGCCTGTTCCTGGTACCTGTAGTATAAGCCAGCTTCCTCCTGCAACATGAGCTGTAAGCCCACATGAGCTGAGCACCAGCAGCTCTCCCAGCTTCTCATCCTCTTCTCCACCCTCAATCACCTTCACCTGCCCTGGCATCCCCTGCCTCCCTCCCTGCCTCCCTCCCTTGAGCATGCGGGGTGTGCTTTCATTTGACTATGTTTGATCTTGCTCTTCTTTCTGCCCTAAATGTTCATCCTTCAATAATCACACTGCTTCCGACCTATGTTTAAATATCATTTTGGTGAGTTCCCTCCCCCGCGGTCTCTGCTTCAGTATCAGACACATCATCTGCAGCACTTCCAATGCTTTTGGTTTCTCCTGTTTCCAGAATCCTTGCCTCTTATTCTGCTCCAATTGCCACAGAACACCGACTCTACGGGGGCTCCCACCAGGGTTATGTAGGCACAACCTGGCAGTGCCTTCCTACATGGCATACCATATGCCTCCTGCCTCACACCTCAGGCTTCCCTCCATGTGCCAAGTAGCGGATGCCACAGGATATGCTTGGTGCCCACATGCGGACAACCCACAGTTTGGAAGTTAATACCCTGAGGGGGGTAGGAACCTGCACTTCTTCCCTTTTATAGAGTGTCCTGAGGCGCCAATCAGGAGCCAGTTCTGTGGAACGCAGAGACCATTTGTGCTTGGGCCTAAGCAGCAATGCTCGGAGAGCACACCTTGTACTCCTTCTCCAGTCTTTCTGCTTCCCCTTGGCTGCTTTTCCTCTTGTTTCCCTGAAAGATAAAACAGAAGCACATATGCTCTAGTTTGTTTGATTTTTATTAATTTTTAGAGATAGTTTCAAGCAGCCCAACCTGTCCTCAAACTCATTATGCAGGCAAGGTCGACCTTGAACTTCTGATCCTCCTGCCTTCTGCCTCCCAAGCACTAGGGTTACAGGCATAATGGAACTGAAAAGCAGGGCTTCCTGCCTGCTAGCCAAGCACTCTACCAAGTGAGCCACATCCCCAGTCCCATAAGCTCTAGTTTTGAGCATTGTGTTCTGGAAACACACACACACACACACACACACACACACACACACACACACACACACTTCCTATCCCATCCCTTTTTTATTTTTCCTCTCTGCTTATCAGCACATGGGACACCATATATATTTATTGATTCATTTTGTTGTCTGCCTGCCTCCTCACTCCAATATAATTTTCATGAGTTCTCTTCTATTGAGTTTACTATTGTACCCTACGCATCTAAAATTTAGGAAGTACTCAATAAACATTTGTTGAGGGAATGAATAGAAGTGAAAAGGAGCTTGTCTGGGAAAAGCTACAAGAATCCATGGTATCTACAGCTGCTGACTGGGAGGAAGGAGCTCTCTGAAGATGGGCGGAGCCTAACTAAGGCTGCCCTGACCAGGGAGCCTGGTGGGGACTTTAACCATCCAGAAACAGGTAAGTCATTTCCTAGAGGTGAGGCAAGTGCAGGGCCTCTGCAAGGTGTGAACCCACTTTCACTGAAGTCTTACTGTGTTCCACTCTGAATAAAGTAGCTTCCTGCATCTTGAAAGAAATATGTCATGGCGCTGTCATCCACCTTTCTCAAATCTTTAATGTTTCATTTATACTGTTTTACATTTGGGGTTAAAGTATATTTCGACTTTAGGTAACATCTTTGCTACTAGTGTAAAAAAAAAAATCTTAGCCAAGTCTACAGTATTCTAGTTATTTTTTTAACCCAGAAAATTACCTTTCATGGGAAGAAAGTGCTAAAACCATATCAAATGTTCTGCAGATTCAAGTCTGACATAAATAAATTCCGAACGGGAGAACCGACTCCGAGCATCACCTCTGTGGGATTAGGAGGAGTTATCCCGCCTTCCCATCCCCTGCCAAGGCAAACATGGGCATCTCTGTGATCAGTTTGGAAATGAGCCACATCAGGAGGCTTTTATGGCAGTCAAGCAATATTTATTTGAAATACAGACTGCCTATGAAATAGCTAAAATTACTTGTCTACTGGAAACAAGATCAATAGAGAATAATAGTGAGTTGTGAGGGATTTTGAATCTAGAGAACACTATTTTATCTCAAGTACAGTCTACTGAACAAGGAGGTTTTGTAATGAGAGACACAGTGAACTTCAGAGGAACAGTGTCTGTTAGGCCTAAACTGCTAGAGCAGAATACACAGACATCATATACCTTGATTTTAGAAAGTCAGTCACCATGCCATTTCTTAAGGACAGCATGGAGAAACGAAGCCCTTCTTCACGTGATTAGTGTGACAATTGGTATGCAATTATATATTTCATATACAATATATAAATGATATGTAGTTCCACTTCTGGTGCGTAATAGCAATAAATGAAAATTTATTTAATGCATCTGTTATCCTTGAGTGAAAAAGACTAGGACTCAGCCAGTCCTACGGAGAAGCTAAGTTATCGAGCCAGGCCAGGAGAGTGTCTGAAGCTGGATCCTCTGAATGCTGGCAGATAGAATGAGGACTCAATGGGTGTCTGAATTGTTACAAAACCAAGTGAGAACCACTGGTCCAAAACAGCCAAGCAGTTCATTGCTACTCTATTCATGACAGCCAAGGTATGGGGCCAGCCTAGAGGCCCATCAACAGATGAATAACATGGGTCGTTGTGCAAGGGAATTTCACTCAGCCATAAAGGAGAATGAAATCCTGATGTTTTCAGGAAATGGATGAATCTGGATATCACTGTTAGTCAGAATAAACTAGACTTGGAAAAAGCAAATACTTCATGTTTTCTCTCATATTTGGAAACTGTATTTGTTTGTATATACATGTGTCTATATATGACAATTTATGTGTATATGTGATTGGAAAACCGAAAGGGGACCATGAGAAGGGAGAAAGAGGTATAAAGGGTGAGCGGAGGGGCAACCAGAGAGGATATTGGGAAGGAAATAAATGACAGGATGCTGTGGGATGTTCTGTATGTTAAATGTGTTGCTCTGATTGGTTAATAAATAAAATGCTGATTGGCCAGTAGCCAGGCAGGAAGTATAGGCAGGAGAGGAGAGAAGAGAATTCTGGGAACAGGAAGTCTGAGTCAGGAGACGCTGCCAGCCGCCGCCATGAGTACCAACATGTAAGATACTGGTAAGCCATGAGCCATGTGGCAAGGTATATATTTATAGAAATGGGTTAATTTAAGATGTAAGAACTAGATAGCTAGAAGCCTGAGCCATTAGGCCAAACAGTTTAAATAATGTAAGAGTCTGTGTGTTTATGTTATAAGTGGGCTACGGGACTGCTGGGGTTTGGCAGGACCTGGAGAGAAAACTCTCCAGCTACAACAGGAAAGCTGGAGGGACCGTTTGGAGGGAGGAAGAGGGTTAACGAGGTGGAGGAGAGAACAGTGAGAGTGGATAAGAACTAAGTACAGTGATGTGTATGTGTGCAAGTGCCGCCTAGAACTCACTACTTCATACGCTAACTAAAATTATTACAGGGTAACTTTGGAAATGCACAACTGAGATTAACGAGATGTTCAGTGTCTTGATTGTGTTGCTTGTCTCATGAGTATTTATGCATGCCAAAACCACTTCAAACTGCAGGCTAGCAAGATGGCTCAGTAAGTTAAGTCACTTTTCGCCGAGGCTTATGACTTGAGTTCAGTCCCGGGAACCTACATAGAAGGAAAGAGCCATTCCCTACAAATCATCTTTTGACCTCCACCTGAGCACACACACACACACACACACACACACACACACACACACACACACCAAGAATAAATCCAATAAAACAGTCTCAATATTCAAATTTCAGCTTTACTTGGATGTGGTTTGCTGTACATTACTTACACATCACAGTAAGTAGGGGAGAAGGAACAGCAATCATGGAGAAGTTGAGGTATGCCAGAGGTATCAGAATAGCAACTGCTGAGTCAGGAGAGGGGAAGTTAGGAGTCAGCTCCAAGGCGAGCCTAGAGCCACTAGCTGAAAGCTTTTGCAAAGGCAGAGATAGGTCTAGAACTTTCTAACAAGGTTCAGAGCTGAGAGAAACATTGGGTGGACAAGACAAATGTCTCTGAGAGTCAGCAGAGCTCAGTGGTTTTGTTTCCGGTGTGCCGCTCAGTGGAAAGGTGCGGATGGAGGTAATGAGATCTACAAGGCGCCACAGTCAAGCATGCTATGAAGAACGGCTGCCTTGGAGGGAAGAGTGTGGAGAAGAATGTCAGGTGATCACCTTTAATATACCGAACCTCATGACCTAATTGCCTGTGATGTTTGTTTAAATGTCTCCACCCTCCATCCCCCATCAGAGCACTAGTAGGTCAGACTCTCTGGTGGTAGCAGCTGAGCATATGTACTTCCTAAGTCCCCAGATAATTCTAAGGCAGCCTATATTTGGGATCTTATTCTGTAGACACAGACTCACTTATCTCTGTGGTTTCTTCTCACCTTCTGTGGTACTGTGAATACCCTAGACATTTGGCTTCATTTTGGGTGTCCTATATAAGCTCTCTAAGACAGACCAGTTACTTTTCTGTTTGCATAATAAAACATCATGACCAAGGCAACTTGTAGAAGAAAGTTTTTATTTTGATCTTACAGATATAGAGGGCTAAAGCCCATAATGGTGGTACAGAGGCAACAGGTGGGAGACGTGGCTGGACCAGAGGGAAAGAGCTGAGGGCCCACGTCTTGATCCACAAGCAGCAACTAGAGAGAGCTAATTCAAAATAGTTTGAGTCCTTTGAAACCTTAAAGCCCCAGTGACATACTCCTCCAACAATGCCACACTTCCCAATCCTCCCTAAATAGCCATCAGCTTGAGACCAAGTGTCCAAACGTCCATGACTACTGGGGGACATCTCCTTCAACTACCACACAAGGCTATGGAGAAAAACGTGCAAACCGTGGGAGCCTCGAGGCTCTGATTCCAAGCAACAACAGCAATGCCTTAGCGTTTTAAACTTTCTTCCCCCTGAAGACTAATCTATGTCTTGAGTGAAGGTATCCAAGGCTTCATCCTCTTCTAAGTCCACCCCAACCTCCTCTCCTTCCTCTAGACTCTATGGTACCAGAAACTGTGTCCATTTTATAGGGTATCAGGGGTCCACATGGGCTTTCCTCCTTGTTCTTCTGAATTGTTTGTTAAGGGATTCAGAAAGCCCAATTAATAATACTCAACACACTAATGGGAAATCAGACAAAGATTAGGCCACGTGGAAATCAAGACAGGATTTTCCGCACTGATGTTGAAGTAATAGAAGTCACTTGTCACAGGCAGGACTCCTTCCCGGAAGGCTGGTTCTGCCCACACAATGATAGAAAGGGAAAAAGTGCTTTCTTCCTGTGGCTGCCTGTCCCCTGGGAGAAAGGAGAGGTGCAAACACCAGCTCTGAGGCAAAGTTCTCCATGGCTCCCTACCCATAGCGTGCTCCACCTTTCTTGGAAGGGCTAGACAGAGAGTAGCCAAGCATGTCATCAGGTCATATACATATAGAACCCCTCTGCTTTGGACAAAGCTTCCAGAGCAGAAAGGAAGTCTTTCTGCCAACCATTCCCCTGCCAACATACTTCTGTTCTTGTATTTCTGGTGTGAGCCTAGCCTGTAACAGCTGAGCCATCTCTCCAGCCACATACTATGTCCTTATTCCTTCTTTCAACATTTTCCCCAGTGTCCGGCGAGGTGCTGAGAAAGTGAAAGGTATAGTAAATGAGTGAGTGAGTGAATGAATGAATGAATGAATGAGGAAAACATATTTCAGGACAAGGAACTAAAGGGGAAGAAAGTGATGGGGGAGGGAAGAAAGGGGAAGTGTGATGAAGGGGATATGTTGGCTTATTGTGGAGATGAACAGAATGTCAGTGGTTAGGGCTTTGGCCTTAAGGCAGATGACCTGAGTTCAGATCCTGCTTCAGTCCATGCTGTTCTGGCTGAGCAAGGCACCTAAGCTCTCCCTTGTCTGTACTCGGTCCAGTTGTGAGCCTTAATTGGGTCCAGGCCTATAAAAGGACTAAAATAGCGCTGACAAAGTAGGAACTGCAGGTCAGTCTCATCCGGTATCTGGTTTTTGAAAATGGAATGTATTGGGAGCAGCCATGCCCAGTCAGAGATGATGATGTGTTGCCTACAGCTTCTTCACCACTCTACAGCAGAAGTGGGTAGGTGCAGCAGAGAGCTCAAGGCAGGCAAGGCCTGAAGCATCTACCACCTCCCTGTGGAGACCAAGGAGCTCCCACTAATGCCTACTTCAGACACAGAAGTTCCATTCTTTATTTGGAGAGTGTGTGTGTGTGTGTGTGTCCATGCATATATGGGTGGGTGGGCAAATGTGTGCATGTGGAGACCAGAGGTCACCATCAAATTCTTCCTTAATCATTCTCCATCTTATTTCTTTTTTAAAAAAATAATTAATTTATTTTTCATCCTGACCACAGTTTCCCCTCCCTCCTCTCCTCCAATTCCCTCCGCCCCCCGCCCATCCACTCCTCCTCTGTTTCTGTTCAGAAAGGGGCAGGCCTCCCATGGGTATCAATGAGCATGGCATATCAAGTTTATAAGAGTAAGCATCTCCCCTGGTATTCAGGCTGGACAAGGCAACCTAGTGAGGGATAGGTTCCCAAGAGCCAGCCAAAGCATTAGGGACAACCCCTATCCCCGTTGTTAGGAGTCCCACAAATAGACCAAACTACACAAGTGTCACATATATGTAGAGGGCTTAAGTCGGTCCCATGCAGGCTCTCTGGTTGTTTGTTCAGATTTTGTGAGTTCCCATGAGCCAGGTTAGTTGTTTCTGTGGATTTTCTTGTGATGTCCTTGACCCCTCTGGTTCCTACATCCATCTTATTTCTTTAGACAGGATCTCTTAACTGTGTGGCACTCCCCACTTAGCTAGACTGGCTGGCCAGAACCCCAGGACCTCAGCCTCCTATTGCTGACACACAAATGGAGGCTCTTCACTTGCCTCGAGTTCTTGTTGTGGGTGCTGGGGATCTGAACTCAGGTCCTCATGCAATTGTGGCAAGTACTTCGCTGGCTAAGTCATTTCTGCAGCCCCCAAAGCTCCATTCTTCAATTCTAAAAGGGAGACTTAGACTGGGTGTCCTTTCTCTTTAAAGCGGACCTCACCTCTTGCAATTCAGCTTCAGCACCCCTCCCTGCAATCACTCTCAAACCTCCCAGGGCACTTGGCATATGGCACTGGCTTACTGTTTGTGGATCCCTACGCTGGGAGCTTAGCGCTCTCTCTCTCTCTCTCTCTCTCTCTCTCTCTCTCTCTCTCTCTCTCTCTCTCTCTCTCACACACACACACACACACACACACACACACACACACCAAACCCTCGACACAAAGCACTAGGCACCACTGGACTTAATTCCTGCAGCAGGGACAGATGGGTCTTTGTGCCCCTCTCCTGCCTCTTTACCTCTTTATTTTCTCCTCTTCTCAGCTGCTGGGGTGCGGCAGCCCTGCCCTCCTGGAAGAGCCTGCACCTACAAATGGCATTCATTTGGCCTTCCCTGAGAGGCTTAGAAGTCTATGATGAGATGTCCCCTCCCAGCAGGCATGAGTGTGGGGACAGGTGCTGCCAGCAGGGGCTGAGGAATGCCTCTCTGGTGCCTGGTTAGCCCCACACATTCCATGGCAGGTGTTGGGGAGCATTCCAATCATGCTTCTTGTGCAGCCACGACGGCTCCTGCTCCTCAACACTACTGGTCGCTCACACTGAGAATCTGTGTCCTCATCAAAGCTAGTCCTTGGCCTTTCTTCCAAGAAACCTTCACACTGAGCCCAATGGCCTTGGGAACCTCCCAGGTCCTCTGCACCCCTGCCTGCTCCCACTAAAGGAGGTTGGATGGCCACAAAGCCCTCTGACTTGAACACTGATGCCTATCTAAGGTCACAGAACCCTCACTGCTATAAATTCCATACAGCGGAGTTAGCAGCTGGCTTGAGTGTTGACTTGCTCTTGGGGCAGATGGCTGAGCCCCCCACCTGTGAAAGCCTCTGTAGGATGTTGACCTCTCTGCCTCACTGACTTCCTCTGGTCTCAATCCTCAGTTTCAAGGGGAAAAAAAAAACCCTTAACAAGTTCTGAGTAGCCTGAGCTTTCCCAAGTCTCCTTGGAGTTCAAAGATGAAGTCAATGTTTGCCTCCAAGAAAGAATTCATTAGCTGCCATTGCCAACCGTAGGTGTTTTTTTCTGAGTAGAGACAGGCTCCCCAGAATCTCTGCAGGTCGCCGGGTCAAACAGCTTAACATGCAGAATCTGCAGATGCCAGTGGTCTCCTGTGCAGAGATGCGAGGTACTACTGAGCTGCTTCCAGCTCAGTGGTCTGACTTCCCATCAGGGACCAAGCTGAAAAGTACCTGCCACATTCTGCAGATGAATCCCAGGTCCCACCTGGCAGATTGCAAAGCTAAGACAGAGCTAGAAACCCAAATATCTCTCTTGGGTGTCTGGCACGCTCCCTATCCGGCTTGACTTGAAAGAAGGCCTTTTCTTTCTTTTTGATTTTTCTTCATTTCCTTTTCCTTTATGGCATTTGTATTCCCATAAGACTCAGTAAGTAGATATGTATTTGTAAAGTAATGGATAAAAATGATTACCGGGTTTTTAAAATGTGATTTCTGGTGTTCCAATTTTTATTTAACTCAGCAATGACAGTTATACTGACAGCCACACTTATTCATGATCTAGAGAAATCGTCTTTGCCTAATACTGCATTAAGCACTATTTGCAAAGTAGCATCCTTGGATGGCTTCCGCCGCCGCCACGTTCAGGGCCTTTGCTACCCAACCTCCTCAGGGGCTGCCAACATCTTAGCAACGTCGGCTCTTCGTGATAGGATTCCATCTGGGGCAGATAGATGTCTCAGAGCTGGCACAGGAGGCTGTCTTTCTCAGATAAATGGCCCTAAAGATGGCAGGATCATCCTGGGCTGACTGTCACAGCACACATCCTGGGAACAGACTCACTCCAATCAGAAAAAGGCCATTGAATGGGCCTTTTTAATTACACTCCCCCCTCCCCAGCACCTTACTTATTAAGATGTTTGGCACACGCTGACGGTGGAGATTTTCCTGCATGGTTCTTTTGGGAGCTACCTAGATGACTTTGGCAGAAAAGTGACATATAAATAACATTTAGGATTATTATTATTATTGGACTAGGCTCTCATCCCGTGTAACTGGGAATTCTAATGCTCCAACTTGCTTGTTATAAATATTGTACCCGTCATCCCTTCAGCAAGCATGAGAGTGAGGTGGTAGAGGGCTGTGCGAGGTCCAAAGAGCGTGTTGTTGGGAAGATTCGTTCATTGAAGCTGGTCTCAGAACCATCCCGCATATATTAAATATATCACAATAAATAATTCTCTCCTTTTAGGCAACTCACTCACCCTCTGAGTCTCCAGGGATATAAGAAGCAGGCAGACTTCACACCCATCTCAGCAACGGAAAACAGATGGGAATTGTGAGTGAGACTATAGAACAAGTGATGCTAGCTTAGCCCCAGGCTGAGACCACAGGACTCCTCTCAGAAAGGACAGGTCTCCAATCAGAGGCAGAGGGCGGGGACAGTCAAGTATTTTCACAGTTTGAGAAGAGAGCTTGCACTGAGGAATGCAGGTACCTGGTCCCAAGTTGACCACTGTGCTCTTGGCCAGTCTCTGAGTCGGCGCCATGTTTTGCCCTCCACACTGGGGTGGCGAGAAGGCACACACAGAAAGCCCCTGTTCTCGGGAACCTCACCCCCCATGTTACATACACAAATGAGCAGACACACAAGCTAACACGAGAGACAAGGTTCAAAGTAAATACACATAAAGTCAACACAACAAAGAATGGTGATGGGACCAAACGGGGAAGCTTCCGTATAGGCTAATGAGCAAACAGAGGCATGAAGAAGAACGTGCCAGATGACGTGGGAGGCCATGGGAAGAGGGTTGGCATTCCATTAGCTTCAGTGGCCATTGGGAAGAGCACAAGGGGCTGTAGGCTGCTTCCTATACCTATCCTCCCTCTGGGTTAGAACAAGAGTCTTCTGAGTTTCAGCCAACCAATAGCCACACAGTTAGAGCCTTCTTGGCATATATGTGTGACCATGTCATTAAGGGCTTGTCAGTCAGTAAGCTGTGAGTCAAAATGACCAGTACAACTCTTAATAAGATCTGCCATGTGTTTTCCTGTTTCTGTTTCCCCCATCACACTTGTGTCGACGTAGATACCGCTAGACGACCAGCTTTGATTCCCAACAGGGTAAAGCAACCCTTGGGTATGGTGAGTAACAAGACAGAATTTGTCTGAAATTCTCATTTCCCTTTGCTTAAGCCATTGTATTTTGGGTTTTTGTTTGCTTGTTTGTTTGGTTTGGGTTGTTGTTGTTGTTGTATTAGCTTAGGCTGCATCCTAATACAGAATGTTTCAATCAGGAACGGTTTAAATGTCAATGAGATTAATTCACCTCTCATGTGGATCCAGATGGAAAAATAACAGGTTGTAAGTACAGGAAGACCAGAGACCATCCAGGAATCTACAGCAGTCATCCAAACAAAGACACCGATAGCTTAGGATGGTCTTATGATCTGGATATGAAATGTCCCTCACAGGCTCATCTTTCAAACACCTCAGACGGTGGTCTTATTTTGGAGATGAGGAAACTTTGGGAGGTTGGAGGAAGTAGATCAGTGGGGGCAGGTCCTTGGTGATATCCTGCCCTGGTTTCTCCTCTATTCCCCTTTTCTCTGAGTCCTGTCTATAATGACATCTTCTGTCCTGGGCTCCCACAGCTGTGATGTTCTGCCCACACACATAAAACCAAGCAAACATGAGCTAAATAAACCTCGGAAGCCGGGAGCCAAAATTCACCTTCTCTCCTTTAAGCTGTTCTCTCATGGACTTTGATCACAGTGACAAGATAAAGACTGACTCAGGTGGTCACTCTGCACAGGATGACAGCTTAGTGAGTTGGAGATCCATTTTGGGAGCAGAAGCAAAAGGATTTGAGAATGAATTGGGTATCTGTGTAGAGGGTTCAGGGAATGAGAAGCTGAAGCAATGGATAGGATCCTTCAGTGATTTCTCCAGATCCCTCATAGGTATCTGAGGAAGGAGACATTGGGCATCTCTGGCCTAGAAGCCTCTCACGTGACCTCAAACTCTGAGGTAACCGCTGCCACAACTGTCAGCTTAATAGTTTCCTCTACAGATGCCACTCTCATGTGCCACATTTGAGTTGAAATGTCGCATGTAACAGAAACCAACCCCAGCTGGTTTAAAACATAAAAACATTTTTTTGAAGGATGACGATGTTGCTCACAGAAGCCAAGTATAGCCAGAGCTTTAAAAAAGCACGAGGAATAAGGACTAGACAGAAGACAGGAACCAATCAAATGTTCTTAGCTCTTTATCCCTAAGCAGGCAATTTCTTTTCCTACACAAATGACAAAGAATGGTTGTCTCCAGAGCTTCCAAATCTATACACCTTCCAGCAAGCAAACTGCAAATCTAAATAGATACCTGCCTACCTAGACTCCCAGGGGTGGTATGAGAATTCAACTAGTTCTGGTCAGGAAGGATTGCCTCACCTGTCCACACATACAAAAAGAACAAGTCGCTGAGAAGTATCCATGCAAGCCAGGCAGCACCTCCCACCCCAGTGGCTTTCTAACACAGCCCGGACTGAATACAACTCATGTCAAGTTCATGAAGACACAGCACGCCAAAGCCCAGTGGCCCTTTTCAAGTGTCCAACCCTAGTTCAGAGCTAACCAAAAGCCATCCCTGGCTGATAAATATCTTCCTTATTTTTAAAAATTTCTTGTGCAGAAGGTTTCACAGCTTTCCTGGGGACTCCTTGCAGAGACTCGCAATGCTCAGAAGCACTTTCAACTTGTTTATCTTCCCCATGCTTTCCACAGAATGTGACAGCTGCTCACCCGTCCTGCAATGGTAGCTAGGCTGGAGTGGGTGTGGAAGCCTATAGACAAATTACAGAGGTGTGAACCTAAAGTCTCACAAATTCGTCTAAAGTCTTGAGTCTTAGATTTGTTGTTCTAAAAACTTCTGTTCTGCAAATAAGTGAGCCGAGCTTCCAATTATTCCAATGTCCCTCTTCCCCTTCCCTACACTCAAATACTCATTCTTTATTCCCATCCGGGGCTCCCTCTCCCTACTTCTCAGAATAAAGTTTTAAAATTGAGCTATAAGAATGGATATAGCAGCTCTTTATCTGTCAGAGAAAGATTAGCTGAGGATAGTTATGGGCCCCAGGCAAAGACAGGGATGCAGCCTGCCTCTTAAAGGCTTGATTGGGAAGGTTTTATTGTTATTATAAAGATGCTCTTTCCTTTAAAAGTTTACAGCTAGGTTTTTTTTCTTCCTTTAGTCACAGAAGGTCATGTACTTTTTTTATTAGATACTTCTTGGTTTTAAGGCTGAGATTTACTTAATAGCACATGCACTCGAACGAGGAGGATGATGGGAACTGAGCAGGGCCTTGATGGAGAACTTTGCTGGGACCTCAACATTGTGAGCCATGCGCCTCTGGGTAACGTGCGCGGTCATAACCTCCCACCACAGAACAAGCCCACAGGAGGAATGGAGATGTGTATGTTTTTCACATGCCAAGACGCTGAAAGAAGGACCTTCTGATGTGATTTCTATCCTGTGATTCCTTTGACACTTTGATTATACCACTAATGATTATGATCAAGTAGATACAACGCTTAAGAGGTATTCTAAAATATAATCTTATTATTTTATGGGTTTTAAATTTTCACGTTCATGGTATTCATAACCAGTTATCATTTTTTTACTGTCACTAAACTGATAAGTGCTTTTATATTTTTATTTTTTAAATTGTGGTATTAATTAATACACATGTAACATTAAATTTACCAGTTTAACTACTTTTAAGTGTACAATCCAACGATGTTAGGTACATGACATAGTATGTGTAACCACTATCTATTTCCAGAGCTTTCATCCCCAAACAAAGGTTCTATGCCCATTAAACAGTTACTCCCCATTCTCCTTTCCCCTGGGTAACTTCTGGTATTGTCCCAGTTTCTGCCTCTTGGCGTTTGACCTATTTTAGCTACCTCACATAAATGAAGTGCCCAGTATTTATTCTACTGCCTAAGTAAAATGTCATGCCCCATCCCCTCAGCCCCTGTCTTACAGGCTGACTACCAGACCTCTCAGATCTCGTGCAGGAGACCTGTGGGTCATCCTATAGATCCAGTCGTCTTTCCTTGGAAGACCTATGCTATGCACATTATTTGCTAAATGCATGGAAAAATCTGCAAGCTATCCATTCCTATCCTTCACTTCCTACTTAAGGAAGCAAGGCTCCTTCAGGTGGTACCAGGATGTCGGGAAGCAGCAAGCCAGGAAATCACTAAAGAAAGTCATCCAGGTACCCTGCTAATATGTCGATCTTCCTGCTCTGCCAACGAAGTGCTATCCATCTGACAGCCTCTTGGTGACGCAGAATAACTGTGCTCTGGATCCTCGCTGGGGATTAAAACCCTCCTCATTATTCAGTCTACACTCAAAACTTCAGGTTGGGAGAAACATGATCCCTGTCAATGATCTGTGCACTTTCTCCAGAGGCAGCATGGCTCAGTAATTAAGCAGCTGGCTTGGGTTCTACAACTGTGACAGTTTGAATGAGAATATCCCCATAGAAACGTTCATCATTTCTTACTGGCACTGAACTGATAAGTATTTTCATGTTTTTCTTACTTTTTAAATTGTGATAGTAATATATATGTAAAATTAATGGTATCTGGCATTTGAATGCTTGGACCCTAGTTAGTAGTGCTGTTTGTGGATGCTTGGGAAGCATGGCCTTGTTGGAGCAAGTCTGTCATTGGAGGAGGCAATTTTTGAAAGTTTAAAGATACATGCCATTGATTTTGAGTTCTCTCTCTCTCCTCCTCCTCCTCCTCCTCCTCCTCCTCCTCCTCCTCTTCCTTCTTTCTCTTCTTCTTCTTCTTCTTCTTCTTCTTCTTCTTCTTCTTCTTCTTCTTATGATTCAAGATGTGAGTCCTCCACATCAGGCATGCAGTTTCTTTTGCCATCTGTCTCTGTCATGGACTCTAATTCTCTGGAACCATAGCCCAAATAAACTCTTTCTTCTCTAAGTTGTCCTGGTCATGGTGTTTTATCACAGCAATAGTAAAGTAACTGATAAAACCAAATGATCTTATCCTTTGTGATGCCATTTCTACATCTGTAAAGTGTGGGGGGGGTGATGATGTCAGTCTCACTGAGTTCTGCTGATTCTCAAATAAATTGATGCACCCAGTGTACTAAGAACAGTGGCCAGGACTTAGAAAATATTAGGTCCATGATGTTGGTAGTACCATAACTCATGTCTGTAATGAATCAATCCCCACATATCTTTGGTTATAGAGTCCTTGTTGAAAGCTACATCTCTATTATATACCTCTAATATGTATCTATCTGTTAGGACACTTTCTGATTCAAGTAAACGAAGTGATAACTCAATCTGTCTTAAATTAGACTTTAAAACACCTGAGAACAGTTTAAGTCCAGGGGTAAAGTGGCTTCCAGACATGATGCAGCCAGTAGAGAAGGATGTCATCCATAATCTGCTTCTCTCTGTTAAGTCGATTCTGTCCTCTGAGCATCAACCTCCTGTAAAGTTTAGCTATGAGATGAGATGGCTTCTGGGGTGACCAAAGCTTTGTGCTTCTTCTTGAGATAGAGAAAGAGAGAAGGAATAAGCAAGCCCATTTATCTAATGGTTGGGCCAGTTAAGGTCTCCTTCCCATTGTGGACCAGGAACAAAACCAAAGGAGTGCTATCAAGAGCCCCATGGGAACTTAGGATGAAGTTAGAGCCATACAAAATCAGTACAATCAGAAAAGACAGGGCCAAATCTACAGCTTCAAGTCTCTTTGCCTCCAAGATGTAACACACAGAATTGGCAGACAGTTTCAGAAGTATTACATTCTTCAGATTAACAACACTCTATGGAGATATTCTAAATGTCAACCAAAGGCATAGCCAGATTTTCAAGAAGTTATATGTGTGAAACTCTCTCTCTGCCTCTCTGTCTCTGTCTCTGTCTCTGTCTCTGTCTCTTTCTCTCTCTCTCTCTCTCTCTCTCTCTCTCTCTCTCTCTCTCTCTGTGTGTGTGTGTGTGTGTGTGTGTGTGTGTGTGTTGCCATGGATAGAACCCATGAACTTGCAAGTGCTCAGTAAGCCCTCAACCACGGAGTTACATTCCAGCCCAAAACAGTTATTTGGCTCTTAGAATTAGTGTTGCTGAACTGTATGGCAGTGTTACACCATGGTTCTCCTCTTCAGCCCTAACAGTGTCAGTAGAAACAAACAAAAGGCAAACAGACATCTCCTGAGTAACTTATTGAATTTTATTTTATGGACAATCAGAAGGGCACATTTTCACCATGTTTTCTTGTCCTCTCAGTCCCCTAAGCACCGTAAGTTCGTGGCCCAATTTGTAAAAAAGATGGGATCATTTTTTCTGGGCTTACACAGGTATCTGACTAGAGAAAGTGAACATGAAAGATGAAAGAAAGAAATAAGACCATTTCATAAGAATTTCAGCATGAAGGATTAGGAAGACTGTTCAGCACTTGCTGTTCAACAGTGAGGGCTGGAGTCTGGGTCCCCAGAACCTACCTAGATGCTGGCTGGCTGTGAAAGGCAGAGAAAAGGGATATCCATGGGAAGGTGGCCAGTGACTAGCCATATTGGGAAGCTCTGGATCTGATTGAAAGATCCTGCCTCAATGAGGAAGGTGGAAGGGCAATCAAGAATGACTCAATCCTCCACATGCACACACACAAGTGTCTGTGCATTCACACACACACACACACACACATCACACACATGTTAACACACACACACACACACACACACACACACACACACACACACACAAATGGAAAAAGGAAAAGAATTTCAGCATGGGCACATCCACACACACATACTCACCCAGACACTGTGTTCATATGGAACACTATCCTGCTGGTTTAGATTCCATCCCCAGCAAGGACCTTGAGTGAGAGCCCTTGAGTGTTGCTCTGAGTCACCATTCTGTCTCTAGCCTACATTGTTGCATATGTATACTCTAAAGATTTTCTTTACCATCCAGCTCAAACTCCATGCTTGGACTGATCCTTGTTACATCCTCAAACCGCACATACACTCTAGAATTCGTCTGACTGTGTGCACCTTCAGTTTTGTTCAATACTATGGTAGACTTAAGTAAACTCTCAGCTGAGTGACCAGTTTCCAAGTGAAATTTTAAATAAAAATTTTATTCTTTTCCTCACAATAATTTCTTTTTCTTTTAACTCAATTAAGTTTTTACATTGTATATAAATTTTTATTTGAAAGAAACAAGGCAGTAATAAATAAAAAAAGGATCAAGTTTATGGGAAGCATTCATATTTACTATGTTAATTTTAGCATTAATTGTTCATTTTTAAAATGAAAAAATATAAATGTGCAATTAGATGTATTCATAAAGTTAAACATATTTCAATTAAAATTATATTTACAAAGAGTTTGCAATAAAATGGATTTTTTATTTGTTTATAATATTAGCTTTTAAAAAACAGCAGGCAAGATTTAATATGTCTTTTCTGACAAGAAAATGAAGTAGGCTAACACAGTCTTTTTCACTACAAAAACAGAAATGATGGATTAAAGTTTTTTAAATACATTTGAGTTCACAGCAGAAAAACAAAAGTAGAAAGGGGACAAGAGAAGAGAACAAGCAAAAGGAAACTCATAGTTGATAGAAAAAGACCAGGAATTGAAAAGCAGAAATGATGCCTTGCACACTTGTCATGGAAGCCCAAGAGAACTTCAGCTGAGACCTCCTAGTGGTCCATCCACACTGGGACGGATGCTGGCATACTGACACCAGCCAAGGTAGAACTAGAACTGAGGTTCACGTGTAAAACCAGAACCCCTTCCTTCCTGTGAGGACGTGGCCCAGGTAGCACCATAACAGGAAGAGAAGGCTCCCAAACATCCAACACAGAGAGATGTATCATTTATTAGAGCCTAAATGTGTGCTATCCCTTGAATAAAGATTCAGGCCAAGAAACAAATGAAAAATAAGTCCCAGATTGGTGAATTTCTAGAAACCTGGGTGGAGGGTGGGGAGTTTCCCACAAAAAAAGGACAAATATAATCTGAAGTAGAAGCAACCTTCAGAAGAATTAGCACCCAACTTGAAAGAAGAATCTGAAGCAAATAGTTTTAAAGAATTATTAAACTATAAATTATTTTATAAAATAAAAGAGGCATATACTAAAAGGCTTAGATATTAAAAACATAATCTTAAAAGTTAATACCCAATAAAACATGAAATTAGGATCAGCTAAGGAGAGAATTACTGAAGTAGAAAAGAAATATAAGAAAATTATTTAGAACAACACGGAGCAATAAAGAAATGAAAATTAACACTGAAATTTAAGAAATTAGAAGATAAAGAAGACAGATATCCAAAAGGAAACAACAAATAGACTGATGTCTTATAAGAAATAAATCCCAAATACAGGCAACTGATATCATTGGCGTAGTCAGGAAATAGAATTTTCCAGAAAGGACCAAGTGTCTAGAGAAACGGTCACTCAAGAATGAAGTAAAACAGAGGAAACATCGTTGAGTGGTTTTCCCTCACTGTACCTTGCTGAAAGAGCTGCTAAAGAGTTAGACACAAATTGAAGGAAGACTGTGGAAGTAGAACACAAAGTATTGTTTAGCAAATAAATGTTAATTGTAATTGTGAGCATGAAGAAGCATTGACCGTAGAAACAGAAGACAGATGTCATCAGATTGTTTTAAAATATGCCCGTCTTCCTCGTGAAAGTTCTTTATGTTTTAATGCTTATCTTTATCTATAGAAATTTTTGTCTTAAAATCTGTTTGTCTGATATAAATGCCATTATCTTGAGTCAACCATCCTTGACGTTTTAGAATGCTTCCTGACAGCCTTTATAAATGAAAAAGCATATGCTGTTTTTTTTTTCCAGGAAGACTTTGATTTAGAAATATGCCCAATTAATGTGTAATATTAATATCATATCCATTGCCTTTTGATTTCTATGTCTCTTCCTTTTCCAAGTTGTTAAGCAGCCTTTATTATAAATGAGTCTTTAATTTTATATTTTAGGAGTGTTAGAAGCTTCCTAACAGACCTTTTTCTTTGTTGCAAGGTCTATTAATGTTGGTTCTACAGGAAGCCTTATCCCACAGAGCAAGACAATAAAAGGGAAGCCAAGGTTAATGGAATAAAAAGGAAGCAACATCATCATTACTTACAAATAATGTAAGTTTTTGATGTAGAAAATCCAATAAATTTTTCATGTGAAGTATCAAAATTATTAGTTATTTCAGCAGCTATGCTAAGTACATGGTGCAAATGAGTATGTCATCGTTCACATCGCCCATGTCTACAGGATAGATCATGTAGTACTGTTAAAATAGGACTATAAATCAAAAAATATTATTTATTGCTATTTGCATAGCAGCACAGACATCTTCTCAAACCAAAGCCTTCTTAGAAAAATAAAACAGCATTATGTGTACATCAGAGCCAGTGGGAACATTTCCAAACACAAAATGGCTGACTTCAGGGACAACTTTTGTAGACAGCTTTTAACTTTCAGCTCTGCAATTTTCTTTTTTAAAAAATTCTGTAAGGATATACTGTTTTATAATTAGAAGAGAAAATACATTTTAAAGCAAAATCAAAAGCACTGGAGTCTGGAGACACTCCACATCTGCACCTTACCTCATCCCCTCTCTGAGCGGGTCTTCTAACTAGTCAGGGAGGTCTTGCCAACCCAGAATCCTCTCTGCCTCATTAGTTACATCTTTAATTCTCATCTGAAAAAAAATAAAACTTCTCCTTTCCTCAGCAGCATGATGCCTTAATTTCTCCCTACTCTGCTTCCAGTAATCAATCCTCGAGTCTCCTGATGATACACCCATAACAGGGCCTTCACCCAAATGCACAGCATCTTATACACTTGAGGAGTCACAGGACTGAGGACTCAGGAGCCAGTCCCATCTTTAGCATGTAAGGCAGGCAGTTGCTGGGATGAGAAGGTGCCACTGTGTCTAAAACTCCACAATTTAAACCCTCTTGCTTAACCCTTGCTCCTCTTTGGGTCTGTTTTAAAGATTTGACTCTGCTGGAAGAAGCATTATGCAGCGCTGTTTAAATCCCCTTATAAACAGGAGACAGTAAACGAAGACAAATGCAGTCTCTCAGAATTTGTACTAGGACTACCTGTCAGCCAATTCCCACCTCTCGATGGGTGAAATCTTGGGAAGATCGGAAACAAAGCTGGTTCTCCGAAGCTATTTGAATTTCCACTAAGAAAGACCTTTGCAGATCTGTCTGTCAGTCTGTCCTACCAAAACCACGACCATCCAGTTGTTCAGAATTTGGGCAGATCCCCACAGTCTTATGTCCAAGTATTTGATATGTGAATGTGAGTGAGAAGACCCACCAGGAAGCCTCTCTTGACAGACAAAAGCTGCCAGAATAGAAGGCTTGCCTACCTGTCCATCAATCCAGAACAAGATGCCTACTCTGAGGACAGTGATGGGGCCAAGCTGCTGCCCTGTGCAGCAGTGCCTTGGAAGTGTGGGCTGAATTTCAGTGCTTTACTGGTGTATTTTTGGCCCTCATCTCTCACTCAAAAGCTCTACCTAGGCTACCATGGTCACTCCCATGACCTGTTTGGGTTTATTACAGATGCCTACAAATGTAGCTGTTGAGATGACTGGGAATCCTAGACACTCTACATAAAATCTTAAATTTAAGTGATAGGAATTTCCTGGAGTTTAACAGGAAATCTAAAAGAACTGAAGATTTAGCTAGTTACACAACCATTTGGTCAGTAAACAGCACTATACCATGGCCTTATGCATCAAGCCCCTGCTAAACCTTTGAGGTTGGGAGTGAGTATTGAGTAATTCTTGTTCTGGGGCTCAACCTAATCTAGAAGGCACAGTTGACACAGCAACAGGAAGCCATTAAACATGTAAACAAGTATGGTTCTCCAAAGCTGATTTGTTTCATGGCATGCCCGTGTGACTTTCCACTAAGAAAGACATTGGCAGGTTTGAATGACAGAACTTGTTCTGGAGAGAGTGCCAAGTTGACTACATGGCCAAGGCCTAGAGTTGGCCAGGGAGACTAGAGTCTTGGGTCCAACACTTCAGGCTCTGTGGCTCTGGGCTATAATACAATGACTAATGCTTACTGAGCATACTCCATAGACCAAGCACTGTGGAAAACACTCCCACACACATTTTCTCATGAACTATGTATCATAGCTGTAGGAGGGACAGCTTCCATTGTAAAGACCAGGAAACAGAAGCAAATGCTCAGATGGGTTTGGGCAATGTCTTAGCTATGTTCCTATTACTGTGATGAAACACCATGACTAAGGTAACTTGTAAAAGAAAGTGTTTAATTCAGGGTTTATAGATCCAGAGGATGGGAGTCCATGTAAATGACAGCCGGTAATTAGGCATGGCATGGTTGCGGCAGTTGCTGAGAGCTTTCATCTTGAGAGACAAGACAGAGAGTGCTAACTGGGAATGCCAGTGAGCTTTTGACACCTCAAAACCTGGCCCAGTGACACACCTCCTCCAACAAAGCCACACCTCCTAATCCTTCCCAAACAATTCTAACATCTGGGGACTGTATCAAGTCTTTCTTTGGGCCTCCAGCTCATAAATGACATGGAGACTTATTAATTATGGAAGCCCAGCCTCAGCTTAGGTTTGTTCCTAACTAGTTCTTATAACTTATATTAACTCATTTCTATTAATCTATGTTCTTTTATGTGGTCCAGTTACCTTTACTCTGTACTGCTCATCCTGCTTCCTCTCCATCTGGCTGGCGACTTCATTTTATTCTTTTCAGAGCTCCCCCTATCCAGAAGTCCCACCTATACTTCCTGCCTAGCTATTGGCCACTTGGCTTTTAATTAAACCAATCACAGTGACATATCTTTATACAGTGTAATCAAATACCTCACAACAGGGGGCCAAGCATTCAAATACATGAGCCCACGAGAGTCATTCTTGTTCAAACCATCAGAGGGCACAAGGTGATGATCGGGGGTGAACCCCTGTGAAAGCAGTGGGGAAAAGGCTCCACTGAGCAGTAGAAAAGCTGCACCCTTCTGAACGCTGATAAAATCCTGGGGCTCTGGAGTGTGTCTGTCACCTGTTGGAATGTTCCCATCACTTGCCCACCTCAATCAGGCACTGGGTGCAGATGGGACAAGGCTCTAGTGAGACAGCTCTCTGCAGCTGAGGCTACCCCACAGGAGAAAGTCCTAACAATGCATTGCTACAGCTACTGCAAGAGGCTACCCTACGCCACCAAATCGCTA
Organism: Peromyscus eremicus; assembly: GCF_949786415.1. Taxonomy (NCBI): domain Eukaryota; kingdom Metazoa; phylum Chordata; class Mammalia; order Rodentia; family Cricetidae; genus Peromyscus; species Peromyscus eremicus. The sequence continues at coordinate 59,612,573 of NC_081421.1, forward strand.
GAAGGATTAGAAATCACTTTGAGAACGTGCTTGGCACCAAGTGTTGAAATGCAGTTGACGTTACTCAGCCCAGATGCTGGAACAAAGCATGTCATGGTAACTCCTGGAAGATACCACTCAGAGAAGTGTTGGACCTTGATTGAACCTTACAACTCATCCTCCCCTCCCTTGTCTGCAGCTATTGATGCTGAAGCTTACCGCAGTTACAAAGCACAGCACAGCACTGGAAAGTACAATAGCTAAGAGTCAGGGGGTGGCGGTGGTGCCTGGGGAGAAATGACAGCCTCTGTGCCTGTGGAGCTTTCCCTAAGTTAACATAAGGTGGACTTGTTTTGTGAGTGCTCAGTGAAGATATTTTGTAAGGGATGACATTCATTAAGACGTGCTTTGGTTGAGGGGGATGTCGCTTGTTAGCAGCAGGGCAGTGACGAGGTGGCTGCAGCAACTGCGAGCCCTGGAGTCTGAGCTCTTGCAGGAGCCAGAGAGAGAGCAGCATCTGTGTGGACTTCACGGTTGAGAGGACAGTGATGGACGGTAGTTAGAAGCAAGCCCATATTTTCCAATTACTCGCAGCAAGACCTGTTCTTAAAAATACAGAGATGACAACTGAGAGGATAAGAAGCAGGCGTTCGGAACACATGCCTCACATCCACGGAGAGTCCCCTGCTTAGTGCTGCCCGTCACAGCCTTCAGCGGGAGCTAATCGTCTGGTGTGCGTGGCATTTGGAGAAGATCGTTAATTTGTCTATTATATTTAATTTGGAACTGTGAGAGGCAAATGGTTTCCTGTTTTTCTGTTCTTTTCTACGTGTTTGTAAAGTACCCTGCATCTTCCCAAGCATTTGCTTTGTGTAGTCTCTCATTTTTTTTTCAGGCTGTCTCTCTAGGCAGCATCCATCTATTACAGCTCCTCTCACTGCTGGTCCACACTACCTGACAGAGCAGTGTTTGAACCTATCGCTGTCAGATTCGAAGTGTGGGTGTCTACACCCTCTGTACCTTTCATCACTCTCCTGACCTCTTGCATGTAGATTCCACCATCCCTCAACCCAAAGTGTTCTCGTGGCAGGTGCCAGCAGGGTCAACGCTTCGAGCTCTCTGCATGGCCCCGCAGAAGCACCTGCCATCTCTTGGCCCTTCCCCCTTTCACGTCGTCCCTGATTTTCTTACAACATGAATGGTAGTGTAGATGATTTTAAACGGAGTGCTCACCCAATTAGCCACGGCTTCCTGGCGCACTGTGCTGAGTAGAAAATTCAAGTTACATCAAGGACTCGGGGATTGATCAACATGCCTGTTGTAGGAGGGGGAAGGGAAGGAGAGAAGTTGACTCTGTGCATCCACTTTTCTGGGCTTAGTTGTCTTGTTCCTTGTTTCTCCTTTGCTTCCTCTGCTTAGGCACTTGGCTTCTTGATGCTTATTGGGGCTATGATGCAGGTTCTGAGAGGATTAAGTGAGATGAAGTCTAGAAGCCACTTGACTCTACTAGATTCTGAATCAATAACCATCATTATTGCTACCCTAGGTTTTTCTACTGTCTTCATAGAATTACTTCATTCAATATTCTGTCCTTTCTTTATGTGACTTAGCTCATGCCTCGTCCCTGTTGCTCCCTCAAAGCCTAGTTAGTATACTCTAAGAAAGGAGGCAGAGAACAGGAAGTGGTAATGTATACAGACAGCAAACGAAACTCCAGAAGGTGAAACTGTTCCCTTGCCTGGGAGTTTGTACATTTGCTTGTTTTCAATCAAATCAAAGCTTCGGAAGGAAAAAAAAAAATAGAAAACGATTGTCTTCATACCTCTTGCAGAGATGCAACTGCTCATACCAGAAAAACTGCCCTCAAAGCGTTTTGACCTCTGACCCCACAGCAGGGCATCCAATCACCAGCTGCCTCCTGTCTGTGTTCTTCCATGCCTCGCCTCTCCAAACCGTAGGAGGGGGAGAAACAGAAGCAAGTACTGTAGATCAAAACAGAGTGGGGAAGAGTGAGACTGGAGGAATCAACAGCCGAAGGCGGAACCTGCTCTCTAGAGTCCGAGGCCACAGCCTCGCCTCCCCTGACCTCCCCTGACCTCCCCTGACCTGCCTCTGCTCCTGCAGACCTCAACCTGGCCCACCCCTTGTGGGAGGCCTTCAGTGTGGGTTTTCTTCCATCCCAAGAAAGACTTTGTGCTTTCGTTCTGTTTGGACACGATATTTGTAATCTCACTCCGCCCCCCCCCCCCGCCCCCGATGCCACAGGCTACTGGGAAATCTAGAGTCACAGAAAGGGCTGTTGCTCTTCTTTCTGATTACTCAGGCTCCCCCAAGAGAAGGTTTCAGCCCCAGAAGCTCCTACCCCATCCCAGCCCAAAATAACAGGCTTTCTCCTCCAATGCTGCCCCACCAATCTGATGGGAGAAAAGGGTGTTGTCTTCTCAGAAGGCCTCTCCATCTCTGCTTCAGCTAGCTTCAGAACACTAGCACTGGACATTTTTGAACTCGGGAGCTGGCACTTGCTCACAGGGTGCCGTTCAGTCCTTTGGTGACCTGCAGGTGATTCCCTCAGTAGTATGGCAGGTGAAGTCTCAAGAGTGGCCCAGCCCATTGCTGCTGGCCTCTTGGGCATGGTGGGCACTCAGAGTAATGCCTCAGCTTGAGCACTAGTACACTGGCATCAGGGATGAGTACAGAATCTGAAGTACCCCGAATCTAAAACTCCCCCATCAAAGAAAAGCCCCTCCTAAGCATAAACACATTTGTTGCCTCGCTGCATAAAACTGCCTTATAAAGAAATCCATTAGCCACCCTTGGCACTGTGTCCTCTGGGGCCTCCACACACAAGGATATTTTATCTTTTTAATGAATAAAACATATGCCGATTGCCTAAAATTAAAAAGTGCAGTGGTAATGAATAATTCTCAGAATTCCGAAGCCCATTTATGTCAGGTAGAGGCCAAGAGAGCTGGGCTGAGGGGATCCTGGCTTAGCAATGCTGTTGACCCAAGGGATGTTTCTCTTCCTTCCTAGAGTCTGCAGCATGTCCTGTTCCTTCCTCTCTCCTGCCCACAAAGGAGCCGGGCCCTGTGCGCAGACGCTGCTGAGGGTTCCGCTGCAGAAGCACGGCACACTGTCCACCTACTGCCATCTCTGGGTTCTTGCTGTTTCTTGCCTCTCTCTTAGAAGCTTCAACCGCTGTGCTGACAGGCTAACCCCGAAAGCAAAGGGCTGGACGCTGAGTTCCCAAGCTCAGAAGATGCCATTCTCCTCCCAGTTACAGGTCCGGAAGTGGAAAGCCTGCTAAGATGTGCCGTCCTCCCTTGGAGGGACCACCAAAAAGAACTGGGAAGTCATGAATCAATGTAGTGAGGAGGGCCAAGGACACAAGGAAGTGTCCCATTCTACTCCAACCCTTGTTAGGGACAGGGAAGGATTTGTAAGAGTCCTCCATGCACAGACTTGCAATATGAAGCAAGGCTGGCACCATCATTGACAGGGCCCCCTTCAAAAATGCAAATTAAGGCCCATGTTCAGAAAGCAGAGTAAAAGAAGAGAGAAAAAGTGTAAAGCTTTTCTTTTTTTTTTTCCTTCAGTCTCTTGCCCTAGAGACATGTGTTTGCTCTCCTGATGGTTAATATTGTCAATTTGAGGGACATCTTGAATCAGGTAGGGGGCGACCTTCTGGGAAGGTCTGAGAGAGCTTCAGGGTTGGGTTAAAGAGATGGGAAGACCCAGCCTAAATGTGGGCTGCACCATTCTGTGGGCTCCAGGTCCTGAATGAATAAAAACCGAGAGAGCCGGCCAGCGGGGCAATAGGGGTCATCTCTCTCTGCTTTCTGACTGGATATAACGTGAGCCCTGCTCCTCCACTCACCCTCCCTGCCGTGAGGAACTGCACCCGCCATCCGAGGGCTAAAATAAACCCTTCATTAATTGTCTTCCGTCAGATATTTTGTCATGGCCGTGAGAAAAGTAACTAAAGCAGCTATTTAATGTTGTTCTAAATACAGAAAAATTAAACTTTGAAATTAGCCTGTATTTTACCATTCTATTTCATATTGCCACAACAACATCATTTTTAAATGCAAAATTTAAAAGCGTTTAACTTGCATGCAGAGCTACTGATACTACACAATTTGTATTTCATAGCTTGCATATGCATGCTGTCAACCTTTAAACAACAAGCAGAGAGATTCCCTAAGGACAAACGGTGCATATTTAGAAATAAGCAGGCGATGTTGCATTGCAGAGGGGGCATGCCTTGGGAATCAGGAGCAAGGCAAGGAGGCTGGTACATGGGAAGTACTGCCAGATAAAATGAGGAAGATAACATAAGCTATACTGAAACGGAACTCATTGGTTACAGGATCAATAAGATAAGTGGTATCATGCCCAGATTAAACAGTTCTTTGCAGGTGTGTGTGTGTGTGTGTGTGTGTGTGTGTGTGTGTGTGTGTGTGTGTGCGCGCGCGCGCGTGCACGTGCGCGCGCCGGAGAGGCCTGAAGTTTATGACAGGTGTCTTCCTTAACCATTCTCTGCTTCTCTATTGAGGCAGGGTTTCCTGCTGAATCTGGAGCTCACTGGTTTGCTAGGCAGCTTGCTAACGGATCTTCCGTCTCCACCTCCCCGGTGCTGAGACTGTAGGTGGGCTCTGAGGATCCCAAGTCTGGTTCTCACATGTATGGATCAAGAACCCAGTCCAGTGAGCCATTGCCCTGGTCCTCCAGCAAAGTCTTTTGTGATCACTCTCGTGGGGCCTAAATGCACAAGGTCCCCTCCTCTGTAACCTTTATGCTGTACTAACTCGTTTTCTCATGGAATCGTTGTCGGGACTTGATGCAAGTGACTCCAGTGTGATTCCAGCACCTCGGGAGATATCTAGCTCCTTCTTTGCAGGACAGCAGCAACAGTGCACAGAAATAACGCAGCCGTCTTTGTTTCTCTTCCTGACCCAAGCATATTCTACCAGCACTCTCTCTGTCATGTCCAGAAGTCTGAGTTCACAGCTCTCCTCCTCATCCACCAGCTCTTAAGCTCTTTCTGCCCACTCTTCCACGATACCCCCCTGGACCTTGGAAGGGGGAGGTTACTCATATAGATTACTCATATGGTTCCTTATTCTTGGCGTTTTAACGGGATGAGTCTCTGCTAACCGCTGCATTATTCTACTGCATCAAGAAGCTTCTCTGACCAAATCTGAGAGTAATGCAAATCTCTATAACCTTCGCCGCATGAGTCCTCCAGTCATCAGGAAAGGGTGTCCCACCTTGTCATATGCCTAATGGGAAAGACTGGCACAAGCTGGAGGCACAGTGGCTGGCTGTACTTAGTAACAGGCCACACTTCAAGTAGTACAGGGAGATGAATAAGCCTTCTGGGGTCTAGAAAGAATACTATGTTAGCCTGCTTCCCATTCCTGTAGCAAACAGCTAAGGTCAGTCTAGTTATGAAGAGAGAAGATTATGGTTTATGGTTTTGGCGGTGGTCTCATGCCACAGTTGGGCAGAGCTGTTGCTTTTAGGCTGTTTGTAGGGATGGAGTGTTGTGTAGCATGCCGGAATTTGTGCTGTAGCAGAAGCCTTCACTTCATGGCCAGGATAAGAACAGAAGAAGAAAAGGCTGATGTCTCACAGTCCTTCAAGGGCTTGTCCCCCTAGGAGTTACCTCTTGAAGTCCATTTCCTCGCAATAATGCCACTGAAGCCCTTAGACACTGAGTGTTGCGGGACACTTGATAACACTATAGCAAGGCCTAAAGGTGAGCAGAAAGAATGCATTGAATTCCAGATTGAACAAGCTGTCTAGAGGTGGGGGTCAAGACAGGGCTACTGGGACACCCATCCCTGCAGAGGGCAGTAGCTGTCCCTCCAGAGACCTAGGAGATCTGTGAAGGAGATGGGACAGGACTGGACTATAAGTCACTAGATTGAACAGATCTACCCAGATGACTTCACACTGGTCTGTGGGTGGGCAAGTGGGTCTCAGAATGAAAGATTACAATGAATTCTCCAAGGACATCTCTGTTATCACACCCTTTTATGCTGCAGACCACAGTCATTTGTGAAGTTTCTGTCCTTTTAGACATTGGGCTGGGTATTGAGTGCTGAAAGAAATTATTTTAAATATTAAATACGCATTTATCATCTTGTTTCAAAAACCCCCAAACACCTCGTAATTTTGCTTCAACATGCTTATCCATTTTGCCATTGTATATGCACTTAGATAATTATTTTGATGAATGTCTGTCCTCTCAGCTTGACTGAGCTGCCTAAGGGCCTGGACATCTGAGCTCGCCAGTGTTCCCAGTTCTGCCAGATGTGCCATCCCCGGCAGTATGGAAGCATACAGTTGTTCAGCTCATTTGGTATAAAAATGTGAGTACAGATCAACTTTCTTTGCTTTGACTTCTGAATACAGTTTCGTGGGCAAGTGTATTCCATATGATGATGTGCCTGGCTTATTCCCGAATAAACAGCATGGTTCTTCAGGGAATCTCTCTGTGATGGTTAAAGACGCAGCTAGAGAGTGGTCTTCACACTGAAGTTGCTCTAGACTGGAGTTTTCACAATGACAGTTTTCTGACAGGCGGCAGCAAGACATCTCGCTGTAGCATGTTCAGTGTGCTGGGCCGATTTTCCAGCAAGCAGAGATAAAAACTGTCTTGAGCAAGGGATACATTCCTCTAATACTCACAAAGACACCCTATGGGCCAGCACAGCACAGCCTGACCATTGTCATCTGATGGCTTAGTGGTTCACATCTTACATCACAGTTGGGGAGTAACTCACCCCATCAACTCAGCCTGAGAAGATGCTGCTACAAAAAGAATTAAAAAAAAGGGGGGGGGGAAGTAGACGTATGTGCATGCGCACAGGTACATACATACACACTGCAGCTCTGTCATAAATTTGCAAGTTACAGGCTCTCTGAAACAGACCTTATGTTTACTTCAAACATTGATTTGTTTCAACCTGAAATATAACCGTATCTCCCCATACCCTCTCTCACCTTCTTTCTCAAAAAATAAATAAGAAAAAAAGTCTATACCCATCGAGTCTAACAACTGGTCCCACAGATGGGATACATGCCCCTAAATGAGTATTCCAGGGCAGCAACCTGCAGATTAATTAGGCAGGAAATAATCTCCCAGTCACAGCATACTCTTGTATTCTCTAACAAGACTCAGAAATGATTTGTGCCCTTATTTATGACTTCAGGCGCTTGCCTGTGCTTCCTCAAGTACTCTATTAAAAACTTTTTGATTAACTTGGTCCCAAGGTCAACTTCCTGTTTGTCTGTCTTATGAGGTGAATAAATAGAGGTTCCACACCCTTGCTCTGGGACAGCCACTTGGGAGCACCAGCAGGTAGTAGCCAGGATTCACACACCAGGGATACGAAGCATCATTCTTGGCTCTGATGTTACCTGAGGGACTCAAAATTTGCCTGATTTATAAAAACTCCATTGCACAGGTTGTGGAGTGCCCCTTTCTCATTTATTTTTAAGGGCATCTGAGCTGTTGGGAGGTGCAAAGAGGTGGCTTTGCTTTTTCTAGGGCTGCAATATTTCTCACTGTGAGATGCCAAGGTGGTGGTGGTGGTGGTGGTGGTGGTGGTGGTGGTGGTGGTGGTGGTAGTGTGTGTGTGTGTGTGTATGTGTGTACACATCCCTAGTTTGGACCCAAGTCATAATAAATTTATGAATTAGTTACACTCTGCTCTAAATCATTTCACTAAGAGAAGTATGCCGGCTGGAAATTTAACTGCTCTCATTGGCGCCTCAGTAGCGGCTCTTGGAAAAGGAGGATGGAAGGGAGAAGGAGAAGCTTGTCTACGCTGCCAGCAAGCTAAGGACAAATACTTGTTCTTGTACAGATAAGTGCTTGCTCATGCACTGTCTTATTGGATCCTCAGAAAACCACTGCCACATAGGAAAAACAGAGATTATAATGTTGATTTTTAAAATAAAAATAAACAGAGAAGTTGATGCTTAGGGTAGAAATTGGCCTTCTCAAATTCATATAGTTTGTAAGCGTCCCCAAACTCTGGAGATTGGGAAATTATATAGTCAAATAGTCTTTTTAATCCTTTTTGCCCCTAGAGACCACAGCTGATCACCCACTACAAACTCACTCTGTATTCTGAGCATTTTAGAGTAATCATTTAATAATCATTAATAAGGTTTCGATTCCTAAGCTTTGTACCAGTACTGAAGGTTACATCCTGATCATCAGATGGGCCTGGATAGGACCCAACACAATCATGGCTCAGACTATGGCAGGAAGACACACAGTCACACTTGTTACAGGACTTGTGAAGACATCATCAGTCAATCACCAGCCAATGTCTTGTATCTGATGGAGAAAAGAACCCGGCTAACTTCTTGAGACATCATAAACCATAAGTCAATTCTCAGACTATACACTTCTAGGTTCCTAGGGCAGCCATGTCAAAGGATAATAATCATTCACTTTGCTTCTTCTATCTCTATCTTAAATTGGAGTCATCTATCATTGTCTAAAGCAAGCCCCCGACCAAAATCGGCATGTCAGAAGAGCCTAGTTCCACCATAGCAAAGTCATGATGTTCTTAACCATAATGATTACATCCTGTATGCTGTTGTCTTGGTTGATTTCCTGTTCCTATAACTGAGATTACACAGTTTATACAGAAAAGAGGTTTGTTTAGTCCACAGTTTCGGTAGTTGGAAAGTTCAAACAGCATGTCACTTGAATATAGCAAAGGCCTCCAGGCTCCATTACCACATAGCAGATAAGTGGGCCTGTGTGGACATAGGCAAGAGAGCAGAAGCTAAAGCAAACCACATAAGCAGACTTGCTTTATAATAAGCTGTTCTATTCTTTCAAGAGCCAAGCCAGTTCTGCGAGACTTGGCCATTCCTGCCCAGATGGAAAAGTCTACAAAACCACTAGAATGGACATGACGAGGCTGTGCTCTGGATAGGGCAGGAAGCAGTGGGAGCTAAGTCTCATGTCAAGAAAGTTACTTCCGGCTTCTCAGCATATGCCAAAGTTAAGAAAACAGAGACCTTTCAGAAAGAGACAGAAACAAAACAGTGTGAAGGCTACTGATTTTTTTGAGTTGATCTTGTATCCTGTCACTTTACTGAAGAAGTGTATCAGCTGTAGGAGTTCCCTGGTAGAATTTTTGGGGTCACTTATGTATACTATCATATCATCTGCAAATAGTGAAAGTTTGACTTCTTCCTTTCCAATTTGTATCCTTTTGATCTCCTTTTGTTGTCTTATTGCTCTAGCTAGAACTTCAAGTACCATATTGAATAAATATGGGGAGAGTGGACAGCCTTGTCTTGTTCCTGATTTTAGTGGAATCACTTTGAGTTTCTCTCTGTTTAATTTGATGGTGGCTGTTGGCTTGCTGTAAATTGCCTTTATTATGTTTAGGAATGTTCCTTGTATTCCTGATCTTTCTAAAACCTTTGTCAAGAAGGGGTGTTGGATTTTGTCAAAGGTTTTTTTCGGCATCTAAGGAGATGATCATGTGTTTTTTTTCTTTCAGTTTGTTTATATGGTGTATTACCATCAACTCAAAAAAATCAGTAGCCTCCTATACACAAATGATAAAAGGGCTAAGAAAGAAGTCAGAGAAACATCACCCTTTACAATAGCCACAAATAATATAAAATACTTTGGGATAACATTAACTAAACAAGTGAAGGACCTTTTTGATAAGAACTTTAAATCTCTAAAGAAAGAAAATGAAGAAGATATCAGAAAATGGAAGGATCTCCCATACTCATGGATAGGTAGGATTAACATAGTAAAAATGTCAATCTTACCAAAAGCAATCTACAGATTCAATGCAATCCCCATCAAAATCCCAACACAATTCTTCACAGACTTGGAAAGAAAAATACTCAATTTCATATGGAAAAACAAAAGACCCAGGATAGCTAAAATAATCCTGTATAATAAAGCAACCTCTAGAGGCATCACTATCCCTGACCTCAAGCTCTACTATAGAGCTATAGTAATAAAAACAGCTTGAAACTGGTATAAAAACCAACATACAGACCAATGGAATTGAATTGAAGACCCTGACATTAATTCACATACATATGAACACCTGATTTTTGACAAAGAATCCAAAACTATACAATGGAAAAAAGAAAGTATCTTCAACAAATGATGCTGGCATAACTGGATATCAATATGTAAAAGATTACAAATAGATCCATATCTATCACCATGTACAAAACTCAAGTCCAAGTGGATCAAAGACCTCAACATAAATCCAGTTACGCTAAACGTAATAGAAGAGAAAGTAGGAAGTACTCTTGAACTCATTGGCACAGGAGATCACTTCCTAAGTATAACACCAACAGCACAGACACTGAGCACAACAATTAATAAATGGGACCTCTTGAAACTGAGAAGCTTTTGTAGGGCAAAAGACATGGTCAATAAGACAAAAAGACAGCCTACAGAATGGGAAAAGATCTTCACCAACCCCACATCTGACAGAGGACTGATCTCCAAAGTATATAAAGAACTCAAGAAACTAGACATCAAAATACTGAACAATCCAATTTAAAAAATGGGTTAAAGAGCTAAACAGAGAATTCCCAAAAGAAGAATCACAAATGGCTGAAAGACATTTAAAGAAATGCTCAACATCCTTAATCATGAGAGAAATGCAAATCAAAACGACTCTGAGATACCATCTTACACCTGTCTAAGATCAAAAACACTAATGACATTCAATGTTGGAGAGGATGTGGAGCAAAGGGAACACTCCTCCACTGTTGGTGGGAATGCAAACTTGTACAACCACTGTGGAAATCAGGCGGTTTCTCAGAAAATTGGGAATCGATCTACCTCAAGACCCAGCCATACCACTCTTGGGCATATACCCAAGGAATGCTTAATCATACCACAAAGATACATGGTCAACTATGTTCATAGCAGCACTATTTGTAATAGCCAGAACCTGGAAACAACCTACATGCCTGTCAACTGAAGAATGGATTAAGAAAATGTGGTACATATTGTAGTGGGTAGCCATTCCAGCTTTGATCTGGAAGTTCCAACCTCCATTGAGGCTTCGGCAACTGTCACGCCTACAAGGCGGGGCCAAGGGAGGCACCTGGAGACCCGAGATCTGGATGGGCCAGCGCTCTCTCTCTGTTCCTGGACCCTTGACGGTGGAGGTTGACCGAGCAGAGCTCCAGAGAACACTGCTGGACTGCGATCCACCTTCCCCAGACCCTGTAACCTACCTATCCCTTCATTTGTAAGTTACCCACTAAATAAATCTTCCTTTTAACTACGTGGAGTGGCCTTAATAATTTCACCAATAACATATACACAATGAAGTACTACTCAGCAAAGAAAAACAATGACAGCATGAAATTTGCAGGCAAATGGATGGAACTAGAAAATATCATCCTGAGTGAGGTAACCCAAACCCAGAAGGACAAACATGATATGTAGTCACTCATAAGTGGATTCTAGATATAAAGCAAAGAACAATCAGACTGCAACCCACAGAACCAGGGAGGCTATACAGCAGGGGGGACCCTAGGATGCCTATGGCTTATAATAAATTTTGGTTTTACTCAATTACTGGGCAAGCCTCAATGAAACATTTCACTATTAGGATAAGAATTTATACTGTAACAAGCTGATAATAGAAAAATAAATAAATAAATAAATAAATAAATAAATAAACAAACAAACAAACAAACAAATAAATAAATAGGGGGAAAAACAGTGTGAAGGGTTATTTTCCTGACCCCCCTGATTTCAGTCCCCTAAACAGCAGTGTGCTTGGTGGCATGGGGATGAAAAAGTAGCTTTCTGGAAGTCCCCTCCCTCCCCTTGACTGCCCACCCAGCTGATCAGTTCCCTGAGGTCTCTGTTACCACATGGAGTCTTTGCTCTGAGAAGACTTGGCACTCCCCTGGCCAGGTCACTTTTCTCTCTTTTCAAATCCATATGCTAATCTAGTCTTTCTCCAATGAGACAATGGGGAGTTAATGAGATTGTGTACAAGGACCTTGTCTTAGTGACATTTCTACTGCTGCAGTAAAACACCAGGACCAGTGCACCTTATAGAAGGAAGCGAGGGTGTACTGGGGCTTATGCTTCCACAGATGTGGAGGCTATAGCAGCTGCTGAGAGTTCGCATCTACAACTGCAAAAAGAAAACAGGAAGAGTGGACTGGAAATTGTGCGTGGCTTTTGAAACCTCAAAGCCCACCCCCAGTAACATATTTCCTCCACCAAGGCCACACCTCCTAACTCTGCCCCAACAGTGCTATCAACTGAGAACTAAATATTCAGATGCCCAAGAATATGGACAACATGTCAACAAACATTCAACTCAATATTAATTTATAATGTCAAACCCCAGGAACATCATAAACATTCCTCAGTTGAAGAATGACTAGTTGATTATAATACTTCTAGACATGGAATTCTGGTTAAACACTGAGTAAGTTTATTTAATGATGCAAAGAAATGCTTTTACTATTTAAAAATGATATGAAATTGTGAGAGGTGTATAACTGCATGTGTAACCTTATATGTGTAGAGAAGCCAGATAGAAATAAATCAAAGGGTTGACAATCATTAACCCTTAGCACTGGGAGTTAAGTGGAGTTAAGTTTTGTGGAGTTTTTAAAATCTTGGTGCCTCTCCAAGTTTTCTACATTAAATATGGTATTTTCTAGTTATAAAAAGGTGTAGCCTTGAGGCTGTGTATCCACTGGTGGTGGTGTGTGATAGGTCTGTGGTCCTCAGAATCACCTAGAGGTCTTTGTTAATCCCTGGCTGCCTGACTCTTCCCCAGGGTTTTCAAGTCAGTGGGTTTGGGGTGGGGCCTAAGGATTTGCATTTGTGGTGGGCTTTCCAGGGCCGGCCATACTCCTGGTATAGCACCACTTCTGAAGGACCACTGCAAAACTAGCTACTTCCGGTAGAGAGAGGTTTCATTTTCAGCAGAGCAGGAAGAGGGTTGTAAGCCCCATCACTGGATTTGCCAAAGGAAGGTAACTCAGGGGTGTGGCCACTAGCTCTCTAGTTCCACGGCCAGGATCTAGAGATCAGGACATTGCTACTAACACCCTGAGGTCAGGAAACTGCAGGAAACATCTGCTGCTTTGCAGCTGCCTCTTGACCCTAAGTTTATGATGGACAGGGAAATGTGAATGTGCTCCAAAACCCGCGTGAACGGCAGTCTGTCTGTCTACTGCAAAGTGGCTCCTCTTCCTCTGCCTTCAGACCCCACTAGCGAACGAAGGAGTCTTAGAACTCTAGTTCCCAGGCCTCTAGCCCCTGAGATACAAGGGAGAATGTGATTGGAAATGAAAGCTGATGGACAAGAAACAATATCCAACAGAGTAAAAAAGACAAAGAAAAGGGAAAGGAGGAGAAGGGAAGGTGGGGAGGGGGAGATAAAAGCAGAGAGCAAAGAGAAAGCACAAAGTCAGATTTCACTTGAGAGCAGAATCGAGTAACGTGGTTTGGAATAGGCGTTGCTGAAGCTTAACCAGAAGCAGGGCGCACCCAGGAGCAAATGGATGCTCCGTCAGGCTAACAGCACAGGAGGAGTTCAGTTGTGTGGACAAAAAGATGCGCTGGCATCACACTCATAACATTAACAGGGACATCAAGCGCTAGCTGGACCAAAATAAGACAGCTCTTAGCTTGACGCTTGCAATTATTATAACAACAGAGCTTCGTGATTCCTCCCACCTGACCTTTACTGAATACCACAAGTGATTCAGTTTGGATGAGTAGATTAAAAAATGTTTCTAGAACTATAACACTCTATGTAAGTACAAAGAACCATTATCTTGCCTTTTCATCTTGAGGTGGCCATCTAACTACTGAATTATTTGTAGAGCATGTCGGGGCTTCTTTCTAACACTCCCCTCCCCCCAAGAAGCTGAAGAAGCCCAAGGCAAGAAGGATGCACTTGGTCTCTCCCCAGTTGCCCCAGGGGCCGATCTGGCTTGGGTAAAGAACCGAGTTCTGGAAAGCAGTCCACATTGCAGGCGGATGGGTGCCTGGACTGGACAAGGACCGACAGTTGAGCACTAGAGTTAAGGGTCCAAATGCATGAACAGGAAGCTTCAGGTCAGTATTCCTAGGGCAACCTGAGAAGAGGCATGGAGGTATAAGAGGACACCTGGGAAAGGAGGGAAGACCTTCTGTATAGAGGACAGGTGGAGGCCTGGAGCTTTCCCAAGGAAAACAAGGCAGGAAGCTCTGAGAGCTGAATGGGGGAGGAGGCGGAACACTCCCAACACATTCGTCAAGGAGACAGGTGCTTAAAGAGCATGGCTTCTTGGTGAGCTTCTCCACTGTTTCTCCGCTTCTGGCTCTCTCACCTCTGCCCAAGGCCATGGATGCTGATGAAGACAGGGTCCACTGTATCGTGGCTTGCTTTCCTCTCCTATCTGGTGAAGCAGACCAAGGGCTGCTATAGAAGCCTGGGTGTCTGCCACTGCAGAGAACTCTTCACTCAGATTATTGGGGTGCGTTCTCTTTTGTTCTGATTCTTGCTAATGTTTACGGGGTCTAGACTGTCCCTTTTTCTATAGGACTGTAATAACGAGTCCAACTCAGGTGTGAACTTTGGGAAGCAAGAGCAAAAGAGGGGCCTTCCCGACCACAGGTCTGAACACCGCATTCCTTGTGGTCACCGTCTGTGAAGTGAGGGTCTGCGGCCACAGCTCATGCCAGACTACTCTCTTGTTTGACTTGGGCTCTTTAAGTTCTAATCGCCCCCCACACCACCACACATCTAGAAAACGGTCTGTATTTGGAGCTTTGTCCCGAAGGTGATTGTGTTGGGAAATAATAGAGTCTTAAGAGGCAGGGGCTAAGAGAGGTTCTAGATCAAAGAGGTGGGATGCCCTTGAAATGTATTAATGTTTTTTTTTTTCCTTGTAGGCCTTGGTCAGCTCAAGAGGCTTGTTATTAAAGCTTACGCCTGACCCTTGAGTTGCTACTTGGCTCTCTAGTACCAGGTGTGGTCCCTTTGTTCCAATTACACTTCCGCCAGTGATGTTAGTCATTAGGTGAGGCAGCCAAAGGGGAGGGGGCCTCACCAGAGCCTGTACACTGTGCCACTTGGATTCTCGGCCTCTATGTTTATGAGTTAAATAAACCTCTTTTTTTTTATATATATAAAGTCACCCTGTTTCGGGCATGTGATAATCGCCATATGTTGTGGTTTAAGTCTGATACGTTCCCCAGAGGCCTGCTGTGTTTGAGTGCCTGCTCCCCAGCTGGCGGGGAAATGTTGGGGTGTTGCAGAAACTTTGAAAGGCAGGCCTAACTGATAGAGATAGGTTGTTAGAGGGATGCCTTTGGAGGTGATGGCCACGTCTGGGTCATCTTTGCTTCCTGTTTGGAATTATGATGTGAGGAGCCCCAGCTATTCACCTCCACACCCGTGAACTCAGTCTAGGCTTCCCCGCCATGATGGATTGAAACCCTGGGCTCAAATAAAAATGTCTTTTCTTCGGTTGCCTCTGTCATGTGTCTTGTCACAGAAATGAGAAGAGTGACAAATACACACAGATTAATACACCCAGGGATGCCATGGCTTCATTTATGTGACTAAAGCTAGACTCGGGTGCTGGCTTCTGGCCGCTGGGCTCAAGATGAAAGTGTCCACTGAACTTAGAACCCTGGCCACTCCCTCCAGGCAGCACATGTTTCTGGTGTTCTTCTAAAGACCCTTTGCCCTTTCAGCTGCCCCGGAAGCAGCCAGCCTCTTCCTTTGCATACTGTGTGAGTGAGCAGGCTGCATACACCCCTGACTGACTTGTATGTATATGCATACATACTTGACTGACTGGGTGAAAACCTCGAGCTAGCACGCAGGCTGCAAGCTCTTCCTTGTCCTAAGGTCATATGCAAAGCTGTTTCCTTCCCGAGGTGACAGGGCTGCTGCCTTTCTTACCAGGGCATATCCGAGGGTTTTCCAGGGCTGACTTTTTTTAGACAGTGGCATTCATGACATGTCTCACAGATTTTGAAAAGGCTACAGGGTAATAATATACCATCCATCTAGACATTTAAAAGGCATTTTTAAAATGCCAAATGTCTGTTCTCTGTCTGATTGGGTGAGCTTCTGTGCCTCATTTCCACTTTATTTAACTCCATGGAGGGGGCTCCTGCAGAAGCTGCCTCTGCAAGAGTGCAGAAAGCTTGGTTATGATACGAGCGTGCTACTGCGAGATCCAGGCTGCTGCGGCTGACCAATTTACAGCCCGTCCCTAATTTATCTGCATTTAAGAACCTGATCATGGACAGCTAAGCAGAATGTGATTGCAATATGACTTCTCAGAGGGGACATGAGCAGGCTCAAGTAGCAAATAGCTTTAAGGGGAGACGTGACTGAGGGAAGTTGTCTGCTGAGCAAGGGTCTTCCTTCCCATTTGCAATGAGTTAGACAGTTTTCAGGATGCCGTTTTTCCATCTCTGATAATGTGCATGTGCGTTATATTATCCTGACATGTGGTAGATGGGCTCCATGTCCAAACATTTAGTAGTATTGATGCTGGGTGAACAGTGAACGTGGAGTGGCAGGCAGGCCCAGGCTTGATTCATGCAGATGGTTATGAATGTGCTCTCATTCCACCGAGTCTTTTTATTCAGCACTCCAGCTGTCCTTGAAATGCTTAATTCACAGAGAGGAAGAAGGGCTGGTTGTTTTAGCAGCTCTTGGTTCAAGGGAGAAGCGTGGATAAAGAAAAACCAGGCATCGCTTTTCTCAGAGACCTGAAGACCTCCCAGCTTGGCTTTCCCCAGGCTTTCCCAAGTTTTGTTTGATAACCACAGTCATAAAATTTGTCCGGTATTTATTGATGACCAGAAATAGAGTAGGAATAGATAGAACAAAGGTAAATGACTACACATAATACAGCAGGGAGCAAAAACATGTAATGGGATGTCAGCAAGAGTAATACCAATATTTAATCAGGTCGATAATTACTTAGCAACTCTTTGTTTTAAAGACAAGGTCTCACTCTGGAGTCTAGTATGTATTCCTGGCTGGCCTTGAACGTGGAATCCTCCTGCCTCTGATTCTGACTGCTGGAATTAAAGGGGAATGCCATCACGTCCAGCAAATCAGTTGCTCTTTTTGTTGTTGTTTTCGAAAACACTGTGTGTATCTAGTGCTGTTCCAGGTGCCGGGAATTCTTCAATGAGTAAGACACCAACCCAGAGCACAGGAGAACCCTGGAAGGAAAACAGTGGTGAGAACCCATGATGACAAGCACCACCAGGAAGAGTCAGGGAGCATGTTAAGATCTAGAGTCCCTGCTGGGTGGGAGAAGATGAGCAGTCAGAGAAAATGCTCCAAGCCTAATAATCCCCACTAGGTGCTGAGGGCAGGTGGTGGCTGGGCAATGACCATGGCACGTGTGTCAGTTAGGTCCATGGCCCGCTCGGATATGAATCCCTACCAGGAACAGAACATGAGTGGTTCAGTGCTTTCAGGACGCAGAATTGAGCAAGAGACATCAAACAAGCTCTCTAGGAGTTTTCGTGTAGACCTGAGAGGACTGCAGAGGTCCATCCAGGTAGACCAAAGAGGGGGTGCCCTCTCGGCAGAGAAAAAAAAAGATAGGGCCAGGTACGTAAAGGTCTGTAACTGGAACATTCATTCAGCACGTGTTTGCCGACAGTACTGATAAACAGATCTATGGAAAAGCAAAGTCGTCTGTGGTGTGTCTCTGCCCTCAAGAACAAAGGCCAGCAAACTTGTAGGTTACTTTGGTTTGTTTGTTTTTGTTTGGGGCTTTGTGGGTCTGTGATCATTAACGATCATTGTCAACTTGACTGGGTGTGGAATCACCTCGGAGACACACTTCTGTGAGGGTGTTGTTTCCGGGGAGGAACTGAGGAGGTTCCCACTCTGAATGAGGTTGGAACCGTGCCTTGGTTTGGGGCTCCAGACTGAGGTAAAGAGAGAGAGGAGGAAGGGGGACTCAGCTGAGCATCAGTGATTGGTCTGTCTTCTTGCTGACGGCAGTCAGTGTGACCAGCCACCTCACGCCCCTGCTTCCAAGCCTTTTTTGCTTCTTGGATTCTACTGACAAAGTGTGAGCCAAACCAAACCCTTCCTTCCTTTGGTCAGATATCTTATCACAACAGTAAGTAACAACACTAATACAGGGTCATCCCAAACTAGTGTCCAGCTCCTGTTCTGGAGCCTCACTCTTACTGGGAACACAAGATGGATACACAAAATTTTAAGACAAAATGACGTTGGTTGGAGTCTTGGAAAATAAGTCTAATAATTGGGATGTAGAAACCTTTGTTAATGCCAAGCTCGGGATTTAGATGTCACCTGGTAAGTCATGTAACACTGTTGGGGGGATTGGTGCTATGTTTGACTCTTTTCTTTTTCTTTTTCATTTTCTTTTTCTTTGAGACAAGATCTCACTGTGTAGCCAAGGTTGGCCTCAAAATTATGTTCATCCTTCCTCAGCAGCCCAGGGTTATAGACACATGCCACCACAACTGGCTTCTACTGGTGCTTATCACCGAGGGGTTGGTTTTGAAGATTAGCTTTGCTCCAATGCCTGCAAGTGTCAAGGCATTAAGAGCTTGCAGGCATTGAAGGACAAGCTGCCACAGCTCCAGATGAGAACCCCAGTTCCGCACTCAGTGGGAAATCAAATGGGAACAACAACAATGTGGGGCATTTCATACAGCTTGATGGCTGCATGGGAGGCCTGAAGGAACGGAAGGACTCAAAGGCGATCCCACAACGGCAAT
Organism: Peromyscus eremicus; assembly: GCF_949786415.1. NCBI lineage: Eukaryota > Metazoa > Chordata > Mammalia > Rodentia > Cricetidae > Peromyscus > Peromyscus eremicus. The sequence continues at coordinate 59,631,342 of NC_081421.1, forward strand.
ACTGAGTGGCTGAGCGAACAGACAGGAAAAGGAGGCGAGATTGTTTTAAGAGGCAGGCTTGGTCTAAATAGTGTACATGAGATTTGGAAATGAAAATGGTCTACCATGCCAGGGAGCCGGGCCCAGTGACACAGGCCTGGCTCCCCAGCTACTCAGGAGGCTAAGGCTGGAGGATTGCAAGTTCAAGGATTGCGTGGCAGACAGAATAAATTCAAAGCCAGCCTTGGCAGCTTAATGGAGACCTCTCAAAGCAGAAAGTAAAAAAAGGACTTGATGTGTACATCTCAGCAGGAAACTGCTTGCTTAGCACATGTGGGCCCTGTGTTTAATCTTTATTACTGCATATTAGTGCAAATACAAACATACATATGTACATACATACATGCATGCATGTGTGCATACCAGGATTGCTCAGCAGGATGGCCAGGACGGCAAAGGTTGAACTGTAGGCAGTCCCAGAACAGTCAAGGCCACAAGGCAAGGAGACTAGCAATGAGAACTCACTGTGGCTCGCCATTCCATCTCCTTTAATTACCCCTGTACCCCTCTTGGATGTTTTTGTCCTTATTTTACAGATGGAGAGACTGAACCTCGGGCTGGGGAGATAACTCAGTGGTAGAACACTTGTGTAGCACGAATGAGGCCCTGGGTTCAATCCCCAGCATCACAAAGAGAGAGACTGAGCCTCAGGCCAAAGTGATTTGCTTAAAGTCACACAGTTGATAAGGAGTTAGTGCACAATTTGAAGCCATGTCCCTCTGCCTCCTAAGTTCATGGTCATAGCAAACTGCATTGCCCACTGGTTAAAAGGAAGTTTTTCCTGCTGGTTTGTGAGAAATTGAACTTTTTTTTTCCACTCAGGTTCCCCTGTGTATGGAAATCAGTCTCTTTCTTGTCTAAATTAAGCAGGGTCCCACACAGGCTCTGTTCCTTCCCTCCCTCACCCACTGCAGGGTGGCAGGGGCTAACATCTCTTCTCTCTGGAGGCTTCCTGCCCTTCTGCTGGCAGAAAAGAGGTCCAGGGACACAGCGGCACCATCTCTCTCCTCTGATGGAGGTCACTGGGTCCCTCTGATCAGTCCCATAGCGTCCAGAGCATAGTCGTACCTCCTCCCGCCTCAGCTGTAGTGGCACAGGCATCTATCGTACACACGTGTGCTCCTTTATGTCTTAGTGGCAGGCTGCAGAACATGAGACATCTCCTTCCTCATCCTACAGCCCCTGCAGTGTGGCTCTGAAGCTCCTACCATCAAAAGGTATCATCTGTATTCCTATCTTCCAGATCTGGAACTGCCCAGTGAGCTCTTTGGGCCACTAGACCTAATACACCAGTTGTAAGCCTTATGTGGGACTGGGAATCAATCAATCAGGAGCTCAGTCAGTAAAATGCTTAGGCTCAAAGACCCGAGTTTGAGGCCCAGAACCCATGCAGACATCAGCCATGGCAGTGTGCTAGTAATCCCAGTGGTAGGGAGACAGAGGTAGGGGGAATCCCTGGGGCCTGCATAATTGGTGAGCCCTGGGCCAATGAAAGACCTTGTCTCAAAAAAAGAAAAAAAAAATCACCTCTTCAGAATAACACTTGAGGTTGACCTCTAACCTCCACAGAAGGACACACACACACACACACACACACACACACACACACACACACCGAGAGACAGAGAGAGAGAGAGAGAATATATTCTGTCTTTGAGACCCCTGTCTCTGTCATTTGCATAGCCTGGGCTAGCCTGCAGGGGACAGAAACTTCACAGAGCAGAGGTGCCTGGGCTTTTGTCCTTACCAAGTCCTGAAACACATGAACAGCTTGGGAAAGATCAACACAAGCACAGACTCAGCATTCAGACCTACCGCTGAGGAAGCCCAAAGAGAGAGCTGAGCCCTAACCAAAGTGAGAACCCACAGTCTTCGGCTACGAAACTGAAGATTTGTTTGAATTTCTCACCCGCTAACTATCTAATCTATACACACCCAGCATTCCACAAAGCCGTCTACAATAGCTGCATTTGAGGAGCCACCAGGCAACCACGTTGAGTTCTAGAACTTTCAAGCTTTCACATGTTGAGGCCTCGGATTCACCTGCTTGTCTGCAGCTGCTGAGCTTTCTCCAGTACTGAGAAAGGAGGGCAGACCCAACCAGCTGTGCCTCTCACCATAAGGACACTCTGGGTATAGATGAAAGGGCTCTAATTAAAAGGCAGAGAAGATCAGATACCTCTGGACTTCACTGCTAAGGGTGTCTAAGCCCTCAAAGTCGCTTGCCTCTGACTGCTCCTACATTGGAAGACTAATTAGTTATGACAAGCTGACCACTGGAAGCCATTTTCGTAAGGAGGACATGATGATGGATGGGTCCATGCTGTTCCAGTGTCACTGCTAAAAAAGATGTGACGAGTCCGGCTTCCAATTACTCAGATGAGCATACAGTACCGAGGTCTCTTTCAAGCCACAGAACCCCACTGCAGTAGCTGACAGCTGTCACTTTCTCTGTAGTTAAGAGGTGGTGATGTAGTGAGCAGTGTGGGTGAGGCCTGTTCTGTGTCTGGAGACTGGAGCCAGATCCAGGTGGGTCTTGTGCTTCAGGGCCTTGGGTAGCTAACTGGGGGCTAGCACAATAGAAAAATGCAGCCTGAGCAACAAAAATGTGTGTGTGTGTGTGTGTGTGTGTGTGTGTGTGTGTGTGTGTGTATGTGTGTGTGTGTCCAATGTTACACCCCATTAGGAGAGAGGTTGGCTTCCATTTTAGCTACACACTTTAGAGCAGAATGTCCTATCTCAAAAAGTCCTAAACCTAGAGTGGGCCAGAGTTTTGTAAAAGACACAAATATCAAGTATTTTAGACTTTGAGGTCAAGAGGCAAGATATTCTGCAGGTATTTATTTAGCTCTTTAAAGTGTATCTGTTCCAAATACAAAAACCATTCTTAGCTTACTGACCACAAAAACAAACAAACAAACAAAAACGAAAACCAGAGGCAACTGCCCAGATTTGACTCACAAGCCATGGTTTGCTAACACTGGCCTTAAGAAACAGAACTGCTGGCTTTCAGTGTTAGAGTTCTGTGGGGAAAACATTATATGTTTTAGTATATATAGCTTATTATACAATTCAAAGATGCAATACATAATCTATCACATTATTGGTTAATGTAATATGTATTACATCTTATATCAATATAATATACATACTATTAAACTGATATTTATTAATTTAATGGTAATATTTCAATGTTTACACTGATACATTGTATAACAATGTTTGCATATATGAATATATTAATGTATTATATGCTAATGACCTTACATAGTAATATCTGCTATAGTCATAAATTATAGACAGTAACATGCATGAATTATGAGTTCTTCCAAGTATCACACACACTAGTACCCCCTCCCCTAGCCAAAGCGGAAGGTTCTTGATTTGGTTACTGGTGTTACCACCAAGCCCCAGCTCTCGGAAAACCTCCAGGTCTTGTGAAACAAGGCAGCCTAGTGAAGTGAGACACACTTGTCTAAAGAACACAGGGAATTCATAGACGGCATCCTTTTGTCACTTGCTGGTTGCCAGGGGTGAGGTGGAGCCCAGCGCCTCACCCATGCCAGGCACAGCCTTTGCTGTGGAAATGCACCGAGCCTTTGATTTCCATTACTGGCACTTCATGGAGAGGAGAGTTTGGCGGTGGCTATTTTAGGCATCCAGTGACCTAAATGTCTTTTCTATAAGAAAACTCAATGCTCCGTGACATTAACATTTGAGTTTAGCATATTCAGTAGGTGATATGTTCACATGTTTAAGAGGCAAATCCACAGGAGGCTATTCTCGGAACTGGGGCTCCCACTCCCTCTGGATAATCCCGGGGTGCTTCCAGGAGTTCCTCATACTAACACAAGGCAAGACTCTTGTTTGCCCAAGCTTATTCTCCAAACAGTAAGCTGCTGTGCACTCTACTTTGCCTCCTGGGCGTTTGTCAGTTCTCAGAGATGTGGTGTGCGCCCAGGAGCTCTGATGTTAGCAGACGGCTTTGTTCACAGTTAATTGAGATGGATTCACTTTCTGCCGTCCAGCACCGGGGCACTCTCAGTTTGTCTGAACTGTCTCCACTCTGCTAAGCCAAAGCCCCTTTCCTTTCCCTTCCTGGGAGTTGCTCTCCTAACACTATGTCAATCTCGTGCCAAAACTTATAGTTACTTCAGATGATGCACGCAAGTGGTAACTTCCGGTTTCTAAGAATGGGCTCAAACCTGATTCCGTGCATGGTCTCATGGGCTGAACCTTGGTCTTTACTGGCTTGGGGTTCATCGGATAGCAGGGTAGGGTGTCAGTTTTCTCATTTCACCTTGCTTTTGGGGGTTAGGATAGGAACAAAGGAGAGAGGGCAAGGGACTTCTTCCTCATAATGATGTCAAGGAGAAGGGTGACCCTTCTGGAAGTCACTACCTACTCACCTGGCCCATTGCCTATGGGCTCAGTATAGATAGGTGAAAACAGCTTGTCTGAGTACTACTGGTGTGTTTCATTAAGAATAAAATTAGCAGAAAACCAAAGTGACGTGTCATGAGGCGGGGGTTAGTGTGAAATCAGGGACTACTACAGCGGCTCCACACTGCTGTCAGTGACTTCAGGTCCTTCTGTCTTGTTGATCTGTCATCTTTAGTGTAGAAAGACACTCCTCCTCCTCCTCCTCCTCCTCCTCCTCCTCCTCCTCCTCCTCCTCCTCCTCCTCCTCCTCTTCAACAAAGCAGCTGCTAGAGCTCCAGCTATTTCATACAGAATCCAATAAACAAGAAAGACTAGGGGACACAGTACCTCCAGTCAAATCTATTGCTTCCTCCGGGAAGGGTAGAGTTAATCATATGTATAAATAGACAACAGGTTGTCTTGACATGGGGCTCTTTGCAAGATACTGCCACATTTTCCAGTAACTGACTAGCTTGGTATAGAGGGCACAGGGTTCTTGTACCCACAGATAAGCACCACGGAAACCAGGAGAGTTAAACATGGAGGCATGTCTCTTCAGTAGAAGTAATGTGTACCTGTTTTCCATTCAGTAGGCTGGGAGTGGATGTTGTTAACAGCCTGGTGACCTGCGCTATCTGTAGGGCCAGGTCACACCCAGATCCCCCAGACCATTATGTTTATCCCAGACTCTTCCTCTCTAGACCTTTATCTTGAGCATTATTTCTCAGTCAATAGAACCCATCCTTAGGGGAGATGTCACATGTACTTTGTAGCTTGGTGACCTCTACCTGAGCTTCCCCTAGGCCCTTAAACTATAGAACCCATCTTTACTGAAGAGGCCACATGTACTTTGCAAAAGTGTTTCAATGTAGCCATGCCTTAAGCTTTATTGCGCACATGGAATGGATCATTGTTACCAGGAAACTTCTTTCCAAAAGTGTATTGTACTTAGATGACTAAGAAATAAAATAGGCGTCAGACTCTAGAAGCTTGAACCAACATTGGCTAACAAAGTCGTGTTGAACCGAGTTTCCTTCATGACTCATGATCATTACTCTGCCAGACATGGCATTTGCAGAAACCCCACAGCTTGGGGCCTTTCAGGGGTCTTTGGTACATGCCTCTTGCTATCTTGACATTCTCCTATCTGTCACCATACCCTCTGCAGAGTCCACCAGGGTCACCCCATGCACCCTCTGCAGAGTCCACCAGGGTCACCCCATGCACCCTCTGCAGAGTCCACCAGGGTCACCCCATGCACCCTCTGCAGAGTTCACCAGGGTTATTCCACAAACCCTTGGCAGAGTCCACCGGTGTGCACAATATCTACCTCCAGGACCATCCTGAGATGATAGAACATGGGGAGTGTCCGGCTCCTTTCTCTCCTGACCATCTGGTTAACCAAACCATCTATCTCCTGTTCCATCTCCCCATGTCCCCTCCAGGGTCAGAGTCTTTGTCCTTCTGAGGTTGAACATTTGGGAAATGACTCATTGCAGGGGATCATAGGGGCCTCTAAGGAACCTTTCTTTCCTACAAGCAACTCTCTTCCCAAGGTGTCTACCTAGAGCCAGGTTCTCCTCACAGATAACCTGAGTGGCAGGCAGCAACGAGTAGCTGGGACTGCCTCTGTCTTGGCAACTCCTGCACTATACCATCTACCCTGAGACTTCCATCCCTAGCCCTCAGCTCAGAGGACACTGTGGGGACCAGTATCCTCACCTCGACTCCCACTAACACGTTCGCCTGTTGGAGAGTTTTAACTCTCCAAGAAAGATACCTAAGGACCTTTCAAAAAAGGCATGTGGAAGAAGCCTACTACTGACAAGGCTTTCATAAATACACACATGCACGTGAAACAGGGAGAGAGGAGAGGGAGGGAGAGAGAGAGAAGAAGGGAGAGAGGGAGAGAGAGAAAAGAAGGGAGAGAGGGAGAAAAGGAAAGGAAGGGAGAGAGGGAAAGGAAGGGAGAGAGGGAGAGAGAGAAAGGAAGGGAGAGAAGGATTGAGAGTGTGTTAAAATGGAGTTACCCTTTAACAGGGCAACAGAGTTTCTACTAGATATGAGAAGCTAACAAATAAAAATCCCAGTGGGTTTATTTTAACAAGTAAAAAATGCCAGTGATGAACTTCTTTTGGACAGTGGGGTTCCAACAACTTCCAAGCACGTAGCCCATTGCCATTGCTCTTGGTTGTCCAAATCCTCCCCATCCCTTTCCCAAATTCATCCCCACTCCTTCTTATATGCCCCCCCTTCTTGGTGTCCTTCTTGTTCAAAACCCTTCAAGACCAATCTGTGCTGTTCAAAAATATTTTTAATGTGTAGTCTTCCGCTGGAGCATGGTTGATTCACCAGACACTACGTTCTTAGAGAAAACTGACTCTTCCTTTCCCAGAGGCTACCAATTGCCAATTGTTCCACAACTCGGGGTGGAACTGTGTGCCCACCTCCCCTCTCCATGATGGGACTTGGCTTTGTGCATGTTATCACAGCTACTCAGAGTTCATGTGTGCAGCTGCCCTGACGTGTCCAGAAGATGTTTCTTTGCGATCATCCGCAGCCTCTGGCAGACAGGCCATCGCTGAGGCCAGATCCATTCAGAGACCACATGAGGAGTTTGGCACGGGCCAGACCTGATTGGCCCATCACTGCTCCCACCTCAGGGCCTAGCCAAGTCCAGCTCAGCTCAGGAGGCAGGTCTGAATAGATAGTCTCCCCTCCTCTCTTATCCATAGCAGCTCTGGAGACTGCAGGACCAAAGCTTATGTATGTCACATCTATAGAATGTATGTTCCAGCATGTCAGAAACTTTGTTAAATATATATATATATATATATATATATATATATATATATATATGAACATACCCAGTACACAAACACAAAATCATGATAAATATTTGTTAAATAAAGATACCTTAGCCTCAGGCTTGAGACCTATAGGACCAAGATGGTCCTGTTAAGGTATGAAAACATAACCTCATTCTCACAAAATAGCCGCTAGAGCTCCAGCTATTTCTTACAAAGTACAAAACAGGAGAATGGGTGAAGGGGCAAAAAAGAAGAGGATTTTGCCTGTAACAGGAAATAAAACTCTTCCCAGAAGCTCCTGGCAGCCTCCCTTCACTGACCAAAACCTGCCAGGCAATGTACTTCTAGCCAGGCTGATTGCTTCCTGAGGAAAAATTGGGGTTCTCTCAGTGAGTGTGGTCGTCTTTGCCCCATGGATCATGCGAACAGCCACATTTCCCAGAGAGTCACCAGCCCATGGTCTTGCATTCTGTTCTCCCTGCCCCTTGCAAATCGCTGCTGGCTTGTGCGAGCTCCGACCCTCAGACTTGAGGATGAGTCCCTGAGAGCATGTGCACCCTGTGTCTGTCATTCTTAGTCTTTGTGAGGAGTGGTCTGGGAGGGAGTACAGATGATCTGAGCGGAGGGAGGGGCGTGCCCATGCCCTTCACGTCCTGTTTGCCCTGCTGTGTTTGGGCTGCCGTGTGGTCACTGCCTCGGCAGTATTCATCCAAACCATTAGTGTGGTTTCTAGTTCTGGAGGGTAGTCCCTCCTTTTTTAAAAAGTGAGACTGATCCAGCTCCTGGTGAGGGTTCTGGCAAAACAGCTGGATGTTGAAGGTGAGCTTTCTGTTGTTGCTGGGTTTGTTTTTGTTCGGTTTTGAGACGGTTCTCATATATCTCAGGCTAGCCTCAAACTCACCCTACAAAGGAAGACGACCTTGAACTTCTGATTCTCCTGCTCCTGTGTACTAGGCACTGGAATTGTAGGCATGTGCCAGCACACCTGGCTTCAGCAATATTGGCGATTGTCTTAGTCAATGTTCTATTGCAGTGAAGAGATACCATGACTACAGCAACTCTTATAAAGGAAAACATTTAATGGGGTGGTGGCTTACAGTTCGGAAATCTAGCACTATCATCATGGTAGGACATGGTGTTGTGTAGGCAGACATGGTGCTGGAGCTGAGAGTCCTACATCTTGACTCGCAGGCAACAGGAAGTGGTCTGTCTCACTGGGTGAAGCTTGACCATAGGAGACCTCAAAGCCCACACCCACCATGGCGTACTTCCTCCAACAAGGCCACACTTCCCATTAGTGCCACTCTCCTTGGGGGCCATTTTCTTTCAAACCACCACAGGGAGCAAACCTAGGGCTTGGTTCGTGTTAGGAAAGCACTCTACCCACTAAGGTACAACCCCAGCCAAGGATGCTCTCTTTACTGAACTCAAAAAATAAGACTGGACAGAATGGCTGTGAAGTTTATGATTTGAGGCAGTTTTTGTTGTTGCTTCTGAACTTTTAGAACATTTTCCCTGCCTGGCCTATTATGGCAAAGGTTGGGTCGGAAGCAAGGCTTATCCATGATCTCGGATGCCAGGCTCCTCATCAAGCCAGGCCTAGCTTGCGATTAGCATGTCTGAAGCTGAAGCCCTTTGGCCTAATCTACAGTCAGAGCAGTAGCTAGGCAGCTTTCCACTCTGCTGCTTAAGACTCGCTAAGCACACCAAAGGAGAACTTCAAAGCAGCCGTCAGGGAACTTCAGAAGCAGAAAATCACTCTCTATGCTGGTGGAGAAAGAAAGAGTTCTGTAAACCACCCAGCAGCACAAGGACGATAATCCAAGTTTGTTTGTTTCTCTCTCTCTCTCTCTCTCTCTCTCTCTCTCTCTCTCTCTCTCTCTCTCCCTCTCTCTCTCTCTCTGTGTGTGTGTGTGTGTGTGTGTGTGTGTGTGTGTGTGTGTGTGCTGCATGATCATGTATATGAGAGTTCATGTGTGATCACTTACATGGAAGCCAAAGGACAGTCTTAGATATTGTTACTCAGATGTTCACTTCGTTTTTTGAGACAGGGTCCCTCAGCTGCCTCGGATTTACCAATTAGACCAAGCTGGCTAGCCAGTGAGCCCAAGAATTCACCTATCTCACCTTATTGGTGCTGGGATTATAGGTGCATGGTACTACCCCTAACTTTTACACGGGTTCTGGGGATTGAACTCAGGTCTGCATTCTTGCACACAAGCACTTTACTGAATCGTCTCTCCAGTTCCCTTTCCTCCGAGTTTTCTCAAGTAGAACCTACTTTGATTCACTCAAAAGCCCCCAAGAAAGAGTCCAGGGTAGCATCTGGAAACACACGGATGAGGTGGGCCATTGTTGGCTTAATGAAAGGTAAAATAGCGTGATGTTTTCAGTGTTTAAACCCTTTCGGTGACTCCCTGCTGTAGATTGAATGTTGCATTCCAACACTAATAACTTGAAGCCCAGCCCCCAGTACAATGGGGTTAAGAAATGAGGTTCCTGGAAGTGATCAGAGTTAGTGATGTCCTGAGTGAGGCACTCAGGATGAGGTTAGCATCCTTATAAGAAGAGGAAATGACAGAGGTAGAAGATGACTGACCACAGGCCAGGAGAAGGTCCTCAACAGGACCAGGCCATGCCAGGACCGTGGTCACGGACATCAGCCTTCACAACCTGCCTAAATGAATGCCTGCCATTTACACCAACCCTCCCCTATCTGTGGCATTTTTTTTTTACGGTAGCCTGAGCAGATAGAGACATGCCCACTTCATGTCTTCTCCATTTCAGGGGTCTGTATCTTCCCACTGAGTCTGAGTTGCCTCCTTCCTAATCAACCCCCTTATTTTCTCTATTCTTCCCATTGGCCATCTTGAAGCGATGTGTACCAGGCATCATTCTACCCCAGGGCCTTTGTACTAGATACTTTTACACCTCAAATACTGTCTAGTAGATCCATAGATAGGCAAATTTCTTTCTTAACATCCCTGGGCCTTTACTGACTATCACCTTCTTGGTGATGTTGTTCCAAAAACCACAATGATCATCCCATCTCCACTCTCCTCCTTCTTGCTCTCTTTCTGTGAAATTCTTATTTTTCTCTCATGTAACCATTTAATTGTTTGGGGATTTTTTTTTTTTTTACTTTTAGGAATGTGGGGGATCAAACTTGGGTTTTATGCATGCTAGGCAAATCTATTTCCTATGCTCCATCATAACCTACATAAATAAGTATTATTATATTTAACGCTTCAAGCCTAGCACATATAACAGTGCTTGTATATAATCAACCCTTGAAAAATTTGGATTAAATGAATGTATTAGTGAATGAGTTCAATCCTAAACTCCCCTACACCTGAGGCTTAGACTTGTGTGTATAGGCCATATGCTCTCCCTAATGCTTTCAGAGTATGAGTTCTCTTCCGCCCACACATTCCCAGGGCTCCCTGCATTGCTCCAGGTCCCAGGTTGAGCAGGCCAGACTCTCACCAGCAGGATGAGAAAGAGGAAGCCAGACTTGGAAAAGCAAAGTAGGAGGAAACCAAGAGAGGCCAGAGGTCACCTCCAATGAGGCCAGCAAGTGTCACTGTTGGTGCAGACAGCACACCGAGTTCTCCTGTGCATCCCAACGGGAGATGGGCATAGCAACGAGCCACTCAGATTTCAGTCAAATGCTCAGAAACCTGTGACTTCCTTCCAGGAAATCTGTCCAATTGGATGGGAGCCTTACCTGGGGATCCAGGCAAATTCAACCCCAAGGGAAGAAAATGAAGCCATATTATGAACGTCTCAGTCCTTGGACAGTCAATTCTAGAAGACATAAAAACGGAGAGCTTCTGAAGTAGTCCATGCCAGGAGTGAAGGGCATGGGGCCAGTTGGAAAAACCCTTCTGCTGGGACCCCATTGCCTTCTGAACAGTACGCAGCCTTGGGCTGAGCAAAGGTGGAAGGGAGCAGGTCCTTGGAACAGCCTGGAAGCTTCCATATCTTCATCACAGAAGCAGGAGAAAAATGGCATCTCTGCCATCAAGATCTCCGGACTCGGGCAGCTTGTCACATGGCTTTTCCTGTTCCTGGTGCCCTACTCTGTCTGAGGAGGAATCTAAATGCACAGGTTTAAATAGTGTTGCTTCGGTGAAAGCTTACCCAGGGTCCAGAGGACTTAACTGTACCTCTAGAGTCGGAATTAACATTGCATTCAGACCTCAAGCCTGCGTGGATTAATTAATTCTGCCTTTAAAGGGGAGAAAGGGAAGCTCTGGTCTTTTGAGAGCCACTATAAACTACTTCTCTTTCTTTTGTCAGTTTTATCAGCCTTTTCTTTAAAGGCTAGTCACAACTTTATTGTTTCTTCTTCCTCTTCCTCTTCTTCTTCCTCTTCCTCTTCTTCTTCTTCTTCTTCTTCTTCTTCTTCTTCTTCTTCTTCTTCTTCTTCTTCTTCTTCTGTTCCCTTTCAAGTGAAAAAGAACTTCTAGTAACAACCCAGGCTTTCTGAACAGTGTGTTCCTGAGAAACCCTGGGCAGCTGACAGACAGTACCCAGCCTGGACTAGAAGCCTGCTCCTATGCTGTGTCTGAACCTTGGAGGTGTGCAAACTGCTGGGGGCACAGATGCTTGGAAAGTGAGTAACAAAAGACTGAAGGGAAAACCTCTTCCAAGACCTCGTCTCTCCTGCAAGTGGTTCCTGCTCCATTTGAGTCCCGTGGGAGTGAAGGCATTAATCACGTTCACAGTAGATGCAGCGTGTCCCACTCCAGGGAGCTTGCGCAGGATCTCCAAGCCCTCCAGACATCTAGTCATTCTGATACTCACGCTGCCTGTGCCGCTCTCCTCCTCCTCCCAGGCACAATCCATTGCTAGCTCCCTTTTCGAAGCAAGAAGACCTAGCCAGTCTTTTTCATAGGTCACCGAAACATAATGAAATCCAGGCATGGTAGCCCTGTTTATAATCCTAGCACTCAGGAGGCAAAAGAAGATCCCTAGTTTCAGGCCAGTCATGACTACATAGCAAGACCTGTTGAAGGGTGGAGCACTTCAGAGGCCCCTGGTTACTTCTCTGTCCTCACTTGGCAAGAACTGTATGTTCAAAGTCCAATATCCATGATACTAGTCAAATTCTTTCCCTACCCACTAGACTCAGCTTGAGCCCAGGGAATGTGCTTCTTGCCTCTTTGAAGCAACCAGACTCGTCACACACAGTCCCTAGCTTTGGTCTCTGTCCAGCAGCCAGGACTGCAGAGTACTCTCTAAGCACTTTTCCATCACTGCCCTCCTGTCCGGCCATGGCGGAGAGTGGTCTTCGTAGGGGCTGCACATTGCCCACCTTCTCTGGGTACCTTCCAAGCTGCTGCATCTCCTGGGGTGGGATCTGCAGGCAACTTCATCTCCTTAATGATGTTTCCTCTCTTCTGTACCCCGGGATTGCAGCCTTCTCCTCTTTCTTCATTTTCTTTTGAGCAAGCTGGAGCCAGTTCCCAAGCACTGTATCTCTGTTGTAACTCTGCACGGCTTTTCAAGGTGGATTTTATGGTTATTCACAGCAGAGAAAGCTCGGAGCTGTTTTCTCTCCCAGCCCCCCTCTCCCCCAAGAGCCGGCTTGACAAAGTAATTCCCAACCACCCAGGCTCCTCCCAGCAGGGAGAACATCACAGGTTCAGATAGAACACAATAAAAACAGCAGCTTGTTTTCACCACAGTAGCTTTGTAGCAAATAGTGTCTTCTTGCATTGAATTGATCAGGGCTGTCTGTTGATTCCTAAGGCCTTGGCCAAGCTGCCATTAAGGAACCCCTGCTGCTCTTCTGTCTTCTTATCTAATTATTCCAGAGCTCCTTAAGGCAAAGTGAGGCACAGCCACCCAGTCCTCCACCAGGAGATGAAGAAGGGAAGTCACTTTGCTCTACAAAGCTAGAGGCAGAATTGAGCTAATGGCCTTCTGTGGTCTACCAAACCAATCCCCATAGGCCTCTGCAGCAAGCTGACTTTGGTCCCTTATACCAGACACACCAGTTTTCCTAACTCCCACTAAAAAACTCCCGAAAGCATTCTATGAGCCCATCCTAGTACAAGTGACAGGGCCAGGTGCCTGTCCTTGAGGCTGGCCTGCTAAGGATCATGTGCCAGGTAAAGCCAAGCTTAGGAAATTTCGAAGGCCGGGACAGAGTGACTGGGCTATTGTGAAGGCAGGGCAAGGTTAAGTTCCAGAGCACACTTACTTAAGTGGAGGGCTCCTAATATTCCCTTGAGAGGTCACTGGAGGTAACCCTCTTCCTCCTTTTGTTACAATCCCAACAGTTATCCCTCATTACTAAAGACAAATCAACCACTGTCGTCTGAATGAATCCAGTGAACATCTCAATCCTGTGGACCAAAAAATAAACATTAGTGTCAATGCTTTGTTGGCTAACATCTATATCATTAGAACCCCAAAGATGTTATAGAATAAAATCAGTGCTTACACCTAGACTGTTTTATCCAAGACAGGGCCTCGTGCAGCCCAGGCTGGAATTGAACTCACTGTGCAGCTGAGGACCACTTTGAACTTTCCAGTGAACTTGCCTCTGTCTCTCAAGTACTGTGACTGTAGACATATACCACCACACTCAGTCTATGCAGTGCTGGGGCATCAGCCCAGGACATCATGCATGGTAGGCAATCACTCTACCAACTGAGCTGCACGCCTACATCAGGGCTTTAAATTACTAAACATTTAAATGAGATCCTGATGGCCTTCCTACAGTAAATCTCAGCGGAACTGGCAGCAGTCTCTAACAGACATGGAGAATCAGTATGTTGTCTGGGCTCTAAGATGGCTTCCTAGAAATGTGGAACTTTTCAGGCAGTGTCTTAGGGTTTCTACTGCTGTAATAAAACATTGTGACCCAAGGCAACTTGGGAAGGAAAGGGTTCATTTCCCTTACATGTCCACATCACACTCCATCACCACAGGCAGTCAGGATAAGAACTTAAGGCTGACTGACACCTGGAGGCTGGACTAAAACTGGAGCCATGGAGGGGTGCTTCTTACTGGCTTGCTCCTCATGGCTGACTCTCTTCTAGCACCCAGGACCACCAGCCCAGGAGTGGTATTGCCCATATTGAGCTAGGCCCTCCATCAGTCAAGAAAATGCACCACAGGCCAGTCTAGTAGAGGCATTTTCTCTGGTGAGGTTTCCTCTTCCACAGTGACACCAACTTGTGTCAGGTTGACATAACGCTAGCCAGTAATGGTGAAAACTGAGATCTGATTGACACATGGCAAGCAAAATGTGAGTCAAGGATTTCTGGAGGAGAGATTATAGGAAGGTCCCCCATGGAGGTTTGGTTTGAGACCCTAAGAGTAGGGGTCTTTGGGGGATCACTGACTGATCCCAAGTGCCCAGCTCATAGCAGATGTTCATAAACACCAAGAGAAGGAATAAAATGTGGATATAATGAGGACAGACTCCTCAAGCTTCATCTCTCTTGGGGCTTATGGAGTCCCACCTACATTCCATCATCCCTAATGACCCATTCTAGAGCAGGATGTTGGCATAACTTGGACTCCTCTGCTTCTCTTCCTACATTCCTTTCCCTGGAAGGAAACTTCTGGGTTGCATGTGTATATCAACAAGCTGTGTGAGTGCCTTCATTCTGTTATAAATGTGAAACATGTCACCGTCTCATAAGGTGTGCTTGGTTCTCTTCGTCGTCGTAAACAGATGAAGACTTGAGGCACCTCATGCTCCGGTGGAGAGATGACAATGAAGTGCAGATCCCAGCATGCACTAATGGACACACGGCCCTGAACTTCTCTGTAATGCGATAAGAAGTGGCTGATGGTGAACACCATCAGGATAACATAGGCTTTCAACGGCATGTGAGTTAATGTTCTTAACAAGAAGGATAATTAGTTCCCCCAAACATTTACACTTTATTTCTAACACTCATTACTTATTATATTTTGTCTTATTTGTGGCCTTTGGTAAATGGTTTGCATTTAACAAGTTGTTTGGCTCTCACAACTCTTGTATTTCATACTCAGGGAGTCAAAGCAACACTCTAGATCAAAGTGAAACACTTTAATTAAATACCCATGAAATTCCCCTCAAGGAAATAATTGTGCCCAAAAGAATAGTTAACAGATTTTCCTGTTGTTCTTCTCAGCTCTTGACACTGCCCTGTTTGGTCACTATCCTATTGGAAGCTCTCCAGAGCCCAGTGGCATCTGCCCCCTCTGGTACCGCTAAGGTGGGGATCACCAAGGCTGTTCTCAAATTACCTTGGAAGCATCCTCTAGATGAGGAATTCCCTGGAGACACCAATCCAGTATGCGAATGGTAGAGCCTAAGTCTGAATCCAGGAAAAACTCCCTAGTGCTTGTGGTGGAAGTCGGTACCCAGGAACAAATACATCACCGAACTCTCCCAGAAGAGCCTGAGCAAGGCTGTCATACATGGTGGTGTTCTCTCCAGAGGGGGCATGGACTCGGTGGGGGGGGGGTAAAGGAGAAGATCTGAGCATTGCTGGCTATTAGTCAGCATTCTATCACCATAACAAGTATCCAAGAAAAAACAATTAAGGAAGGTGTACACAGCTCGTGACTTCAGAGGTTTCCATGGTTACATTTTTACCATTGCTTTGGAGCCGTGCTGAGGCAGAGCACCAGGGTAGGAAGCACGTGGCAGAATTAAGCTGTTTTATGGTGGCCAGGAAGCAACAAGAGAGACAGGAAGAGGCAGTCCCGATATCCACTTCCAGGGCATTGCTCTGTGACTGATTTCATTTAGGCTGCCCCTTCAAAAGGCTCTCTCATCTCTCAACAGCACCATAGACTGGGACCAGGCCTTTAACACGAGAACTTAGGGGAGGCATACAAGAGCCACCCACAGCACTGATGAATCCTGAACACTTGATATAGATGCTACAGGGTGGGGTTTCAATGCGGCTCGTGTATTTCAACACTTGGGCCCCAGCTGGCAATGCTGTCTTGGAAGGTTGTAGAGCTGTTGGAGAAAGTGGATCACTGAGGATCAGGCCTTGAGAGTTGCAGCCCAGGCCTGCTTCTGGTTGAGCCCTCAGCTACCTCATTGGTGATGTAATATAACCTCATCTACCTCACGCTCCCACAGCCTCAGCCACTCCTGACCCCAAACCTTCCCTATTGCGATGGATCATGAGCCCAAATAAATCTTTTCTCTTGGAAGTTGCTCCTTGTCAGGTATTTGGTCACTGAGAAACCCAGACAAAAATCCCTCATGAAAGTAACCCATCCAGGAAAGCCCTTGTTAGCTCCATCCTCCATTTTCTTGACAGGGCTTGTATGATGCAAGAACACAGCAGGTGAATAAAGTTCGTGTGAACAAGTGAACCGACCTTATGCTGATCACTTTACACACAGTACTCATTTAAACCAAATAAAGAAGGTGCTATCACCCCAGTAGACATATTACATACCCTATTTAGGAGGTTAAGGAGGTACTCACTAGCCAGGAACTGACTAACAAGAAGCTTGAACTCAAGTTTGTTGAGCTCCAAAGTCCCTGTGAGGTGCACAGTCCACATCAGTCAGGAAGACAGGCCGCAGTGGGTTGAGCTTACGCTAGTTCCTGCCTTCCACATGCCCATCCTGCTGGGGTCATCGAAAACCTCCAGCCTACACTCACTTCCTCAAAGACCCATCCTGACTCTGTCTCCATCAGAAGGTGGATTCCAGAATGCATTGCCTGTCTGCATTAGGATTCTGCAGACAATACACCTATCCAAATAATAAGAGAATCTTCACTTGTCCGTTTTCTTCCCAGGCCCTCACAAGATAAAGCTACCTGTAAGATTCATTCTTGGAACCCCTGTATATTTAGATGAAGTCCCTTACAAGCCAGCTGGTCACTGTTAATTCTCTTCCCAGGCTCTTCAGTCTCTGTATCCACATTGTTCTCCCCTGGTAAGATTCTACGTATGTTCTGGATTACCTTGAGTTTCCCTTGGCTTATCATCCCTGATGACTCTTCCGGCTTTAAGAATTGCCCTATCCTCCAGACACTCCTCTTTCTGGCCCAGTGTGATCTGGCAGATGTTCTGACACCTCCCAATAGTGATCTAGGCTGGCAAGCCAGCCTTCAATGCATGGGCTGGGAGGCATTCGGTATCCCAACTATAGCAATGTCAAAGTTAAGCAACCTTTAAAGAGGTCCCATCATGTACAGATTCTGGTCCTGACTCCACAAAAGAACATTTTATTTTATTTTATTTTATTTTATTTTATTTTATTTTATTTTATTTTATTTTATTTTATTTTATTTTATTTTTGCCTTTTCATGACCTAGATTCTGCCTTCACTGGTCTCATATCTGGCAAGCCCCTGTTTCCATGAATTGTCCCCTGCCTATAATGGCCTCCATGCTATTTAATGGCTATAACCCCATTTGACTCATCTTCTGCACTTTAGTTCAGATGTCACCTCCTCTAGAAAGCCTCAGGTGGAACCTACCCCCCACCCCAATATCCTCACAGCGCCCTTAGCATATTGTGCTGAAGTTCGAAGCCCCTCAAGGGCAGGGCCAAGTGGATCACCACCTGACACACAATGAGTGTTCCAGAAGGAGTGCAGATCACATTGCAGAGCTTGGTGGAATCTCCATCAGACAGGGGTCTGCTCTCCTCCCTACTGACGATGAGTATAGTGTTCTGAGATTGAGCACCATCACCTCATTACGTCATGGACCAGGTGTCAGCAGATGTGAGGTTGTGTGACTGTGCAGAAGGAGCATCGGACCGTGTAGGAGCTACATAAAGCAGCTTGTCCTCTTAGCTCCCAGGATTTCCTCCTCACCAATTCCTGTGCTCAAACCAAGCCCAGAGAGACCCTGAGCCACATCCTCTACACAAGCCAGAGCAGATGGCTCCCTCTGACCCAGATCACATACCCAGAAAGTGATCATGACTACTCACAGAGGACTATGAAGGCAGAGCTGCTGGGTAAGCATGCTTCCTACATGAGAAACAAATTTAAAATAAGTTCTGTCCCAAATTGGGTTGGGAGACTCATTTTCATACATGAGTAATAATAGCACATCAATATGGCACCTTGCTGGGTAAGTGTGCCCCATTTTTTTGCATAGATAAGTGAGAACTTCAAAGGATGTCTCCTAAAACTCCAGCCTTTCTCAGGTTGTCACTTCTGTGCCTGGTCCTGAGGAGAAAGGGTGATGGTGAGAGAGAGAGAGACTTTCCATGCCTCTATGACACTCTCTCTTCAGTGATGTGGTTTCGGAACCATAAAGGCACATTGTATTTCCAAGGCTTGTGAGATCTTATTTCTTTGTAAATTGGATTAAGCTCTTTACTGTGTGTTACCGATATTAAAAAAGAATGAATTCACATCTTGCAAACACAGCAAAAAAGCAATCACTCCCATGGCAAAGAAGTCATTGGCCAGCATCCACAAGAAACCAATTTTAACTTTCAAGCCCAGTCAGCAGGCAGGCACGCTGGCTGATGGCAGGGTCAGCCCTAGGCAACACTGTGAGCTACATGATATGAGCTGTCAGCATCCCCGTCATCCCCTCCCGCCCTCCTTCCTTCCCATCGCCTTTCACTGCCTCTTTAACCCACCCTCCTCCCAGTCACTCCACCCTCCTCCCAGTCACTACACCCTCCTCCCAGTCACTCCACCCTCCTCCCAGTCACTACACCCTCCTCCCAGTCACTACACCCTCCTCCCAGTCACTACACCCTCCTCTCAGTCACTCCACCCTCCTCCCAGTCACTACACCCTCCTCCCAGTCACTACACCCTCCTCCCAGTCACTACAACCATCTGAAAAAACAAAAAAGCCTGCACACATGTCCACACGAAGGCCAGGTACACAGTGGCATAATGTCCTGGTGGATAATGATTTACAAAGTGACATGCAAGAAAGTGGTACTGTGCAGGGACTCGGTGGTAGAGTGTCCAGCAGATCTGCAGCTCTGGGTTCCATCCTCAGAACTGGGAAACGAGGAGGAGAAGCAAGAGAAGGAAGAGGAGAAGGGAAGGGATATAATAACCTACATGCAGTTGTCTCTACATTGCAAGGTTCTCTTGCTTCTGTGACTCGGGGACTATTATTAAGATCTAATCCCCATCCCCCACTACTCCAATTTCTTTACATTTCAGAAGAGGGCACTAATAGTAAGTATGTCAGTCAGTTTTCCTGACATAAACATACCTGAGGTAATAAATGTAAGATATGTTTATTTGGGCTCACAGTTTGGAGGGTTTTAGTCCTTGGTCACTTGGCACCGTTACTTTGGGGCCTGTGATGGCTCAGCACATCATGATGGAAACATGATCCCCTTAGATGCCATGTCCTCACTAATGTAAGTTTTTCCCACTAAGTCCTATATCCTAAAGGCTCCACCCACCCCAACAGCACCATAGTCTGAAAGCCAAGCCTTTAGCTCATGGGTCATTCCAGATTCAAGCTATAGCAGTAGAGAATGGAACGGCGGGCGCAGAGAGACATGAAGGTTAGAACTTTCAGGCTTTGGGGCAGTTCTTTGCATTGCACTTTGCCATGACAGTAAGATGTTTTGGCCCCTTTACATGTGTTAAATGGTTGGGGTCAGTACAAGGTAAAGGACAATGAACTATTGGTATGGCACTCCTGTAATCTAAATGTCCATATTAAGAGAAAAATTAAATAGCATGCATTGATTAAAAGAATAAGGTAGATCTATATGTTCCGGCATGAAAAGTTGTTTATGGAAAAGAGTAAGCCACAGGATAATATATCCAGTATAGAATCTCACAAATACAGCTCATGTTCATGTACACATGCACATCATACACACACACACACACACACACACACACACACACACGCACACATGCACGCATGCACACACACACACTTTTAAAAAGGAATAATTATGGATAAGGGAGGGGTGAGATTACAGAAATAAGAAATTAAAGGGAATTTTCATTATTTGTTCTGTAGACTTCTGTACTGTTTTTCCTTGGGTTCACAAGAAAAATATGTTGGTCTTTTGTTTTCTATTTTCTTTTTGTTCTAACAAAAATAGGAAAGATATTTCTACTTCAAGATAAATGGCTACATGAATCCCCCAGTGATTGGATATTTAAAGAAGGCAGTATGGAATAATGTCCCAAGTTAATATCCATATAAGAGTAGGCACAAAGGTGGATCTATGGCTCTAGCCAGCTGAGCACTAAAATATCCTGAAAATGACCTCTGCACTCTGAACCTGGATGGAAAATTCCAGCTGAGCACAGAGTGCTTGCTTATATTGTATCTGACTGGAATGCCAGACTCCAATTGAGCCTCCTAATAAAATTCACCTCAAGCATCAAGAAAAGAAAATATTTTGCACATCTTGCTGTGGCACCTGGGATAAACACACACACGCACAGTTACCTGACTAATGAGCTTGCTTGAAGATGGTTTTCCTAAGGAGCCTGGAGGAAGGTGATCACAGACAGTGTATTTTTGCTCATGAAAATGCTGTCTTGTTCAATCAAATGCACAGAAGTGGCAACTTTAGCTTGAGCTTGTCTAGTTATCCCCTGCCTCGAGTGTAGGTGAAGATCCTGGATGGCAATCTGTCTTAGTTACTTTTCTATTGCCATGACGAAACACCATGACCAAGACTATTAATAAAGGAATCATTTGATTTGGGGCTCATGGTTCAAGGGGGTTAGAGTCCATGACCATCATGGCAGGGAGCATGGCATCAGGTAGGCAGACATGGCCCTGGAGCAGTAGCTGAGAGCTCACATCTGACCCACAAGTAGAAGGCAGAGAGAGGGAGACAGCTGATTTGGAATGGCATGGGCCTTTGAAACCTCAAAGCCCATCTGTAGTGACACACTTCCTCCAACAAGTCAACACCTCTGAATCCTTCCCACACAGTTCCATCGACTTCAGCTCAAGCTCTCAAATACGTAAACCTCTGGAGGCATTCTCATTCAAACCACAGCCCTCCAGTGCAGCCTGCTAATTTTGCTACCTACATTGATTGCATTTCGGTCCCCAGTCGCCTCCTCTGATGGTATCCCCAGGCTGTCTCCAGGCAGCTGCTTCTGTTCCTCAGGGATGGTATAATGCCTGGACCAGAATCCCCTTGCTTTTTTTCTCCTAACCTCCTTCCAAGACGACAGGCCCCAGTGGGACCAAACTGCTATCCCTAAGGGAAAATCATTTCCATTTCCTAACAATCCAGTCAGTGTTATGGCTCTGGGTAACCACTAATTGGAAGACTGAGTGTCATATTGGCAAAACTCCATCCTGGGCAGATAGAGACCCAGTAGTGAGAATAATGGCAAGATGGGAGTAATGACTACTCACATCTGTAATCCCAGTGTGCTTGGAAGTGTGAGGCAAGAAGACTGAGATTAACTTAGATTCCATACACAAAGAGTTCTAGGCTAACCTGGGCTACAGTATAAGACACTGTCTGAAAAAAACAAACAAACAAAAACAATAGCAGGATTGGGGAGATGGCTCAATATTTAGAGCACTTTCCTGCAAATGCAAGGGCCCAAGTTTGGCTCCCCAGAACCCACATAAAATTAAACACACCAGTGCACATCTGCAATCCCAGCACTCCTCTGGAAAGATAGACAGCAGAGTCAGGAGAATCCCAGGAGCGGCAGGACAATGGGCTGGGCAAACTCCACGTCAAACAAGAAGAAACCCTGTCCTAGACAAGGTGGAAGGTAGAGACTGACAGTAGAATTCTCCTCTGACCTCCACACATGTGCAGTGGCACACGTGCACCTCTCCTCACACACATAAACATGCATGCACAAACAGCAGCAGTGCAACACAAGGAACAATTGCAAAGGATGCAGGGAGGATGGGGGGAGAGGTCTGCTGGTGATGCACGCAACTGCACTCTGAATTGTCTGTGGAGACTGGCAAGCAATGGAAGAAACAACCAGAAGTTGATTTGTCTGTATTACCTACACACACACACACACACACACACACACACACACACACACACACACGCACGCGCGCGCACACACACTATCATGGGGTCCTTAGAGTAAGTAGTCCCTAATCCTGTTTGAATGATGCCCTTATATCAAGAAGAAGTTTGGACTCAGACGTGTACAGACCATGTGGAAACTCAAGAAGACAGCTATCTACAGGCCAAGGAGAGAGGCCTAAAACAGAGCCTTCCTTTACAGCCCTCAGGAGGTAGCAACACTGTCAACACTTCTCCTGTCCCTTTGGGCCTTCATGACTTTGAGTGAATCCCTAAGGTTTAGACCACACGATCTGTGATGTGTTCTTACAGCGCCCTTGTAAACCGAAACAGCCACTCATGACTTACAAGGGGGTGGGGCTGCTGCCATGAATCTGCGTGACCTGACTCCCCTTCCAAGTGTGGCTTGACATTCCCTTCTGGATCCCCTCTGGTTGACCCAGACCCAAGGCAACCAGACTACAGCTCCATGTGATTCCCTTCATGGTGGTTTGCATTTCTCCTCTTCAATATCCAGTCTTCCCTGCAGCCTTAGGAAGACAAAGAAGGACAGAGGGATAGCAGATTTCTGGTGGAGTGGGGATTAATGAGAAGTCAGGAGGTGGAGTCAGGATAGCACTCTTCTCTTAGGGGTGCTCCTTCCTCAAACTTGTGTTTCTCTGTGCTCACTGCTTAAGCAGACACAGTCAACCCACCATGGCAGCAGAGACAACAGGAGGGAAGAGCTGTCCAGGACTGGAGGCTGGATGCCACTGACCTCTGCTTCTAAACATGGAACAGAAGCAGACAGTATCCTTGAGGCAGAAAGAGAAAGACACTTGTCCAAGAATGCGCGCACACACACACACACACACACACACACACACACACACACACACATCCCATCACATCTTCTCTAACATCCCCATACTTGCATTGCACAGCTCTCAAGTCCAACCTTCCTGGGTAAAACTGGCCCTAGGATGGATGATGGAATCATTTGGGTCTGGTATACCTTTGATATCTTTCTTATTTTCTTAAAAGAAACATTACAGAGCTGAACATCTAAAATGGTTCTGGATTCACACCCACTGTCTGTGGAACAGCTTGAGGCTGACAAGATTAGCTCGCTGGAACACTCTGGGATCCGTTCAGCCTAAGCTGCTGCCCACACACCAGCCATGTTCACAGAGGCTGCTTGCCACAAGCAGCAGCTCACTTCATCTCCCCCATCCTGGCACTTGGAATTGGTTCCTGCTGTCTTACCTGGTCTTGAGGACAATGGCTTCCAGCCTTACCTATTCCTCACTCCCAGCTTTCAGGATATGGCCAAGGTGATTTCTCAGACTCTCCAGAAGAGTCCTAGGAGTCACACTTCTGTCCTTCTGCCTGCCCAGGACTAATCAATCACCTGTGATTTTACAGGTCCTAGCATAGCAAGCTGCTGGGCAAGCTTCCTTGCCCACACCAGTTCACTCTCTCTTCTGTCCCTTCTTTCAGCAATATCCAAGGGAGGCAGACAGAATGGGCCTTAAGTAACACATTTCCCCTTGGCTCCCAGAACAAGTGTCTCCTAAGACCTGCAAGTCACATGGACCTGTGTAGATGTACACCCCAAGGATGCGCTTCTGGGCACCTGTCCAGAGCTGAGAGTTCAAAAGATGAGAGAAATGCTATCCTGCCCACCCCAAGCAAGTCCTGCCTCAGTTACCTGGTCAGACATTACATGAGCAACTGGCAATAACTGTCTAATCTCTTCCCAGAGATTTCAACTACCTCCGAACTGTTGTGGCTAATAAAAAACCAAGGAGATTCACAAGACATTCCAGGTGCATCCGAACACTTTGGGGGATTGTGCAGCCTGCAGGCAGACGAAACTTAACTCAAATAAACATAAGGTAATATGTGTTGGCAAAAGCAATCTGAAGTGGGAGTGTACATCTGTGCACTCCAAATTGGCTGCCGCCTCTAAGGATGGAGACTAGGGAATAGCTCAGAATGGATGAAGTGGGCAGAGCAGCTAAGCAACATCCCAGAATAACCACCCCTCAACAAGGCAAATGAGATCTCATTTCACACGGACCCCATCAGTGGCCCAAGATGAGGCATATGACTGACTCTGTGGCACCACTTTCTGCTCTGAGGTGTGGGGAGATAGCAAGAAATGGTCTCCAGATTTAGGGGTCCCCTGTGAGCCAGGAAGGTGCGGTCGTGTTCCCAATGGGGTAATTAGAAGAATGTGTCTGTGTTTGTTCTTTGATACCAAGTCCTTGAAAGTACCACGCTCCCTCCATCTGCTGTCTAAGTCCCAGGGCTACGTTTATACAAAGAGCTGACTTCTGAACTACGGTAGCCCTTGACTTCAGTCAATTCCCTACTTTCTTACAGAAAAATGATTGAAAAGCTGTGTGATGGTGTCTTATATGCATGTGCTTTGAAAACATTTTAGTTTCCAGGATTGGGGGGGGGCTGTTTATTCTCCTATACCCACACTCAAACACATGTGCACATATGATATATATTCATGTACAGCATACTTATACACATACAAATAAGTGTGTGTGTGTGTGTGTGTGTGTGTGTGTGTGTGTGCATGTGTGCATAATTGTGACTCCTGTGGCTGTGTCTCCATCCGGTGACAGGTAAGCACCTTCACTGACCTTTTAGAGGTAGCAGCCTTGTAGGGCAGGAGGAGACGAGCACATGCCTGGCAATCATACTTCTGCACTGGCCATGGGTCTCACCTCCAAGCCTCTTTGGAAAGTCATAGAGAGGTAGTTTACTCCCAAGTCTTCCAGCCTTCCTAGAGAGGTGCTGATACCTTGAAATGGGGGAAACAAAAAATGCTCTGTCCTGCCCCTCTTGCCTCACAGTACCAAGAGCTAAACATGGCCTTGGACAGCACAGCAATTCCCTTCTCCACAATACACTGTAAAGAGGCATGGTTCTATGGGAGGCTGAAGTGAAAGAGGTTGGATCTGGAATGTTCTACCTCCTAGAAAATGACGCAAGAATTCCAAAGTCCAACTGTCTAAAGGCTGAGAAGAAAGGAAGCCATTGCCACGACCCCTCCACCCGCTGCAGGAACCAGCCAGGTCCACTTGACTTTGCGTCATGCTTGGCTTGTTAGTACAGAAGAACAAATAGCACAAGGCGCAGTTCGCAGACAGGGGTCAGTAGGTCGTGTGCAAAGCTTCTGGTGGCATGAAAGGCAGTCGCTGAAGACTAGGGACACGTCCCCAGTCCTGGAGACCTGAAGTCATCTCTCCTTTTCTAGACACCCATTGTACCCAGGATTCCGCACTCCTAAGCCTTCTGGCAACAAACGCCATTTCCCCCACAATGTCTGCCACCCTAACGCCATTGTATCTTTACGCAACAATGCTTGTGTGCAACAAGTATTCTAGCTCTGGGGGTGTAGCTCAGTGACGGAACACTTGCCCAGCATGCACCAAGTTCCAGATTCCATCTCCAACAAGAGCACGGAGCACGCCAGACAATTTCAGGTGGCTCAGATACTTTCATTTCAAATAAAACAGGGACTAGGTTCATTCATTAATATATTAAATATTTCTCTTTTCCTGTGTATGAGATGCTGTGTTAGGCAGGGTCTGAAATAAGGTAAAGGTTTAGAAGCTGAGTAGAAAAGAGGAAGTGCACCACATCCTCCGTGTTATCAGAGCGACAAAGCAGATCAAATGCTCAGAGCAGTTTGCCTTGGCACTGGCCACAGGAATTTACCTGTGACATCTTCATAAGGACACCTACAAGGACTTGATCAGCTCTTCTGGAACTGACTGTGCACACCATTCCCCGGCAATATGGCTAGGAGGTCTGTGGTGAAGCCTGAGTACTCACAGTCTAACTAGTTCCTCAGACCGTGTGTGTAGAGAAAGGCTCTAGCCCACCTCACCCTTCACTGCGTTGTATCTCAGAAAGGGCAATTAAATCCCCGCAGTCACCCAGTGGCTAATGGGACCCCCTCACAGTCAGCGCTCAGCCAGCTGGTCACACCCAGCAAATTTTAAGTTTACTATTACTATTATTATGATGATGATGATGTTAAAGTTTTAGAATATTTACGTGAAGAGCAGAGTAAAAATATTTATTTAATTTCTTCTAAATTTTTTTTCTAAGTCTAGCTTTTCGTGTTGTTAGGTGGCTATAAACTCAAGAGGGTTTCCAAGAAATACCTGGAAAGCTAGGTTGTCATCAGAATATAGGGCCATCTGCTAGAGCAGACACTGTCCTCCTCCCGTGAGCTGAGAGACTTGGAAAGATTGACCCCAATTAAGAAGACGAGGGAGCAGGCAGGATGAGGCGGGAAGAAGGGACTTTTGGGATGATGAGATGAGAGCGTCTAAAGCCACTGACTCAGGAGGAAAGTCGGAGAGCTGGCAACAGACACTGCTTGCCTCTGGCTCCCTTCCCTCCCCGCAGACTGATACGGGTGAGCTACTGTCTCCAACTGTCTGCGGTGTCTCCCCTCAGATCACCCCGTCTAACAGTGTCCTTCTGCACTTGCCGGGACTCACTGTCCCCTTTAGTTTGTTTCGCTGAATTTACCACCAGCAACGACCCAGTAGAAGGAAAGACAGTAGAGGACACAACCACCACAAAGCCCCCAGGCAGGAACAGCTGCTACAATGTAACCAGTAAGGGCAAGAGTGTCCAAAGAAGCCATTAGAGAGGACACCGTGAGGCGGGCCCTGGTGAGCGCTTGGGATTCTGCACCCGTCATCAGCATGGCAACCACAGATATTCAGCAGCGCTCACTGAGAAGCCTGGTGTTTCTCACTGCCCGGTGGTGCGTGAAGAAGGGCAGCTGCCCTTCATGGTCTCGGTCTGGGGCCTGAGCTGCAGAATGCAGGCACAGCAGTTTGCAATAGCGGCAAGTAAGGAGAGCCAACCCAATGGCACGGGTGCCTGCCAATCTTCTATAGAAGTCAGAGACCACGCCCATCCCATGACCAAAGCACATCAGTGACTCATCAAGGTCAAGAGGCAGAAAGTAGGACAGTGCTGCCATGAGGCTGTGGCAGGGTATTAGGATTACAACAGTGAGGACAGGAATCCGCTCTGCCGCAGGCTGTGATGGGGAGCCGCTGCAAACCGGACAAGGAATGGGAGCCGAGGAGGCTCACAACTAGACACATTTTTTTCCCCACATTCTACCTGGCCATTGTGCAAATAATAGCTTATGAGTTCAGGTTAGAAGCAGAGAGACCCTGAAAGAATACAGCCAATGGTCAACACTAGCTCATGAGACCTTCTAAGAAACTAAGATGAGCAAAAGGCTTTGGGTCCATCTTAAAGAACAGTACAGGAAACCATCGTCCAGGCACCAAGCCTTGAAGAGAAGGGAGAACACACTCAGTGTGAATTCCCAGAGGACTCTCACAAACAGGTAGACAGAAAACAGAAAAGAAAGCAAGAGGTCTTCCTGCAGGGCTGAAGAGTTGTCAAAGGTCCCTGTGGACATCGTGAGAGTGGAAATGACCATGTGCTCCAGATGTGAACATAAAGATCCCTGGCAAGGCCACTGTGTGCGCTGCTTTCAGAACGGAGGCTGAGAGGAAGGAGGACAAGGCATGCCTTGTCTCAGCTGCCACAAGACGGCAGGATGGTGAGCCAAGAGCAGCTGGCTGGCTTCACAGCTTCCAGAAAGCATGAAAAGGGCTTCCCATCCCACCCCATCCTGTTCCACTCCGGCTCTGTGTTTGACACGCCTCATCCCAGATCTCCCAACAGGGCTGGCAGAATGAGATGCTTTGAGAAGGCAGCATGTTGGAAAGACCTCTTTATAAAAGGAGCACACTGTAGCCAGGGGTAGTTCTCTGGGGGAGGGGCAGGATGAACGTGCTCTCTGTTAGTGGGTGTGGGGCAGAAACTGTGGTCCAAGGATACCTGATCTGAGCAGGCTTAGGCTTCATTGGGATTCAGATCTTAGGTGTTCCCCAAAGGCCAATACACTAAAGGACTTGAAAGCCAGCCGGTGGTGCTGTGGGAACTTTCAGGAGGTGGGACCTCATGGGAGGATGTTAAGCTATTTCCCCTTCCTAGTCCCTCTCCTTCCTCTTTCTTCTTTTCCTTTTCCTGGCCCCCGTGAGGTAAACACACCTTCATCAGACAGTCACACCATTGTACACTACACTATCATAAGACCAAAGCAACTGGGCCAAGCCACCTGAGTCTGAAACATTTCCTTCTTTTAAGTTGACCTACTCCACCTCCTGCATATGGACTGGAGGCTCCTCTGAGTCCTGAATGTGAAGACAAAACTAACCAGAGGTCAGCTGGGCAAGTAGCAGTTCTTGCACACACCCTCCTCTCAAGCACCATGGAGGATTAGACAAAGTTAGCATTCTGGGGCCTAAGTTGTTCAAAATTTCAAATGAGTATAAATAGGTTGGGGCAGAGAGGAGAAAAAGAAGGAGGAGGAGGAGGAGGAGGAGGAGGAGGAGGAGGAGGAGGAGGAGGAAGAGGAGGAGGAGGAGAACCAGAAAAGAAAAATGAGCCATGGCTCTGATCAGGTTGGATAGCTTCCACACTTTCACATCTTCAGATTGTTGTCTGGACCAGGCTTCCTATTATTGTTCTCTCTTCTTACGAAATTCTATGATCCATTAAAGAGCACCTTGTAAGAAACTCTCCAAAATGTCAAAAAAACAAAACCAAGAAACTGAAGGCATCTGTTGAATGAAGAAAGAAATAGAAGAGACATTGTTTGAATATTTTGCCCTTTTCCTAGGAAGATGTGTGCCCTTGAAGGGACAGGTTGGAGCATTCAATAAAATCGTGGTAAATGCACTGAATGTTCTTGTCTGACAAAATAGATATCAATAAATCATCTAGACAGGATGTGACCCACCAAAGAATTTCAGATGAATTCATGGGTGGAACTGCGGAGCCATCATCTATGATGAGACCAGTTGTTGCAACAGCTGCAGAGCCAGGGGACAGGCAGGAGCCAATGTCAGCCTCACTCTAGCCTACAGAGGGGGTGAGGAGACCACCAGCTGGCTGTCCCTCCTGTTCAGACTAGCCAAGCTTCTGAAACCTTTAAATAAAAATACAGAACTGCAGAACCCAGAGAGACAAAAGTAGACCATTGATGTCTATAGGATTGGCAAAGAAGGATACAGCGGACAACATTAAAAAAAAAAAAAAAGATGCACACTGTATAACCCAGTAAACTAAGAAAATGATGGCGACCTAGAGCAGCTAGTGATTGCCAGGCTGGGAATGAGAAGAGCAGAGTGTGCTGCAGAGGGGTGGCACGACAGAGCTTTCAGTTGAGGGCATAGTTATGTATCTTGACTTCAATGGTGGTTACATGAACCAAAACACATGATCAAATTATATTAAGTTGCAAACACTCATACAATTGAATATATTTATAGCTGGAGAAACTTCAACCATCACCCTGGATAGCCAATTCAAGTTTCCAGTCTTGATATTGCTCTGAAGTTTTGCAGGATATTGACATAGGAGGCAAAATTTTCTGTAAGATTTCCCCTGTACAGTTCTCCTCAAATACCTGTGCATCTATAATTATATAAAAATAAAAAGTTTTATGAAAAGAGTTGAAGGGTTGAAAACTAATTATAATCCTAAGCTGACCGCCTACTAGAGCCTATATAAGAAACTAGAGTCAAGAAAAGAGAGGATGGAGGTTGAGAGAACATTTTCATAGCGTACTAAAGGTGTGTTATGACTTAATACTGTCCTTGAAATGATGACAGGATACTGGCCTGACATGTTAAAATGAATGGGGAGCTTATGATAGGACCACTCAGAGAATATGATCTGTTTTTCTCCCATAGCTGAAGGGCAGTTTACCTGTATCTCACCCCCAAACTGAGAAAATTCAAGAACAAAAGCTGGGGTAGGCAGTTGCTGAGACACAAGTCATAGAGCAGAGCGGAGGTAGGGCCGGCTAGGGGTTTCTGTTTGTTAGATGTAGGATTCCTTTCTGTGATCCAGATGTGGACCACACAGGCCTGTCTGCAGAGATGAAGGGAGAACAGCAGAAATGAGAGGGGCCACTAGAGGACAGGCCCCAGAGAAGGAGACTGTGACAAGCTGAAGAAGAAACTGTTGTCTCTGACACTAAGCTATAGGAAGGAGGCAGGTTCCTGGAGTAATCAAATGTCCCACTCCATAGCGCTAAGAACAATAGTTGACTTCTTACACGTTCTAAGTCCATAGAGTACACACTAAGTCCACGACAGCACCGGGCAAGGGAAAGCTTCCCACCGTTGTTTTCTCCTCGCTCTCCCTGTGCTCCACCAGAGAGAGGTCAGAAATTGCAGTTAACCAGATAGAGGGAGAGGAAAACACAAGGTCAAGAATGCAGACATTCACCTTCCCAGCTGGCTGCTGCCACCTACCACAGGCCACAATCAAGGCAGGAAAAGACAACTCAATAGTGAATCACATTCAAAGTACCACTGTTACCTAGAGCTGGGTTTTTAAGTTATTGACCAAAGGACCTTATCTGAGTGATTGGAAACCCTGCCCGATTTCTTGTCCGAAAAATGAACTGAAGAAATGAACTGAGCCTCCATGGCCGCTTTAAAGGGACAATGGAAGGTAAGACATTTCATCTCTAAGCTGTGGTCTTCTCTGCCCAAGGTGCTGGTCACAAGGTGCTGAGGACTCTGTCCCACGTGGCCATATCAAGAAAAAGCACATGCAACTTCAGGGACAACCAAAAGAGCCAGACACAGCATGCAGGAGGAAGACCTGGCTTTCAAGAAGAGATTGAAAAATAATGATTCCGGGTTGTATGAAATATCTGCCTTGTTGCTAAGACAAACCCTGACAAAAGCAGCTTGAGGAAGAAGAGTTTGTTTTGGCTTACAGTTCTGGGGAATCCAGTCCACCACGGCAGGAAGCTACAGTGGGAAAAGCAGGAAGTGCCTGGTCACATTGCATCCATAGTCAGGAAGTAGAGTGTGATGAATGCTGATGTTTAGCACACTTTCTTAATTTGATTCAGTCCAGGCCCCTGGCCCAGGGAATGCTAATGCCCACATTTATAGTGGGTCTTCCCACCTCAATTCACCTAATCTAGATACTCCCTCACAGACATGCCCAGAGATTTGTTTCCATGCTGATTCTAAATCCCAACACACTGACAATCAAGATTGATCATGCCAAATGTGAAAGCAAAGTTTAGAATAGAAATTTTATTGAAGTCAATAAAATCATAGGCTGTATGATTAAGATCAATTTAAAAAAAAAAAACTTTACCATACTCCAGAAAACAGTGATAGGAAGATTACACTCAAGATCAGAAAAAGTAAGGTCAAATCCTCTTAGGGATGCTATTGCTTTTCAAGAAATGGTATAGAGCTAGATAGATGGCTCAGGCAGCAAAAGTTCAAGCCCCAGAACCCACTTTAAAAAGGTGGACACGGTGGCATGTACTTGTCACCCTGGAATTGGGGAGGCAAAGACAAGCAGGTCCTTTGGGTTCACTGGCCAGCTAGGCTAATCAGTGTACCTTGGGCCAATGAGAGATCCCATCTCAAAAGACAAGGCAAAGGCTACTGAAATGTCTTAGTGAGTAAAGGCACTCCCCAAGCCCTGGAATCTACATAAAAATGGAAAGAGGGAAATGACTCCACAAAGTTGTCCTCTGGCCCCTGCACATATACATGTTACATGCACATCATGCACACACACAAATTTTTTAAGTGGTAAAGCTTCTAAAACATAGTACCTAAATTTTTTTTGTCTCTACAAGCACGTGCTCACACATGCACCCACAGGAACACGCACTCATGCATGTGCATGGACCTATGTGTGTGTGTGTGTGTGTGTGTGTGTGTGTGTGTGTGTGTGTGTGTATGCATACACGCAAAATGGTTTATGTTAAAAACATAGCAACATAGCCGGGTGGTGGTGGCGCACGCCTTTAATCCCAGCACTCGGGAGGCAGAGCCAGGCAGATCTCTGTGAGTTCGAGGCCAGCCTGGACTACCAAGTGAGTTCCAGGAAAGGCGCAAAGCTACACAGAGAAACCCTGTCTCGAAAACCAAAAAAAAAAAAAAAAAAAAAAAAAACCATAAATGGATGGTGTCTTAGTCAGTGTTCTATTGCTGTGAAAAGACACCATGACCACGGCAACTCTTATAAAAGGAAGCATTTAATTGGGGCTTGCTCACAGTTTCAGAGGATTAGTCCATTATCATGGTGGGGAGCACGACAGCACACAGGCAGACATGGTGCTGGAGAAGCATCTGAGAGTTCTACATCTGGATCCACAGGAAGAAAGAGCCACTGCGCCTGGCTTGGACTTTGGAGACCTCAAAGCCCACCACTAGTGACACACTTCCTCCAATAAGCCCACATCTACTCTAACAAAGCCACACCTCCTAACCCTTCTCAAGCAGTGCCACTCCCTGATAACTAATATATCAATTATATGAGCCTATCAGGGCCATTGTTTTTCAAACCACCACAGATGGTTTGAATTCTTTTTTATTAAGAGTGTATAATATGGGGGGGTGGGTGCTTGTATATACCACAATGCGTATGTGAAGGCCTGAGGACACTGATCTAATCTGATATGAAGACTGTTTATCTGTTTATAGACTGCTCCTTTTCCCTCTACAAGAGTTTCTTCACAGCCCACATGGAGAAGTCTCTGCTGGTCCTACCCTGAACTGCTACTTGACACATGTCCTTTCTGGGCTCCAGAATCCTGGTCTCTCCCTGGTCCCATTCAGCCCAACATTAGCTAAATCTTATCTGTTCCTCAGCTTCCAGATATCCCACGTCCTCTACTGGGCTCCTTGACTCTTCCTTCTCCTTCACTAGCCTCTTCTTCTAGAGAGGATAAAGGTGATCCACACCTCATTCCCCAGCTGAAAGTGGACAGCTGTTTCCTGGCCCCTCGTTTCACCGACTGGCTTCCTGCAATATGCCCATCAAAGACATCTGCCTGCATCCCTACTCTGCATTCCAATGATGCTTCCTTGGTGACTAGGGTTCTGAGGCTTGTGCCAGGACCTGGGGCTGTATCACTGACTTGGAACACCATAGCTTATAAGTTCTCAGAGCCAGACAGAAGTAGCTAATGCAAAGAGGCCCTCTGGGTCTCCAAAGGTGGCTGGATCTCTTTTCAGCTGAGTCTTTTCTCCCTTGTAAGGGAAGCTTATGTCATTATAAATAGTCTAATGAATATCAGGGTAAGTCTCCCTGTGACATCCACTGCTGGGGAAATAGAATAAAGCACTGTTAGAATCAATATCATTGGTCCTGAGAGATGCCGGGGAACCTTAATGCAGGCAAAAGAAAAACAAGACTTGGTATGATCATGCTTTTGCAGACTTGGCTAACGTTCCTGGTCCAGCTCAGCAGAGTGAACTAAACTGTGTTCTGAGGTTATGTTCACCTGGGCTGTGAAGCCTAAAGACATTTCTTAATTTCTCTGCATTTCTATTCCTGGTCCACAAAAGGGACCATATACTCTGTGGGTTTTGTATGAGTTTTAGATGAGAAGCCACAGGGAAACTTGGGCATGGGTCCAGCGCGTAGTCACATCTCAGGTAAATCACACCCAAGGTGGATGTCAATGAACAGCACAATGGGTCAGGGTGTCCAAGGCACTTCTGTCTCTGTGTCCTCTCTTAAGGGAAGCAGTCCTTGCTCTACAGGTAAGTTTCTGCACTTGTAGAGCTTACAGCTCTGAACACTGTGCACCTTGTAAAGCTGCAAATTACAGGACTTCAGCTCAGGTCTAAAAGTGTCCGGACTTCTGGTCTACCAGCAAGGCATTTTCATGCCTTGAATACTTGCTTTTCTATGGGTGAGCCAAAGAGGGGAGGAGGGTGTTGCTCTTAGCTGATGAAGATTCTCATACTTCCCACGATGGAAGGAGGATCCTTTTCCCTACACCCTGGCTGTGGGAGTCAGGGTGAATCATCTCCACAGCCCCCTCTCCCAACACACATACACTCACACATATACACACACTC
Source organism: Peromyscus eremicus (assembly GCF_949786415.1). Lineage (NCBI taxonomy): Eukaryota > Metazoa > Chordata > Mammalia > Rodentia > Cricetidae > Peromyscus > Peromyscus eremicus. The sequence goes on from NC_081421.1 coordinate 59,665,550, forward strand.
ATACCACACATACACACACACACACACACACACACACCATAAACACACTCAGTCTTTCCTCACTCACATACAACACACTCACACACAACACACACAAAATCTCATACACTCATATGCACATACATACATACATACATACATAGTACTCACATACACATACAGACATTCACATACACAATCATATTCACACATAAACACTCAGTCACACACATGCACACACTGACACACATGACACACATTCACACACTAATATACATTCACACACATTCACATGATCACAAACACACACACAAATATACCACATACACCCACATACACACTCATACGCACATATATTCACACACGTATACACACACACACACACACACACACACACACACACACACACACAAAAAGATGCTCTCCTGTCTAGAAAATGTCTAAACAGGAGCCCACCCAAGATCTGCCTGTACTGTCCAGCTGTCCAAGCAAGTTCCAGGCCCATGTTCCATCAGTAAATTCTTATCAGTGAGAGAAACATTACTGAAGGCCAAGCTAAGAGAGTTCTGCACGCCTTTAATCCCAGCACTCGGGAGGCTGAGCCAGGCGGATCTCTGTGAGTTTGAGGCTAGCTTGGGCTACCAAGTGAGTTCTAGGAAAGGTGCAAAGCTACACAGAGAAAACCTGTCTCGAAAAACCAAAGAGAGAGAGAGAGAGAGAGAGAGAGAGAGAGAGAGAGAGAGAGAGAGAGAGAGAGAGATCCTCTGTAAATGATTATTCCCACTAGCAGGTCACAATGTGCCACCTGATCATCCCTTTATATTCAAAGGCGAAAAGGGCAGATGACTTCCTGCTCCAATTTGCATACTAGTCAAGAAACACAATCCTAGTAACACATGGAGGTTTTTTCCCCCCTCTCTTTCTTATTCTTTTAATTCCTAGACAACAACAACAAAATGTTGTCTGTGTTGTAATCCATTAGAAAGAAACTGGCCAAGGGGCATAGCTTATTGGTTGATCACTTGCCTAGCATATAAGTGTTCTATCACCAACACAAGAAATGAATGGATTAATTAATTGCAGGTAAATAAATTAATAAGTAAGCAAGTGCAGGAAGACAATGCTGGTCTGATGTGGATCTCATATCAAGCACCTCCTTGGCCTTGATTCCCATTCTCTGATCTTTGCTTCCTACCTTCATGGGACAAATGACTTCTCCAGGTCTATTTGCCTTTGTTAAACTGATAGAATTAGTCAACACTGGATGGTCTTAGAGATTCTTTGTTGCCTCTAAAAAAAGAAAAAAAAGGGGGTGGTGGTAGTTGGGGCTCCTAGATAATAGAGAAGCCTGGCCTACTTCTAGCAGTAGGTTTGGTCACATGGCTGGCTCTGGTCACACTTTTCAGTCTTGCAAGATCCAGAGAGAAAACAGACATTTTATCACAGCTATTGCTCTCACACAGATACAGGCTACTCAATATGGACACTCAGCCTTACAGCAAGAGTCCACTGAGCAACTTTCTAAGGCAGGCTCTGTGCAAGGCCCAGGAAGGATAGATGAGCAAAGCCTGGCTTCATCTTCAGGATGCTCATGGGCTAGTAAGGGGATGCCAGCATCACAGAGAAGTATAGAGAGTGACCAAGATACAGTAGAACAAAGGGAAGGATGCTCAGGGGATCAACCAACTCCTGAACCCAGAACTCCAGCCTCAGGTTCCATAACAGCTTATCAGGGTTATCTTAGTCAAGAGAGAACGACATTACCATGGTGGTATGGGAAGGCAAGGGAAGAAATTGGTTGGTTTGGAAGCCTTACCTCCTTGCTCACAAACATGGAAAATTACAGGCTACTTGGTGGAGACCATTTCCCCCTGACATGGGAAATCGTGTTCCTGTGAGTCACTTCAAACCCCTCAGCCACGGTTTTCCATCACATGTAAGCTATTGTTTCCAGCTGGGTGTTGACAAGATAGAACTGTTCCCAAATGCTTAAGTAATAGAGTGGAAAATAGTTGACAAAATATGAAAAGGTTGACTTTGATTACACATACAATCTCTTCTTTCGAGATCAAAATGTATTTGAGCAGGTGTGAGTCATTCCTTACAGGGTTGTGAAGTGGTTTGTAAATTTAGATGGTTATTTAATTGGTTTGTTTTAAAGTAATGACTTCCCTGGTTTTCTGCATGCATATTATAAAGACTCAAGATGCATATAAAAAGATCACTGCAGGACTCACCAACCCCAATAACTCCTGCAAGTATATTGCTCTATAAGGGGTGGAGGCATGGATCAAGAAACACAAATGATTTTATCACAATTAGATCCTGTTGCATTTCTTACAAAATAAAAAATTAGAGATACAGCTGTATATAAATTTAATAGAAAACAAGAGAAACTTAAATAAAAAATTCTAACCCTCATAGAATTTGACTCTTCTTCAAAGACAGCTCTATGGATACAAAAAGCAACGGGTACCGTTGAAGCAATGGGGACCATTAAACAAAGGCTGTTTTTCTAGTTGTTTTTATTTTAGACAATATAAACTGAAAGAGTTTTCTAAAGTGTCCGGCACATTTATACTTTCCCGTGCCCTCCACATGGTACTTCCTGATCGGCCGGGTGTGTGTTCCATTTCATTTGCTTGGTCAAGGTGTGTGTGCTCACCCTGTGTCCAGCAATCACATTTCTCTCTGTTGTTGCTTTTGATCATCTTAGATCTTTATTTGATTCAATACTCCCCTGAGGTTATTCTATCATTTTCCAGTTAGGTCTTGGTGGGATAGATTTCACACAACGATATACAATATTGGTTGGAACAAACCTGTTCATAAGGCATTTACCACGAGCCTGGTACTGTTCTAAGCACTGTAACTGTAGCTACAGAGACCACAATAGAGCTAGGGGTAGATAGAAGATAGATAGATAGATAGATAGATAGATAGATAGATAGATAGATAGATAGATGATAGATAGATAGAAGATAGATAGACAGACAGATAGATGAAATCACCGAATCTCTAAAAACAACCCAAGTCCCTGTTAAACAGATGAGGCAACAGAAGCAAAAAGAAATGTCAAACACTAATTATAGCACTAGTAAGGGATGAAAATGGAACCCGAACCCAGGCAGTCTGCTTCAGAGTGTATCTTGAAGACTTCCTGCTGGAAGGCTAACGGATGCTACTTATAAAGTTTTGCTTTGTTTGCAAATGTTCTCCTTTTTACCTTTATACTGGAGTGAAAATCTGACTAGATGAATAATATATTTAGGCCACACTTCTTTTCCTGTGTTAGACATTATCTACTGTTCTCAAGTATTGGGTGTTGACAGAGAGACATCTACAGTGTGATTTTTTTAAAGCAATGAATCATTTCTTGCATCGCTTTGGAAAACTTTTTGGTATTATGTTTTCTAATATTTTTCTGCTTTCTTTTGTCAAGTTCCCTTCAAGAACATCAAATGTCCTGTACTGAGTTGTCTTTGAACCACTTAGCTGTTCTCTAATTATTCCTTACTCTCTGTTCTCTGTGATTTTCTCTTTACTGTAATTAGTACAATTTTCTACTTGTACTCATCATAGAGATGTTTCTTCTATATGTTTAAATGATGTGTATATGTATGTGTCTCCATTTGTGCATGAGGGTGAAGTGCCTGATGAGGCCAGAAGAGGGCGTCATATTCCCCTGGAGCTGGAGTGGCAGGCAGCTGTGAGCCACCTGACATGGGTGCTGGGAACTGAACTCAGGTCTTTTGCAAGAGCAGTGTGGACTCTTCCTCATCAACCCCTTCGATTTTTTAAAACTGTTCTCTCTGTTTCTCTGCTATTCAGAATTTTATTCTATCCCTTAGACTCTTCAATACCTTGTTCCAGGTCATGTTGTAGTTTATCACCTTGTTCTGATCCTTTGTTTCATTCATGTTTCCATTAAGTTATTGCATGGCACAATGCACTCGCAAGAAACCTGCTTAGCGGTTTAGTTTTGTCTTTACAGTCAGCATTTTTGTGTGTCTTTAACATGTGTTTTTCTTTTTAGAATGTTTATACAAAGATTGTACCACCTTCTCATCTTATGTCCAATACAGATGATTTTGACTATCTATTGGTTCCCTAGAATATGGTTCAGATCAGTTTTCCTTGACATCCTCCTGCCTCGTGTAGAAGTTTTTATTTCCCACTTTGAACTGTAGCTTGAAGGCTAGGTGTTACTTTCAGTCCTCTTTTTTTTGTAGCCTAAATAAGTGGGAGAAAGAAGGATGCTGGTCCAGCTGGGCTTCAGTGGGTCCTTGCTTGTAGCCTATGTTGGTCATCTTTCATCCATTGTAACAAAATACCCGAGATAATTAACTTACGCAGAGAAAATGTTTCTTTTGGTTCACAGCGTTAGAGGTTCCAATCCAAGATGAGGTCAATCATTTATTGCTCTGGGCCTCTAGTGAGGGACACAAATGGCAATACTAGGGAAATACATGTTTTCATGGGCAGGAAACAAAAGATAGAAAGGAGCCAGATACCCACAGTCCCCTTCCAGGGCACATCCCCAGTAACCTAAAGACTTCACATAAAACTCCACCTGCTGAATTCCCACCACCTTCCAGGCACGCCACCTGGGGACCACACCATTAACACACAGATCTCTGGGGAATGGTCTAGAGCCAGGCTACAGAGCCCCATGTTCCCCTCCTTTCTGAAATGCAGTTAACGTCTCCCTGGAGCCCTGTCCACCTGAACAAAGGTATGGCCCGCTCCCTTGGCTTCAGCTTATCCCTGCAGCAACGCACAGAGATCTAGAAGCCCTGCCTGCCTCCAACACGGCCTCCGAAACTTGGTAAGTTCCTGGAAAGGCTCTTCCAGGATTATCCCAGTGCTGTCTACTGTCCCTTCAGTCTGTTTCCCCTGGAGCTGGAGCCCATTGATAGCATCTTCAGATTTCATCTATGTATCATCTTTCCTCCAAAAGGCTTGGGATGAGGGGAAGAAGGGGGTTACAGGACCTATTCAGCTCCAGCATCATCTTTTGTTTTGTCTTTGTTTTATGTTCTAGGGGGATGGGGAGGTGTCTGTGTGTGTGTGTGTGTGTGTGTATGTGTGTGTGTGTGTGTGTGTGTGCGCTCGCACGTGACACTGCATAAAGCTGTTCCTCCACCCCCCTCACACACACAAACTCATGCCACTTTCTGAGCAAACTATTTCTAGATATTAGAGAAACATCACAGTCTATGATTACTACTATTTCTTTTCATTAGTAGGGTTTTTAAAACAGAAGAATATTTCTGTCCGTTAGCTACATTTTCTAAGTTGGAGTACATTCCACATAGTCTGCAGTTTAACCCTTTAGGTTCTGGAGATAGTCAATGTTTTCTCCATGTTCACAGGCATCACCTCTCTGGACGAAATCTCATCAGCCCAAGAGAATTCCAGAGACCAGTGAGCAGTCACTCCCTAGCATTCTCTCCCGGTCCTTAGCAACCACCAATCTGCTCTCTGTTTCTATGGATTTATTTTTCTTTTTCAAAACTATTCCAGATATGTCGTGTAATTGGAATAATATGCTTTGTAACTTTCTGTGCATGTCCACTTCTCCTTAGTTAGCACACTGTTTTCATGGCTTCTATAGTAGCAGGAATTGGAACTTCATTCTTCTCATGACCTAGAAACATTTAACTTTACGGACATCCTCTATTTCACTCATTTCTTCACTCATTCATTCATTTGATGGACATTTGGATCATTTTCATCTTTTGGTGTTTTGAACAATGCTGCAGTAAATATTAACACTCAAATTTGGGGGGGCAGTGCTTTTAAATCCTTGTTTTTACTTCCTTGGGGAATATAGTTTGAGTGGAGAGGAAATGGTTGGTATATCAAGTACACATAGTAATCTGAGTAAATACCAGCTACTTTCCCATACTGCTTATATCCATTTCTAGCAGAAACATATGGGTGGCCAATTTCCCTGCACGCCTGCCCATAGTTACTGGTCTCCTTTCAATATCATTGTTACTATCCAATTTAATTTTTAATTATCTTATTGTTAATATTACCCTGGCAAATAGCCACAAAGCCCTTTTTACCTTGGTATTGTCCATCTTGATTCCTCTGTTTTCCGGGTGAAGTTGTTCGCCATGGTTTACACATACATTTGCAGGATCATTGATTAAGTTCTTTATTCCAAGTAGCACTGAAGAGGTGAATGAGGATGCTGCTCATCAGAGAAACGGGCACCATGAATTTCCTATTGCCGCCACATCAGATTGCCACACGCTTGGGGGCTTCAAACAACACTTTGCCATCTTCACGTTCTCTAGATTAGATGCTTAACATAGATCCCGCCGGGATAAAGCCGACATGTTGACAGGGCTGTTTTCCTTTCTAGGGGTTTTGAGACAAGATTTATTTCCTCATCCATGCCAGCTTCCAGTAACTTCCTACTGTCTTGGACTAGCAGACAAGGTCAGCCCTGCAGCTCCTTCCTGATTCTGCTCCAGCCTTCCAGAGCCTTTCTGACCACAGAAGAGGCATCTCTCTTATGATGTCTGCCATTAGGTTGCAGCTGTTTGCACAATCCAGGACATCGCCTCACCTACATGTCCTTCATTTAATCACATCTCCCAAGTCCCATTGCCCTGTAAGGTAACATATTGGGGGAGGGTACCAAGGAGTCAGACATGGTTCTTGGGGGGGGGTGTCATTATTCTGTCCAATAATGCACACAGATAATGATCAAATGGTCAAAGCAGCCAGCATTAACTGAGAGCCCTCCTTGTGCCTGGAACCCCTCTAAGAGTTTCCCTAGCATTAGCTGACTTTGCCCTTGTGATAGCCCTCTGAAATGGCAGCTCTTGTTACTATTATTCACAGTGAGGGTGCGGCTGTAGTGTGAAGAAGTGTGAAGGTTTATCTGAGGTCTCACAACCGGTAAGCAGCAATGCAAGGATTTTAGCCCAGCAATCGGACGCGGGAGCTTGTACAATTAAAAGGGTTCTTACAATCTTGGAGACCACCACCTGAAGGAAGAATGTTTCCTAATCAGGTTCCTTCCTTAAAATCTAAAGGACCCTACCAGTTCCTTGGGAATGACAGAAGTAATTCCTTGGGAATTCCCAAGGAAGGAATTAGAGCTTTAGGACTATTACAGTCTAGATCTAGAATATTCTCTAAAGGCCCATTAAAGGCTCGGTCACCACTCAGTTGGGCTATTGGAGGGTAGTGGAACCTTTAGAACGAGGGTCTAGCTGGATCACTGGGGTCATGTCCTTGAAGTAAGTATTAGAGCCACACTGCTTCTTCTCTTGGTTTCCCTGCTTCCTTCTGCCCTAATTCACTGCTGCATCACAGGTCAGGAAGCAGGAGAAACGGACCATGGGCCTCCAAAACCATGAGCCAAAACAAACCCCTTGTCTTGTTAATTATCTCAGGCATTTTGTTATAGAGATAAAAAGTTGACTGACACAGCCAAGCTGGGATTTGGGTACCAACTAAGGATTCAACCAGGCACCTTCAAACTTTGGTGAATTCTGGAATGATGTTCATCGTTTTCTTTATAGATGGCCACTGACTGAGAAAGGTATAATCTCAAAAAGGCATGCTAAATATTGAAACGTTTTTACTAAACTATCTTTACTGGTCAATGTAGTCATACATTGAAAGTTAGATGAGATACAATCCCTGCCCACAAAATTTGAACTTCATAAAGCATACACACACATACACACACACACACACACACACACACACACACACACACACAAAGTTTACGACCAACTAACAGAAGCAAAATCTGACCTAATCTAACCTGAGGCTATTTATAGACTTTATCCCATTAGTAGTGAATGCTTCCTTACTTAACTACAAAGATTTTATTTATGTGTTAGATTATCAGGTGCCACCCAAGACTGCCGGGAATGTTATTAATGTGTATATTATTAATATATGCATCCCATTGCCTCTCTAAAGCATGAAATGCCCTTTTTAAAAAACCACATTTACTCCCACAGGTCTGGAATGAAGAAAGGCCTGTGGGCCACTAAGAGGCATATGTTTGATATAATTTGTTTAGCATATAGTCAGTGCTCAGAGAACCCCCAACTCCGTCAGCACCTTACCACAGGTTCTCTCACAGGCCCTTCAGCTCCTAGCCTGCTTAGTGTTTTATCTAGGGTCTTTTGTCCTGATTTAAAACACCTAAACTCTTAGTCCAGGAACTGTGTCATCTCCCAAAGGCTAGCTGCTCTCTGTCTGACGCCGATGCACTGAAAGGAAATGTGTAGACATAAGGAGCCACTGGATCATACAGGACGGTTCATGTGGAGTCACCGAGTGGCACAGATCACGGCAGACTGTTGGTTGCAGCATGCTTTAGACTCATGGGTAGAGCTGCTTGGGCAGTCTTAGAAACGCCGTTCCCAAGGAAGCAGAGGTAGGGGATAAACCAACCCAAGGGACCTCTTCCTTGGATCCTAATCCTGTTTCTGCTTCCTCACGCCCAGTAATGAGCATAGGGTGTTTGCTGGCTCAGGGGGCAGGGCTTGGCTGCCATAGACTTCTGTCTCTTCTCCCGGAACTGAAGCTGGTCTGGTTCACTCTGCAGTGGTAAGATCCTGGGATTCTTAGAAGTACCCGTTGGGGGTCAGATATGCACTCGTGAACACAAATTCTAATAGCATTCGAAAACTTCATCTTTAGCCCGGTCAGCAGCCTGCGGAATGAAATGCATGTTTCATCCTGATAAGATGTAATTGTACAGCTGGTAAAATATGTTCATTTATATGCATGTAATAACTCATAAATAACCAAAGGAATCAACAGTTTATCAAATTTTCATCTGAGGTCAGTGCGAGAACAAGTCTCTCCTGCTTTCCCTGGGCCTGGGAGCTGAGAAGTCAGCCGGGTTCAGAGCTGACCCCATGATGAACTCATTAGTTCAGGACTTGCTATGCACTGGATACTGCTGGGAAAGGGATGCGGGGGGAGGAGGGAGCCCCACAGTCTGCATTCCCTGGCTTGTGTCACTACTGCTTAGCTGTCAAGCTAGCACAAGGAGTGGGATCTGCTCTTCCCCGAGGTCTGGCAATAATGAGAGGAGTTGTTGATTGGCATGTCTGTTAAGCCCCGCCTCCTTTTAAGTATCAGAAGTAAGGTACAAGGTTAATAGCAGGAGGCAAGGGATTATTTTGGAGTCCAATTTTGTGTTTTGCTTTTTAAAAAAAAAATCAGAAGTCTTATTTTTAATTTGCCATCTGAAAGCAAAACACATTTCTTATCATTGTCTCTACCCAAGCCCTGGGTATCACTGTGGGATTAGAACATCAACTACCAGGCTGGAGACTAAGCTCAGGCCAAGGTATGGGTAGCAGAACTCTGCCCTCCCCACAGTCCTGTCTGTGTCCTTTCCTAGAAGGGCCGATAGCATCGGCAGCCCCAGAACATGATCCAGCACAGTGCCTGTGCCCTCTGCCCCTCTCCGCAGCCACAACAGGAGAACCAAGCACCGGCTTCAGCCACCTCCATCCAACAGTCTGCTTGGGAGATCTGCTCATTCTGATGAGCAGATGGTGGCTGAGGCAGGCTGACTTGCTGGGGGCACCAGGCCCTCTGAGCTTTCTGAACCTTCTGATCGCTGGCAAATAGGGACCTGGTACACATCTGGGAATGAGTGTCTGCTGTGCAGGAGGGTCACCATCCAGGGCCCAAAGCCTGGGGCCCTGGCTACCACCTCAGCCCATCACATCTTTTCCTGCTCTGACATCCCAGGTGCATGGCCCAGCTCCAAATATCAGCACTTTCTGCTAGATTCAATTCATAGGGCCAGTGAGACGGCTCAGTGAGTAAGCAAGCCTGATGTTCTGAGTTTGACCCCTACATGGTGGAAAGGGAGAACAGACCCCTGCAAGCTGTCGTCTGAATTCCTCACATGATCCAGAATACACACACACACACACACACACACACACACACACACACACACACACACCACTGTAACTGATTCAATTCCTGGAAGACATGGTAGAATAGCCCCATTACTCAGGGACTGAGTGGCCTGGGGACAGCTTCACAGTGCTACTCAAACTCACCAAGGTGTTTGCTGGGAAATTTCAGAGCTCGCTCCTGGGGCCTGGCTCCTCTCTCCTTTTGTGGGGAACAGGCAGAGGCAGCAGCTTCGGGTGTACTGGTGAAAAGCCCTGCCACGGGACTTGGTTAGTCCACTACCTCCAACTGCCATGACCGCTCAACTCCACCCTCCCTCAGATCCTGGGGTCCTCCTGATGGGAGGATTGGATGCTATTCTGGTTTGAATGTGAAATGTCTCCCATCACACTTGGTGCTCTGTGTTACCTGTCTCATGACACACCTCAAATGAGAAAAACCCCTGCAACCCCCCCCCCGCCCCTCCCCCTGCCGCCACTCCCGAACACCTCGGACGGACCCACCTCAGCCACTGTCTTCCCCACAATTACGGACTATATTCCTGAACCATGAGTCAAAACAAACATCTCTTCCCATAACTTGCTTCTGTCAGGCAAAATGGTCACAACCACCAATCTCTAGAGTTCAGTGGTTGGTCCCAGGGGAAGCCAATGACTGCTGTTGGAGCAAGTGAAAGGTTCCTTTAGAAACTAGTAAAGTAGCCGGGCAGTAGTGATGCACACGTTTAACTCCAGCACTCCTCGGGAGGCAGAGGCAGGTGGATCTCTGTGAGTTCGAGGCTAGCCTGGTCTACAGAGAGAGTTCCAGGACGCCCAGGGCTACACAGAGAAACCCTGTCTCACCAGAAGACAGACAAACAAACAAATAATTAATAAAGCAAGGACTGAGCAGCAAGTGTCCTCCCCAGGCTCATGTGGTAGATGGGGACTTGGTTACTAGCTGATGGGCCGTGACAAGCGATCGGGTCCTGAGGATGCTGACTCAGTCAATGGATTAATCCCTGGTAGATTCTTAGTGTGATGGCATTATTGGGAAGTGATGAAAAGAGGAGGTGGGGCCTGGCTGGAGAAAGTAAGCCATGCGGGGATGTCCTTAGGAGCTGCGTCTTCTTGCCCTGGCCCCTTCCTGCGCTCCCTTTCCTGGTTTCCTGGCCACATTCTATTGACCCATTTCACTCTTTCAGTGGAGACTGCGATGGACTGAAACCATGAGATACGTAAACCTTTTCTTCTTTTCCTCTGGTTCTGTCAGGTGTTCTGGGACAGTGACAAAATGTCTCCCGTTCATAAAGGCCACCTTAGGGGCTGCAGGCACAAGGCTTGTCTGGGGAGCTGTGGGGAAGTATATCAGACAGGAGATGAAATCCAGGGCGGTTCCAAACCTCAGGCAGTCCTGCTTTTCTGGCGTATGGGCTACAGTTACACGGATGTCAAGTGCTCTGAGGTTTGTGAATCTAGAAAGGAAACTCACCACTTAGAAAGTCTTAAGAGCCAGGCTATTTTCTTTCCTCTTCCTGGGAATAGCTAACTCTGCAGTTAGGAAAGATACTTTCCCCTGGAGACAGGAGAAGAAAGCAAAGGATTGCTTTCCTCTGAGGAGGGGGGTTGTGGTACTGTGTAGAGGAAAGTAACTTTCCCCTGTAGACTGCAGGAGAGAAGATCCTCCAGAGAAAAGTCTTTCATATTAGATGGATTCAGCCAGAGGTGTCATCTACAGCAAAACCAAGGGGGCCTAATCAAGCATCGCTGGCTGTGGAGTAGATGAAGATGGAGGATTATTTAGTTTTTGTCATTAATAATAGATTTACATGGTTTTTTTTTTTTCCTGGATGAGTAGGTATGTGCAGTACATGTAAATATATATATACATTTTAGCATGAATGGACATGTGTATGCAGGGAGTGGTGTGTGTGTGTGTGTGTGTGTGTGTGTCTGTGTCTGTGTGTGTATGTGCACGTGTGTGTGTGTGTGTGTGTGTGTGTGTCTGTGCACGTGTGTGTGTGTGTGTGTGTGTGTGTGTGTGTGTGTGTGTGTTTGCTCAAGTGGAAGCCAGGGGTTGTTCGTTGTCTTCCTCAATCACTCTTTACTTCATTTACCAAGGGAAGGTCTCCGGATGAACCCAAAGTTCAGTGAATCCAGCTCATCTAAACAGCCAGCTGCACCCGGTGATCTCCTGTCCCCGTCTCCTGAGCACGGGGCCTATGGGCAGAAGTCCACCTTTCACATGAGTGTTGAGGATCCGACCTTCGTCTTCACATTTGCATGCTGAGGTGGTTTCAATGAGAAGGACCCCCATAGGCTCATATATTTGAATACTTGGTCCCCAGATGGTGGAACTTTTTTTTTTTTTTTTTTTTTGGAAGAATTAGGATTTGTGGCCTTGTTGAAGGAAGTGTGTCACTGAGGTTTCAAAATCTCCCAGCAGTCCCAGTTAGCTCTTTGTCTCTGCTTCCAGCTTATGGAGCAGATGTGAGCTCTCAGAGACTGCCCCAGCACCATGCCTGCCTGCCTGCCATCATGTTCTCCACCATGATGATCACGGACTCCAACTCTCTGGAACTGTGAGCCCTAAATTCAATGCTTTCTTTTATAAGTTGCCTTGGTCATGGTGTCTCTTCACAGCAATAGAAAATTAACTAAAACACATGGTAAATACTTTACCCACTGAACCATCCCCTTAGCCCCAGATTTATATTAAAAGACACCGAGGGAGGAGGGAACTGGTCCCACCCACCCCTATCTATGACACTTCAGTCTCCAAAAATAAGCCATGGGAAAATTATTTTCAGATGGTGCCTCAGCGGCTTAAATCAAACTGGAGTCAGTCTCTTATCCTCTGTGCCTGAGGAAGCAACTGGTTTCTGTGCAAAGTGTTTGGGGAACCCAGAGTTAGTCCTGAGCCTATTCTTTCTCTGAGGATGAAGCCAGGGCTCAGTGCCAGACCTGAAGTGCTGGATCGCAGGAGAGCTTTGAGGACCAGGATCTTAAGGACTACCTTTGCCTGAATTCCCAGACACCCTCTTTGACCATGCCTCTGAGGGGAGTAGGCTACCAGCTTCCACACCAGCCCTTCCCAGCAGCCCTGCTCCTTCCTGTGCTGGCTACAGAGCTGAGAGGGATCAAGTCTGAGGGATGCTTGGGGGCAGGGAGGCCTTGGCAGCAGGGAAAGGCAAGAATAGTTGTGACCTCATGGTGATGATCTATGAAGGGCATCCCTCTCACACCAGCCCCCATGCCCAGGTGTTGAACTAAGTAGATAACCAGAGACACACCTCCAGGGGGGAATCCCCTGAGCAGATGCAGAACCTGGTCCTTCCTGACACTCCCTCCACCTACATCACCCCCACCACAGAGCCCTCTTTGGATGATTCCTTTGGACTGGAGACAATGACGTCGACCCTGGAAGGAGGCTGGGAAGCCCTGGGAACCCAGTCAGAGCCCACTAGTTACTCCACACATACAGGCTTATTCTGGAGAAGCTGAGTCACCCACCGTGTGGGCAGTGCCCACTGGCCCCATCATCCTGCTTGTTATAGGCACAGCAGGTGAGTTTCGTTACCCAGCATTCCCCAGGGGCTGGAGCTGGAGGGCTGCTGAGCAGAAGGGGCAGCCAGTGCCCTCCTGCTGGCAGCGGAGACCAGAGAGCAGGCTTCCTGGAGGCGTTTCTGATGGTTTGTTTTCTTCAGCCTTTCCCCCCTCTCCCAGCCATTCTCTTTGTTAAAGAGAGTTATGTGCTGTGCAGAATTTATTGGCTATATCTAGAATCTATTTTCTCCAAAGGCACTGTTGCAGACATCTCTTCTCCTATTCTGTCCTGGAGTGCAAGGAGATCTGAAATGGATAAGAAATGGAAGAAATTTAAAACCTAAGGGAGAAGGGAGCCTGATGGTATAGGACAGGCGGGCTCCTGGAGCAGCTCCATGGCAGAGAGGAGGATTACCTAAATCAATTTTGCTCTCAGTCCTGCAGAGAACCCGAGTGACAATCTATTCTGGGTTTGGAAAAAAAAAAAAAAAAAAAAGAATCTTCTCTCTCTTTATATAAGAGGTTCAGCCCTTTTGGGGGAAATCCAAGTCATGTTATCCTCCCAGGACACGTGTTAGGTTTCTGGGATCGCACTCATTCATTTGGGAAAACTGTGTGGCCCTGGAGACATGAACACTACAGTTCATTTCACGCGGTTCCCTGTCTAATAAGGACATCTTGGCAAAGCCCTCCTATCGTCCACCCCCAAAGTAGCTCCAAAACGACCCTCAGATCTTCCATCTCTCACTCCCCGCTGACGTCACTCGCACAGCACAACCGTGGCCTTCCGGAGTACATTACATAACAGCACCCCTCTTTTCCTACTTTCTTTCTCTGCAGGGGCCCTGCCGGAAGGGGACACCTTCCATGGCTGCCGACCTCAGAACGGGCCATAGAGCTCAATCTATAATAAACGACGGGTGGAAGTGGCGTGATGCCAGACAGAGGTCTTAGGAGTCAGTGCACGGGGCCTGTCATCCCGAACACCTCTGTTCAAGGGGGCGCTGATCCACCGGCCTGGGTCCCCCATTGAACTGAGGCAGCAGCGGAGCAAAGAGCCCCGCTGACTTGCAGTGGATAGAAACCACATGGGGGACAGAAACGATGCTGACATGAGCTGCAGAGACACCAGGGTTGTTGGCAGTGACATCATCCTACCCACCGTTGGCTGATACATTTCCAAAGTGGGCTCCTTCTCTCTACCTTGCCCCACCCCTACTGCGATCTTCAAAGGGCAGTAGAGTTCTCCCAAAAAAATAAATCAAACCTTTGGATTTCCGTGCTGAAATTTGAACTCACTAACACTGCCCCTGTGTGGGTTCTCGCTGTTTTCTAACTTCATTCTGTGTCACTTGTCCCTCAGCCCAACCCTTGCTCAATGCTCCAGCAACAATGTCTTTCTCTCAGGGTCCCCAGAAAACCAGATGCTTAGCGCCAGACTTTCCACGTGTTGTTTCTATTCACTGGGACATGATTTCAGCATTTTAGCTTGGTGGCTTCTTCTCACACTTTTGACTTCAGTTTCTATTATCCTATCTAGCCACATAAAATTAAGTACCCCGGTTCTTATGACTAACAACAATGTTCTATTCATATGCAGCCCTTACTGTCTTCGGTCACGTGTCTACGCAACGCTTCTCTTTTGTACTGACTTCTTCTCTAACTCCATTGAGGGGTGTATTTCATGAAGGATAGCCATGTCTGTTTTCTTCACAGAGGTAAGTTCAGCTCCTTGAACAGTGCCTGGCATACACATACTGGAAGAAGTAATGAGCATAACACACTTGCTAGGACAGAATCGTGATTCAAGTGGTAGCGATAGGAACTCACATGAACATCCCACATGTCAGGGATGCTCCCAAAGAAGAAAGCATATTTAAGGAGGTACAAATCTGAACGAAAGAGGCTCTAGAATAGCAGTGAAAGTCTATTTCTGGGTAAGACATAAGGCTGGCTCCAGAAACAATCCAGAATTTGAAGTCACACTCAAAGAGGCTAGGCTTCATATCAAACTCTCAGGGACCCATTCACACAACAGCCACTCTGGGCCTGCCTCTCCCATGTCCTCAAGACAAAAGACACGTTATTCCAAAGGACTAGGACCCGATCAGGTCCAGAAATTCTAGAAGAATTTTGAAAAACTGTTGTGCCCTACAAATGTTATTCTTCAAACTTTTCATTGTAAATTTAAACATTTGTAGACTATATAATGTTAGCATATCGTAAAGGTTACCTTTTAAGCTATCATAGTCCTCATATTTATCTAGCTGAACACAATATGTTACTAGAGTGGCCTCTATCACCTAAAAGAACGTGTGTTGTAAGTTTTATACTAATGGCATTAAAAATACATTTCACCTCACAAGGATAATTTATTCTACTCACACCAAATGTGAGTGACCATGGTCTGGGAACAGAGATTTAGGTTATACCAAATTCTGTGTTCCCACGTGGTAACAGTTTCGTGAGATGTTCTGAGTAGCAGAACAAATAAGAATACTTTACAAACACGTTGATGGAAACATCAGATGGGTGGGCCACAGCAAAGTGTGGAAACCTCTGATACAGGCCTTACATGCTGTCTGATGGTGTGTGGACACTAGGGGATCTGATCATACACTCCAAAAGGACTCAACTAATAGTCACAACAATGTTAGCTTTTGTACAGAAATGGGCAATAAATGGGCGTTCAAGGGGTATCAAGACAGCCCAAGATAATTTGGCTATGGATCTGAAACATTCCAACCCCTCACACATCACTGAAGTACTAGTCAGTCAATCCGCTTTTGCAGACTGTCCGATGTAGGTACAGCCTCTTACACTGAACTTGGTTCTTCTATTCTGTGAGCTCAGGCTTTCATTCTACCCACAGAGTTCAAACTGATTTGAAGTTCTTAGTAATAAATTATCAATTTATTACAAGTTTTGATGACTGCTAAGCCTAAAAGTCAAACTTCATTAGAAACATATTTCCAGTTGGGAGGGGTGAAGATTTTTTTCTGGGTTGATGTTAGTGTTTGCTAGAGTGAGATGGCTTCAGAAACAACCGTTATTACTTCCTGTGTTTAAGATGTAATTCCCGAGATGACCTGCTCACATAAATACGTAGGTATGTATGTGTGGAAGGCATATGGCTGTGTTAGAGACACTACTCCATTCTTTAAACTCTCTTTGATTTGTACCCCAAACTAGCAAGGTGGTCTGTCATCATGAGTTACTCTTATTGCCTGAGATCTGATAACTCTATTACACTCTCCTTCATTTTTTTTAAAGCAAAGAATTGAAACTCACCCAACCTGCAAACGGATGTGTTACCTCATCATTAGATCACCTCTTCTAATAAAGAGGCACAGTGTGCCTCTATTAAGACTTATCAAATGAAAAGTCTAGGAGATGTAGCTCAGTGGTACAACACTCATCAAGTATGAAGAGGGCCTTGAGTCCGATCCCCAGCATCACACACATACACACACACAACACACATGTATACAACATATACACACGCATACATACAAAACACACACCCATACATACACAACAAATAACTGTCATTTGTATATTTCATTCATTCTAGGGTACATGTTTAATACATTATATACATAAAGGATTAGAAAAATTAAGTTATTGTTTATTTCATAAACCCTTTCCAATATACGTTTTTTATTCAATGCTTCAATGGTATCAGATGCTTTGAATATTGTAATGCAATTTGGGGGATCACATTTAGTTCCTTCATTAATGGACAATGCCTGTCAGAGTCCCAATCCCAAAGCAGTCAGCCAACCAGACTTACCTTCATTATCCTGCAGCAGCTGACAGGCGCTCTCAGCAGGATCCGGAATAAGGAAAATACAAGGTTCTTTTTAAGACTCATGTCTTTCCACGTCTCCCTTTGCCTGGTTTCAGTTTTGTACATGCGAGGTGGTACACGGCAGGATAAGGTGGGATAGATGAAAGATACATGTATTCCTTCAGTCAGTAGCAAGTAGAAGAAAGAAGAGGATGAAAGGAGTATGGAAGAGACAGTCTTGTTTTCAAATTACCTGTACTCTGTTTCTAAAGGGTGCATATGAAAATTGAGTATCTGGAAATAAATTCCCTCAAATATAAGCATGCCTTCATACCTTTTGGAAAGTCATCAAGTGTCCCAGGTGGTGTTGCATTTAATTTCATTTTTTTGTCTTTTTTTTTTTCACTTGAGGTAGAACCCAGGATCTTGTGGATACTAGGCAATTGCTTAACTACTGAACTATACCCCAAATTTGAAGACCTATGCTCTTGCAGGTAATCATCGTGGACTGTAGACTAAACCAAAATCTTCTTGTGGAAAGGATCCAGATAGCTAGGCAACAGTGAAGGTCTCACGAGAGTTAGCCTCATCTATCCCACTTGGGACCTGTCTTTTGTCTCATCACGTCTAGAAAATGAGACATGGCCGTAGGGGTATGTGGGCTGTGCAACCTCTCGCTGCTGAGTACTTCTGGTTTGGAAGAGGCTGCCTTGGTGCTGAGCGGTGGTTCCATCTGTCTGGAGGCTTGAATGGGGAACCATGCCTCCCTCCTGCCACTGCACATTCAGCTCAATGGTAACCACCTTACTCTGGATGAATCACAGCATTTGTTTCAGTAAGTCTAAGCTTTACCCAGAAACTAAGTAAAAATGGGATGCAAAATAGAAATAATGCAGTTTGGGGAGTAGAGAGACAACTCCGTGGTTAAGAGCCCTTCTCAAAGACCAGAATTCAGTTCCCAACATCCATTTGTAACTCCACTTTTGGAGAATTTGACACCCTCTTCTGACCCCTGAGAGTACCCACACACACATGCACACACACGCACCCGCGCGCGCGCGCACGCACACACACACGTATACATAGAATAAAAAGTTGAGTGTGCTCAGTACTTTACATGATGCTTAGTCCTTACAACAACCCAGCAAAGGAAGTTATTATTGCCCCTATCTTACATGAAATGAGGGCTAGTGAGATTGTTCATTCTGCCCCGCGTCTCAGCCAGGGCAGCACAGACTCACAGCAGACTACAAAGCCTTTGCGGCTGACACCACACCTATCTGCCACAGTATCGTTTGCCTGCTGCACTCAGGAAATGCAGGCTGGGCAATAACTAACACTATGTTGTTCTTCCATTGTGTGTTCTTTACCGGTGATTCAGGCTACAGGCCATGCTCCGGTTGATGGTGGAGCTGAAACTATGTGGAGAAATCAAAATCACATGGATCCCCAAAGCTCATCTTGGCCAATAGTCTCCTCAGACTCTATGAGGAATGGTAGTAGAATAGTATCTGACAAATGACATGTTTAAAATGTTACAATGTTGCCTCCAGCCTTCCCCTGGGGTGGAGAGAGCAGCGTGTAGAAGGGAAATATGGAAGTTGTATCTGAGAGGAGAGAGAACCCAAGGGTTTAAATTACATCTCGATAGAAATGAGCTACTGTTATGATGTTAGTCTTCACGTGGCAACGTTTCATGGACAGTGATTTAAAACTGCATCTTCCATTCAGACAACCATCAAGTGTGTTGATTGTGACCACAGGATCTAAATCAAACTGCTGAGTAGAGCTGAATTCCAAATCACAGTCAGGGACTGTAGCAGACACCTCTGTGGTCCCATCTCCGACCCTCCCAGTCTCCATCAGCTCCCCTCCAACTGAAGGGAACAGTAAACAACCTACATTGTCTCAGCTTCACCTTGCTTTGACAGTCCATCTCAAGGCAAGGTCCCTTGGGCCCTTCTAAGAGGCAGTGGTAGACAGGGATTTTGATGGCATAGGGGACTGAGATCAAGAACCAACCCAGAAGTCAGGTGAGTATGCTATTTGATAATGCCTTGGGGAAACTTAGAGCCAATAGAGACAGAAGCCAGGACTGTATGTTCCAATCTCCCATTCTGCCTACAGATGATCCTGGGACACAGCTGTACACATTTCTGGAAGTCTTGATAGAATCAAGACTGCTAACTCAGTGTGATCTCAGTAACATTCTCATGTATTAGATTTTTCCTCCCTCTCTGTCTCCATTTGGTAGATTCTCCTTCTAGCTTTATGAGATCACTTCCCAAATAACCTGCTCCCAGGCCTCTCAGACTCTGCTCTTGAAAGAGTCCAAGCTAAGAGCTAGAATTAATAGGTTTTGCTTACAAATAGGCTGTTCTCCACAGCTATAGCTAAACAAGGTTTAAAAAGCCAATAGCGGCCGGGCGGTGGTAATGCACGCCTTTAATCCCAGGACTCCGGAGGCAGAGCCAGGCGGATCTCTGTGAGTTTGAGGCCAGCCTGGTCTACAGAGAGAGATCCAGGACAGGCACCAAAACTACACAGAGAAACTCTGTCTCAAAAAAACAAACAAACAAACAAACAAACAAAACAAAACAACAACAACAACAGCAACAAAAACAAAAAGCCAATAGCCAAGCAAGTTACTTCAATAAAATAGCAATCTTTAACTCACAAGTGGGAAGGTCAGGTGACAAGAGCCTTCTGGTGGCCTGTTCCAACTGCACCCCAGAATGCTCATGTATCTGCAGAGGAGATTGCATAATCCCTCCCCTCTAGAAGAACCACAGCCTTTTTGAGCCAGTGTCTTGTCACCAATACTGATAAAATGTGTTGTGCAGGGCAGGGCAGGAAGGGAAGGTTGTTGCAATCACAGCTTTTTAAAGGCACATTTTTTTTAGATGCAATCCAGTACCTCGCTCCATCACCCTGGTTATTTTTGATTGTGGTTTAATTTAACTCTGGCCTGCTTGTCCCTCATTGGAGCTAAATAAAGAGAAAGCCTGAAATTGTCTTGCTAGCACCTGTTTTGAACTTGGAAAGTCCCTACACAGCTCGTGGCCCCTATGCTTTCTAAGTGAATGAAGAGATGAACATGTCGTAGAATTGTGTCTCCATTCTGACAGCACAAAACTCATGACCTGTTTTTCTATTTTGTTCTTTAAAGAATAACAAAAATCCTCTTTCCAAGCAACTTTCAACTAAGAGTTTGCCAGCTAAGTGTAACTTGGAACTTGAATGTAATTCCTTTAGCAATACTCTGGAAACCTGCAAAAAATTTATAACTGCCTGAGAGAGTTCCAACTTGCTGAGAATACCATCTTTCCCCAGAATAAAATATTCCAAACAATATATTTAAATACGGTCTTTTGGTGGAGATTGAAACTGGCTTCACAGGAGCCATATGTTTCTAAACCTATTAGTTGAAACTTGAAGTAAACCCCAACACATCTGCACTGGCCACTGCAGACATTACTAATTGCACAGCTCTCTCTCATCAAATCTGTAGTTCCTGCATTCTTTTCATCCTAAACGTAAATTGATCATTGTTGATAAACTAAGGGAAGAAAATCAAGCAAGGTGAATGGAGAGATGGGTCAGCAGCTAAAAGCCACCCCAGGCCACTTCCAAATACCCATGTTGGGAGACTCATAACTACCTGTAACTCCAACTCCAGGAGATTTGATGCCCACTTCTAGTCTCTGGGCATAAGTACACTCATGTGCACAGACTCCTAACACAGATACACATGTTCACATCTGATGTAAAATATTATTTTAAGATGTGCTACATTTGTTTGTGCTGTGGAACATACGCTTAGTGATGCAAAGATGTGTTGTATTCTTTTATGTTGCATTTGTTTAACTCTGCGAAGCTGTGTTACTTTGCCTGTCTAAAACACCTGATGGTCTAATAAACAACTGAAAGGCCAATAGTGAGGCAGGAGAAAGGATAGATGGGGCTGGCAGGCAGAGAGAATAAATAGAAGGAGAAATCTTGGAGAAAGAGAGAAAAAAGAGCAAGAGAACAAGGAGAAGAGAATGCTAAGGGCCAGCCACCCAGCCACCCAGCCAGCCATGGAGTAAGAGTGAAAGTGAGAGATACAGAAGTAAGAAAAGGAAAAAGCCCAGAGACAAAAGGTAAATGGGATAATTTAAAGATAAGAAAAACTAGCAAAAACAAGCCAAGCTAAGGCTGGGCACTTATAATTAAGAACAAACCTCCGTATGTGATTTATTTCGGAGCTGGGTGATAGCCCCCCCCCCCAAAAGAGCAAAAACAACCAACAACATACATACAACAACAAATAATAAGATAAAAACCACACAAGATAAATATAAAATAGTATTAAAGATATAATAATCATTTATTTTCATCAAAGCAAACTCTTCCCCATAAAAAACTGGTTGCTAGTGCAGACAGTACAAAGCAAATTGACAAATACATATTTAATACCTAAAGCACAGTTTGGCCAATGCCTTTCAAATACCTTATGACAGCTTTCTGTCATTATACTAAACAACTGAGATAATCAGCTTACAAGGAGTTCTTTCTTGGCTTGTGGTTTCAAAGGTCTAGTCTATGACTGTCTGGTCCTATTGTCTAAGCCTGTGGCAGATGAAACGGGAAGAAGCAGAAGAAAGATGCTCACCCCATGGTCAGGAGGTGAGAGAGGAGGGGCCAGGGTCCTACTATCCCTTCTGAGGATACACCCATAAATGACCTTGCGCTTCCCACCAGGCTCACCTCTGAAAACATCTAGCATCTCCGATGGCACTTTTAACATATGGGGGGCATTTAAGATGCAAACTTAAGCACACCCATTTTTTGTTTTTCAAATTAACAAAACAATGACTTTTGTCTGGACACATGACTTCTGAGCTAAAAGCTCTGTTTCCCAGCCTTTCCACAGCCAGGTATGACCCAGGACTAAGTGCTGACCATTAGGAGGGAAGGTACACTTTGTGGAAAGCTAGTTCTGGGAGTTCCACTTAAAGAGAGGAGGCAACCCTAACTTTCTTCCACCTGCTACAGAGAAGTTGATTGTTATGGCCAGGGAGACCCAGAAGCCACCTAGAGGATGAGAGTCACGCCCTAGAAGTGGCCATCCTCACTAACCACTGAGACACCTTACCAGTTAATCCTCAGACACTTAAAAAAAATTCTACCTTATTTAAGTTACTACCTGTCAAGTTTCTGCCATGCATAACTTAGCTGATTAATTTTAAATATGCACACACACACACACACACACACACACACACACACACACCACATATTAAAGTAGGTACACAAAATGAAATATATGACCAGTAGTGAATAACAACTGTTCCCCGAAAAGAACACCAGAGCAAACAATTGTAGGTTTAAACCGTGTTTGTTTGGCAGAAATAAAAATACATTTTTTTTATGTGTGGGTTGTAGATTGTATTTGTTGGCAACATCATGTCTGAAAAGTTGCCGTGTTTGCATTGAGTAAATTAATGAATGGTTAAACCGCTACTTTAAATTGAGACACTGTTTTCTGTTTGAAAACCCTTTATGCAGCCGTAAATTCCCCACCTGCACTGGCCATTTCAAGGGAGCTGTCTCATCTGCGCTTTAGGCCTCTTTGTCTCATTCCATCAAAGCATCAGCGGTGCCACTGACGGGTCAGTGTTCCCATCCGGCCCTCTCCTGGTTTTAAAGTACCGAAGCCACGCTTATTTGCATATCAGTTGGCATAAATTTAAATATTAATTTCAGTACACATTGCCTCTAAATCCAGAAAATAAATACAGCCTGCTGCTGTGTTATAATACAGATAACTAGTATTTAGGGCTGGGGGGGGGGTGTTTCTAAACATTTTAAACCACCTACATTTAGTCAGGCTCAGATTAAATGTATACCCACAGGCATCTTATAAATTCATTCACACAGTGGTCAAATTCTAGGTTATGAACCTCAGAATGAATATATTCCTCTCATTTATTCTTATGTGCCAGGGTATAAATGCTTCCAGTATAGAAGAGCTGATAATCAAATTTCAAGATTGTGTTGTCTAGACCATTCTTTTAGCTACGGACAGCAGAAAACCCACCTATGACTGCTTTAAGCTAAGCTCTGGGTTTATGGGCTCACTCAAGCTGGAATCTAAGAGTGGCCTGACTTTTGGTACAGTTGTGCTGGGGTGTTCAAATGGTTTCTCTGTCTCTGTCTTTCAGCTCTAACTCCTCTGGCTTTGCTCTCACATGGGTTCCCCTCCACATTGGCTAGGGAGACATGCCTGGCTTGGCTCTCACCTGGGTCCTCACGCATGTGCTAGAAGGAAATGCCTACCAGTCCTACTTCTGTGCTCTTCTTGTTCCTAATGATCTCAGAAGAATCAATCAATCCTCAGGGGAAAAAAAAAAATTGTCCCTATCCAGTTTCAATCAAGTGCTCACCTTCATGGATGATAGCTTTGCCAGAATGAAATGTTCTTAGTAGGACAGTTTCCAGGAGAAAAAGTAGTAGTTAAAAAAAAAAAAAGTAAGTGATGTACACTCATGGAGGGAAGCATGCCCATTCATAGGCTTTTGATGAAATGAGGAAGAGACCAGATTCCCAATGGGCTAGGAAATCTGGTCCTTTCTTTAAAGATCTGGGCTGCTACCAACAGAGAATTGCTGGGATGTACAAGAGCTACTTAATCTTTCCTGTGTGAACAAATCACCTGGAATTAACAGTGTATATACCCTCGGATCCAGTAGGTTTGGGATATGGCTGGGGACTGGGTAGTACTGTAAGTTTGCAGGTCACATTGACATGCTGGTCCACAGATCACACTGAATAGCAAAGGCAGATCTTGATTGCTGTCCCTAGGAACTCAGCTACCTGACCACACTTTTACAGAACAGTTTCAGCTTCATTTTGCCACCCCCTCACATCCTAAGCTTATTCACCTTTGCTGCTGTCATTCAAGAACTGAGAATTACATGGCCCAAGTCCCCAACTTTGCTAACCTGGAGCAGTTTTCCCAGATTCTGCTCTGCTGAGCAGGTCCTTCTCTGTGGCTGGCACTTATTACAATACACTGTGCTGAGCAGTTGGGTCTGAGCACTGTTGGATCAGCTTTCACCTTGCATCCTCTTGAATTATGAAGAGTTTGGGAAAACAGCGCTATGGATAGCACTCATTCCTGGACATGCAAAATGACTTGTTTGCATAATGTGCAGCAAATTCATACATCTGACTCAGCACCTGGGTGTTCTTGCTCATTTAGCACGCAGGTGTAGAAAAGATGTAGAAGGTCTTCACTGGGATGCTCTCCAGACATAATCCTCATCAGCTGCATCGCAGAAGAACAAGAACTGTATCTGGGCTTTCAGACAGGGATGTGAGATGGAGACAAGCAGGGTCAGGCATTGTCTGGCTGAACATGACACATCTATGCCTCCTCCGCACCTTTTCCCACACCTGGCCTGACTCCCTCCTCCCACTCACCAGTTTAGACTGTATCCAACTCTCTGCTCAGGAACACAGGAAAATCGTATCGTGGCCCTTTCTCCAACATTGTTAATGGATGAAACCAGGTGAAAATGCTGTAAAGAGCGTTGAAGTAGAGGGAAGCTTCACCTAGCCTGACCTGAGAGATCCTGGAGTTGCTAGTTGATTGGATGTAGACGATTGCATGTAAATTTCACCTGGAAAAGCCACTGCATTCACTTATTGGCAGGGGGAGGGGAGCGTGACACTGACTCCGGGGCTCACACTTCCTGGTCTAGGCCAGTCCTCCTTCATCTCCTCTCTCAGCCACACCAGAGTGAGGAAGGGAAGCAGAGCACGGGTGTGAAGTTGTAGCCACAGCCCAGGCCAGCCCCCACAAAAAAACAGGGCTGAATTTGTGACTCTCTTGTGAATGTCTCTCCCAGCCCAATACACACTACCCAAGAAGTCCAAAGTACCAGTTCCTTCAGGTGTGTGATTACGGGCACTTACAGGAGGCATAGAGTTCAATTTCCTACACAGAAAATAAGCCATTGTTGGGAATCAAAATTTCGTATCACATTTTCGTGTAAATCTGATGGGAAATTTGGTCCGGGGAAATTTTCTCATCTTAAGATATGTAAATTTACTACTTGATTATAATGCCAACCCATGATCCACCGCTGCTACCCTGCCTCTTGTAAGATGAGGGGCTGTAAACACTACTATATTAAAAATGTATCCACTAAAGTAAAATTAGCACTCAGCAAATGCTTATTTTTCTAGAATTTTATTTCTCAGATGGATTGGTATAATTTTTAGTGGAACATAGTCCCAGCCTATAATAAATATATAAGCCCATCAAAACCTGATAGAAAACCACACCAGAAAATATACTGGGAAGTAGGGACCAATTCTACACTAGCCTCCAGGGATGCGTCTTGTGATCTAATAGAATATTTCCAATTCTAATGTCTCTGATTCTGTGAAATCAGTTTTTCTATAAACTGTAACCAGTACATGAACACATTACAAAAACTAATTGTATTGACATAATAGGCGCATCATGTTACAGAGTGATGGACATTCTGTTGTTCTTTTATTGGAACTAATAGACTGGCATTAGAAGGACAGAACATGATAACAGTTTACGGTCTTCACTTTTTTTCCCCATGCCCTTTTAAATTTGATGGTGTGGCATATTGGCTCTCCATCTCCTTTTATGGGTATTTGAGTTTGACCCTGTTAGAAATGACATAGAAATGGCTGAGAAGAAGCATTATCCCTCTATCTTACCCTCAGCAGAGCAGTCAAGAAATAGCTATGGTGTGGCATCTTCATCTGCGAAGTTCATATGTCAGCGGCTGCTACTGGGAAGGTTCAATGAGAGAGAAGAGCTATGCGGATCAGGCTACTGCTTTGTAATGCTGACAAATTAGCTGATCGCAGCTCTCTATCTCAAAAAAAAAAAACAAAAAACAAAAAAAACAAAAAACAAAAAACAAAAAAACACTTCTACCAAGAAGAGCCAGATGAAATTGCAGTTGGTCATGTCAACCCAGGATGACCTTGAATGAAACAGATCTCTCTGTTTACAAGGCATAAAGATTACAGTGCACTCATCATTCAGGAAGCAAACAGTATCTTAGGTTCTCCTTACTAATTTGAATTTCACAGGGCATGGAAGCCAAGGCTTTATTATTAATTATTGGTATTATTGTTATGTAATGTGTCTTGGATGTCTCTTTCAAAACAGATGGGTTTTCTTCTTACAAGTTTATCACAATTGCAGCAATAATTAATTTGATGATTGTATATTTAATGTTGGACTCCCCTACTGGGCTATTAAATACTATGAAATCAAGAACCAGACTCATCCCTCTGACCCTTATAGCCCTAGCCACTAATCAGGGCTCAGTAAAGAGAGGAACCTGTTTGTTTCATGACTGTTTCTACCCAATTGTCTAGCATAATTATTGAAATATGCTGTCACTCTTATCGTTGAGATGGATGAGTGCATGAGTCAACACTTGGCCATGCATCGGAATAGGCAGTGGCATGGAGTCAGGAAAAACTGCTTCATGTCCTAGCTTTGCCCTCTATCAGTTTTATGACTTGGACAAATGACTTAAGCTTTCTACGCTTCTTCACAGTGACTCGAGAAACAAAGATATGCGTCAACTATGGCACCTGTTACATAGCTTCTAAGTTAAGTATTTCTTTTCTTCTCCATGAAAGGCAGCACTGTCCAGCACAGCTTCCCACAGTGTTGACAATGTTTGAGTGCCAGTGCTGTCCCATATGGTAGCCTGCAGTCACACATAGAGATCGAGTACCTGAGATGGAACAAGTGAGGAACTGATCTTTAAAAAATGTGCAATTGTAATCACCAAACTTAAGAACATGCTGATAAAGCTAAACATGGTGGTACACACCTTTAATCCCAGCATTAGGAAGGCAGAAACAGGGAGATTGCTGTGATTTGGAGGCCGGACAACTCACAGCACTAACATCATAAGTTCTAGGACAGCCAGGGCTACTTGGAAAGACCCTGTCTCAAAGAAGAAGAAGAAAAAGAAGGAAAAAAAAAGAACATTTTGCTAATGCTAGTGGCTACTATTTTGGTCTAAGGAGCGCCATTAGTTGGAAAATCAAGGAAACAGGAAGTTTTAATAGAGTTCTCAATAGCTGTTGCCCTAACTCAGCATCTAGTTTTTGTTTTTGTTTGTTTTGTTTTTGTTTTTCGAGACAGGGTTTCCTCTGTGTAGCCCTGGCTGTCCTGGAACTCATGCCATATACCAGGCTGGCCTTGAACTCCCAGAGATCCTCCTGCCTCTGCCTCTGGAGTGCTGGGATTAAAGGTGTGTACCACTTCGGCATCTAGTTTAATGAATGCATTCCAGTGCCTTCTGTGAACACACATAGGGTGTGGTGTGGTATATTGGCTCTCCATCTCCCTTGTGGGTGTTCGAGTTCAACCCCATTAGAAATGACAAAGAAGTGCCTGGAAAGGAGCATCATTCAACTCCTTACCCACTGCAGTGCAGCCAAGCCCTACGTACGCTGCGGCATCTTCGTCTGCACAGCTCATGCGTCAGCAGGCATGCGTTGACCAGCTTGCACTAATTTAGTAAGCCATCGCCATTTTGACGTTGGCTGAACTTTTTTTAAACACAGGATAATCCTCCAGATAGCACATCTATCATATAACATTCCTTTTCTCCTTCTCCTTCTTTCCAGATAGGGTCTCAATGTGTAGCTCAGGCTGCCCAAACTCACTCTCCCGCCTCAGCTTCCCACTTGCTAGCATCATGGGTGTGTACCACCACACCCAGGTGACTTTGCCTTCTCTCCCTCAGATACCCCCTCAACACACACTAGAACAACAATCCTTTTATAAGCTAGTTGGTACCCACCAAAATTGTGAGGCCACCAGTTTATTTTTTACTTATGAAATAAATAACTCGTGGTTACTTGGACTGTATCCTAGCTGCTGAACAATATTTTAGGCAGTTCTGAATGTCAACCTGTTTTAATTTTGGATTTCAATTTAAATTTTGGATTTCAACTTAAAAAGAGAGACACAAATTTTATTCAGTTAAGATTATAGGCCATTCCATTACTCTTTAAGCAACTAATTTTTTTACCTGAAGGGCCAGGAAAGCAGGGTGACACTTCTGCACTGGGTTCTAGAAACATTAAAAGAATTATTTTTGTCACTTTACCTGGCAAAGTGACGTCACTAAGAACTAAGACCATTCTTCTCTGTAGCTGCTTTTTTAACAGTCATGAGCCATCCATTCATTCATTTATTCATTCATTTCATTCATTCATTCACTCTGTACATAATAGCAGGTAGCATCATGAGCTGATTCTTAAGGCATTTTGTGTAGATATTAACATCAGAACTCACACACACACACACACACACACACACACACACACACACACACAGAATCACATGGGTCCTGGTTGTATAAAGCCCAGTGCTTTAAAACTTCAAAAAGCTGAGAAAAGATCAACTGTGTGCTTAAAACGTGTTTGAATCAGTAAGAAAACCAAGTTTCTCTGATGAGAAAGCAAGTCCTTTTTTCATCGCAGTGGTGTGAGATGGAGCCACTGTTTTCCTAGTCCTGGAGGCTTGAAGAGTATGGCCAAAGGCCAGCAGCATTAAAGTAACTGCCTCGTGTGTGTGTGTGTGTGTGTGTGTGTGTGTGTGTGTGTGTACCTGTGTGAGATGCGGAGGTCAGAGAAGGACATCCGATGACTTCCTGTCACTCTTCACCTGAATTTTTGGGACAAGCTCTCTCACTGGGCACAATCTTTACTGGCCAAGGAGCTTACAGGCTCCACCTGTCTCCCCACTCCTAATGCTGGGACACAGGCACTTCCAGCCACGTTCTGTTTATACATGCTTGATGGGATTCAAACCCTGGCCTCTACCTTCCCAGCTCATGAGCTTTGTTCTTTATGGATGCCCAGACTGGCCTTTAAGAATTCAAGTCCTTGTCACTCCAGCTACAAAAATAAGCTCTGTTCTAGGACTGGCACAAACTGTGGGCTTCTGATGGACAAAGCTAATCTCCTAATGGTCTCCTCGGAAGCCACTGCGCCTGGTTGCCAGGTCTTGCTGATGGAAAGCCAGGAAATGTTCCCAAGTAGCTCACCAACAGTTAATTACGGACTCCAGTGGAGAGCGGTTCATGAGATTATATGCAGTTACAACATGATTAACTCTCTGTTCATCAATCCCTTCTCTTTTTATCAGAACTGTTCCTGCAAATATGCTATCAATTTCCTGGGAGCAGCACTCAGTTCCACCTTATTATGCAGCACAGCCTTCAGAGATAGGAGGTACCAAGGCTAACCTTAATTTAATTTTAGGAGAAGTTAACACTGTGGCTTGTTACCAGCTACATTCCATATCTGATGTTATCCACCATTCTAACTGAGACAGGCTGGAAATACCTGTGTGCATTGTGGTACCAAAGAATAACCCTGAATCTGGAGTAAAAGTGCAGAGTCTTAGAATTTCCCTGGCACTGTGGAGTCCGCACTGGCAACAAAGGCAGCCGGATTCCACAGCACAGCTTATGTGTGGTTTATCAGTGCTTGTACACTCTCAGAATCTACTGCTAAGAGCATCACTCTAGGCTGCCAGCATCTCTCAATTCCCAGAACCAAGCCACTGGCCTTTCAGGAGAGAACTCTGTGTTCAGAGAAGTCCCTCTCTATTAGAGGAAATAAATAAGTTGATGCCTTTTTAATCTGAGCAGATGCGTGGTGTCTCCTACGGGGATTCTCACAAGGATGTTTGTACTGGAATGTTTTTCTGCAAGAGAGAAGAAAGAGCTTGGCATCCTCCTGGATCAAAACCTCGAGCTTTTCATTAACTTGTGATGAATATATATGTATCAAATCCACATCCACTTACAGAGGTGGAAATTACTCTCTTGGTTTATTGGGCTAGGCAGGGCCTGTGAGTCTCATCGGTGCTTAACAGAGGCTCAACATCCCCATAATTGAAGAAATTCTTCCAGGACCGTGGATATCAGCTAGCTCTCCTATTACTTAGGATCTACACTAGGAAAATGAAGTACAGACATGAATCAGATATTCCTTTGGGAATTATTTTCTGAGTTTTGCCTGGAGAGGATGTTGTACCTGTTTCTCAAAGCATTCAGAGACCACCAAGGAACCAGTTTCCAATGCAAGCACATAAGGGTCCTTTTACTGTCAGGTTCAAACCTGGGCCACCACCAGGCAGATGGAGGGAAATGCGCCTGCAGCAGGCCCAGGGGTAGAGAGTTTTTAATAGGAAAAAACTGCAAGCAAGGAATTACATGCTTTGGCAACTTGGGATTGGATAGAAGGGATATGAAGCAAGGTGATTTTTTGAAACTACTGGTCTAGACTTTTGGTATGAAACCACATTTGAAACTATTGGGTTGGACTTTTTGGCGGGGAATCACAACTTGCTGAACAGGATTATTTAGGCTGCTCAGCAGGATTATCTAGATATCTTCAAGGGCCATAAACTGCAGACAGAATGTCTACAGGAGTATACTACCCTGCGTCTGTTTGAGTTGTCATGGCACATTCCTGAGGTCCTTCCTGGAACTGAGTACAGCAGGTGGTCTAAGATGGTGGCCCTTTCCCTAAGATGGAGTCTGTATTGCCTTCACAAGGACACTCCATCCCCACCCCCACTCCCTTCCCAAAGTCCATTACATCTGAATGAAAACCTAGAAGCCTCAAAGAGACTCACTTTTTTGGGGAGGGGAGCATTGGTTTGTTTTATTTTTTCAAGAACAAAGCAGTGGAAATGAAAATCTCTTTTAAAGTAAGTAGTTCCTGCCACTCACCTTAGCATCTTCTTTTAGTTTGTTGGTCAGCCTTAATGTGAGAACTCTTCTCTGACCCATTTTGTTCCCATTGCTGCTTTCGGGGGATTCTGAAATCCTCTGACATAAACAAGTCCTTCTCTAAGTAACAAGAGAAGTAACAAGTCCTTCTCTAAGTAACAAAATATGCGTACATTTCTGTGAGTGAACATTCGTGTGGAAGTGCGTGCATGCTCACATGTGGGAGTTGAGTGCCTCAGAACCCTGTTAGGAAGGGATAGCACTAAGGTGGGCACCCCTTGAGTTACAGCTGCTAATGTGTTCTTCCACGATTGGTAGGGAATGTTAAAAAATTGCTTATCTAGAAAAATAAATGGTCCAGCAAGAAAAAAAAGATGTAAAAGAAAGCCAGGTGATGGTGGCGCACGCCTTTAATCCCAGCACTCGGGAGGCAGAGCCAGGCGGATCTCTGTGAGTTCAAGGCCAGCCTGGGCTACAGAGTGAGTTCCAGGAAAGGCGCAGAGCTACACAGAGAAACGCTGTCTCGAGAAAAAAAAAAAAAAAAGAAAAGAAAAATGTTAAAGAATGGAGAATTTATTTTTGGTTTTTTTGTTTGTTTGTTTTGTTTTTTTGAGACAGGGTTTCTCTGTGTAGCTTTGCGCCTTTTCCTGGATCTCGCTCTGTAGACCAGGCTGGCCTCGAACTCACAAAGATCCACCTGCCTCTGCCTCCCAAGTGCTGGGATTAAAGGCATGTGCCACCACCGCCCGGCGGAGAATTTGTTATACTGTTGTTGTTTTTTTTAAGACTTATTATAAAGTGGCAATAAATAAAACAGCCTGGTACCTGAGCAAGACCTGACCGATGGGGTGTTATAAAAGCACAGACTAAAAATATATGAATGGTTTCTGATGAGGGGAGGGGAGCACTCATGTGCTCATGCAAGTGTGTGTGCATGTGTACGTGTGTGTATGTGTCTATGTGTGACTCATATATTTTATATATATATATATGATATATTTATAAGAATGTGGGCATTCTTAATAGAGTACGAATAAGAAACTTAGAATCTGGATTTGAATTCTATGTCTATCATTTCCTGGCTGTGTGCTTCTGAGCAAAGTAATACTCTTACTGAATAATGATTGACTGAAATCTAAGAGGGATGATGACATGTTATCTTTAAGGAATGAGAATTTGCAAATTAGTGACATCTTATGCATAGCAACCAAGGTTTCGAGTCGTAAGCTCAGAGACGAACTCTAGCCAACTGGAGCAGGAGGATTCTTCAAGGCACTTGGATACTTCCAGAGTTTCTGAGGAGGATAGAGAACAAAGCCCAGGGAGAGGAGGAAGACAGGGACACAGGAATCCATGCTGCTAAAGAACATTTGCGTATGAGGACCCTCCCTCTACCCTGAACACCAGATGTCACAGGAAGCACGCCATACTTGTTCCTGGCGGGTAGGCACCGCCACCATCACTTGGCATGGTCTTTCCATGTGTGACAAGAGATCCAGTAGGTAAAGTCCACTGGGGATTCAGTGATCAGTTGCTTCTAAGTGCAGAAGAGGCTGTGGAAACAAGCTGTTGGCACTTCAAGTGTCACAGTGAAAAACTCCTCCACCCAGCAAGATTCAGTAGATGGAGAATTAACCAAGTGAGAAAGGAATTTCTGACTCTGGGTCACCTAAGACATGTACAGGTCCATTATATGAGATATTAAAGTATCTGACACTTGACAGACGTTCAGGAAATGGTGACCATGAATATTTTCACGAATTCATAACCATTATGCAGCAAATAGTGCAGGGCCCATTTGTTATTTAGGAGAAAAGATATTCCACAATTCACCAAAGCAAGTTCCAGCTGGATGGAAGATTTAATACAGGTGTTTGACTGTGTCTGGTGGGGCAGGCCTGTAATCTTAGCTGCCTGGAAGCCTGAAGCAGGAAATTGGAAAGTTCAAGGCCAGTCTAGGCAACGTAGTGAGACCCTGCCTCAAAATAAATCAGAAAAAGAGGGCTGGAGATATAATGCAATGGCGGAGTGCCTGTGCAGAGTATACAAATGCCCCCGTTCAATCCCCAATACAATAATAATTTAATTTAAAGACTAAATTAAAACATAAACTTGTGATATTAATAACCCACCCCGTTGTGTCCATCGGTTCATCCTCCCGATATACTCTGCAAGGTTCTCAATGTTGACAGCCGCTCTGTGGGTTTTCTAAAGGCATCTCCTATTTTAGAAGCCCAGGGAGAGGCCTGGCATCCTAGCACTTAGAATCACATCCACATGCCCCACTCTTAATTTTCCATCTGTCTCCTGATTAAAACTCTCTCCTTTTGTTTTCTGAAAAAAGGATACCAAATAGCTCTGTGTGCCTAACTTCTGCAAGTCCATCCTAAGGTCCTTCGACAGCATCATGGGCGATGCTGAGTGGCTGGCTGATTGAATTCTACATCTCCACCAAACTGTGAGTTTCCCATAGGCAACAGCTTTGTCCTACTTTTCCTCCTCCTCCTCTGCCTCCTCCCCCTCCTCCTCTTCCTCTTCTTCTTCTCTCTCTCTACCTGTCCCATTGAACAAAGGAGACTCTCAACTCATGATTGAGGAAGAAACCTGAATTGCTGTTCGCTGTTTTGGAATGTCAAGTATGGGCTTCAGCACTGAGCACTAACTTGGGTAAAGTCATCTGTTGATCCTCAGTTCCCTTTCCTCTAAAGCAGTGGTTCTCAACCTTCCTAATGCTGCAACCCTTTCATACAGCCCCTCCTATGGTGGTGACCCCAACCATAAAATTATTTTTGTATAATTGTAATTTTGCTAGTGTTATGAATCATAATGTAGGATATCTGATCTGTGATCCCATAAGGAGTCTCGACCCAGAGGTTGAGAATCTATGCTTTAAAGGCTTAAGAACACTTACACAGCCTTGACTTTCCCTGAACTTCCCATCACATCAGATACTGATTATTTCAGGCTTGACAAAACAATTCCGAGGTGACACTGGTGGACATCCACGACTTTTGTCTCCTGCCTATACACACCCCGATTGTGTTCTGGTTTCTGCCTGCCACTCTTTTTTTTTTTTTTTTTTTTTTTTTTGGTTTTTCGAGACAGGGTTTCTCTGTGTAGCTTTGCGCCTCTCCTGGAACTCACTTGGTAGCCCAGGCTGGCCTCGAACTCACAGAGATCCGCCTGGCTCTGCCTCCCGAGTGCTGGGATTAAAGGCGTGCGCCACCACCGCCCGGCCTGCCTGCCACTCTTACCTGCAGTTCTCCAGGGCCAGTCAGGCAAGCGAGGCTGGTTGGAGTTGTTTGTATTCTAGCCATGTTTCTTGCTGGTTTTGCTCTTCCTCTCTATTGCTCTTCACTGCGGTTAGACTAGATGTGTGATCTGAAATCATGATCTCCCCGTGGCCTGCGTGCTTCTTGCTTTTCTAGTGGCTGTCTAGATCTTGGAAATATTTATTTATCTTGAGTACTTTGAGACCCTTGGATGTAAACAGCTACAAGTACACACAGTCAGCCCTCCACAATGGCAGGGCCTGTATCTATGGGTTCAAGTAGAGGCAGATATCAAAATATTTGGGAAAAAACTTTTATCGGTGCTAAACATGTACCAAGTTTCTTTCTGATAATTATTCCCTAAACAATACAACTATTTATAGGACCACAATTTATGTGACATTTATATTATATTAAGAATTATAAGTAAAGGAGAGCTGTGACACAAATTGCTAAATGGTCTTTTAATAAAAAAAAAAAAAAAAAAAACTGGAGCCAGATATTGGGGTAAATGCTCAAAGATCGGAAAGACAAAGGAACAAGCCACAGCCACCGCTCACCTCTAGGAGTCCTCAGCCTGAAAGGTGTCAGTTCCTGTCTTCTCACACCGTATATACCTATCTCTGCCCAGCCATCAGTTCCTTCCTAGTGCTGGGATTAATGGCGTGTGCTTCCCAAATACTGGGATTAAAGGTGTGAGATTTTAGGTGCTGGAATTAAAGGCGTGTGACTCCCAAGTACTGGGATTAAAGGTGTGTGCCATCACTGCCTGGCTCTGTTTCTCTCCTAGACTGTGTCAATCTCATGTAGTCCAGGGTGGCTTTGAACTCACAGAGATCCAGACAGATCTCTGCCTCCCGAGTGATAGGATTAAAGGGTTGTGCCACCACTGCCTGGCATCTATGTTTAATCTAGTGGTTTGTTCTGTTCTCTGATCTTCAGGCAAATTTTATGAGGGTACACAACATATCACCACAGAGAGATTATTTAAGTGATACAGGAGAATAGGCATAGACTGTATGTAAATGCTATGCCATTTTATTTAAGGGACTTGAGCATCCACATGGTTCCTGGTACCAAGCCTTACGGAGACAGAGAGAGAATGCTATATTATTGTTGTTTCTGTTGCCAAAAAGCGGGGGGGGGGGGGGGAGAATCTTTCTTATATATGTAATACTTTCATTTTTCAAATATTTAAAGGAGAAAAAAGAGACCAGTTAGCTGTGATCCATCCCTAAATAACACATGAGTAAGGCCTCACAGTCTCTGAAATTTCTGCTCAGCTCCCGA
This sequence comes from Peromyscus eremicus, assembly GCF_949786415.1. Taxonomy (NCBI): domain Eukaryota; kingdom Metazoa; phylum Chordata; class Mammalia; order Rodentia; family Cricetidae; genus Peromyscus; species Peromyscus eremicus. The sequence goes on from NC_081421.1 coordinate 59,701,146, forward strand.
TCAGAAGAAAGACCATTTGTCTGATTTGTCTCTGAGAATGAAAGGGACCAAAAGTCAGTTCCTTTTAGTGAAAACTCTCTTTAATATTTTAGTTGCTAATGTAAAGCTAAATTCTAAATTAAGAACATTCTCACAAGAAAGGTTAGGAAGTTATTCACACCAATCCATTAGTGAGTCTGTTTTTGATTGGACTTTTAAATAACTTCTGATAATTAGAGCATCTTGGCTTTTGGATTTCAAATAAGATGAAAGAATTCATTTTCTTTTTGATTTAGAATTATCCCAGTCCAAAATTCTCCCAATGAGGCAAATACTTTTGGGAGTTCCTTAATTCTACCAAGAAAAAGACATGCTGACCATTATACTCCCATTGCCAATTTTTAAATGATCAAAGTGGTAAAGTTTATTTGTGATTAGGTCAAAGGTCAACAAGGTTTTTCTATAAAGAGCCACATAGAAATGTTCAAAAGAGATCTGCCATGCTCTCTCAACACTACCACGGTTAAAGCTAGAAATGGAGCCAGGGTGTGGTTCAGCAGCAGAGGGCATGTCTAGCAGATGCCAGGCCCAGGGAGGCTTCCTCATCTCTCAAGAAAAAGGAGAGGTGCAGGGGGGAAGAACAAGAAAGGAAGAAAGACAGAGACAGGAGAGGAAGAAGGAAGGAAGGAATGGAAGGAGGGAGGGAGGGAAAGAGGAAGAGAGGGAACAAGTGACTGACGACAAAAAGACAATTTATGTAACATAAAATACTATTCTTTTGTTTTTAAATCAGTATATGTATATAAGCATATAGATAATTACACATTCATAAGCTATATCAAAATAAGCGGCAGGCCACATTTCAACAGTGGCCATAGGTTGCTGACTCTACTTCAGGTAAGTTAAAGATGGGTTTCAATCCAAATGCCTTCAGTTCAATCCATTCACTCATCAAAAAGAAGAACATGACACCCTGGAGGCTGAGGAGATAGGATCCAAAGTTCAAGGCTAGCCTGTTCTACATAGTGAGTTTGAGGACAGCAGAAGCTACACAGCATGACCATGCTCAGAAAACAGAACACCACCAACAAAAATAATAATAACAACAACAACAACAACATAATAATAATAATAATAATAATAATAATAATAATAATAATAAAAGACAAAGAGAAGAGGGGAAGGGACGAGAGGAGAAGGGGAAGATAAGGCTGTGTGTGTTCTGAGGCTGAATGCTGCCAGGATACATGTGTGCAGCGGGCCCTTGTTTGTAGATAAAAAAGAAAGATCTTCTCTGTGCAAAGGTTTCATGAGGGATATATCAGACACAGAGAGGAACTGAGAGACAAAGGACAAGAGTGGACAAGTGTCCTCATTTTTACTATGTGTCATTTTGTACCTTTTGACTTTAACATCACTTAAATTGATCTATTTTTTTAAGCAATTAACTTCAAATTTTTTAATCCTAAAAGGAATGACTAGAAGAAGCTAAAGCCAGAACTTAGTCTCCTCTACATAAAAAACAAACAAACAAACAAAACACCAGACACTTCAGGGCTTTCAAGTAGCTCAATGGGCTAGCTTGAGATCCGCATGCATGAGGCCCAGCGTTTGATCCCTAGTATCACAAAATAAATAAATAAATAAATAAATAAATAAATAAATAAATAAATAAATAAATAAGAAAGGGGGGGGGCTGCATTGCCAGATCTGGATATGTCCCATAAGACAGCCTCTAGCTGATGAAAGAAGTTAGTACTAAAATCACAGTGATAGCCTGGATGAGAAAGAAAAATGTGGCCATAAACATGGACAACACATAGCATTTGTAAGACAAGAAATCTTAAATGCCCAAGACATTGTTCATTCAGATGAGTATCTTAAATCTACTCATGACCTAAAGAGTTTTAGGAAGGAAAAACTAGCATATAGATTTCAAGAAACCCCAGATCAGTGGGCAGGGTACTGTTCCAGGCAGATGAGGAATCAGGGTCATTCCAATCAAGAACAGAAATGAGGGTCTTGCCTGTGCATCCATTTCTCTTTCCACCCTGCTCTTTGCAGGACTGCGGAGCCTCCCAGGTAGTCTCCAGACTCTACATACCCCAACTCCACTCCATGCAAAATCAACCTCTCAGCCACCTCATGACTACAAAATTTGGGGCAGAGCATTCTGGATTCTCAAAGCCCAAGAGTCTAGATCTTGGTCTAGAAGCAGAGACATTGGGCTCCAGTTGGGCAGTTTCCTAAACAAGAAGATCCTGTGGATAGTAGCGCTGTCTACTCTAAAGGGAGAATGGAAATGAAAGAGACCCAAAAGACTATGCTATATGTGCAGTATAGCTATGCTTTCCCCAAAAAAATTAATTAATTAAACCTGCAAATGACAGAAGGAAAGAAGGGCTAGTCAGCTTTACGTTGCTGTAACAATGTAACAATGAAAATGAAAGAAGAACACTTATTTTGGCTCAAGTGTCAGAGATTCAGCCTGTGGTCACCTGTCTCCATTGCTTTGAGCCTGTAGCTGTGCTGTAGAAGACATGCCATCACCTCATGGCTGCCAAGAAAGAAAGAAGAGGGCTGAAGTCCCAGTATCTCCTTCAAGACACACCTCCCATTGACTTGACTTTCTCCCCTTAGGCTCCACCTCCTAAAAGTTACATTGCTGTGGGATGTTCTGTATGGCAAATGTGTTGCTGATTAGTCAATAAATAAAACACTGATTGGCCATTGGCTAGGCAGGAAGTGTAGGCGGGACAAGGAGGAGAATAAAGCTGGGAAGTGGAAGGCTGAGTCAGAGAGACACTGCCAGCCGCCACGATGACAAACAGCATGTGAAGATGCCAGTAAGCCACGAGCCATGTGGCAAGGTATAGATGAATGGAAATGGATTAATTTAAGCTGTAAGAAAAGTTAGCAAGAAGCCTGCCACGGCCATACAGTTTGTAACCAATATAAGTCTCTGTTTACTTGGTCAGGTCTGAGTGGCTGTGGGACTGGTGGGTGAGAGAGATTTGTCCTGACTGTGGGCCAGGCAGGAAAACTTTAGCTACATTACATGACTTGCCAATACCCCCACCCTGGGGACCAAATCTTAGCACATGCATCTTTGGGCGACATTTAAGATACAAATAATGGCAGAGGAGAAGGAAGGATATGTCTCTAACCTTTCTAACAAAATCTTCTGATAACAGAAAGGGTGGCAGAGGCACTCACGGGTGCTTGAGGATGGGTACAAAGATAAAAATATCTTTCAAACTTGTACTGTCTTAAAACCTCATATGATCTCTACCTGTGCCGTTCACTATTTTATCTTAAGACATTTGTAATTAGCTTATCATTTATAATCATGAAGGTGTTTTGTTTTGTTTTTAACCAAAAAACTTGCATTAAAAGCGATGATCCAGGAAGATACATTGTTGACTCTTTGACATCAGGGGCAGAGAGGACCCTCCTGACTGCTCAGTTTAAAGTCACAATGTGACAAGCCCTGTGTCATAAAGAGGAATACAACAGACCTCCATGCTGTCACCATTTCCAGGGTCAGTCTCATCTGATCACATGGGACCCGAGGATACTGAGACAAGGGCTGTTCGTTGTTTGATGGAGCGGGGCAGGGGGGATTAGCTTGAGTCTGCAGAAATTTTGTCTGTGACTATTGTTTTGAACCTTGGACAACAAAATGAGACAATGTGTTTGGGTGTGACTAGAAGAGTCCTGGCCCTCAGTGAATGGAAAGAACCCTGCTTTGAACTTGAAGCCTGCATGAAGATCTTTAACAATGAGTGTTTCTAGTAGTTTAGAACAGGGTTGACCAACTATTGTTCAAGAGTTGAATCTAAGCAAAGCCCAGGTTGAGATGGAAGCAGAGGGTGGAGGGGAGGGAATGGGAGGGAGGAAGGGAAGGGAAGGGAGGGGGAGCAGAAGGGAAAGAGGAGCAAAGGGTGGAAGGCGACCAGCCACACAAGGGCACAAGAAGCCTGGAACGCTGAGTATTCGATCCGTTACAAAGTTTGTCAATGCCTCATTTTATAACAGCCATGAGAGTGATATTGTAGAAGTTCAGGTCCTGGAGAAAATCAGGTAACACACTGAGGAAGTGTTATCCATCTTCACAATAATGCTGCATAACAAACCATTCCAATTTTCTGTCTTTAAATAACACCACCATATTTTCCACATCTGTGGGTGAGCGAGGCTCAGCTGGAGTGGAAACACCAATCTTGACTGATTGCTTGTTCTCTGTGGGCTGATGATAGAGTCAGTTAAGACAGGCTGAGCTATCCTGGGGAAGACTGCTCTACACCGCAGGTCTTGGGTCTCATTTTTTACCGATTGGTACCTTCCTTGGGTCTGTGGGCTAGCCAAGACACGCTCTTCTCTTGACAGCAACTGAGGCCAACAGAGTGGAAACGTGTAACAGCCTTTAGAAGGAGACTCGGAACTCACTCCCTGCCACTGTCCTGAATGCCACTGATGGAAGCAAGTCAGATGGCACAGCCCAAAGTGAAGCATATCCAAAGGAGGAAGGTAGTGCTTCCTGGTCATTCAACAATCACGTGACACAGGGAGGGTAGAGAATCAGGCTCAATAACGCAAACTGAAACAGATTCAATTCTCCCTCAGCACCCACAGGTGCAGTCGATCAAGGAGCTGGGGATTTCTCAGCAGAGAAGACTGACTCTAGCCCTGCCATGGAGCTCAGGTCTAACAGGATGTGGAAGAAAGTTAATATTCAGCATGACCCCCTCCTGCCCATTTTGCTTTGCTTCACTGGGGGATGGGTGGCTAGCGCATTGGTTCCTGGAAGATGAGCCCATCAGCCATGACCAGCTTTATACCCCTATATGCAGAACTGAGCCCTGGGTAAGGCACGTGCCCAATAGCAGATGAGTGGGTGAGTGCGCGAGGCATTTCTGTCTCTCCTTTCTGGGAATCACTGGATCTCTGTCATTTCATCTACAGATGGGAAGGAGTGAAGTGACAGAAATTCAGATCTCCCAATTACCAGATGATGCAAAGCCGGGGTGCAGAGCAAATGACGAGTGACAGTGAAACTGGGCTTCTGGAAATACAAATCACTGGGGCGAGAGTCCACAGATGGCACATGCCTCTGAGGGCAGAAAAGTGGGTCATGCACCCAAATCTCCACGCAGCCCGAAAGATGTGGGGGAGCAGAGCCCCTGCAGCAGGTTAGGTGGGGAAGGACTCCAGATGGATTGGTAGATACTCCCACACTGTCAGGGTAGTACCCAGATGCCAGGACAGCAAACCAAACTCAAGAGGGAATGCCATGCACCATGAAAGCCTGACCTTCACCTCCCTGGCTAGAACAAAGGTAGTACTGCACAGCAGAGGATTTGGTGGTGCTGGTCATCAGGGAACACAGTCCCATTGCCACTCTGGTACCTCAAAGCTGGGGTCCAGGTCCACCATGCTGGGTTCTACTGAGTGGCAACAACTGCTCTGCTCAGTTACAGCTGTTCATTCCAGCCCCAGCTCTGCTTCCCTATCTCAGTTTCTTCATCTGTGAAATGGGTGTTAAATTTCTATACGAGGCTAGGTGAGATGGCTCTGCAGGTAAAGGCAGTTGCCACCACGCCTGACAACCTGAGTTTGCTTCCTGGGACCCACATGGTGGAAGGAGTACAGCTTGCTACAAGCTGTCCCGTTGGGCTCCACGTGCACCAGCAACCTCACGCTTTCACCTCTCTCTCTCTCTCTCTCTCTCTCTCTCTCTCTCTCTCTCTCTCTCTCTCTCTCACACACACACACACACACACACACACACACACACAGACAATAAATAAATAACTACAATAAAAATTTAAAGCTATCAGACCCACTAAATTCACAGAATTTTGTGTGAGAATTGAAAAAAAAATTGATAAGTGTAAAAGATAAATGAGAAACCGGCCACTCTTATCCAAACGAAGGCCAGCTCAGGGAAGATGTGCAAGAGTTGGTCTTGAGCAAGCCAGTGATGCTCCGAGCTTGGGGAAGAGATGGAAAACATTAGGGTAAAGAAGTATTTAGGACCATGAAAGAGATTGTTTCCAAAGTTAAAAGTGTTATAGGTGGACAGTAGAATCCAGAAGGAGTTCGAGGTTCTGCCGTCCCAGAAGAAGGAATTTGACCAGGACCGTGTGGCCAGTGGTAGAAACAGGCAGTGCTTCTCAGCAAGGTACTGGAGATCTGGGAAAGGTTAGGTGCCCCATGGCGCCCCCACTAAGCAGATAGGGACATGCACACAGCAAGCACTTTTTCTGCGCTTGCTCTATTACACATCCGCCTTACTGGGGAGACGTTTGCAGTCTTTGGCTCACTGCCTTCTTTCGTCTTACCGTCTCCATCTTCCCCACTCTTCTGCCACAAATGGAAGCGAGCCTTCCTGCTAGGAGAAATAACTGTGAGAATGCTTTTCGAAAGCATGAGGGATGAAAGTTTCCGAGGCCCGAGTCCTCTCAGGAGGGTAATAAATATGGGAAATAAGTTACCCTTGAAGGTAATTGAAACAGAGCGTGAATGAATTCAAAACACAGCTCTGTCCCTTTTAGATGAAACAAATAGAAATACTAAAGGGGAGGAGGGGGCGACCCAAGACCAAGACCAGTGCTTAAAAGACAAGTGTGTTCGTTTTCTCAGAGGCCTGTGACTGAGGACACAGGGAGACAGGCTACCCCAATCCCTTCAGCGGCGGCACAGATGCCAGCCTGAGAGGGCACAGCTTCCCTACGATCAAGCTGCGGCCCTTCCAGAGCCATCATCTGTCACTACTTCTATTTCCGGCCTACTTCTCCCTCTCTCTGACCCGTGAGACACTGAGAGGAGAAGGGATGGGGTGTCACAACGGTGCAGAAATGGCGCTCAACATCCACTGGGCTCAGGGCAACAACAACACAAGTTATGTAATCCACGAAAGCATTGAATGGGGTAATAAAACTGGATAAATCATTCCTCTTTATAGAGCAAATTCTCCCCCAACTGCTACTCGGCTTGTAACGTATGAAGAGCTGGGCTCTTCACTTGGGCACACCTGCCCAGTCCCCAGGAAGGTCCTAGACACCTTTGAGAAGTATGCAAACACTAGCAGTATTTATACATCTGGGTAATACATCAAATGTCAGGAGGTGTCTCCAGGCATGAGTTACAAGGCCTCTAAAAGCAATGAGTCTTTTATGGGGTTGTAGATAATGGTGATTTTCTGTAAATCCTGCCAGAGTCACACAATAGGCCAAGAGCAATTAACATTAATTAAATGATCCCCATAAAGAGGTTGCTTTGCTGACACATTGATAACCTCTAAATGCTCTTAGCCTGTTCACATTCTTAAAGGTGTCTCTACAGCTACACCAGGGATTCCATTCAGGCTTCTACTGCCCCAGATGGTTGTCCCCCCCACCCCCCACCCCCGCCCCACTCACACACATGCAAAACACCATTCAGCTCCAAGACAGTCTTGTGGACATCTACTCTGTATCCTGAGATATGTGCCGAAGAACCTGGAGCTGATGTTAAAATAAGATTCTGACTCATCAAGGGTCCTGAGAGGCTGAATTTCCCACAAGTTCCTTGGCTGGAGATACTAGCCTGCTCTACGCAGCCAAACACTGTGAGAAACAATTCTGCACAAAAGCTCTGCAGACAGCCCCTGCTAGATGTCTAGAGAGCGGCCCAGAACATCTGGGCCATTCCAATCCTTTCTACCACACTTGCTTTCCTTTTCCTTTTTACACTCACTTATTTATTGGTGAGCAGGGGTGTCGGGGGCACACATCCGCCACAGTACATACTTGGGGATCATAGGACAAATTTGGGGAACTGGTTCCTTCCTTCCACCGCGTGGGTTCCAGGGATCGAACTCAGGTCCTCAGGCTTGACAGAAATTGCTCTAGCTCACTGAGCCATCTTGCCGGTATCTCCACTCTGCTTTTCCAATTCCAGGGAACTGCAGACGGCGAGTAAAGAGCAGGCAGGACCCTGTTGAGACAGTGCAGTTAGCCTGAGAGTCGCCCAGAACTAAAAGCTTCTGGTGGGAGAAGCAGCAGAAATGGAAGCCTCCTCTGAGACAGGTGAAGTCCACGGCGTGTCCAGCCCTCAGGCCTCTGCATTCTCCACCTGCCTTTTTGAAAAGGAACCTGGGAGAGCCAGGCTACCACCATAAGGAACTGGAGGTGGGGCTTTTTCCAGAATGGAAGAATTAGAGGTCAGAATACGAGTCTCTGTGGTGGAGGCAGAACTCCTGTCCCTAGACAAAGCTCACCTCCCTGTGGTTACACTGGGGGCCACAGTACAGGATCTGAACGGCAAGACTGCCACATGGCCAATGATGAGGCACAGGGTAGGAAAGGAAGAATGTGAACTGTGGGGGCAGCGAGGACCAGAGGAGGGTCAAACACTTGAAAAATAGCCCAGGAAGTTTTGGCAGGGATTTACTGACTACGGAGTGGTGACAGCCGTGAGGAGGTGACCCAAGTGTGGCAGCCAACAGAAGGGAAGGGCTCTCAGTCAGGTGGAGTGAGATAATCATGCAAGCAACATTAGGAAACTACCAGGGTCCCTCCCAGTGAACAGATGTGAGGCTGTAACAGCCTATAAAATGGCAGGCCAGTGGGCCATGAAACCGTATTCTGATATTATAACAGTGTGACTACAGGAAGCATCAGGAAGCTGTAGAAAGCCATGTGTGCCTGTGGAAGGCTTCCGTTTTAGCTCAGTGATGATGGGATTGAAATTAGAAGCGCGTCCTGGGTCTACAGAAAGGAGCTGGTACACCGACAGCAACCCTGCAGCCATTTCCTGATCCAAAATAAAATCAATCAGGAAGATATTGAGAAAGGGGAAAGCGAGTTGTTCTCTCGAGTAGGAGAGATCTTAGACAAGGACTCCACTAGAGAAGGGGTGCAGGGAGGCTTTACACAGAGAATTCTCGGGATTCCTCAGAGACAAATCATCTGACCAGGAAATGTGCCCTTGAGCTTGTGGCCTTCCTTTCTCTTTCCTCTGACACCCTGCCTCCTCTGCAGTGTTTGCAGGGCAAGCCAAGCCAAGTCTGCTATTTATAGAGCGAGAGCAATTTTACCACAGGGTGTGGGGTTTAATTTAAAAAGACGTCAAGGAGCGAGGGGCAGATGGCTGAGCAGGCAGCGCCTCTTGCTGACCTTGTCCGAGCCCACTGCCATAGTTTCAGTTTTAGGGACCCAAAAGTGTGCCCCGAGGATGAGCCCTGCTGAGGTGAGGCTCTTTGGGAAAGAAAGAATAAATGGATATGCCAAGTACCTGCTTGTTAATTTCTAATTGATCTGTGACCGGCTGGGGAAATGACATTGGCTGTCGGCTTAGATACTGTTTTCTGGAGGGCTGTTCAACTAGATGGACTTGGTTATATATGTTACAGGGTATTCGATTTGGAAGATCTCACACTAAAGGATTGGGGAGGGAGGGAGGGAACCTGAGGACGTTCCTCTCTCAACCCATACGGAATGAATGGCCAACTCCTGCTTATCCCACTCTCCCTTCCCTTTCTGCAATCCTCCTTTCTCTTAGTGCCTCTCCTTAACTGGTTGTTTTGTTGATTTCCTGGGGACATCATAATAAGATAACAAACGCTGCCTGGCTTACCAGAAATTCCATGTTCCACGATTCTAGGGGCTATAAGATTCGAGGGCCGTGTTCCCTCTGAACCCATTGGGGATCTTTCCCTGCCTCTATACAGCTTCCAGTGGTTTGCTTGTGATTCCAGACACTGCTCGGATTGTAGATGCCAGCTCCAGTCTCTGCCTTCTTTGTCACGTGGCCATCTCTCTCTTTCTCTGTGGTCCTGGCTGGCCTAGAGCTCATAGAGTTCTGCCTGCCTGTGCCCCCGGAGTGTTGGGGTTAAAGGTGTGCACTGCCACACCCCGCCTTGTCTCTTATAAGGACACACACTGGTCACAGTGTTGGGGTCTACCCCTTACTGTTATGGTCTGCTCTCCACTAAAGACATCTGCAGCAGCCCTCTTTCCAAATACGGCTGAATTCTGAGGTATTGGGGGGGGGGACTTTAACTAGGAGGCTGGTTCCTACAGTACCCACAGGTACTAATGTCTGTATTAGTTTTACTTGGCTCTTTCCCTTGGTTGTAGGAAAAAGTTAAAAATGAATTGATAGCCAAGCTGTACCTCACACCATGAAAACTCCTGCGATCAGATCCAGTGGAATTAGCCCATTTTTAATAGTTCCCCAGGTATAATGGTTAATTTTGACTGCCCCATGGGATGGCTATATATTTGATCAAACATCATTCTAGGTATTTCTGTGAGGGTGATTTTGAATGAATTTAACATTTAAACTGAGAGATTAAATCCACCAAGTTGTCTTCCCCAGTGGGGATGGGCTACATCCAGCTAGTTAAAGGCCTGAATAGAACAAGCCTATGGAATTTCCCTAAGGAAGAAGAAATCCATCCTTCCTGTGTGCCTTTGAGTTGGGATGTAAGTTTGTGCCTGACTTCAGACCTGAACTTAAAGTGCTCCTGAGTCATGAGCTTGCTGTCTTTTGGACTGGAATCAGAGCAAGTGGCTTTCAAGGGGCCTCCACCTGGCTCAGGACCTGTCAGCCTCTGGATCTCACGATTCTTGTAACATTCATATACGTCTCTTTATATGTACTCTATAATCCCATATATCCAATTTACAATTCTATTTACGTGTGTGTGTGTCTTATAGGTGCTGTTTCTCTGGAAAATTCTAACCAATACATTAAGTGTTCCTAATATGCAGTCAAATTTAAAAACCACTGACATATAAATCCCAGACAAGTCAATGATTAATGCTATCTGGGGAGTCAGGTTTACAAAAGCTGTGACATTTGAAGAGGGCCAGAACAAACGAGCCAGCTGAATGGGGAAAGTGCCTGAGAAGGACAACAGGGAGGAGAAGGTGGGAAGAAGAACAGTATCTTCAGAGAAGCAGCTAAGACAGATAGGTTGAGCCTGGATGCAATTCTGCAGCCAGTGCCATGGTTAGGCCATGCAGAAAGCTGTTATTGAAAAGTTTTGCCCAAAGCAATCACATATCATTGGTGTGTTTCAGAAAAACCAATCTGAAAGATCTGGAGGGGAGGGGCAAAAAGACTGAAAGGGAGAGAGGCAATCAGTGAGAGGACTAGATGTTTGTGTCTGCCCCAAACCTGCATGTTAAAGCCTAAACCCTACAACGTAAATAACATTAGAAAAGAGGATGTTTGGAAGATAATTAGGTTTAGATGGAGTCGAGAGTCTGGAGACTTCCTGGTGGAATGAATGCCCTTAGAAGGGGAAAGGACATCAGAGCTTTCTGTCTCCTTCATCCGAGGGCTCAGTAAGAAAGCAGCCGTCTGTAAGTTAGGGTTTCTCACCAAAAGCTAAGCAAGAGATGCTGTGGTTATGAGCTAGAGCAAACAGATTTTAAGTGTGTGTTAGAGCTACATTTACTCAGATTTGGACAACTCGACTTGGGAATTGAGGAGGAGGTGTCATATATGACTTCAAAGTCCCCAACTTACGTTATGGAGAAGACGGTGGTGCTAAGATTGGGAACACAGGAGGAGAAACAGATTTTGTGGAGGATGTCATGAGTTTGGTGCATTTAAATCTGAGGTACCACGGGGCATTTGTTCAGATGTATCCAGGGAGCTGATAAAAATAGGTTTCTGGCCTTCAATAAAGTGGCTGTGCTCTTTATAGAAGGAGACTCAGGAATAATAGAACATTGATGATGGCAGAATTAATGGGTAGAACAATCCAGGAAGAATGTGAAGAGGCTGGAAGTGAGAGCTTGGGATATGTAACTGTTTAAAGGACATGTGGTGGGAGCGGTTACCTCAGGGCTAACAGGCAGTCAACAGAGAAGCTTATGAGAATGGCTAGAGGACATCTTCACACATCAAAGCAGGGGTTTAACATGAATTATTAATCAATGGTAAGAGTGTAATCACATCCTACAACTGAAGGAGAATGGACATGGGACAGACTTGGAAAGGAAATCCAGAATTCATTGCAAAGTATATAAACAGGAAAGTATTCCCTTCTGATCAGGGCCAAAGGGGAAGGACTTCTGTGGTGATCTGAAAGAAAATGGCCTCCAAAGAGAGTGGCACTATTAGGAGGTCTGGCTTTGTTAGAGTAGGTGTGGCCTTGTAGGGGGAAGTGTGTCACTGTGGGGGTGGGCTTTGAGGTCTCCTTTGCTCAAGCTATCCTCAGTATGGTAGACAGTTAACTTCCTGTTGCCTGCAGATCAAGATACAGAACTCTCGGCTCCTTCTCCAGCACCATGTCTGTCTGCATGTGGCCATGTCCTGCCAGATGATAATGGGCTGAACCTCTGAAACTGGGAGCCATCCCAATTAAATGTTTTCCTTTATAAGAGTTGCCATGCTTATGGGGTCTATTCACAGCAATAGAAACCCTAAGACAACTTTCAATTTTCCAAATAATGATATACCTAAAATACAGGAATGCTTGATATTGTTGAATGTTTAAAAGCTGTCCCCAGGGAAGGTGGGAAGAACAGCAGCCCTGGGTATCCTTGGGGTAAATGAAGAGAAATATAAGTGATCATGTTGTCTTTTAAACAATAATAAATATATTGTGGAGCAGAGAACTGTTATCATAAAATTTAAAGAGTAAAAGAATTCAAGATAACATTTTCAGGTATGCCTGGGTCCAGCACATGCATTCTTCTCTGCCACTAGGGGTGCTGTGCTGGACAGATTGAGTAGCTGAGGACTGCACACTTTTTTTTTTCATGTAAAGTATGTTTTATTGTTCTTTAAAAAGGGTTCAGGATTTGGTTTTAAATCAGGCTGCACACCTTTCAAAAGTTTGACATCTCTCACCATGCCAAACTGGCTTCCACTAGCAATACTTCATTAAATCCAAAAGAAAAAAGTTTTAATTTTGAGGAAAAAAAAAAAGTCCAGTTCTGAGAACAGTTAACATTAGTCTTATTTAAAACAACATGAGGGCTGTTTTATGTTGCTTTATCCACCCTTCTCCTCACACAGAACCAGGAATGTAACGCTATCTCAGGCAGGCACTGATACCGATGGACACCTGCATGCACATAACCTCACGGGAACACATGTGCTCATGTACAAATGCCCACACCAAACTTCTGAACACGCCAAGTGGAAAAGGGTTTGCTGGTATTGATCAAAACCCCTGGAGTCAACAGTCAATCTAAACTTAGAAGGTAAGATATTTTGATCTTGAGTCTATGTTAAAACTATCTATTGTCATGTTCTGAAATAAGAGAATTTTGGGTTGTATCATCATTTTTTACTTTAAAATTCTAGAAACAATGTCAAAAAAAAGCATTACTTTTCATTTTCTGGGATGAAGCAGGAAGGACTCCACAGATTCTAATTTAGTTAAAAGCAGAACAATCCCAGCAATAGTATAGAGGGAGTTCACAAAGCTGCCAGCCACCGAGGTACCATCAAGGAGATGTCGTCCATCCTAGTGGCCTATCTGTACTAACAAAGCGGGAAGCTTATGGCTCTGCACAATACATTTCCACTGGGACAAGAAGATTCTAGGCCTGCACTCAGGGCTTGACACTCACTGTCAAGCATGGAACATTTAGCTGAAGAGGGTGCCAGAGTCCCTGGAGAAGCCTTTCCACTGCAGCCTGGTCAACTGTCTTCTGCAAATAAGGAAAACACAGCTTTTCTGTATCAGCACATTTAACAGAGAACCCGAAAAATGCTACCACATGATGCCAGGAGCGGAGTCCCCTTTGCTGTTCACTTTATTGCTTGCCATTGCCTGTGGGTACACACTCACTAGATATTGCTGCTTTTGACAGTGATTTCTCTTTCCTTTTTAATCTCAGAAGAGTCTAGTAATAACAAGGTAATAGGTGGTTACACTAACTGTACATACAGAGAGTAATTTGGAAAACCACTGGACGGCACACTTCTAACAAGGCAAATGCATATGCAAATTAGCTCACTAATCTACACTCCAACCTAGGAACATAGATCATCATCATCATCATGGTACTCTAGGAACTTTTTTTTTTTTTTTTGAGAAAAAGTAAAAATTGAGAGAAAACTTGTCATTTGCCAGGACTTTGTAAACTTTTTGTAACCTGGTGGTTATTTCCTCAAGGGAGATGGACTGTCCAGTTGTACAAAACATCTTTTCCACTATCAGAATACAAGGCAAAAGAAACATCCCTCCTCTGACTTGATGGGAACTTGGAGAAGTGGTCCTCTGGTTTGTGTCAGCTCAGCTCAGTGACTCTTCTGCAAACCAGTGCACTTTGTTTAAAATATAGCAACAGCCCAGTCCCTGAGGCATGGTGATCGAAAATTGGCCCCACCACTTCCGAATCTTAATATGGCTCTTTCCCCTCCCCAACACAATATTTGTATTAATTATTTGGGAATTTTATACACTGAACCTCATCACACTTGCTTAACATTCCTCCCATGTCCACTCCCCGACCCTTGTGCCATCCCCCCCAAAAGCAACAAGTCCAATTTGTGTGCCCATATACTCGCTGGAGCGTGGTCAGACTCCCAGTGGCCGGCCTCTTAAAGACAGCTGAGTCCTTCCCACCCTGACCCCTAGTCCCCACCCCCACCACCAGAAGTCATCGACTGTGAAGAGCTACACTTTAGCATCTTTGCCACATATTTTTAAAGACTCTCTTCAATAGCTTCTTGTCTGGATTGTTTCTTTTGAGGAGGAAGGGATTGTCACAGAAGCCCTTAATGTCTGATTCTCAGTTATGAGTCTGCAGTCATCCATACCACTGCAAAAGAAGTTTCCTTTCCCACAGCACCCGGTGACAGCACAGAGCACAGACATCAACATAGCTTCTGGCAGCAACATGGATCACAGACATCAGCATGGCCTGCCCTAGCAGCACAGACTAAGGACATCAGCATGGACCATGGTCATCAGCATGGTCTCCCACGGCAGCACGTACCACCGACACACTGACCACAGAAGTCTTTTGAGGAGACTTAGCCAGAAAATGAATCATTCTTCCTCTTGTATATCTTGCTGCTGGGTCTGGGTGATCATGGAGTTGGGCAGTTTGTCAGGGGGCAGGACCTGCGTGAGCTCCAGGCTGCTGTGTACCACCTTGCCTCGGTGCCACCCTGCACCTTGGGCAAGACCGGCATGCTTGCAGCCTGTAGGCCACACTGCTGCAGCCCCACGCTCTTCTCTTTCCACGCAGGGCGAGCAGCACAAGCGGCGGAGGCGGCAGCAGCAATGATCCCCCATGGCTCCTGATGCACCATTTCTTTAAGGGAAAATGCAACATGCATATGGCCCAGTGCGTGGGAACCTTCAGGTCTGTTTTCCTACTGGGATGGGCTAGATGACCTCTAGGGTTCTTCCTATCTCTGAAGGTCTAAGTGGCTGCTCCACCTCACCTACCATGACAGGTGGCTCATCGCACGGATGACCCCTAAACACACTCCTTTCTTGGCAGTCATCCCTCACACCACTTCTGCCTCTGCATTCTTGACAGTCCTGGTACGTTCAGAGGAGACCTGTCTTCTGTGTGAAGATTGTTTAGAGAAGGCAAAGGCAAAGCCATCATCAGAGAAGGCTGGGAAGAGGCCCAGTCATGGCAGCCTTCAGCTGGGTCTAGTCCATGGCTATCCAGTGAACTGAATGTACTCTTCTGGGAGACCTTGGCAAGGTCAGCAGAAGAGTCACCCAGTTGAGCTCAGCTCTAATTGCAGAATCATGAGCAGAATGAAACAGCTTTCGTCTTATGCCACTTAGTTCCCAGACAGCTTTCACACTGGACTAGAAAGACAAAAAACAACTACAATCATAATTCTTGAAAACAGAGGTTGGCAAAGGTTTCAGACTAAGTCAAGATCCTGGCCCTTTTCCATAGGGATGTGAGGAAACATGGTGGTGCTAATTTGGCTCAACCTATATCTGTATGAACCTTGTTTTGTAGCTTTGATGAGCAGGCCCTGCAGGCTGTGCTGTGTCTCTCATTTGTAAATCTCCCAATCTATAACCACCATCCCCAACCACCTTCTTTGATGGTCCCCCACACTCTGGGTCCCCATCTGTCTGCTCTAAGTTACTTGCTCTAGGGTCAAACACCAGGCACCTGAGAGCAGCCCTGTGTCTTGGAGACTGCTGCAGCCATTGAAACCAGCAGGGCAATAGAAACTTGCACTCACGTTCTTACCTGCTCCCCCTGTGCCATGATCAACTTGTCCTTCCCTTTGTGGCCCTTGCCCCCACTAGCCTGGTTTTCTCCCTTCTTTTAGGATCTGAGAGTGTAACAAACCTTTTCCAGTGGTGTGCCATTACTATTTAAAATAATAATGACACGTATTTTAAAACAGTGATCTGTGAGTATAAATGAGGGGACAAATCCCACAGCCAGTGCCACTCTGGTAAGTGACTAAGATGGACAAGGCAGAAGAGGCCGACAAGGACAGGATGTCCCCTGTGTCACCCAGAGGGACCCACCTCCCCAACACCAGCCTTTCATCGTGTGCCCTAATTTCTAAGGAGTTACATATTGTTCCATTGAAAATAAGTCCTGTGTCTGAATGTTTCCCCATAATTTGCATGATGGCTCTAGGAAATGATTTGTTGTCTTCTTTATACAGAAGTGGAAATCAAGGGTTAGAATAAATAAAATGCTGCAAGCAGAAGGAGACACCAACTTTTTTGCTATAATTCCCCAAACAGAATGCTTTTCCCAAATTGTCCCAACAATTTTTGGAAGTTTCATTGTTTGCCAACATTTCCTATCCGTGTATGTGTTATGTCATACCTCAGCATGTCTTCTGAGTTAAAATTTGAACAATGAGATTTACATACTAAAAAAAATTAATTACATTTATTTGTTTGTGTATGTGTGGGGTACCTACATGCCACAGTGTACATGTGAAGGTCAGAAGGCAAGGTTTTGGGAGTCTGTTCTCTCCTTCTTTATGTGGATCTCAGGCACTGAACCCAGGTTGTCAGGCTTTGTGGCGAGTGCCCTTACCTAACCCTGAGCCATTTCTCCAAATCAAATTTCATAGTTTCAGTCACCTTTTTATTTTTACTATAAAAGTAGTCATTCTTGGTAACAGTTTGAAATAAAAGAATAAATTATAAAATTGCTCATAAACACTAAAAATTAACTCATTGATATTCTGGTGTATATCCTCCTAGTCATTTAAAAAAGGTATGTTGGGGCTGTAGAGATGGCTCAGCAATTAAGTGCTCTTGTGTTGTAGAATATTATTTTAAGGTGCGTTACTTTTGTTTATGTTAGGTTGCATTTATTTAACTCTGTGAAGCTGTGTTACTGTGCCTGTCTAAAACACCTGATGGTCTAATAAAGAGCTGAATGGTCAATAACAAGACAGGAGAAAGGATAGGCAGGGTTGGCAGGCAGAGAGAATATACAGAAGGAGAAATCAAGAAAGAAGGAGCCAGAGAAGAAGGAAGACATCAAGGACTAGCCACCCAGCTACACAGCAAGCCATGAAGTAAGAATAAGATTGACAGAAGTAAGAGAATGGGAACAGCCTAGAGAAAAAAAGTATATGGTATAATTTAAGTTAAAGAAAACTGGTAAGCAATAAGCCAAGCTATGGCTGGATGTTTATAATTAAGAATAAGCCTGTGTGTGTGATTTATTTGGGAGCTGGGTGGCAGGCCCCCAAAAGAGCCAAAACAACCAACAACACTTTTGCTGATCCTGCAGAGGACCTGGGTTTCAGTTCCCAGCGCCCACATGCTAGCTCACAACCTTACAACACCAATTCCAGGAGGTCTGATGCCCTCTTCTGACTTCTGTGGGTACCACATACTCATGGTACACATACATTCACACAGGCAACACATAAAAAAAATAAATATAAAAAAATGTAACCCAACAATGATATATGATTGTACCTCTTACTAACATTCAAATTTTAAGTGTAAATTATTTTTAAGTGTAAACTATTATTAATATTTTGTATTAAAAGTACTCTAACAGCCGGGCGGTGGTGGCGCACGCCTTTAATCCCAGCACTCGGGAGGCAGAGCCAGGCGGATCTCTGTGAGTTCGAGGCCAGCCTGGACTACCAAGTGAGTCCCAGGAAAGGCGCAAAGCTACATAGAGAAACCCTGTCTCGAAAAACCAAAAAAAAAAAAAAAAAAAAAAAAAAAAAAAAAAAGTACTCTAACAAATTTCCTCATCTGTCCTTATATAATTCTTCCTGAACATCTCCAATTATCTTTAAGATAAATTCCTAGATGTAGAATTGCTAAGTCAAAGATGTTCATATTCTTAATATTTTTTAGATTTCCCTCCAAATACTTATTTCCAAGTACCCTAGAGTCTTTTTGTCTTGATATAAAATAACTTACCACTACAGAATGTTCTCTCTGTGTGTGCAAGCATTCATATGCATGTGTGAGTAAAACAGAGTTCTTCCCATGTTAAAATGTAAGCAGAGTGCAGACTTTCGTCCATATATACAAGTTGATAAATGGAGATCTTAGGCTGAAATCAGTATTCCAATAGAGAAAATCTGCTTGCCACAGAGTTTGCCCACCTAATAGTAGAGTGACCATTGCTTTCTGAGACATTCAGAACTATGGACAGCTGATTATCTACATACTTTAGATCACACACACACACACACACACACACACACACACACACACACACACTTCAGAGAGAATGCCATCAAACAGTGCAACTTACTTCAATAAAGGAAGATTGTATGGAGGAAGTGGCATTCTATCTGACTGTGAAGAGGTAGAGAAATAAGCAGTCCCACAATACAAACAGGAGACTGTACCACGTCCCTGCACCACTTAGGCAAAGGAAGACACCACTTACCCAGTATGATCTAAAGAGTCCCCCAGACATACTCAGCTCCCCAACGCCAGCCTTTCCTTGAGTATCCTAAATTCTAAGTCATAATACTTCAGCTACAAACTGAACAGTCCATAGTTAAGATACAGCCAGAATGGCCCAGGCATTAGCAAAGTTCACAGCTGAGCTCCAAGGAATCTTAACAAGGACCGAGTGCCACCTAGAAAGAACCAAAGTGTGTGAAGGCATGCAGGGGCCCAAAAAGGATAGAGTAACAGGAAACAGCCTGTTGTGGCCTGGGGACAGAAGGACACCTTGGCACAGAAGGACAGCATAGTGTGTTCTGAGAACCCTGAGGTGAAAAGCTTTATTGGAAGTGGTCAGAGGGGTCCAGACAATTAATTGGGCTTATTGGACTGAAACTTTGAATTTCTTTCTCTGCTGGCCCCTTAACCACATGGGTCAGTAGCGTCTGTTCTAACAAGGGGACTCCAGTAGAGAAATCACTGTAGGTGAATATACCTGGTCCCTCTTCCTTGGCAAGGTGAGTATCTGAGGCAGGCCAAGCACACACTGGCTCACATTCCTTGACAAGACTGTTTCTCGGTGGTGACCCTGAGGAAAGTCCTGGGTGCTGAAGTAAAGCACTCACTGTAGTGGCCTCTTCCCTGGCACACTGTTACCAGTATCATCGTGGCTTTCTCTCCACGCCTGTCACTGAATTATGGTAATTTTTTCCAGTCATGAGTTTTAATCAGAGTTGAAGTCTCTGAGTTCCTGACAGCTCTGGAGAGCTGCAACTGCTCAAACTTCACACTGTCACAAAATCCTAACACAAGCAGAGAGCTAGCGACTCTCACTAACCCCACCCCACCCCTTCCCGCCAATGAAAAACAGGGCATCCCCCTAAACAGAGGGTTTCATAGAAAGGGGGAGGGAGGTAGAAAGTGCCCACTTCTCCATTGCCTTCGCCCAAGTTCAAAGCAAGAAACAAGCACCCTGGCAAAGGCAATACAGGGAGGAGATGTTACAGTTTAGCTACTGTCCTCCACAGGAAGCTAGCAAGCATTCCTCCGTCACTCTATGCACTTGGATGGCATCAGGCATGTTTACTTCTCCAGACTTGGAGCTGTGCACAGACACTGTCCACAATCCCTGTTTGTGTCACCACCACAGGCTTGGGCACACGGGTCATATGCACTCCCCTCCTGGGGGTCATGAAGCAGAGGGGCACGTGGCCCTTCTTCCCTAGGTTTCTTGTCATCATATGTACTGAAAATCCCTTCCTGACTAAATAGGACCCCAGCTGGGTGGCTGCTTGTCTGCTGAGGCAACGTGTTTGGTAGAGATCACTAAAGCTCTTTTCCGACACCACAGAGAAAGCACGGTTCCAACCCTAGACAGCCCCTACATGTCTCCGTTTTGTCTCCAGGGTTCTCTCGCCTTCTCCAAAGCTAATGCTGACCCTCCTTTTACTGTCATAGTTCTTAGGGACCCCCAGGCTAGAATAGGTTAGTCTGGTATCTCACTCAGGCTTGTCCTTATTTATTCAAGCTCTTATTTGCTTTAAGGTCCCATTCTTAAGTACCTATTACAGATACAGGTGACCTGAATACATCAAGCCAGCATCAGCTAGGTTGGGACAGGGCTTAGCTCAGTGGCAAAGCACATACCTAACAGGATATATGAGTTCTGTGTTTGATTCCTAACACCATGGGGGAAAAAAAGATAGACACAGCTTACGTGGTAATAATCTGAAAATCCCAGTAGTCAAAAATGAAGGTTTATCATCCATGCTGCATATCTGCCAGGTTACCAAAAGGGCTATATTTCAGCGCCAATCAGTAGCTCAGAACACCACCAGTGACCCAAGCTACCGTCAGTAACGCGTCATCCCCATGAAATGAGGGAAGTCATCATAAATGGTACCAGCCCTCTCAAGTTATTAGCCAGAATTAGTCATATAGCTTCCTCTGACCAAAAAAGGGCTAGAAAATACAATTTTCATCAGTGCATCTAAAGTCACAAGGCCAGAAATATTGATCAAGCTGCATGAATGGCCACAAACTATCAGGTCAACTGCTTACTTTCCAATAAGAAAAAAACCCCTGAAGATTGGCAGAGTAAGGAATTACCCCTCTGGGTCCTATTTGCTGTTTGTGCTCCATTCTCATGTTCTAAGCAGAGATAACCAGAAAAGGGGGTGGGGGTGTTCCTGATTCATACCCTGTGTTTGCTTGATGTACTCAGTTCTCAAGGTGGCTTGCCAGAGAGAATCCAAAATTGCATAGCTACGTGCCGAAGATGAAAAGGAGGTGTACAAAGAGTATGCTAAACTATTTAAATTTGGTGGGAGAGAGGGGCGCATTGGAGGGAGAGAGAGAATCCAAAGGAAGCTGAGACAGGACTCTCAAAGGGACCGTGAGTGGACGAAAAGGAAACTGGACATGGATAATTTGGGCTGCTAGCTGCTAGTTTTCTGGAAGCAGGAAAAACAGAAGAGTCAGTGTGAAGATTATTGCATCAGGCTGAACATGAATCAGTTACAGCTTGGAGCAGAGTCTGAAGGAGAGAGACATTGGAGATTATGGTGGGGGCAGAATTGATGCACAGAGGCAGTGGTGTGCAGAAGGATGGATATGTTTGTTGTTTTTGGCCTCAAGAGGACTGCAGAGCTTTTGTAGGGATGCTTGGCAGTGGCAGCAAGAATGTGCAGATCAAAAACAGAAAGGCAGAGAAATGCTACTCCTGCAGCCTTGCAAACGCTATCGATGTGCTCAGTACAAAACGCAGGGAAGGAGGAAGCAAGCTCCTAGTCTGGCCAGTGATGTAATGTTGAGTGTCCATTATCAGGGAAGAGGCCTCTCAGAGCTCCTCACGCACCGTTAAGTAACAATTTCAGAGAATGCGACCCTGAAGGCCCACACCCCCCCCACCCTCCCCACCCCCCATTCAATCTGATAGCAAATTCCATTGGCTCTGCCTTCTACATACAAACTACCTAGACTTCATCTCAGCACCTCTGCCACCTCCCTCCTGCCACCATGATCTCCTGGCAGGTTTTACTGCAGCCTCCTGACTTGTCTTCCTGTTGGGAGCCCAACTGCCTCTTTCTTATGAAGCTACGTTATGATCCTCTCCAAATGGAACTATGTCTCTGTCTGAAACTCTCCAGTGATTTCCTCCCAGAGGATCTCAGGGCCCGTTTTGGGCCTAGGAAGCCCTAGAGTACACAGTCTTCTCTTGCACCCCTGTATGTATCACCTCCTTTTTACCCACTTGACCTTGGGCACATGAGTACTGCTACTCCCTCTGCCAAGCCTCGGTCTCAGGGCCTTTGCACAGGCTGTTCCTCTGGGCTGGGAGTCCCTACCCCCCGAACTCTGCACTGAGGCTATACCTCCTTCAGTTCTCTGCTAAGTGTCATTGTGTCAGTGAGATCTTTGGAACCCAGTCTATTCAAAAGAGAAGCCCTGTTGTTGTTTTTTTATAACTGTGGCTGCCTTTTAAGCAACAGTGGTTCTAATCAGCAACATAACTAACTCCGCAGCTACCAGCAGCAGTTCAACCGCGAGGGCCGCAGCCTGAGGGGATTCTGTTCCCTCAGGTACCAACTCTTTCAAAGCTACCAAGGGATCTTTTCTAAATCTCTGTCCCTCTAAAGAACTCAAGATTCAAAGACTGAGATGGAATTCTGCTCACTCAGAGAGGCTGCATAACAAGTAGCTTACCTCCTTTCCTTGCTGGGGTCTCCCAAAAAGCCCTCGTCAGTCTCCCAGGCCCACTTAAAAGCCCCTCCCTCTCCACCTGGTTCCTCCCTACTACTTCCTGTCAGCTAGTTGCTGACTCAGCCTCCTGACCTCAGGTTAATTTTATTTCATCAAACAAATGGATCATTAAACAAATGTTCCAGAGCATAAACGAAAGTAACACACCTTAAAATAATATTCTACCAGAAAGCCCAGCTCTAGCGTTGAAAGATTAGGCCCCTGAACTCTTGCCTTAACCAGTTTTGTGTGAAGTAGGCTGTTACATGTAACATATTTCACCCTAACTTGTTTAGTCATAGTAAAAGTGAGTTGCAGATGAGGCTGGGCAGGAGGATTCTTGTGTGATTTGTTCACTGCTGTAACTCCAGCACCAGGAAGAGGGTATGAGCCCAAAATTAACGTGCACTGATTGGACAGACAAAAACTTAACCCTAGCCTCTTTAGCGAATCCACACAGTATGGAAGAGATACTCAATAGATAAGCACTTCTTCCTGGGATGCTTTGTGTAGATCTGGAATCTCCTCCTCCTCCCTGCTACCTGCTACCATGGATACAGGTTTCTTAAAGGAGGTCAAGGATGTGACAGATGCTTTACATTAGCTTTTATGTCCCCCATAGAATTAACAACAAGCAAACCTTGAATACTGAAGCTGTGATTCTGTCTCGCACTTGTGATCTGATGCAGACCGTAAGAGCTTAGATCTGGAGGCTAAAAGCCATTTCCAGAACCTTCAATGGGATTACACCTGGGTAATTCATTTACTGTAACTCATTTTATATATGTTTACAGACAAAGAGAAAAATCACAGAGCCAGCAACACCAAAGGGGGAAAAATAAGACACCTAGTGGTTTTCATTTCTAAATTATAACTATTACATATGACACAATATTCTGCTAGACAATAATACTCCTCAGATAAATAAATGCACTGTTAACATCAAGGTAAACACAATAAGATGGCTTTGTAAAGAATGAGTATTACCTTGTTCCATCTTTAGAATATGATTTTCAATAGCAATATCAATTCAAATGAGAAGTCAAGAGACTAATGGAGTTTTTAGCCAATGGGACTGGTACACAGAAATATGGTCAGAGAAAGCCTCGGGTAATACCTTTGAAAGGCCTCGGAAGTTACGGTCCTACTGCAGCTATTTCAATTACACAACCAATAGCAATCCATGGGCTTTCATCATTCATGTCCACGTTTCTTTTTTCTTTTTTTTTTTTTTTTTGGTTTTTCGAGACAGGGTTTCTCTGTGTAGCTTTGCGCCTTTCCTGGAACTCGCTTTGGAGACCAGGCTGGCCTTGAACTCACAGAGATCCGCCTGGCTCTGCCTCCCGAGTGCTGGGATTAAAGGCGTGCGCCACCACCGCCCGGCTCATGTCCACGTTTCTAATGAAACAAAACACATGGGGGGAAATGTGTGCAGTTAGACGTAAGGCAGTGACAATCAGCCAGACCTGCCTTGTAAAGATTGGATCTCATTATGTTCCCCACATTGGTCCTGAACTTCTGAACTCGAGTGATCCTCCTACCTTGGTCTCCTGAATAACTTGAACCACAGGCACACAGAACCGTGCCTACCTTGACTACCAGTATTTGTAAATAGAGCTAGGCTGTGGAGTTGGCTCAGCAGTTACAAAGTCTGAGGACTGGAGTTTGGAGCCCAAGAACCCATGTAAATGCTGGGTGGGTGTGGCAGCCCACCTGTAATTCCAGTGCAGAAGAGAAAAGGATCCCCGGAACAAGCTAACTAACTCAGCTAGACCATATTGGTGACCTCTTGATTCCACTGAGAGACCCTGCCTTGATGACTCAAGTGGGGAGCCACCAACGAAGACACCTGATGTCATCCTCAGGCTCCACACACAAACATGCACCTACACACATGTGAACATGCGCACACACCTTATACATACATGAAATAAAACAATAAAATGGGACTGAGCATGCTGGCACTCACGTGTCGTCCCAGCTCCTGAGGAAACTGATACAGGAATCGTTTGAGCCTGTGTCTTAGTCACTGTTGTGTTTCTGTGAAGAGACACCACGACCAAGGCAACTTACGAAAGAAAGCATTTAACTGGGGACTTACTTACAGTTTCAGAGGTTTAGTCCACGATCAGCATGACAGGGAACATGGCTGCACACAGGCACTGGAGCAGTCGCTGAGAGCTGCATCCTGATCTAAAGGCCGAGGGAGAGACCAGGCCTGCCATGGGCTTTTGAAACCTGAAAGCCCACCCTCAGTGACACACTTCCTCCAACAAGGCCACATGTACTCCGGCAAGGCCACACCTCCTAATCCTTCTAAACCTTTCAAACAGTGCTGCCCTCTGGTGACCAAGCATTCAAATATATAAGCCTATGGAGGCCATTCTTCTTCAAACCACCACAGTTCAGGAGTTCAAGTCCAGCCTAAGCAACACAGTGAGGCCCCCATCTCCAAAAACTGAATTTAAAAAGAGTATTCAAAAATTATTTGTTGGAAATATTGGTGGGGAAGTGACCCCTTTCCTTGCACCCAGCACATCCTAGAAAATAGGACACACATTTTCCTCAGCCAGTGAATTACAGCTTCAGTTGAGAAGAAACATACGGCTCTCAAAGAGTCTTTTCCTGTGAATGTCTATCCATAGGCCCCTTGGCTGCCACTTACAGCCTACTCTAGGCTTAGGCTGCCTTACAGCCTCCAGAGGGTGTGTATACAATTTTACGGAGGTTTCTCTTGTTCCAATCAGACATGACCTTTCAAATATATAAAACAGTATATAAGAAAACTGCCCACAAGACTGCTATAAAATTTAGCAGTTCAACTCACAAATAGTTTTTGAGCACATTATATTATATGGGGCATCATTCTCTAAGGCATAATTGTGTTTGTAAACAAAATAGACTAAACATCATTGCCTCTGTGAAAGCTCCTATTCTGTGTATGGACAGCGGCATGGACAATACAAAAAAAAAAAAGACATTATGTATTCTTTAGATAATAACTGCTATGTGTTGTAGAGAAATATCAAGCAGGGAAGAGCCAGGGATGGCAGGATGAGAGTGCAATGTTTGAGAGAATTAGGCTAGATCTCAGTGGGAAAGAGACCCACATAGAGGCTTGATGGGTGACGGTACCTAGAATAACACTCGGTGCATGAAAACTGTGAGTGCAAAGATCCTGGGGTGGTGGAGCACCAAGTCAGCAAGAGGAGAGCCGTGGATGAAGCCAGGCTGCAGGGCCTGGGGATGGGAACTACGTCCTACAGTGACTCTGTCCTGTTGTAGTGAGGACCATGGAACAGAGCGGTGACAGGAAATGGTAGGTGTTTCCAAAGTATCACCCTGGCTTTCTCAAGAAGGACTAGAGAGAGATGGGGAGGGAGCAACAAAAAAAAGGGGGTGACAGAGAGACCATTTGGGAGGCATTGTTGTCAAAGGAAGATGTCTACCACTCATTCATGGACCAGTCATTTGGTTGTTATGACATGGATGGATTACAGGTACAAATTAAGAGAAATAAAATAGGATGAGAATAGCAAGATTGGTCCTCGTCTGATTCCAAAGAATCATGTGGATGCTTTAATTATGCATGATCCTCTCCCAGCTAGGTCCAGGGTGGTGTGACTTGTGCCATTCGACCACCAAAATCCCTCATCACTGATAATGGTGAAGGACAGCTCAGACATGTGGGAAGACCAGGAACTCAGGACAGAGCTAAAAGGTTCCGAAGTCAATGAAGGTGCAGTGTGTCTACTGGCCTATGTGAGGGGAGGGGTGTCACCCTGTCCCACCTCTGGTTATACTTTTCCATGGCCCATTCAAGTCAATGAAGGTGCAGTGTGTCTACTGGCCTATGTGAGGGGAGGGGTGTCACCCTGTCCCACCTCTGGTTATACTTTTTCATGGTCCATTCGTGAGCATTCTAGGAGCTCTGAGCAACAGAAACACAGAGTACTGTTCCTGTGCTTAAGGATTCCCAACCACCCGGGGAGGGAAGCATGTGAAGCTACCCTCTCCTTTCTCCTCCTGTTTCCCCTTCCGCCCTCCTCTTCCTCCTCCTGTGACTCTGCTTCGTTTCCTCAGGGTCCACAATATGCTGACTCATACTCCTGAGAATAGTAACTCCACAGAGACCATGCTTGAATTTTGAGCTTTTTGTCTTGTCTGCGGACTGTGAGATGCCTGTTTATGGACATTGTCCCTAGCCTCTGACTTTCTTCTGGTTTTCCTGTTGGTCCTAGGTAAGGCAAAGCCCCAAGTCAAACGGCACAGCCTGAGCTGGCATGGGTCTTTATCTGAGATGCAGATAAACAGAGCTTTCAGTGAGTGAAGTCCTCCCTATACCAGTAACCTGTACAAGGTCATCACTGTCTTACTTCCTAGTACCTTTGAAGAATCCAATGAAAAGTTGACCCTGGAGAACATGTGTGCCAGGAAACCTGAGTTTTAGTGCCCACTCAGTTTGTAAATTGAGTCTTTTAAGCATATGTTGTGGCAGATGGTAGGTGATATCATGGCGTGCTTAGTTAGATGGGATCCTTGCAGACACTCATGTCCCATCTGCATTCTCTAGAGGCCAGGACATTGTGACACCTGAGGAATCCATTAAGGCAAGAAGACTCTCGGAGAGACAGACAGTAACGGTAATGGATCGGCACTGGGCACGTAATGGATCGGCACTGGGCACGTGCTCATGACAACACACAGAGCTTCTCCGGCCAGAGTGGAAAAAACCAGACCTACCCCAATGTCAATGCTCCTTCTGGGCAGGCTGTCACCCTGATCTGTGATGTGCTATCAAGATGAAATTGGAACCAAGTGTACTTTATTCAGGACATCTGGAGATAAAAAATATAATGCTCCTTCTCTATCTTTGTGGCATTGTTCACAAAGATGTGATCTGGCTGTTAAAACCATTTGCACTGTATCTCAAGGCCGAGGCTGACAACTCAAATAAAAGCCTCTCTCTTTCTCTTTGGTTTGTTATCTGAACCCTGGCTAGCTGTCATGGCCATCCTTTGCTCTGGGACATTTGGGAAGACTGATCCACTGGAGGCTCCCACCTGACTGACCCAGGCTTCTGATTTCCATTCCATTTCCTGGGTTTCTGGCAAGTTTTTTGTCTTGTTTTGCTTGATGACCTCAAAACCAGATGCAGTATTAAAAGGCAAATCTGGATGTTTAATTTTTCACGATTCTATTGCATGCCCTCTGTAGAAAAACTCTGAGTACATTTTGTTACAAAGAAATAAGGAGCCCCCACTTCCAGATTAGCACTGTGAGTATTAAAAGGCTTCTGATCTTCCATCTGTGCACAAGTGTGTACTGGTTTGAGTTTACTGCTGCTTTGCTGGGCTTGGGACCCAGGGCCTCAAGCACGCACAGTAGTGCTCTGCATTCAGCTACCTCCACAGCCATGTTGTTTTGTTTCTGTTCCGAAAAGGAGGAGGAGGGAGTTTGAAAGCACAGTTTTGTGAATTCCTCATTACTAATTTATGACAAGCATTTTCCAGCAACCTTTAATTGTCAACAGATGTGGACACACTACTTTTCACCGTCATCTTCACTCAGCAAAGAGCACCAGTCCAGACACGTGTCTCTGAATTACCATAAATCATTCCAGAACTTTCAGAAATGGCTCTCCCCCTAAAGTGACAGCGTCATAAACGCAGGATCTTATCAAATGCAAACTCGTGGCCCTCTCTGGCTGTGACTCCAGAAAGTTCTGAGTCCTTATTTGCCCAACTTCAAATCTCCCCAGAACATCACATCTAACATGGTATATCAAGCCATCCTGGCTGGCCAAGGGATCTCCCCTTCCCACCACCCCTGCCCAAGCTGTTCTATTTATTTTCCCTTCTCCCTGGGGTTATGTCTAGCTTTCTTGTAACACAATCTAAAGGGACTATTACCCTATAAAAAAAAAAAAAGCAAGTTACTAGGCTGGGAGTGTAGCTCAGTGGTAGAACATTAGCCTAGTGTGTGCAAGGCCCTGAATCTGATCACTGACTCCCACAGAAACAACAGCTTTCAGATAAACACATCTGTATATCTTTGCTTTGCCCTTCTGTTGATTCCACTAAACGTGGGTCACTGAGGGAGGTAAGGAGAGATGCTAGTTAGTTTAAAGACAAGTGCTCAGAAGTCACCCCAGGGATCTAGACCTGGCGGACAGCTCCTAAGTCAACCCTAATGATTGGTACTCGCTGGTGTGACACTGTCTTTTAATTATGACACACTCCTATCAGGAGTCATCAGGAAAAGCTGTAGTGGTTTGAGGAGGAATGAGCTGGCCTCCTTGAAAAACTTTCACATTCAGAGCAAGAATAGTGTGAAGTGTTCTCATTTGTTTTTTACCTCTGAGCTGACTCTGCTGCAAACCAGGCCAGCCACAGCCTGTGGCCAACATTCCACGTGGGCAGCGAAGTGGACAGGACTAGCCAGGGGCCGCTGTGGTGGATGAAGGTGCCGGAGGCCAGTGTTCTTGGTGACAGATGGGTCCTTATTTATTTTCTGTTTTTCAGTCAATACAGATACCCGTTTTCAATTGCATTTTGTTTAAAACATTGTGAGGCACGAAAGTGGAGACGTGATGGCTTCTGTCTCAGTAACTGACCAAGAAAGCCAGATGCACTTAATTGTTGGGTTCTCCTCTGAGCTGTGGACGGGAAGTGGAGAGCGCTACTCAAACTAGAAGTTGCTGGCTAACACAAGGCTCAATTATCACTAATTGGCTCACAGAAGAGACTGCGTGCGCTTTAAGATCTGTCAGAGTTCTCTCATTTCAAGGCAACTAGAAGCCTCCTGTGTTTCTTCCTACCTCTGCACCTGACTGGTGAATCCTCTTCAGCTATTTATAAATAACTTCCACCCCCCTCCCAGACTTCTGAGCAGTAGGAATCATATATCAAATTAGGACAAGGAATCTGTATGCAACTTGTTGCTTATATAGTTGAAAATCTATAACTTCGAATCTCTTAGCCAACTGATTACACTTTCATGCTAAAAATAGTGGTCGATATGTAAAAATTATGAATATGAGTCAGGAAAAGAAAAAACTGGGAAGCATAACTTTCAAATATGTACATTCTGTATTCAAAAGCCAGCAGAGAAGAGGAACCGTGAAACGAAATTTCATTTTCATGGAACAGGTGAAGGTCAGGGAACTTCTGCTGAAAATGACATTCTGTAAGCATGGCAGTCGGGTGGCGGATCTCGGGAAATGTGGCAAGGGCTGTGAAGATGCCTGCAGGTGCTGACATTTTCACTGGGTAATAAATTTGACCAACAAATACATCAACCAATATCCAGCAAAGAGAGAAAAAAAAAATCTAAATGACAGACTCATCTTCAAACAGAAACCCAGGCAGTCTTTGGGCATGAGAAAGGAGAAGATGGTTGGGGAAACAAAGGTGAAACAGGACACTTCCAGTGACTGACACCCGTCTGGTGGTGTTAGAGCGAAAGAACCATGGACAAGTGTGGGGAACAGAGACCACAGCTAAGATCATGGCCATCAGCCCTTAACGGACAACTCATGGAAGAGAACTACCCAACACATCTTGAGCAGAAACAGATATTAAACTAGTTAACTTGAGATGAGCTAAAGTTATCTGAGGCAGGGGGCAGTTAATTAAGAAAATGTCTCCCTAAGATCAGGCTGTAGGCAAGCCTGTTAACTATTTCTTAATAATTGATTGATGCGGGGGGTGCCCACCCATTGTGAGTGGTACCACCTCTGGGTTGGTGGTCCTGGGTTCTAAAAGAAAGCAGGCTGAGCAAGCCATGGGGAGCAAGCCAGTAAGCAGCACCCTCCATGACCTCTGCATCAGCTCCTGCCTCCAGGTTCCCACCTTTTTTGAGTTCCTGTCCTGACTTCCTTCAGTGATGAAAACTGATGTAGAAGTGTAAGCCAAATAAACCCCTCCCTCTCCAAGTTGCTTTGCATGTGGTGTTTCAGCATAGCAATAGTAGCCATATCTGGGGCAGAAATTGGTATCCCGAATAGGGTAGTGCTTACAGACCTGGCCATGAAGGTTTTGGGTTTTTTTTGTTTGTTTGTGGGTGGTTTTTTTTTTTTTTTTTTTTTTTTTTTTTTTTTTTTTTTTTTTTTTTGGAGGACTGTGGAAGAACTTAGGAATTTGGGGTGAGAAAAGCCATTGAGTGTTCAAAGCTTGGTAAGCTGTTCTGTGTTGGAAGAATGTTGAAAGTAATGCAGATGATAGAAGCCTGACTCGTAAAGTTTCAGGGGAAGTTGGGGGTCTCTTAATGACTCTATGAGAGCAGTTTCCTATTTAGAGTTAAGAATCTGCGATTCTGGTTAGCTGAGGCTGAAAAATCAGCTATGATAAAGAAGATACCAGAACCACTGAAGTGAAAACTTAGCTTTACTGGGACACTTGACAATGCTCAGCTGGAGCTAAGAAATCAGTGGTGATTAAGAAGAGACCAGTATCACTGAAGTAAAACCTTCTGGGAAGTGTTTCCTCAGAGTCAGCACATGCAAGCTGTGTTTAGAGATGGCCAAGGTTGTACCTTGTGCTGGCAGCCAAACTTGATAGTATAAGAGTCACCCAGGGTGGCGCTGGTTTTGAAGGTGTGAAGAGGTTATGGAAAGAAGCTGAGTCTTGTCACTGTGAGAGGCCAGGAGAGGCATTGCTGAAGGTGCAGCTGGAGTAGCAGCAGAAGCCCCAGGATTAAAGAGTTCATAGGAAAAGTTGAGGCTTGGCACCATGAAGAGAGCCCAGAAGAGGCTATTGGTGAAAGTGAAGTCCACTTACAGCAGAAGACCCTGGCATTTTGAAGGTGCCAGTACTGAGGGATGAACACCAAGAACAGCATTAGTGGTGAAATGGAACCTGCCTGAACTGTGTGTGCTCCAGACAAGCTGTGTGTGCTCCAGAGGGCAGAGCCTGAAAAGTGATCTAGGCCTTTGGAAGAACCCAGATCTTGAGTGAATCCCAGACAGATATTGGACATTGAGTGATTTACACTGTTGGAGTTGGGTTTTACTTTGATTTGATTATGATTGTGCCCTGGACCTTCCATCTGGTAATAAGAAAGTATTTAGCTTAATTTTGATTTTTACAGGAGCCCACAATTGTGAGTCTTTGAAATTTTAAAAGAGATTTTGGATTTTTGAACTTTCAATGTATTTGGATTTGGGGCTTTTAAAGTTATTTATGTTTTATTTTGTGATGCTATCTTGGGGATAAATGAGAAAGGAAAGGTTCTAGTTGAAAAATGATGTGTTTGTGTGTCAAGTTGACATAAAACTAGCCAGCACAATTGACTCCTTGTCAACTTGACACAGCTAAAGTCATCTGAGGGAACCTCAACTAAGAAAATGCTTCCATAAGATCAAACTGTAGGAAATGGAGAAGGAGTAGATTGGGGGGTAGGAACAGAGGAAAGTGGGGAGGCTGGGATGAGAAAAGGGAGGGAGAACTGTGGCTGGGATGTAAAATAAATAAGTTAATTAACAAAAAAAATCAAGCCTATCTACAATTTTATTAATTAGTGATTGATGGGGGGAGAACCCAGTCCATTGTTATCCTGGGTTCTGAAAGAAAGCAGGCTGAGTAAGGCATGGGAGCAAGCCAGTAAGCAGCACTCCTCCATGGCCTCTGCATCAGCTTCTGCCTCCAGCTTCCAACCCTGCTAGAGTTTCTGTCCTGACTTCCTTTGATGGTGAACAATGGCAGTGTAAGCCAAGTAAATAATAACTCTAATTAGGACAAAGGGACAGCACTCTCATTTTAGAAAGCCCCCTTTTCTGGAAAATGGGGTTCCCCAAGTTTGGATTTTGCTCCTGCTGTTATGAGACTAAGCTTAACTGTTTAACTTTCCAGTAGTTTTATATGAGTAATTTATTTGAATAATTACAAAGTCTAGACCAAGTTTGTAAGATAAAAATAAGTCAAAAGTTTAAAATTAATTGAAGAAATCAATTTGATAAGTACTCAAACAATGATTTTTTTCCATGAAAAATAAATTGCCCATTAATTAGTAAATTTAAAATTAAATGCAGTAAATTTGCAATTGCCAGGGCTGATAGAAAAAAAAGGCAGACATGAGAAATGACCCACAGAGACCCTACATCTTGATTTCCATTTCAATTATTTCTTTGTTTCCTTTTTTTTCCATGCTTGGGTTGAACCCACGCTTTGCACATGCTTGGCAAACACTCTACCACTGAGTCTTTATGCTTCTTTGCTTTCTTTCTAGTTATTAAAGTGAACATTTATTAAGAATCTACTGTCCAGCAGTGAGACTGGGACCACAGGGCTAAACCACACCATAAAAGCAGCAGAGTGCCTTCTGTGGTTTCATTTTACTAGCTCAGGAAATTCACACCATAGCTCACAATTAATCGAAAGGGAGTTGAAACAGACAGTGAAATGTCTGCCACCCAAGCGTGAGGACCTGAGTTCAGATCCCCATCATCTACATAAAAGCTGGGAACTGCACTACACATCTGTAACTCCAGTACTTCTGGGGGCCAGTAAAAAGTGGGTTGCTGAAGCTCACTGGCCAGTCAGCCTAGATAATAGGTGAGCTCCGGGTCAGTGAGAGACCCTGCTCAAAAAACAAGGTGGAGAAGGATAGAGAAAGACACTAATGTTGACTT
The DNA here is from genome assembly GCF_949786415.1 of Peromyscus eremicus. Taxonomy (NCBI): domain Eukaryota; kingdom Metazoa; phylum Chordata; class Mammalia; order Rodentia; family Cricetidae; genus Peromyscus; species Peromyscus eremicus. The sequence goes on from NC_081421.1 coordinate 59,734,340, forward strand.
TCAACTTTGCACATAAACACACATGCAATCATATAAACACTACACACACACAAATAAAGAAGAGTGTACTTATTCTATATAAGTATATTCTTTCTTCTGTAAGTTCTCTTTTAAAAGAAAAGGTTTATTTTACTATGTCTCATTCTTAATCCTAAAGAAAACTGGAGGAAATGGAGGAAGAGAAGAAAGTAAGCAAAAAGCTATAGAAACATGAACAGAAAAATAAGACAAAAACATAAAAGTAGAGTATAAATCATTTATAAACAACTTTAAAGTGAACCACAATTTTTCCTAGGGAATAGAAAACTCTAAAATTATATTTTTGAATATTATGACTGAAAAGCCACATGGTGATACAGCAGGGGACATAGGAATGAGACAGACATGACATCATTCCAGTACATAGCCTGAAGGAAAAGGTTAACTTGGAGAGAGAGGAGAGGCGGAGTCCTGATCTACTGTCACCGTAGAAGTAACCTGACAAAGTATAAGAAATAACAAATCGGTCAAACCAATTAATGATAAGCTTATTCCACAAATATTTGAAGTATGCCTACAGTGAGCCAGGTACACACAGCCCTCCAACTCAGTGGTATACAATCAATGTTTCTTGAACCAGTAAATGAAAGAATGGAATAAGGAACCAGTCAAGGCTTCTGAATATCTATCCATCCTAGTCTCTGGACCCCTCTGCTAGGTTAACTCATTCCCCTGGGCTCCTATTGAATTCATACATAAATAACCTTACTTTGCTTTACTGGGACACTTGACAATGGTCAGCTGGAGCTAAGAAATCTGTGGTGACTAAGAAGAGACCAGCATCACTGAGGTAAAACCTTCTGGGAAGTGTTTCCTCAGAGTCAGCACATGCAAGCTGTGTTTAGAGATGGCCCAGGTTTAGAGATCCAAGAAGACTTCAGGATCTCATGAGCCCCACAACAACCAAATGCACGCATGTGGACCTGTTCCACAAATACTGAGGAATCTGGACAAGGGAATTATGGGATCTCAAGAAATAATAGTTTTATTCTTAATCCCCTCACTTCTGGGTAAAAGGAAAACAAACATTTGATGAGCAAATACTACAGAGACAGTAGACATTTACATTCAGTATGTATCCCAGCACTCTAGCTTGGACCTTTAGCTGGGCGCCACTGCTATAACAAGTCACATGTCACCCATGACATGACCTGGGTAAAATACCTATACTTGCTCAGGCACAGTGACACTGGATAGGATGACACCACAGGTCTCACAGTGACATAGACAAAAAGAGAGGAAATGTGGTGGTATTGTGTTCCCCAAAATATTGTGTACCTTAATAAACTTATCTGGGGTCAGAGAACAGAAAAGCCACAAGATACTTAGGCTAGAAAATGTTATCACACGCCTTTAATCCTAGCATTCCAGAGACAGAAATCCCTCTGGATCTCTGTGAGTTCAAGGCCGCATTGGAAACAGCCAGGCATGGTGACTCACGCCTTTAATCCCAGAAAGCAGCCTTTAATCCCAGGGAGTGGTGATAGAAAGCAGATAAGGCATGAGGACCAGAAACTAGAAGCATTTGGCCTGGTTAAGCATTTGGCTGGTTAAGCTTTCAGGCTTTGGAGCAACACAGTTCAGCTAAGATTCATTCTGGATGAGGACTCAGAGGCTTCCAGTCTGAGGAAACAGGATCAGCTGAGGAACTGGCAAGGTGAGATAGCTGTGGCTTGTTCTGTCTCTCTGATCTACCAGCATTGACCCCAATAACTGGCCTCGGGTTTGATTTTATTATAAGACTCTTTAAGATTCCTGCTACAGGATGACACCACAGGTCTCACAGTGACATAGATGTCTTCATCTGTCCAATACTGTGGCACATGTTCAGGCTGATCAATGAACTGATATCAAGAGGAGAGGTGCAGAGGATGAAGAGTGTGTGTGTGTGTAACACAGGCAGCAAGATCCAATGTGACTACGGAGATCTGAAGGAAATCTTCTGAGAATTCAGCACCCCAGTGCTAGCCCAGAAGCCAGGGTTTAAGTAATAATGAACGCTCACACTCTTCCCTGTATGTCTTGGTAAACCTTCCCAGGTGAGTCTAATGTGCAGGCCAGGATCAGAACACTGTCAGTGTTCTGGGGAAAAAAGCAATGATTCCTTCCCGATTCCTGCAAAGGTCAAAGCTGGCGTCTGTCTAACAAGACAGATTAACAACAGAAGAGCTGAACAAATGTTCTTGAAGTTCTGTGTGACCTGAGTGCTTCCAACTATTTAGACTGAAGGACCCAGAAAAAAAACTGCATTTTTACGCTAAGTCTGATGAAACACTTGCAGAGTTGTGGAGAAACATGAGTGCCCACAAATCTACCCTATTGGTAATAAGCTGGGGACGTGGAAACACAGTAAGGGCTGACTATTCAGATCCTTTGCTGGGTCTCTATAAGACATTCCTTCACCCTGTGTATGAGGCAGGACACCTCAGGGCCTCTGGGGTGACAGAGGCCAGAGAGTAACCTCTCCAGGTTTATAACTCGCTTTGGGGAGACGAATTCTAGTTTCTATGACCCACTTAGTGGGGAGAAAGGACTGGAAACAGGAAGGCAGAGATCCAAGAAACATGTTTGTTTCTAAGACCCTCTGAGCTTCTTCTATTCTGGTATACCCAAACATTCTGCATATCAATGTGCTGTTCTTCAGGGGATTGTAGGGCAGGGAGATGGCTCAGTGGTTCAGAGTGGTTGCTGGTCTTCCAGAGGACCTGAGTTCAATTCCTAGCACCCATATTGGACAGCTCACAACTACCTGTAAATTCAGCTCCAGGGGATCTGATACTCTCTTCTGACCCCCATGGTTGCCAATACATTTATGATGTGTGTGTGTGTGTGTGTGTGTGTGTGCGCACACACACACCATAAATAAAAATGAATTGTAGGGGATCATATACCAAGCCTTAACTGCAGCCTCGCAGAAGATTTAGTTCTTCCTCCTCTATCTTCCAGTTTCTACAGTGGAAATGATGGATCTTTCAAATCTAGAATGCCAAATTACTAGCTAAAGATTTCTGAGAGCATTACAAGGCTTACCCTAAACTAGAATACTTAGAGAATGCTTGACAATCTGACAAAAAGTGAGAAATTTTTCAGAGTAAAGTTAAGTGATTACCATGAAATGGTAATAGAACATATCTATGCCTTGATGACGATACGGTCCTTTGGAGCACTTGCCTAAGTCTTTCCCGGCCTCTGGGTGGTTTGGTGGGCTAGGAAGTGCTCTGGAATCAGCCGCAGAATCATTCTCGCTATCTCCTCACACAGTCAGTTCCCTCTTTGGCACCTGTCACTGAGTAACTTGTAATTACTTAGCAAATTGGAAGTGCCTCCCCCAATACTTAATCAGCTTTTCCTGTTTGTTTTTTATATGAATAGGCCCAAGGTGTCCATCTGCTTAGGAGGAGATTAAAAAGTTAAAGTTGCAGATGTAACCAGAAAAAGCAGGAGGCTGGTGCTAGGCTCTGACATGCCAAAGAGGATTATGCAGTAAAACAATAGTTTTACAAGTCAGGCATTTTCACTGAGAGGATTTTCCAAATTACTCTAATATCCACTTTATCAAGGGCCCATAATGGTGGTGTTCTGCCGTGGGACGATACTCCTTCCTAATACAGAAAAGCCAGGGAAGCTCCAGACTCCTTTAGTGCATGGTGCAGAGGGAACTATTAAGCCAAAGCCTGCAAAGAACAAGGAGGGGAGGAGGAGGAGAGAGAGGAGGACACAGAGGAGCAGCCAAGGCTGCTGTGGCTAGTTAATGAGGACAGTGATGCTAACACTAAGAGTGAATGAGCCCCCATCTGCTCCGGACTCCAGAAGACACCACCCAGCCCAGGCCTTGGCTCCTTCACGTTGCCCCTGCAGTGCCACACAGGGAGGCTCTGAGAAGAGTTTTGCTGAGCCTCTCACAGGCAGTTAAATATAAATTCTGAGTTGAGGGCAAAGATATTCAACTTTTTTTTTTTTTTTTTTATCCTGTGAAGCCTTCCCTTGGACATTACATACCATTTCTGCCAGGCTTATTGAAATATTGAAACTAGTTTCACAAAGTGGAGCTGTATTATTTCTACCCATTCCATTTGATAATTTCACAGGATAACTGAATTAGGTGCTTTTCTATTTAGTGCTGACAAGCTCTGGCCTCGTCATTATGAACATGGAGAGTTTATTTACTCCTTAATCAGTCATGTGTTGAGCACTGGAATGTTCCTGGCTCTGGGATATAAATAGCAGATACAGAACTAGCCCCAGAGAGTGCACAGTGAAGTTAAAAAGAAAGTGACCAGGTAAGCAGAGTTTACAGTATTGTGAGTTGAGTTGTGTGCTCCCACAAAAAATAAAAAACAAACAAAAGCAAAAACCAACAAAATACACACGCACACACACCTATTCACTGAAGCACTGATGCCCCATAGCTGAGAAAGTGCCTTTGGTAGAAGTAGGGTCTTTGCAAAGGGAATCAAGTTAAATGATGTCATATTTTGTTTTAAGAGGAGTTTAATCTGCTGTGACTGCCATCCTGATAAGTAAAGAGATACAGGACACAGACAGACACAGGGGACAACGTCTCCTGTATAAAGAAGTGACAGAGATTGGAATTCTATAGTACTATAGATTAGCTCGTGAATGTCCCCCAAAGGCTTGTGTTTAGGCTTGGTCCCCAGCATCTGGCATTATTGGGCAGTAGCAGGAAGAAATTAGGTCACTGAGGATTTGCCCTCAAACAGACATTAGGGCCCCAGCCCCTCCTCTTCCTCTTCCTTTTGCTTCTTTGCGAACAAGTTAGCTCGCTACACCCCTTGTTCTGCCATGGTATGCTGCCTCACCACGGGCCCCAAAGCAATGAGGCTAGCCTGGCATGGACTGAAACCCCCAACACTATGTGCCAACATAAACCTCTCTTTTTGTAAGTTGATTATCTCAGACATCTTTTACAGTAACAGACAGTCAGCTGACCCATAAGATGATGAATGCCTTAAGATAATGAATGTCAAAGATTATTGGCCACCACCAGAAGCCAGGAAAGAGACCTTCCAAAGAATCCCTTAGAATCTTCAAGGGAACCAAAGCACTGTTATTTTTTTGCCACCCTTTTATGTCATTGTGATGGCTTGAATAGAAATGGCCCCCATGGGCTCACATATTTCAATGTTTGTTCTGCTGTTAGTAGGACTGTTTGGGAAGGATTTGGAAGATTTGGAAGCATGGCCTTGTTGGAGAAGGTGGTGTGTCACTGGGTTTGAAGTTTTAAAATCCCATGCCATTCAAGGTTAGCTCTCTCTCTCTCTCTGGTGCTTGAAGATACCTAGGCTCTCAGCTGCTGCTGTAGTACCAGGCCCGCCCTCCTGCCTGCCTGTTGCCAGGCTTCTCACCATGGGGTCATGGACGTTAACCCTCTGGAAGTGTAAGCAAGCCCCCAGTAAACTCTTTCTTGACAAGCTGCCTTGGACATGGCATTTTGTCATGGCAACAGAGAAGTAACTAAGACAGTCACATTTTTGAAGTGGTAACTCTCGGGAACTACAAATACTATATAAGAGGGGCTTCGACAGGGTATTCAGCTCGGGGGAAGCTCCTTGCCTAGACAGTGGCGTGCTCCTTTTCTGTGGAGTGGCACAGAAGTGGTTGGGGGCACAAGCTGCTCCGAAGTGGCAAGCTTTGCCAAAACAAAGCTGAGCCTTAGGAAAAGGACTCATCCATACTGTAGGAAAAAACAAAACAAAACTAAAAAACTACTTAGAAGGCCCCAGAAGGAGCTGGGCCCGTGGTAGACAAAGATGAACCTCCATCTTAAAGTGCACGGGAGGAAGTTTCCCAGGTGCATAGCTATCTAAGATGAGGAATCAGGGACAAAGCTTGAATACAGGGCATGATATTCTCCCAGTGTATGTGAGTTGCTTTTAGGGCATTAAGAAAAGAAATCTCAGGGACAGAGGCATGGGGGAGGAATGCCAATTCGTGATGTGCAGATGTGGCGCAGCTGCTGGTGTTCCACAGAACAGGGGCCTGAAGCTCAATCTGCTTTCCTAGGAGATGTCATCATCATCTTTATTATTATTACTTTGACCAAGTTGACGCTGTCGACTGAGCTGATTTTTCAAGAAGGGCTTTCCGAGTTGAAATGGATTCGTATCTTTTTCTACCAGATTCCAAAAACAAATGCAGACCCCGGAGGATACATATTTAGAACTCTAAAGGATTTTTTCTAGGTAAAATCTACTCTGCCATCTCTTAAAACAGATGAGTTCAGTTGCACAAATACATTCATGTCAAACTACTTCAAAAAGCAATCTGCGTCAAGCTCCATAGATCATGTTGGAGTTTTTATTCCTTTATTAGACATCACCGTAAGTCACAGAAAGAGAGGCAATGAAAAAGCTTGAGCAATTGTTTTTCATTGTTAAACATTTTTTTAAACGTAGTTCCAGTTTAATTGAAATTATTTGCCAAGGTAAACATGTTTACTATGTGGGGAACTGTTTCCTGACACAGGTCGAAGGGACTCAGTGAGACCATGGAACAGTGACTTTGGCAAGTGTTGTGGAAAAAATAATTAACTCGGGTTTTCAGAGAGTGATGGTCTAGGCCTGTCTTTCATGCTGTTGGGGAAACGTCAGAGAGAGAAGTTGGCTGGGCGAGGACTTTCCCAAGGGTTTCCAGATCCAGATTCTTGCTTTCCGTATATTTACATTTTCAGCTTTAGTGGAGGGGATTGTGGGCAGAAAGAGCTATTCTCATTGCCATAACCTAAAATCTCAGTAGCAGTAAGTGATGCTCTCCTTCTCTTCCGGGGAAGGCCAGCTCTGCAGATCCAGGAATGAGTGATGATGGGCAAGAGAAGGAAAGCGGGAAGGCTATGGGTGCTTACAGACCCAAAGTCCAAATGACTGGTTTTGATCAACATGTACCCTGTGCCTAATGCTAATCCATTTGTTCATTTATTGGAGTTTAAAACTGAGCCCTGTGCCCTCCAGCCTCAGCCAGCAAAGACATAATTTAAAGTACCAAAACACAAATGTGCTATTTATTTCCATGTAAAAGAGTCATTCTTACAGCGACTTACATTTTTTTTTTCTTCAGGAAGCTAGATCTTTTCAAGTTATTTACCATGTTGTCAATTATTACCATCATTAATAATGATAATGACAATCACGGAGCCCCAGCAATGAGCTGCGGAATAAATAGAGTACTGAACTAGGCTTCAGCCCAACCTAGGGAAACAATGGTGGTTTTGTTTCATGCCAGAGTTCACAAGGCAGGGATGGCAAATATCAAGAAGGTCTGGACCCATTATCTCCCCTCATCTTTTTTTCATTTCAATGCTCCCTTTTTTTTTGCAATCCCTTGTGCATACAGAGGGTGTGAATCACAGCCAGCCTCTATGTATGACCTGGCACTGGTTCCACAGCCCTTGCAGTTCTCCAGGCTGGCACTAATTGCCAGATGCCCCCAGCTGAGTGGGACTGGATGTCAGTGCCACTGGATGCACTATTAATGGAATCTGTTATCAAGTCACAAGACAAGATGCCAGTCTGGCACCATTCTGTAAACTGGAAGTGCATGAGGGGGGGGGGGGGAAACACAGACTCCCTGTCTGACGATGAATAGCTAAGCCGGGAAACCAATTGACTGAGTACCTACTAGGAATTAGCCTGTCACAAATGACTGTACTGTGGGCAAGGGAGGAGTGTGTGTTTGTGGCTCTGTTTGCCTGTCTGTGTGTATGTATGTGTTTTCATCAGCCTTGTAAATGCATATAGAAAGGCATCCAGAGAATAACTAATAGCTAAGATTCTTGGCTAGTGTCTTGCCTGGATTAATGTGTTCTGATAGCATTATGAATATAAATATAAGTGAAACATTAGGAGCAAGAGTAGAAATTGAATAATAACTCTTTTCTGAAGAGTAATTGCTTTGGAATAATTTACCCTCACAATTTCCATGGGTGCCTAAATAAATACATAATTTGTTTTGATCATTTCACTTTATAAAATTTGACTTCATACAAATTTGAAGGGATGTCAACCCCCGCTACCCCAGCTTCCCACTCTAGGATTCTGAAGCTTAGTTTTAAAAGTGAGGAAGATGGCTGTTATGGTTTGATCATGTCTCCTGCAAGCTCATGTGCTGAATGCTTGGCTTCCAGTTGATGGCATTGTGTGGAGAGATGGTATAACTTTAAGAGATAAGCCCTACCTAGAAGAAGTAGGTAATTGGGGATGAGTGATTTTGAAGGTTCCTGGTCCCTTCTGATCTCTCTCTCTCTCTCTCTCTCTCTCTCTCTCTCACACACACACACACACACACACACACACACACTTCACACACTTCTTCCCTCCCTCTCTCCTTCTCTCTGTCTCTCTCTCCCTTCATCCCTCCTCTCTGTCTCTCTCTGTCTCTGTCTCCTTATCTATCATGAAGTAAATCCCCTCTGCTGTATACTCTGTGAGCATTTCTTCTTTGTCATGCCCTTCCCACCATGGAGGACTTTATACCAAGGAAAAGCCTTCTTCCTTTATGCCAGGCATTTGGTAACACCAGTGAGAAAGTTATTATCACACCTTTCTTATTTCTACCCCCACTTTAGCTCAAATGTCTACAGGACAAGGCTCATAAACAAAGCCAAGCAATCCCAGTGCAGAGAAGCAAATGGCATTTGCTATTTGTCCCTTTTGTGACCTACATAGTACTAATCACAGAAGACCAGAAGTCACCACCACCATGGAAACTCCTAAAATGTAAGTTTTTCCAAAAGTGTGTGCGAAAACTTTTTACTGAGAAGGAAGGAGAGCACTAATGCTCTTCACCTTCTCTTCTACCCACTTAGCTTCTGCCAGTCACCTCAGTTCTCAACACACCTCCCTATCCCAGGCTGTGGGTAGAAACACAAGACCCCCAATCAGTGTGGTTCACAGCCTTTCTCCATCCCAGGCTGTGGGTAGAAACACAGGACCCCAGGCATACACACAAACCCAACATAGGATGCAGAGCCCATGCACACATGCTGAAGATCGATCTCTACCTTTGGACGACACACATTATGCTGAGATCCAAATATCACCTTCATTTTTGTATAGTTATCTCTGTGGGAGCTACCTACACGTATCAAGGGCAAATTTGGTTTGGGCCAATTAAATTTATTTTTCTTTTATTATTCAGGCATGTAAAATCATCACAATACATTTATTATATTATTCAAAAATAACTTTTCTGCATATACACATATTTTACAAGTGCAATGGGCTCCTACTATTAGAACTCCGTTGATGGTGGTTTCCAGTTTCCTCCTTATAGGGAGTGATGATGAATTTACTGCTTTTTCTATTTCATGGTAAAGGAGAAAGAAAAGGGGGTAGAAGGAGTATGGAAATTTCCTTCATTCAAATGATCTGAAATTTGTACCTTTACACTTCCAACTACAGGGCACAGATTTGCTGTGACCCTCCTGTAAAGCTCTCCGTTAAAAAGCCTGGGGAGTTTTATGGTGTGTCACCTCCAGCCACTGGCCAGCAAGTTGCAGGACAAGCTAAAGCACTCAAGCCATGCGACTGCTTCTCTCGTGCTGGAGGGCTGGATCATTTCAGGTTAGCAGTCTAGATCCATCCTTCTTCCCTTTGGAGAGGCCTTAGACACAGAGATGGAACATGGGGCCAAAGAACACAGTGCTTTTCCTTGTGGGGAAGTGCCAAGTGCAATTGCATCATCGGCAGATTGTGAGGTTTATCACCCTCTGGAATCAGGCTTGTTCAGCTGCTCATCTATGTGTTGTCTCATTTTTAAAAATGGAAGCTCTGTGACATCACAGACCACATCTGTCTCAAGCTCTACTGTATCGCCACAGCATTGCTTACAGCTCAGCAAGTATCTATTGACTGGATGAATGTGTTCATTTATCCACTCTGCAGATACAACCAATGACAAAAATTAGTCCACACCTTTGAGAAGTTCGCAGTTATAACAGAAATAGGCACTAAACCATTATAGTGAGAGTGTGGGAGAGGAAGAAACAGTGCTGAACTAGACAGGGCATTTATATTTCATGATGTATGACACCATACGAACACAGGCATGGTCACTATTCTGCCCCCTCCCACATTAAGTTATTCTTCCAACAATTAGTCACAGAGTGTTTGAGCACCACGGCCCTCTCAGTCATTAGGAGCCATGCTAGGATATGAGGCTGTCAGTGCCAGGCAGCCCAGTGCTGATGACAAGATGGGGTAGAGTCCAGGCTGCCAAAAGCTCAGCAGGCATCACTAGTTAACCTAGGCAGTGGATGGGAGTAGGCAGCTGGTTCAGGGGTGACTTCAAAGTTCAGTCAGTGTTGTAGCTACTCATTTTTGTAGCTGATGGAATGGTAGGGAAATGGTTTCTGAAGCTGTGGCAGTTTGAATGAGAACGGCCCCCACAGACTCATATGTTTACATGCTTGGTCCCCAGTTGGTAAACTGTTTGGAAAGGATTAGGAGATGTGGCCTTGTTGGAGGATGAATGTCACTTTCAAAAGCCCATGTTAGCCCCAGTCCCCCCCCCCCCCAAACTCCCTCTCTCTCCCTCTCTGCCTGCTGCCTGAAGATCAGGATATGAGCTCTCACTCAGCTGCTTCTCCAGCACCATGCCTGCCTGCCACCACACCACCACTCCATGATAATGATGGACTGACCCTCTGAATCTATAAGCAAGCCCCAATTAAACGTTTTCTTTTGTATGTTGTCTTGGTCATAGTTTCTCTTCATAGCAATAGAACAGATGTAGGTACCAGGACTGGGTTATTACTATTAAAGGCCTGGCCATGCTGCTTGTTGGTGAAATATGGAAAACTTTGAGACTTGGGATTAGAAAAGTAGTTACAAGTTTTAAGTAGGGCTTAATGGGCCACCATAGTAGTAGGACCATGGAAGACAGTAGTGCTCAGGGAGATTTGGACTAGACAGGCCTGGCTCAAGAGGTTTCAGAAGCGAGAATATTAACAAGTGGCCTAGAGACCATTCTTATGATATTTTGGCAAAAAATAAAATGTGGCTGTTTTTTACCCTTAATCTAAAAATCTGCCTGAAGCTAAACTAAAGAGTTTTTTAATTAATGCATTGGCAGAGGAGATATCAAGACCGCCTAGAATTGACTGTGTTACGTGGTTATTTGTGATCACTCTTAGGCATATCTACAATGACAAGGAGCAAGCAGGCCAAAGAAAAATAACAGAATGCACAGTTTGTGGAGAAAAGCAGCACTAGAAAATGTAATGTTGGACCCAAGTCTTGTTCAAGATGATGAGAAAGTTAAAGAAAAGGCTAAAGTTAAATGGAATAAAGGGAGTGGTGTCCTCAGGGTAAGACCACACCCAGCTGATCCTCCAACCCATGAAAAGAAAAGGCTGTGGATCTCCTCAGCCTAAACAAGGACAGAAAGCTTTGTGCAAATGTAATTCAAGGAGGGGACCAGGTTCCAGCACCAGCAAGCAGAAGAACTTGTCAGCTATGGCCATGTGGTTCTGAATTAGAGCTAAGAAGGATACAGGAAGAGGGTTGTGGAGTTTTTCTCTGAGGTTAAGGAAAGTCTCTTAGGACAAGCATATGGTAGGGAAATCCCTGAATGGAGGCCCAGAGAGGTCATTGCATGAAGCTGTGAAGGTGAAGCCCGCTTTGCATTGGAGACCCAAACCTGTTGGAAATGTCAGAGCCATGGGATACCTGACAGTTGCAGATGTGGTGTAGAACCAGCCCCAGATAGACAAGTGTGCTGCGGTCAACAAATCCGAAGGGAATTGGAGATCTAAAGAGCTCTTTGACATCAGACACAGAGATGTAGAATTTGGAGTTCGCCCTGCTGGGATCTGGTCTCGCTCTAGTCCAGTATTTCCTCCCTATGCCCCCTTTCCTCCCTTTTGGAATGGTAATGTATATGCTGTGCCAAAGTATGTTGGAAGTATGTGATCCATTTTTGATTTGCTTTTGTTTGTTGGTTTGTTTGATTTTTTTATTTTATTTTATAGGGGGTTACAGTTAAGAGATTTCCTTGAGTCTCAGAAGAAACATTTTAGACTTTTAATCAGTCTTGAGACTGGAAAAGACTATTTGGACTTTTGAAGCTGTACTGAATGCAGTTTACTTACTCATATGGCTACAAGTCTGTGAGAGCCACGAAGCAGAATGTGGTGGTTTGAACGAGAATAGGTCTCATAGGCTCATCTGTTTGCATGCTGGGTTCCCAGTCGGTGAACTGTTTGGAAAGAATTAGGAGGTGTGGCTCACTTGAGGTGGACTTTGAATTTTCAAAAGCCTATACCAGACCCAGGCTTTCTCTCTCTTTCTCTGTCTCTGTCTCTGTCTTTCTCTCTCTCTCCCTGAGGATCAGGATGTGAGCTCTCAATTACTTCACCAGCACCATGCCTACCCACCTGTTATAACATTCTCCCCTATATGATGATGATGGACTAACCCTCTGAATCTGTAAGCAAGCCCCTAATTAGATGTTTTCTTCTATAAGTTGCTTTGGTTATGGTTTCTCTTCACAGCAATAGAATACTAACCAAGACAGAAGCTATATGAAAATTCTCATAAGTTCTGGAGAGCTGCTTATGAGCAATCCATCTTTCTTTCCTTAGTTATTTCCCAATTTAGGACTTTGGCATCACTTTTCAGGATCAGAATCAGGACTTAGCCATAGTGCTTGTCTTAGTCAGGGTGACTATTGCTGTGATAAAACACCGTGACCAAAAGCAAGTTAGGGAGGAAAGGGTTTGTTCGACTGACTTACACTTACACTTCATCACTGAAGGAAGTCAAGATAGGAACTCAAGCAGGGCAGGAACCTGGAGGCAGGAGCTGATGCAGAAGCCATGGAGGAGTGTTGCTTACTGGCTTGCTCCATGTGGCTTGTTCAGCCTACTTCCTTATAGAACCCAGAATTACTAGCCTAGGGATGGCACTACCCACAATGGCCTGCCCCCCCCTCATCAATCATTAATTAAGACAATGCCCTACAAGCTTGCCTACAGCCCAGTCTTATAGAGGCATTTTCTTAATTGAGGGTCCTCTCTCTCTCTCTGATGACTCCAGCTTGTGATTGGTTGACATAAAACTAGCTACCACAGTGCAGAATGTCTTCAAATACCTTTATTTCACTCTTGGCTTAAGGGCCTCTGGTCTTGGGACTGAAGGTCTTTTAGGTAATGAGCCCCCTGGAACCAGGAAAGATAATCTGTATTATTATTATGCACAATGTATTGACTACATGCTGTGGTTACCATAATTTAGATGAAGTCTAATCTCTGGATAGATACCTAAGGAGAGAATAAGTCATGAGAATTTAGGCCACTTAAACGGGGTCAGTCTCTGCATTAAAGAGGCCTAAGGGAGCTCATCCACCTTTCTATATTTTGAGAAGTCATTGAAGGCACCATTGGAGAGAAATGGGGCTTCATCAGTCACCAGATCTACTGGTGCCACAGTCTTGAACTTCCCAGCTTTGAGAACTATGAACAATAAAATTATCTCATTTATAAAATACCCAGCCTAAAATATTTTGTTATAGAAGCCTGAACAGACACAGAGCACACAGATTAAATTGCAGCTTTATTTGTGCCCCAAATGAAGACTTGGTGCATGGTTGAAATTGTCTTGTTGTTTAGTAGCTAACAACAATAAATTGATGTTTATTATGCAGTGATTATGCACCAGAACTCCATTCTACACACTTTTCTATTGACTGGCGTATTTAATATTCATAACTGTCCTCTGAGGTGGCTACTGGTTACTATATCATCTTACAGAGAAGGAGATGAGCCCAGAGAGTTTGAGTGACTTGCCTTTGAATCACAAGACTCATAAATGATAGGATGAGGCAAAACCCAGAAAGCCAGCTCTTGAGACACAAGACCTAACTATCACTGCTATTTGTGAAATGACCACTGTGTGCCAAGGACTTATTTTTACCTCTGTAAGTCTATTTCTTTTATTTTATTTTTAGATTTGGGGTGTGTGTGTGTGTGTGTGTGTGTGTGTGTGTCCATCTGTGTGCAGGTGGAGGTGAGAAGTCAACATTGTGTCTTCCTCAATTGTCTTCCACCTTATTTTCTGAGGCAGGGTCTCTCACTGAACCTGGAGCTCACTGATTTGGCTAGACTGGCTACCTGCAATCCCAGAGATCCTCCCATCTCTACCACCCCAGTGCTGGTATTACAAGCATGTACCATCACATCTGGCTTTTTCCTGGGTGCTATCAATTCAGGTTCTTTTGTATGCATGGCAAGCGTTTTACCTACTGAGCTGTTCCCGCGCCACCTATAGGTCTATTTCTTATAAAAACACTGAAAATTAGGTATTCCCTCCTCATTTTGCAGACAAGGACATTTATGGATGGCCCAGTAAGTCCCAGTATCAGGGTGTAAATCCTGTCTGTCAGCCATCACTCACCTGAAAGGCATCTGCTCCACCCCACTGCCTAGGCTGCTTTTGTGGTCTCCCTTTCCACTGATTATCTTAATCTCACCTGGTTCTTGCTTTATTTTGTTTCCTTTGATCAAAAGCAGAAACAAGAAGTTCTAATTAAGCATTCACCAGGAGGGTCTATGTCCCTTTCTGAGAATTTTAATTTTTCACACTCATATGCTACCATGTATCTTTCCAGCAATGTTCCTTTGCTTAGCATCCTCTGTTCATGGCGAAAGTGGGCATTATTGTCCCTGTCCTCTGAAATGAATAAACCTCACAATAAACAGAGGGTAAATAATATGCCCAAAGGGCCTGCACCTGCTCCTGCTCTACTCTCATTTACTTGCTTTTGTTTCCACTTTCTGTAAACATCCTGAAGAAAATGTGGTAGGTGGGAGAGTCTGTTATAGAGATATCTGAGAAGAGAATAGAGGAGTGCAGTTAAACACAGAGGCCTGAAATTACATATTTACCACTGCTGCTTACTGAAATGGTGTTAAAAGAAACTACAATAACAATATTCAGAGTCAAGTAACGTAGAAGGGCTCCATATCTACACACCAGGAACTCCAGGAAGGAAATAAACAGGAAGAACTACCAAAACCAAATTTTTAAATTCAGAACTAAATAATAAATTTTCAGATTGAACTGGTCAATGCAGTATCAAACTCAGTATATGTAAAAACACGCACATATGGAGACATCAGGATGAAAGTCCAATCACTAGAAATAAAAAAAAAAATCATAAAAGCATCTAAAATGAATGGAGGACTAGGAAGCAGAATGTCATGTCACTTCTCAAAGGCAGCAGCAGAAACTAGAGCAGAAGAAAGCTTTCAGAAGTCTGAGAAAGAAGAAGGAAACATCTAGGAGAAATTACTTGTAACATAACATTCTAAAGCCATCCAAACCATCAATCACTCATGAGGCTAAAACAAAAATACTATATATACATATATATGCTATTAAGCACACACACACATTTGAAAAAGCATAGCCTATTGACTGTCACTATATCCTCTCTTAAGAAGACACTGGAGGGTGTCTTATCATAACAAGAAAAAAACAAAACCAAGAAACTAAGAAAACAGACATAAGGTGAGAACAAGAAAATGGGAAACTCAGAATGTGGAACTATTTACGAAATGAAGGGAAATCCCAAATGACAGTGATCTTGGGATTGCTCAGGAAGACAAAGACAGCTGAGCTGTGCAAGTAGACCGTATCCAAACAAGAAGAAAAACAGGACTTCAGCAGCATATTTGTAAAACAAAGGTGAAATGGATAGAAAAAGGTAGATTTGACCATATGAGGAAGCAATATCTACCCAGAAGCTTAGGAATAATGGGCCGGCAAGATGGCTCCGAGGGTAAGGGTGCTTACCCTGCAAGCCTGACCACCCGAGTTGAATCCCTGAAACCCACACTAGGGTGAAAGGGGAGAAGTGACTCCACAGACTTGTCCTCTGACCTCTAAATGTGTGCTATGGCACACCCCACCCCCAGTCATGCACATACAAAATAATAACAAATAAAATTTAAAAGCTTAGAAAGAAGACTCTAGGCAAACACAAAAGTAATTCAATGAACATTTTATCATAAATGTAAGCTGAATATGATGGTATGTGCCTGTTATTCTAACCCTTGAGAGGTAGAGGCAAGGAGATTAGAAGCTCAAGGCCAAAGAAGAAGAGTAGGTGGAAATTTTAAAAAAATGTAAAGGGTATATAATTACAGTATACTACGTGGATTGACTTTGAATAATAGTAACATGTTCATAAAAATATAAGCATTAAATATTGAATGAGTAAAACTGGGGCATAATTATGTTGGGAGACAAGAGGGGGGAGGGAGTGACTAGGCAAATACAAGGAGTGGAAATCCTTGTTTCCTGTAGTAAAATAAGTAGATATTCTGTATAAAGAAACGCTGTTGCTGTTGTGTGAAGGTGTACTGTAGGCAAGCAGCCAAGAGTTGAACATTCTTGCCTCTAGAGCAGTGGTCCTAAGCCTGTGGGTCTTGACCCCTTTGGGGGTCAAATGACTGTTTCACAGGGGTCGCATATCAGATATCCAGCATATCAGTGATTTACATTACAATTCACAACAGTAGCAAAGTTACAGTTATGAAGTAGCAACGAAAATAATTTTATGGTTGGGGGTCAACACAACCTGCGGAACTGTATTAAAGGGCCGCAGCATTAGGAAGGTTGGGAACCACTGTCTAGAGGGTGGGGAGAGGAAAAGAGCTTAGGAGATAGGAATTTTCCAAATGATAACGATCCCTGCCACCCCACAAGTGGAAGCTGGAGGATCAGGGTATCAAACTCTTGCTTGGCCAGCTAGAGGCCCGACCGGCCAGCTACAGCACTGGATGACAAATGAAGTTACCACCAGTTGTATTTAACCTTAAGCTGGAGATTCTACTTAATACAAAACAAGAAAAAAAAGTACCTAGAGTCAAGAGGAATAAGCAGAATTAATCTAGTTTTCAGGCTATATGATTGTAAATGTAGAAGATCTGATGTAAATTGCCAGAAAGCTAATAAAAGTAAGAAGTAATTTTTATCAATGTTTAAAATGAAGTCAATATACAAAAACACTCAATTGTATTTCCACACACCAGTAAAAGACAATGACAAATTTAAAGCCCTGTCACTTACAATAGCACCAGGTACAAAATGCTAACAGATAAATGCGAGAAAATTAGACAAGACATGTGCACTGAAAACTTCAAAGCATTGCAGGAAGTAACTGAAGAGCTAAATAAACTAAACAAGACTCAAGGTTGCTAAGAAAGTTTCTCTCCCTGAATTAATTTATAGTTCAGGTTCATCTCAACCAAAATTCCAGCAATTTACTTTCATAGAGTTAACCAGCTGATTCCAACCAAAATTTATGTGGAAATGCAAAGAGCAGAATAGCTCAATCAGCTTGTGTCAGAATAATATGTTCGGCATTAAAATAAATAACCAGCCAGGCGGTGGTGGCGCACGCCTTTAATCCCAGCACTTGGGAGGCAGAGGCAGGCGGATCTCTGTGAGTTCGAGGCCAGCCTGGTCTACAAAGTGAGTTCCAGGAAAGGCGCAAAACTACAGAGAAACCCTGTCTCGAAAAACCAAAAAAAAAAAAAAAAAACCAAAAAAAAAAACACAAAAAACCAATGCCAAGCTTTCTTATAAGTAATTAACACACATTGCATGTTTTGTGGGTCTTTGTTGTTGTTGTTGTTTTGGAAGTTGGGTGAGATAGGATCTTGTGTAGCCCTAGCTTGCCTCTAACTCAATATGTAGCTAAGAATGACCTTTAACTCTTGATCCTCTAGCCTCCATCTGCTAAGTGCTAGAACTCCTGGTTTCTAGTTCTCTAGACTGGTATTTTCCACTGGCTCTCAACTACCCAATAAACTGTCCCATCAACATCTCAACCCAATCTATCCAAAGGTTCACTTAGAATCCAAGCCCACACACCTAGTATGCGTCTAGAGGACCGCCTCCACTCAGTCTCGGGTGCTAGACACCTGGTAATCACCAAACACACAAGGCAGTATAGAGGAAGCAAGAATCAGATAAAATCTCAATCCTTATAACTGGAACAACTGAAAATGGCTTATCAGGAAAACAAAAAACAAAAGTCCAGGGAAGGCACATCGCATTCCGGAGGGAAGATGCTGAGGTGGTGGACGGATTCATTTCAACGTGCTTGCACGATATCCGGGTGGAGGGCTCCAGCGGACAGTTGGAAAAGCCACAGCACATGACAGATTGTTGACCTCAGGTGCAGAGATGACAGCTCCAGAGCCTTTCTGAAAAGTTTAAACTGTGGTTTGACAGGAATCGTGGTGTTTCCGAGAGGGAAAGAACTCTGAACCATTCAGCTGTGGAGGACAAACCATAGAGAAGCAGGGCAAGAGAGGAGGGCTGAGAAGGGGTGACGCACGGGGAGTGTGCACGTGACCGGTTAGGCCAGGCGGTAGTCGTCGGATTTCTGTGCCAGTGTCTTTACTAGGTAGTTCCTGAGTGTTTGGCTTCCTTCCCCCTCTTTGTCCAACGACATCTCTTCCCTCTCCGTCCTTCCTTGCCTCTGTTTCTTTTTCTAGTTCAAAAGTACCTCCCTAGGGAAGGCTGTGAAGAGGACAAAGGCCCGGCTGTGGCTTTCTCGTCCCTCTATGCTAGGGGGCTGGACAGTGAGGAACAGTGAAGCAGAAAAAGTCTTCAGGCTCTGGCTGCCCTTTCGGATTCGCACATTAATACTGCAGCGTTGACAGCCTGCCTGAGAGAGGCTGAAGGGGTGTGTGTTCTGCATGTCTGCGATTTATTCCTTTGGCTCTGTAAGATGTGACACTGCATAATGGCCACGAAAAGATAATTTTGATCCTCTGACTGTCTTGGGAAAGCTCCAGAAAACCATATGGCCGTGAGCTTCTGGACCTGTGTAGAGGAGCCTTTCCTTAGCGACTGGCTTTGCAGGTTTCCTCTCACTTCCGGGCCAACGCTTCTCACCTTTGTTTCATCCTGTTTTCACTCAGGCGATAAAAGGCTTAAGTGTATCCAGTTGAAAGGATGGAAAATATTAATGTAAGAGCAAGCCATCATTATGACACATATCAATTTCTCACCTCCGAGGCCGTGCACAAAGGCAGGGCTCTGCATATTAACCCAGCCAGGAGCGGAGGAAAAATGGTCTGGAGGGGTCTACATACACGCTGCGAAAATAGGAGTTTTTAACCGTGCAAGAGCCCAGCATTCTCCACTATAGATCGACAGAGAGGTGATTATTTTTACAAAACATCTTCCTAGGAATAAGTTGCTTAAATATACTGCAGCAAACTACTCTGTATCGATGACCCTAAATTTCAAGTATATTGGAGGAATTATTCATTTTTCACTAGAACACATTTCGATCTATGTGTGGTGGTTTAAATGAGAATGGCCCCCAAAGACTCATATATCTGAAGGCTTGATTCCCATTTGGAGGACTGTTTAGGAAGGATTAGGAGGTGTGGCCTTGTTGGAGGAGGTATGTCACTGGAGGTTTCAAAAGCCCAGTCTCTCCGCCTCCATCTTGCAAATAAAATGTGAGCTCTTAAGCTATAGCTCCAGCGCCATGCCTGCCGGCCTGCCTCCATGCTGCCACCATGACTTTCAGGGTTACCTCTGAAACCGTAAGTAAGCCCCCAATTAAATGCTTTCTTTTGTAAGCTGTCTTGGTCATGGTGTCTCTTCACAGCAATAGAACAGTAACTAATACACTATGGATATTTTACTTTAAAATACTTGAGACAGAAGGTTCACCTAAGTCCACCACTTTGAGATCAAGCTGGGAAGCATCACAAAATCTTCAAATAATTATAAACATAAAAATCAGGTGCAGTGGCGCATACCTGTAATCCCAGAACTCAGGGGATGGGGGCAAAGAGGATCATGAGTTCAAGGTCAGCCTGGGCTGCATAGTAAACCCCTATCTCACAACAGCTGACAGTTAAGGCTGGGGACATGGTTCAGCAGCAAAGAGAACTGATGCTCTCATAGAGAACCCATGTTAGGCATCTTTCAACTACCTATAACCGCAGCCTTATGGGATCCATTTTCCTCTTGTGGCCTCCTTTGAACACCTATACTCATATGAACATACCCACACACAGATACACATGTACATACACAATTAATAATAAATCATTTTTAAAAAGCAGCTTGTTTAATTAATTAACAAGATAAAATACTTGGGTAGCAAAAGAAGCGTGTGTGTGTGTGTGTGTGTGTGTGTGTGTGTGTGTGTGTGATGGGGCCGAATATGGTCATTAAAAAATTCATGAAATATCAGCCCAGACCCTAGTCCCTGGAAATAGTGCTGTGCCCCTAATACTGCCTTTTACAATGAGCTCCCAGAAGAATGCCTGTCAAGTGGTCTCCCAGGAACCAATCTTTATTTACTTATCAGTATTTCTTGACTTCTCTTTCAAAACATTCTTGAGATTCATACTGTTTGGAAAAGGAGAAAGAGATTATGTGGAGACAGGGCCTCCCTGGGGCATGAGGCCTTGGCTTTGGCCTCAATACACTTTCCCCTAGGGAAGAGCTCAGCATCATTTTGTAACTGAAAGGCTTTAAAAAAAAAATTGTCCGCGCTGGTGGTCAGCCTTAAATGGTCAGGCTTTGTTTTCTTATATCACTGGTCATTAGACCACTAAGCCCACAAGCAAATGACTGCTGTATTAATTTGAGGAAAAGGAGCTGTGGGCACTCTTCGGCAATCTAAACAGACTAACCTAAACATTGACTATAGATAGTCAATCTTAGGGAACCTGGTTATCAACTCAGAACTAGAGAGTGTTCTCACTCCCCAGAGCTTTAAAGCTAGTGAACACCAAGGGGTGGACCAGCAGAAAGACACAGGGACCATCAGGGTCTTAGACAGTTATGTTGGGACTGTGGAATTCTACACTTCTTGCCAGCGAGAGAGTGATGCTTGTGGAAGGTGAACAGGGAGTCTTCAGCTGTAACAGAGCCTTTTTCACCTCAGGGAATCAATAACTTAGGGAGCCAGGATGCTAATAATCAATGGCCTCCAAAGGCACCCCAGGCCAGGGTCTTCTGGGTCGTTTGTCCCACAGAAGAGTGGAAGGGTAAGGTCCAGAAAAGAGTTTTGTTATAGGTGAAAGTTTAGGAAAAGGGAGGTGGGCAGAGTTCTTGTATAGCAGGAGAGGGCTCCACTCTAAGAGTTAGTAAAGTTTACTGAGCTGACACATGGGGGCAGGGTGAGCTGGCCAGGCTAGTTGCTCCACCCACCAGGCGGTTATACAGCTCTCTATCCCTTGTCTACACTAGAGTTTGAGGCACATCTTCCAGAGCCAATGAAGTATCTGAGCATGCTCAGCTTCCAGACAGCTATGCTTTTTAAAGTTGCTGTACAAAAGGAAAAGAAAGATAAAGGCAGGCAACCAGAGAGGAACTAGAGCCCTAATTAGTTTGGTATTTCTGGCCTCTGAACCAAAGACAATTCCAGCTTCTGCCCAGACAGAACCGGTTGTCAAGGACAAGATGCTGAAATGTTCATCTTTAAGATCCCTGCACATATACTGCCTGACTAGTTTTTTCTGTCTTCATCAGAAAGATGTGTGTTCTGTACATCAGTGGCTTTCTTCAAACTGGGTCCCCGATTTTACATAGTTGGACCAAGTTTTTTTTGGTTTTTGTTTTTCTTCTCTGGGTCTGAGAGTCCCTTCCCACAGTACTCAATAAAGCCACAGCTGGGGCGAAGTGGGGCTAAAGTTGGACTTGCAGCTTGTGCATTTGCATCCTATGTTTGGAGGGGTCCATGTTTGGCTTAATGCTGTGTGGCTGCCATTTACATAACGTTCTGAATATTAATTTTGCATTGGATGCCACGAATTATAGGCTAACCTTGGAATTGAGTAGTGGTTCAGTTCAGCAATCTGTAACACAGGAAGGGAACTGGGGACAGAGAAATAGTTCCCAAGAGCAGTGAGTAGATGGTAACCTGTAACAACTTGTACAGAACAGAAAGGCCACAGAAACAGAAACCACCATTACTGTCCTCGAACAATCTCACAGTCTAGAAGAACAGATTTTCTTTTCAAACTTTCCATTTCCAATCCCTGGAATTTCAGATGACTATACGGAGCTTCAGAAAGAATGGAAACGATCAAATACCATAGGAAAATGGCAAATGGAAAAAGAAAAAAAAATCATGAAGTGTAGCTAGAGTTTTCCTGCCTGGCCCATGGTCAGGACAAATCTCTCTCACCTGCCAGTCCCACAGCTGCTCAGACCCAACCAAGTAAACACAGAGATTTATATTAGTTACAAACTGTATGGCCGTGGCAGGCTTCTTGCTAACTGTTCTTACAGCTTAAATTAATCCATTTCTATTAATCTATACCTTGCCACGTGGCTCGTGGCTTTCCGGCATCTTCACATGCTGTTTCTCATCCTTGCAGCTGCCAGTGTCTCTCTGACTCAGCCTTCCACTTCCCAGCTTTATTCTCCTCCTTGTCCCGCCTATACTTCCTGCCTAGCCAATGGCCAATCAGTGTTTTATTTATTGACCAATCAGAGCAACACATTTGCCATACAGAACATCCCACAGCAACGAAGAGCAATTTTATAAACATATATGCTAGTGTATGTGAAAGACTGTAGCCCTTCAGGCTTACACTCCCAAGCCTCAGAAAGAGAGAAACTTCAAGCACCAGGAAATGAGAAACTAAAAATCTAGTTCCCAGGGCAACCTGACTCAGCCACTACTCAATCACCCCTGTAACAATATAACAATGTAAAAAGATTTCTCTTAAGAGATGTGCTCAACTGTGACTGGGATAGTTGCAGGTGTTCCAGGAAGGACCACCGTGACCTGTGTGTAAGCTCCACTCCCGCCCTGATACCCCCTTGAGGTTTACGTAACTGTACCCCCTCTGTGATCAGGCCATGAAATTGTATGGGAATTGTAATCTTGTGGGTTTCTTGGGTTTTTCCTTTAAAAGCCCTTATGGGGCTGCAGTAAGATGCGGCTCTTGCTCTTAGGAGCAGAGTTTGCCCTTCTTTACAGAAGTTTAATAAATCCTCGTGCTGTTGCATCAACTGGACTAGTCTGGGTTCTTGGGGCGCCCACTTAAGACCCTAAACTTTGGGATCCAGCAGTATGATTATAGGTAGCATTAGAAATTTGCACAACAAAAGCAACTCGATTCGAGCACCAGGACTCGATACCCTCAACTGTTAAAAACATTCCAACAAGGCCCATAAAGAAGTGGACAAAGTAAGCTCTAAAGTGGTGCTGACGGCCTTGTAGGGACTCCAGGAATTTGTATACACTGGGGAAAGAAGCTCAGCAAAAAGAAAGAAAGACGGGGAGGAAGGAAGGAGGCAAGTTGACCATGTTCGATTTTTCAAAGTACAATGAGGTTCTCCAAGGAGGCAGCCAGTAGCAACTGTAAAATGAAAGGTAAGCCATATTTAGAGCAATAACTTTTATGAAATGTTAATCGGGTTTACTCTTAGAACTCCCTTTTTCATTATTATGTTTAATACCTAACACTAAAAAATTAATCAGGAAATTCCATCTGGCCAACAATTTCGATTTATGAAATTCCTTTTCCTGCAGAAGATTAAAAGCAATCCCTTGGAGTAAATTGAACATTCCAAGACAGCCCCAAACAGCCTGAACAAAGACTCTAGAGTATCATTTTCTTTTTTATTGGAACATCTTTGAGTCACTTGTAATCTATAAATAAACTTGCATTTTACAGAAATTCCTCTACAAAAAGCAGTGCCATGCTTGGAATTCAACATATGAGACTATTTTTAAAAAGTGTTTTGATTTTTAAAAAGCTAATTATGGGCCCCACATAACACAGGAGTTATAACTTGGATCACTACAAGTTTTGAGTTGCTTCACAACCCCTTAAAATAATTCTTTTATATCCACACCTTATTTTAAGTGCAAGTCAAGGTTAATTAAGGATTTTACTGATTATGGCTGCCCTGGTCTAGAGTAGGGAAAATGGAGTCAGCAATCTTAAATCAATCATCAGTATCATTTATGGTGTGTGTGTGTGTGTGTGTGTGTGTGTGTGTGTGTGTGTGTGTCCTACTTTGAAATCTCTTGGGTTTTCCTGGATATAATACCAGAAATTATGTAGTAATAAAATGAAATATTTGTGACAAAAATCCTCAAATAAAGAAAAGGACAAAGGGAATTTGGGGAGGGGAGCAAGGTTTCTCTTTCCAGAAAGGCATGCTCCAATATAAATATATAAAAAGTGACATTAGGAATACTGAAAACCGGGCCTAGATATGTTTGTCCAATTTGTTGGCTGATCTTTGGATCAAAAGAGAAGTGTTATTAGCGTAGATCAGGCTGATGTGAAAGCCCATGCTTGGTACCATTATAGTCATCACTGTATATAAAAAGACACAGATGATAGACTTAGAATTTTAATATTTTGAAATTCCATGCTTCAGCAAGTAAATGTTAACTGCTCTTTTAACAGCATGTGGCCTAAAACTTCAGGAAAAGAGGAAGTAATTCAAGGAAGAAATTTATTTCTGCCTCCATCCTAATTGACAAGGATTAAATACCCAGATACAATCAGGTTTTTGCCCTAGAAAGAAAAAAGTCTCTGAGTAGTTGTCTTGAAAGAAATCCTCTGCAGTGAAACAGACATCAGCTGCAGTAACCAGAGGCAGAACAGCCCTCAGATACTCAACTCCTGTAACAGAAACTAATTGATTTTCTGTAATTTGGCCTGTCTTGCCAAATTATATTTCAGACCAAGTGAAAATTACCACTTCCAAGCTTGCTGTTTCTTGACAATTGAAAATGAGCAACAATGTTTTTTCAAAGAAGAAAAAGGAAACACAACATTTGATTCTATGGTGCCATACAAATCCAACCAAAACATATACTCCAACTGCTTTTTCAACCTCAAGAAGAACTTCTGTTAACTTACATAGCACAATGCATTTGATCCAGTGCATGCCTAAGCCAATGCAAAGGGGTGTTATCACTCTGAAATAAACGATGCTTCATACCCAAGTTGGGTAAGTCTAGCAGAAAATTTTAGAAGGAGATTTAAAGAAAGAAAATGTATACCAACATGAAAATACTTATGGCTGTCCTTGAAGAAGAGAACCATGGTTATAGACACTACAGGTGTCATGGGGAGCCACTGTTCGAGGCACTACAAGTGTCATGGGGAAACCCTGTTCTAGGCACTACATGTGCCATGGAGAACCACTGTTCTAGGCAGTACAGGTGTCATGGAGAACCACTGTTCTAGGTAGTACAGGTGTCTTGGAGAACCACTGTTCTAGGCACTACAAGTGTCATGGAGAACCACTGTTCTAGGCACTACAAGTGTCATGGAGAACCACTGTTCTAGGCACTACAAGTGTCATAAGGAATCCCTGTTCTAGGTACTACATGTGTCATGGAGAACCACTGTTCTAGGCACTACAAGTGTCATAAGGAATCCCTGTTCTAGGTACTACAAGTGTCATTAGAAAACCATTGATTTAGGCACTGCAAGTGTCATAGGGAGGGTGTTAAATAGCAGTGACCTCCTCTGCAGATCCCAGGAGAAAGGCCACAGCATCTAAAATGATGCTTTGCCTAGAAAACTAAGCAAGACAAAGATTTTCTTTTCTAAACTCCACACACTTCATTTTGACATCTGTGATTGTCATTCAACTCTGACAAACTATGAAATGTCAAACTGGCCCACATAAATCATGATAACATTGTTTGAAACTGCACAAGTTCAACTGTGGTAAGTAAAAGATAATAAAGTTATTTAATAAATCTGAAAGCATTTTTAAAAATCCATGGGCTCTGCATCACTGTAAAATATTCTTCAGAGGTATATTTATACAACAGCAACCATAATAGAGAAAACAACTTTATAGAATGAATACAAATAAATATTAGACTGAAATGCGACCACTGTTTGCTGGAGTGATATTTTATATATTCTTACATGTTTGCCTTTTGAAATACACAATATTCAGTCCCATTCTTAACACTGTATCTTTTCAGTTTTACTGTATGTAGAGAGGAGTGAAAATACCTTTAAGTAGCAAGGCTGATCTAAATGTTTGAACAACATCAATTTGAAATCACTGTTGGGCCATCATCCAATGTTATTGTTGAATTAGACTCTAGAGTCAGGTTCCAAGGAGACACAAAGAATTTCTGCACTGCTCTTTCCCTTCCTAATTAGTATTCATGAATTGCTGAGAACTTTCCCCCTCTCTCCCCTCTCTCTGCATTTATCTCAGCAGTTGTATCATTTGATTGCTGCTTGATTTTAATCCAATACAGCACCTCTTCATAGAGCACGATGTTGCCTCTCAATAGCTATGCATTAAACTGTGGTGGCCCTAAAGGCTCAGCCACCAACATTTCAGCCCTTACTGCTTTGTGTAGCTCATTTATTCTTGATTCAACATCAGATATACCAGTTCAGACATGCACAGGTAGCGACACCAATTCTCTGACAGGATCTATAAGATAAGCTGTTCTGTTCTCGTCTGTACCACCATCAGGTGGAACGTGATGGATTTTTCCCCTCAGTGATCAAAGAAGAGTTGATTCACTAGGAGAAAGGTCTCGACAAAGTTCATGTGTCCCAGTGAGGTTGTGTGTGTGTGTGTGTGTGTGTGTGTGTGTGTGCCCACACACATGTGCATGTTGTTTATGTTATAGACAGAGGTCAATGTTGAGCCTCTTCTGAGTCACTCTCCACCTTATTTATGAGGTGTAGTCTCTCACTGAAACTGTACACAGAGATGCCTCCTCTGTGCTGGGGTTATAGATACACAACACAGCACCTAACTTTTTACATGGGTGTGGGGGGTCCCAAACTCAGATCTTCATGCTTGGGCAGACAGAACTTTACCAACTGAGCCATCATCTCCCCAGACTTCCCGGCTGAATGGTTCTTTAATGGGATACATTTATTCTTCACCATCCTCTGGCTTCAAAACAAGAGAACCATCTGACTTACAAAAATGTCTGTTTTGAAACTGAATAGCCACTGGTTATTATTTTGCATTTTTTTAATGAGAGTTGTGCTTAGAGGAGTGTGTGCGTGTGTGTGTGTGTGTGTGTGTGTGTGTGTGTGTGTGTGTACACCCATGTGCACAAACTCTCTAGCTTTGATGGCTAGAATACTCAATTCCAAAGCACAAAATAGAGAACTCGTTTAGTGTCTTGCAGGGCTCCGATGAAATGCAAACCAGAGCTTGCAGAAACATGGAGTTGAATGTTTTCTAGCTCTTAGTACTTACAACTCTGGATTATCTTCCTTCGAGCAAGTGATGAGTCAAGGGGATACATGCAGGTAGAACTTTTGCTGATACATAATTCCTGTTTCTTCCCAAGGCTTAGTCATATTTTTAGAACAGCAAGCTATTCCTTGAAATCAGTTAGAAGACCACAAAAAGATTATAGTTCCTAGGCCAGGCCTAATAACGATGTGCTGGCCTCGTCTTCCCAGCTGGCATTTCATCTCCACCAAGGCCCTGAGCCGGGTGCTCTATTTCCTTGCATTGGAAATGAAGAAAGGGTTATAGATTTCTTTGCCCCAAAGCAATCTTCTAGAGAAGGCAATTGTTCCCTCCACATCAGTATTTTATCAGAAGCAAGACTTTAATGGAAAAATAAAAGGAAATGAATCCTGTTCTCCCAACTGCTCAGCAGGCATGTATTCCCAGTCTTTGTTTCCCCCTATTGTGCTTCCCTGGATCTTAAAATGTGGGGTTTTCTAAGAAGAAACTTTGTATTTAAAGAACGTCTTTTCAAAAACATGACCTCCGTTGTTCCCGTCACTTTCCTACATGCAGATAGTCTTATCAGTTTTTGTCACATGCCCATCATCTTAAATGAATTTTGTTGTTGCTTTCTTTTTATAGGGAATTTATATTGACCTTACTACCAACCTTTCCTATGCACATGGTTGAAATTTCAACACTGGGCTTCTTTCCATAGCCAAAAACCAAATAGAAAATAACAACAGCCAACAGAGAGATCAAACTCATTACTGTGTTAAGTAACACTATGACAACAAGCCACAGCCAGCTCTGTTAGACTATAAGGGATATTTTATGTGTTCATCTGCTAAGAATTTTTACAGCATCGCTTTTGTTTCTATAGGACAAAAGTAGTTTAAGAAAAGAGTAGTTCACACAGTTTTAAGATTCGCACATATATTCAAGTAGATTTTGAGATACAGTTGCCACGACAGCAGATGCCATCTTTTAATTTTATTTGAAATTATAATGTTGCAATTAAAATTGTTTGCTTCATCTTAAAAAGCAGAAACTTTGTGCCACTTGTATTACGCCCCTCGCATTGTAACACACGGTATGGAAGAAGTTACAAATCTTAGCACACACATGCCTTTTCCATATCACTTCCTCCATGGCACATTAGTAAAAGGATGGAAAATGGGAAGGGCCACATTTAAACACAGTCTTGATTTGGGGGAATATTTTTGTGTTTAGAAATCAATGCATTTATATAGATACATAAAGATGCTGAGTCAAATAGAGAGGTAAACCAGGCCATTCCAACTCTGACCATTCAAGACACGGGAAAGGACTAACGCAAACTAGCATGTTCTTTAAGACATACTTCCTAACCAGTCTCCTTTGTAAGTCACAACGGAAAATTAGCTCTGGCTCAAACATCTTTTTAAAAACACATTCTAAATCTGCTTGTATTGTGTGAATAATGCTGGGGGGAGGGGAGAGCTGAGACCCTGCCTTGAAAAGAACGCGGTTAGAAACTCTGTCCTGCTACCTCCTGAGTGCCTTGAAAATGAAAATCTCTGTGTCTTCCAGATGACAGCCACCTTGTTGTGGATCTAAAATAGCTCTCTCAGCCAGAAAGCTGTCTATCAGTAAGAGTTCTGACAGATAGATACATACTTGGTATTCAGAAAGAAGGCAAGAAATGGTCTCAGGAAAGAAGGTTTGGTAGAAGAACTGTCCTCCCTGAAGAGCAAGGGATGTTTGGAAAACACTGCCCCTCCTAGACACCACCAAGAAACCAAGACCAATAGGCATTTCTGGAAATGAGAGATAATCTTGATAGAGAATGAACCCAGGAAAATGAGTGATAAGTCCCTGTTTTCACTATTAGCTCTTGTAGGCCTTTGGAAGTCCATGATTAGACATAAAATGCCCCAAACTGGAAGGTCCCCATTTGTTAAAGGAAGCAAATACATTTACATGCATAGGATTTTCTCTCCCTCTAGTGGCGGGGTGGAGGCCTTTGAAGTGACAGCATGTCATTGCATAATACTGCTTTATGAATCTGGATAGGTTTCCACTGGAGTGCACTTTGTACAGAAAGCAGGCTGTTCTTTGTGTCCTCGCATTCTCTTTAGTGATTTCAGAAACTGGCCTAATACTCCGTGTGAGGGAGGGAACTGTCTCCTAATTATGCTGTCTAAGGGTGAGGTAGGAAGGCTCTCAGTGTTGCCTTTCTTCTGCAGTCCTAGGAAAGGTGAAAGCACATTGCATTCACGGCAACTCTACTGACCAGAAAAACCACCCAAGAAGCTGAGTGAGAAGGAAAAAGCAGAGCCATACACAGCAAAGGTAGAAAACATGGGCACTCAGAAGAGAGACCAAGGACCTCAAGAGTGATATGCACATGCTGTAAAAGGAACTATTCAGAGATACATTTTGAAACCATTTTCTACCTTTGTGTTCCAGTCACTTTCATTCCTTTCATTTTCATCTTTAGTTATGCAAAAATATTTCTGCTGAAGCAATTCAGATTATTCATTGGAAGTAGATAAAAAAAAGTAGAAAATATAGAAAAGTAAGTGACAATCATTTTTTAAATTTTATTTTTTTATATGTATGTTTGAGAGAGACAGGGATGGGGAGGGCTGTGTGTAGGTGTCTGCAGAAACCAGAAGAATGTGTCAGATCTTCTGGAGTTGGAGTTACATACAATTGTGAGTCACTGGACATGAGTGCTGGGAACCAAAACTCAGGGCCTCTAGAAGATCAGAAAGTGCTCTTAACCACTGAATTATTTCTGTGTTAGTTTAAACTTTATTTTTCCAAATGGAGAGACTCTATTACATAATACCACAACTTCTTGTGAATATTAATGGAAGCATCATAAATTGTAGCTGTCTAATCTGCAGGTTAGTGATCAATAACTGAAAACCAATCAGTATGAAATATGCGGAGTACATATCTTTTCTTTCTCTATACTCAGGCATCAGTCATTGATGACTTCTGCCGGATTGCTCCTCTTGGAAATCTCCAACGCAATCAAGTACCTAAGTTTGCACAGAAAATGGCTTTCTTTTCTGGCTTCTTTACCTTACATTAGACACTCAGACACGTAAGTCAGAAACCCAAAAGTTATGCTCCCCACCCCCTACTTTTCAACAGGTCCCTCAATCTCACCTTACACATCTGCTGAAAATAGATATTTTATTTTGCCCTTCATCACCACCTCAATACAGCATCTCTTTTCTAAAAATCATACCCTCTTAACAGCACCCACTGTCTTTTGTCAAATACATTCTCCACGCTGCACTACTTCAAATATTTTTGAGATGCCTACTATGAAAATATTGTGGTGAATACCAAACAAGGATCTGTTGAAATCGAAGAGAAACATTAGATAACTATTAGGTCCTATGTGGAGAGTTAAAATTGGATAAAGGTGCATGCAGACTGTTCTAGACTAAGTTTTCAAATAAAAAAAAAAATCACCCGGAATTTCAACAAGGGATATGAAGGATTTTGTTTGATTTTGCCTTGCTGAGGATGGAACCCAGCACCTTCTACATGGTAGGCAAATGCTGTACCACTGAGCAATATCCCTAGATCAGGATGAGTTCTGAAGTCAAACAACAAAAGAAATCCATTGAGGTGTTGTTTCTATCAAGGCTTTTAAACATAATTTTTTAGATGCTGGCTGAGAAAAAAAATAGTAAATCAAAGAAGCACATAAAAGTTTAATCTAGGTTTGTCTCCAAGTACCTCTGTTTAAATATAGTGCTTTTATGCCTATCTGAAAACATCTTATTTTTAAAAACTTATTTTCTATACGTTCCTCTCCCTAAAATGTCAATTCTTAAATAACAGCCATAAAGTCTTGCTTTCTTCTTCATCTCTGATGCCTAAGAATTGGACTAGGTCTATAGCAGGCATGCGAATACGTATTGGCTGAAATAATGCACAAATTAGTGTACAAAGTGTTTGCGCTAGCAGACAGAGAAAATAAATGTGTTTAGGAATCCAGGAAGTCTCCGTGGTGATATCAGGGTCATTTGTTTCAACTCATAGGCTTAAGCCGGCTATAAAATCCTTGGTGGGGCTTCCTGGCTTTGGCTCTCCCTCAACAAGCTGTCAAACTCACACACATGCTCTACAGCCGCAAACCTCTCCAGCTCCCCGCTAGGAGGAGTCACACAGAACTCAGAAACCCTCCCACTTCTCTGGTTCTCTTTCTCGCCCCTCCCCAACAGATTTCCGGCAGCCTTTGAGTTGGGTTGCCGGGAATAGTAGTCTTCCGGTCCAGGCCTACAACGTTGTGGCGCATTGCCAGAACTACGTTTCCCAGGGAGCCTCACGGCAGAGGGAGGCTAGATCACCTGACCCGGACTCTGGAGATGCAATGGCGGCGTCCGTGCTGCGTTTGAGCTGTCCTGGAAGACGCTGGGCGTTAACGTGGATTGACGGTGGTTCCCGCCCCCGAAGTGGGACTCAGACTGGGCCCACGTCCAATTGGGCTAGGGGACAGAGTTCAGTGACTCAGCTTTCCCTCCACAAGGCTCAGAAGCCGAGGAAAGGGTATATAATCTTCATACCTTTGCCTGTCTAATGGAAGTGCTGAACGGAGATGCTGGCTCCGTAGCCCAGCCTGAGTGAGGGTTTTAGTGGGCGGGAGGGTGTGCACCTGTATAACATGGGCAACTGAAGTCTAAATGAAAACACAAAACCAGGCCTGTAACCCCCACTCTCACACTTAAACTTCTGTCCTAAAGTAGACATGTTTGGACAACGTGCGAGTGTAACTCCAGCGGTCTTCGCAGACAGAAGACTGGATTCCCTAGTCTTAATAACAAGCGTGGGTCTGTGACACTAGACTTGGCTTGTATGTAGCAAACATTTAGCTTTACTACGGGCTAGCAGTAATCTAAAGATAGAAAACGCTTTTGTACGAAGCCCCAGATAGTAGAGCTTAATGTCATTAGAAGTTTTATTAGTCAGAAAACACTAGCTAGCTGTGATTTTATGATGAGCATGTTCAACCTAGGAGGATGAAGTCGACTGACGAATTTTCCCCCCTGATTATGTAAAGATTTGCTTATCCTGAACAGCTGTTGGGTACTTCGGTATATGATTTAAAGCTGCCTTAAAATACAGAAACATCAGGCAAATTTCTAATATTTTGTTGAGGTTGGCATTCTTTTAGCATTTCAGTGAAGAAGAGAGGAAAAATGTTCAAAAGCATCTCATTTCTATTCTTTTCATAAATTAGACCATTTCCTTTCCGTGCAATGAAACAGCAGAAATATTTTGATTAGTAATTAGAGCATGGCGAATTTCTGAATTTCTCAGTTTATTTCCTCTCACTTGCAAGCTTTGTGTCCAAAATTTAAGGAGTTAGTCTTTTTTCTCATTTGATGTAGAACTTCATGTATTAAAATGCTTAAAGCAGAACTGGATACATGTGAAGAAAAACCCATATAGTATAGAAAATTGCATGGGAGAAGTGCAGGATAGGTACATACATAGATTTCATGTGGAATGGGAATTTCATTTCCCCAGAGAACTGAGTACTGGCTCACCAGAGTAGAAGTGGTCAGATAAGAGACATTTCATAGCATTTACTAAGATTTGCTAGCAATCAAGTATGAACAAATGAAAGAATTTATAATTAGACTTCAGGAACTGAATGTGACTTAGAGGGTGAAAAAAATGTCTCCTCTGATGGTTTACTGTTCTCTCTCTCTTTTTTTTTTCTTTTTGTAAGTTTCAAGAATACTATGTCGTGGTGGTCTATGGTATCGGCATGTTGCTCCTTGTACCTGCATGCTGCTAATAGTGAATTCAAAATGTGGTTGATAATTTATTCTTTATCCGTTGTTTTTCTAGTAGTAGAATCCTGGCATTTGTGTTAAACCTAAATAATGATGGGAAGATAAACCTTTATATTTACTGAATATTTATTAGCTAATGAAGTACTCATCAATAAAATGACACATTTTAAAATGTAAGCATATTAAATTTTAGTTTAAAAACACAAATAGGATATTATTATCATTTGAAATGTAGGTTTATAAAAGTTTATCTGTGGTGACAAATGTAACTTTTTAACCATTTTCTTTCTCTTTAGTGAACACAAATGGGCAGCTGTGGTAGGATTGGAAATTCATGCCCAGATTTCCTCCAACTCCAAGCTCTTCTCTGGAGCTCAGGTGTGCTTTGCAGCACCCCCAAATTCTCTGGTTTCTTTTTTTGATGCATCTCTGCCTGGAACTTTGCCGGTAAGGTGTTTTATATAGTCTGTATATAGAAAATGTTTATGTCATAGTGAATATGAATAAAAAGTTCCTTATTTTAATATTTTGACTCACTCTAAGGAAGTACTTCTTAGGGAATTTTAGATTGAACATGATGCATTAATTGTTTATAAGGACTTGTCTCTAATTCTGTTTCTAAATCTTAATGTATTCATAGCATCTACTCACTCATTTCACAAGCATTTGTAAGTGTCCATCATACACCGGAAACTTATAGGAATGGTCTGATACAAATGAGCAAAGATCCTTGCTTTAGGATGAGTTTAAAGATGGATAGGGCTGATATGTCTTACAAGCAAGTAGAGTACATGGAGGGATAGGGAGAAGTCCAAGGAAAGAACATGTATTATGTGATTTCACAGTGGAAGATCAATAGCAATTGTGGTTATTAAAAGCTAAGAAGCAGCCAGTAATGGAGAAAAGAGACAACTACAATATAAAGAGAGCTGATTATTGGTTTGGCTACTCATTTTCACTTGATCCCAAGGAGTGACTGAGCCAGTATAACCCTCAGCAAGACTTTTAGTGTGGTATTTTTATGTAATAAGTTGCATTTTGAAGAATAAGATGGAGGGAGCAGTGTAAATATTTAAACTAATATGTGGCTCACATTCTGTTCAGGAACTTCTCTGTCAAGTTGAATGGAGTTTCCATTTTAGGAGGATGTGTAGACAAGGCGGTGATGAGCGTGCTCTGTACTCTCAGACGTTTAAATACAAGTGAAGGCAGATTGAACCGCACAGGCTGTTGGCAGTGTGTTGCATGTGTTGCTTTACTCAGAGCTTTGATTGGATTAAGGCAGCATCTCAGTCCTAGAACTTGGTTCTTATTTGTGCCTTTCATCATGAGGAATCCCATCCATCTAAACCACGCCCCTGGCCACTGCTCACTTGCTGGTGGGTCCCTCTGAAGGAAGCCGGGTGCAGAGACCTGTGCTCCCCTCCTGTCAGGTTCTCTTACGGTGTCCGTCTCTGGAGGAAGAGTTCTTGTTTGCTTGAGAAGAGACACCTTTGCAGCACGTCTGCCTTTTCCCTTCCCAGGTGAAAACCTGTTTTCCTTAGGTGGTAGTTGACCACCAAGAGTCTAGATGTAAACTTTTGAGTTTTGTTATTGCTTTTTTTTTTTTTCCTCAGCTGAGAATGTGGTGTCTAGCAGAGTACTTGGGGCACATTTAGAGACTATTTTTGCAGTTCGGCACATTTTCTGTAAACAGATAACAGAGTCTTCTGTTGTCCCTCAATATAGTCAAATATTAGAGACAGATCAGAGTAACTAGCAGGTGAGCATATTTGCAAAGACTTGTTATGTGCCCTAGAAAGTTCCTGCTCTGTGATGAGCAGGTCAGTAAAACTGAGTGCATTGAGAACGTCTGACACTGAGCCTGGGACAGCAGAAAAGGGCTACACTTGGAGTTTGCATGAGCAAGGGGTTGTTTCTCTTCATCAGAGCCAGCGGCACTCGTGGCTCCAGTAGTCTCCATGACTGTTCTTCCAGCAGGGTGATCTGCCTCCTCTTCAGAAGTGTCCTTCTTTTTAAAGGATCTGTTTCCGTCCGTGAGCCAAGGAATATGAAAACCCTCAGACTGGGGCTGGAGAGATGGCTCTGGTTAAGAGCACCGGCTGCTCTTCCAGAGGTCCTGAGTTCAATTCCCAGCAACCACATGGTGGCTCACAACCATCCGTAATGAGATCTGGTGCCCTCTTCTGGCCTGCAGGGACACATGCAGGCAGAATACTGTATACATAATAAATTAAAAAAAAAAAAAAAAAAAAAAGAAAACCCTCAGACTAAGATGTCACTTAAAGCATTTCATTCCTCTCTTCTTTGCCTGTCATTCAATTTAAAATGGTGTAGAACACTTCTCTGAGACCCATGGACACAGTGTTATATCTGATGTTTTTACTCTGCATCTGTTACCTGTAACAAATGAAGAACCTGAGTGATGTTCTTTGAAGACTGGAGGGGAATAGTATGTTGTTGTGTAATCAGTTCTGTCAAGTATTTGTAGTTCACAATGATGCTTCCCACTTTTATGCTGTTCCCTCCTTCCTGCACCTTCTCCTACCTCATTCACTGCTGCTCCTCACATGGCTGCTGTCCTCTACCAACTCTATGTCTTCGTTTCACATGCTCTCCTCCTCAGATCTCACTTCTGTTTTACATGTTTTCCTGAGGAATCTTTTGCCCTCAAATAGAGCTCCTATCTCTTGTCTAGATATCCGTCTGTATTTCTAATGTATCTATTTCTACACAAATGATTCATCAATGTATTAAAATATAGCACTTTATTGATCTTGTTGCTTCCCCCCCTCAAACAGAATAAATCAATCAGCAGGGGAAAACATCTGTAGCAGGAATCTTAACAGTTCTTATAATAAAATCAAACCTGAGGCTAGTTATTGGGGTCAATGCTGGTAGATCAGAGAGACAGAACAAGCCACAGCTATCTCACCTTGCCAATTCCTCAGCTGGTCCTGTTTCCTCAGACTGGAAGCCTCTGAGTCCTCATCCGGAATGAACCTCAGCTGAACTGTGTTGCTCCAAAGCCTGAATGCTTAACCAGCCAAATGCTTAACCAGCCAAATGCTTCTAGTTTCTGGTCCTCACGCCTTATATATCTTTCTACCTTCTACTATCACTCCCTGAGATTAAAGACTCACTCCCTGGGATTAAAGGCGTGTGTCACCATGCCTGGCTCTTTCCAATGTGGCCTTGAACTCACAGAGATCCCAGATGGATTTCTCCCTCTGGAATGCTAGGATTAAAGGCGTGTGCTACCACTGCCTGTCCTTTATGTTTAATATTGTGGCTGCTCTGTCTCTGACCCCAGATAAGTTTATTGGCATGCACAATGTTTGGGGGAATACAGTACCACATTTCCTCTCTTTTTGTCTAAAATTTTAAAAAGCTTATAACTAATACAAGAAAAATTATATCCAGTAAGTATATACAATATACACAGTCAAGATTACATTAACGATATCTAGTCTATTAACATTTGACAGATTCAGATAAAAACTCCATTTTATATATATTAACAATGTCCAGTTCAGTAACATCTGATAAACTCAGACCAAAAAATTTTCATTACTTATCTTATTTAAAACAAGTAGTTCCTTTTTAAAAGTAGATTCCATAATCTCCCTTTTTATCTTATCATATCCATGTTCTCTCTTTTTTCTTTTCATAATAGATTCAGTAGTCTACCTTTTGTCATTTTTATATCTTCCCCTTTTTCTTTTCAGTGTAGATTCAGTGATCTACCTATTTATCCTATTATTTCTTTATGCTCAGAAATGGATGTTTAAGAGAATAATGTGTACATGAGGGTATATGTATCACACACACACACACACACAGACACATACATACATACATACATACATACATACATACACACAACAAAGAACAAAAGTCATTGGGAAAAGAATAAGTTACTTAATTGATAGTTTTGGAAAAATTGGTTAGCTATTTAGAGAAAATATATGTAGCTTGTGCATAAAACAATTTGTATATATGTATTTATGTGTATATGATATATGTATATGAGTATATACACATAAATATATATGTGACATATATAGCCTATATAATACAGCATTATATATTACATCATTTAACTTGTAAATATATGATATAAATATACTTATATGACATGATTATATGATATATATAAATATGTATTTACTGGTTAAATGTAAGATTAACAAAATATAGGATAATACTCATTTGTTCTTGGGATAGGGAGCCTAAAAGTAAGAAGAAAATCTCATAAGGCAAAATTATATTGTTTTGTATATTTTAGTCATCCAACAAGTATTTATTGACCCACTGAATCTTTTAGGAGTCTGCCCTAGGAAAACAATTTTTTAAAAGTGGGTAAAGACTTATCTGCAGAGATGTCTACATCAGGACTGTTTGTAATAATGTGAAATTGGAAGCAACCAGAATTTCCCCAGTGGTGTGGGAATGGTTGAATAAATTGTGATAAATGTATATAGTAGAGTATTATGAAGCCACTATTAATGTTTATGAAGATGTTTTAGTTGCATAGGAAACTGCTAAAGATAAAATTTTCATTGAGATGAGTAGAATATATGTGCAGATAGATCACTTAATCATCTTTTGCCTCAGTTTCTTACTTTCAAAGTGAAGGTAATGTATTAGACTCATTGGATTTTTATGAGAATTAAATGAATAAACTCTTTTAAGATGCTTAGTCACTGCAAGTAATAAGTGCTTCATAAATCTAACCTATTAGTATTAATCCGTAGTGATTGGTGACTTTCATCTTTACAAAGACTCCCTTGAGTTATTAAGCACAATTTTGTTGCCAGCGACAGCAAAAGTAACTGCTACAGATAACAGCCGGTATCCTTATTTGCATTTTATCAGTTCAGTGTTCTAGACCACAAAACAACCCAATGCCCCCATCACCATAGATACATTGAAAAATTATGTGAGCTGTAATAGTGTATTAGACAAAGTCATTTCTCAAAAAATACTTCTTTTGCGAAATAGAAGGCTACTATGTTTTATTTTAATGTGTCCTTATAAATTAGAGATTTGCTTTGTTCAGAAAGCAGTGATGGGTCATTTCAGATAGACTAAAGTCTTTTTCTGTAGAGCACATTTGGTCTATGTTGATTTATTTTGTCTGC
The DNA here is from genome assembly GCF_949786415.1 of Peromyscus eremicus. Lineage (NCBI taxonomy): Eukaryota > Metazoa > Chordata > Mammalia > Rodentia > Cricetidae > Peromyscus > Peromyscus eremicus. The sequence continues at coordinate 59,772,548 of NC_081421.1, forward strand.
TGACCATTAAAGAGATGCCTATGATTACAGAACCCTCAAGTGCCTCTAAGAGAAGTAGTGCTTTAGAATATTCTGAGAGCAGTCAGTAAACACTTACTGAGTATGTTCAAAGTGTATGGTATCATCTCCTGATTTAGGGTTTTTTTTTTCTCTCTACCAAGTGCTAGTCCTGTACTAGCTCAGGAGAGACAGCTGTGAGCCAGGTCATCTTGCCCTCATGGAGCAACTAAGCACACTGTGATAGTACCTGCTAATACATGTGTAAGTAGTAGAAATAGAGTGTGCTTGAGGAAAACATAGGATGGGCAGCCATGATACAAGGAGTTTATAAATTGTCAAAGCAGAAAGTAAATGGACTGTACAGACAGGTGCTGGCTAGTTTTATGTCAACTTGACACAAGCTAGAGTCATCTGAAAGGAGGATCCTCAATTGAGAAAATACCTCCCTAAGACTGGACTGTACACAAACCTGTAGAGCATTTTCTTAATTAGTGATTAATTAAGAAATCACTTAATGGGAGGGCCCAGCCCATTTTGGGTGGTATTGGGCTGGTGGTCCTGGGTTCTATAAGAAAGCAGACTGAGCAAGCCATGAGGAGCAAGCCAGTAAGGAGCACTCCTCCATGGCATCAACTCCTGCCTCCAGGTTCCTGCCTGGTTTGAGTTCCTGCCTTGGCTTCCCTCAATGAATTGAGGATATGTAAGTCAAATAAACCCTTTCTTCCCCAAGTTGCTTTTGGTCGTGGTGTTTTATCACAGTAATTGTAACCCTAACTAAAATAAGAGGCCAGAAGAAAAGCAGGTTATGACTAGCACTAGGGATCAGAACATGTTCCATATGCCACCAGCTGTGAATAGCACTGATGTCTGCCCTCTAACCTCTAATGCTCATTGATACCTTATGTCTGCCTTTTTTCCAGACATTCAAGTGGCTTGATTTGTCCATCCTTCCTCTTCCCTTCCTTCTCCAGATAAGAATCTATAATGATGGCTGTGGAGAGTGTGAGCTTAGAGGGAGGACTTTCAGGTTGCTAATGTTGCAGAGGGCTGGAGGTCTGTCTCCCAGTAAGAAAGCAACAGCCTCCTGACTGCCTCAAGTGGGAGGCCACCAGTCAGCAGGCCCTGGAGAGTCACATAGAATGGTTAATGAGCACTTGACTAACTCACTTCAAAGTGTAGCTCGACAGCCAGAAACCCAGCCAGAACATGACGGACAGAGTCCTTAATAAAAATGAAAGTTAAATGAGCTAGGAGGCAGTAGATAATGGTAAAATATAGAAAGGGTGAAAATAAGCTCAAATGCTTTAGTAAACATCCAAACATACAGAGAAGAATAAAAATGAGCTCTTAAAATTAAAATTATAGTGACCTTGCCTACTTCACACACACATACACACACACACACCACCACCACCACCAACAACAACAACAACAACAACAAACACAACAACAAAAACTCCAAAGGAGTTAGAAGAGAAAGTCAACAAAATCTTCCCAAAGACAAAACAGATAATGAAGTAAGTTGAACAATAGAAGAAGATTCAAGACTCAGCCTGGGTAGTTGATGGATAGAAAATAGGTGTTAGGACCCACCCTTCCACACAGGCAACACAGTTGTGTTTCCTAGAACCAAAGCACCTGCATCTCTTGAGTGGAAAGGGCCTGCCAACCACCCAACACGAAGAATAAAATTGGCCTCTGATGTAGGCATGCTATGCAGTTTGTGAACACTAGGACTGAAGAGAAGATCCTGAAGCAGCTAAGAGAGAGGAAATAAAAGGGCTGGTCATATGCAGGGGATTGGGATGAGAGAGACTGTAGACTTCTCAGCAGCAGCACTTACATCTGGAGGACAGTGGAGCAAAGTCTTAAATATTCTTAGCAGAAAATAAATCATTCCAACTAGAATTCTGCCCCGCTACTATATAGTCAAGTGTGCTGGTAGAATAACGTCAGTGTTCAATGGGCAGCTTTCACTGTCCAGTCTGGATAGTGAATGAACAGTCCAGTTAGCCAGCTGTGCAGCAGGCCCTGCAGCTGGCAGAGGGAGGAGGAAGGTAGCTCCAGCAGAGAGGACTGGAGAAGATGGGGAGATGCAAACAGCAGGTGTCTATAAGCTGGGCACTCTAAGGAGAATGAGCACCAAGTGTGTACAAAGAAGCAAATGAAAGGGATATCAACTAGGGGAAGACAGGATGTTCTAGAAAGGAAATAAAATCATATGAAATCCCTCAGTAGAAAGCATACTGAAGAAATAATAGAAGCACTGGACCCTGATGTAACAAAATCTATGACAACTCAGATATTAGGGAGAAGAGCAAACTAAACTCATAATTATTATAATTGGAAGTCACATTCTAAACTAAAGTGAAAGAGGGAGGGAGGGAGGGATATTCTTCAAGAACAGCTTTGGGCACTTAATAGTCCTCTTCATTTCAGACCTGTAGTCAGTAGCTTGGCTTTGTTTTTTGTTTCTCTTAGAGGAGGGGTGGGAGTGGACTTGCTACTGTTTCCTTTACTTTATTGTTTTGTGTTTACATTTTTAATTGGGCAATAGTAAACAATTTAGAGCTCTGAAGAGACAGATTTTTGGTCATGGGGATTTTTTTTTCCCCAAGGTTTCTTTTTCTTTTATACACAAGATAAAATTAAGTCACATTTCCTATATTGCTCTCCAGGTTCTGTTGGTGAAATTTCTTCCATTTTTGTTCTCAAAGGCCAAATAATTAAGACCTTTTCTTCCCTCCATCCTTACAACACTCACCCATACTCAAGCTCTGGCATGTCCTGGAGCTCCTGTTCTTGGTATAGTCAACTGCCCTGGCAGCCTGGCTTCATGGACTTTCATATTACTCCGCTTATCATGAAGGGCGAGCTCTCAGGGGTGAACATATTCGATTTTTTTAAATAGATATAAAATAATAAAGCATGAGTAAGTCCTTATGAAATAGTTGTATAAAGTGGTGGGGGAATGTTTCCTGTTGTGAGTTTCAAGGTGAGGGAATAGCATCAGTTAATTCTGGAACTGAAGTGGGCCACATCTTGTGGCTCCAAGTTCTAAAAACAAGTGTACCGTGTCATTCATTGTCACAGCTTACCAAGCCTGTCCTCCTGCCAGGTTTTAGGAGGGCTTGTCAGATGGCAAATGGCCAAGCAGCCTTAGCCTTCACCGGCAGGTGATGGATTTTTCCAAAGGTCTCCTGGCACAGAGTGTTATTTCAAATAGGAAGATAAATAGCGGAGGAGAATGCCCAAAGATCTGAAGGTGGCTGCTGCCAGGAACATGACCGGGTGTTTGGGGGTGGGGTGGGACACCGCTGCCTTTCATTAGCAGTTAAAGTAGTCAAAGTTAAGTGAGTAAAGACAAGTGGGAGGGATGCATAGACAAAGCATCTTTCAAAAGCAGACATCTTGAGAGCAAGGGGGAAGGACCACTCCCCGCTGTAGACCGAGGGAAAGATGGGACTCTCCTTACAGAGGCACAAATACATTCTGTAGGTTTGAGCATGTGAAGCTGAGGAAGGCCTCATCATTTTGTCCTCTTCTAGCAAACACGTTTTTGTGCCTCACACTCCTCTTAGTGGTAGTGTCTCTTGCATTCTGGGTCTGTGGGTGATGAGTTCTTGTGTACTTCAAGCTGTTTGTGCTTCTCCCTCAGATTTGAATGATAGTGTAGAATTCCATGTTGACATTTATTTCCCCTCAGCACTTTGAAGATGCGATTCCACTATTCTCGGGCATCTGTTACTGCTGATGAGGAGTTTGTCTCTGTAGGTAATTTGTTCTCTCTGAAAGTGTTAGCCAGGATGGTTCCAGGTGTGGATTTGTTATCATCTGTTCTCTGTGCTCAATGTGATTTTCAACTTGACTGTACCCTGGACTGTAAAGATGTCTCTAGGATGAATTCATGACAGCTTCCACCAGGGCCCATTGGTCTTTATTGGATGAACAGTTCCTGCATTAATTTCTCGACCCCCTACAGCTTAGGTACTATCAAAATCCTGCCACGCACTGGAGCCAGCTCCAAGGTCAGGAGTCTGCCTACTCAAAGTTGTCTTTCACCCATGACTGGAGGTGGGTGACCTCCCCCACCTACTTCCAGGTGGTGGCAGATTTTCTGACTGGACTTGGCATTTTGGCTTAAAGCTTTTGTCAGGGAGCCACTTAAAATCTCCACCTTCGTGGGCTCAGAGTCTTGACTTCTGCTCCAGGGTGTTTTCAGTTGCCCACAGCTGGAGTTTTCAGCTGCGTTCACAATAATGATCTACTAACAGAGTGCTTGTTCTGTGGCATATTAGCTTATTTTAACCTCCTAACAACCCATTGAGGCAGTTACTATGGTTACTGAAATTAGAAGGTAAGTGGAGAAGCCAGGATTAAAACCCAGTCGTGTGGCTTCAGAGCTCATGCCCTTGTCCCAGAGCTGCCCTGACGCTTGTGGCTGCCCTGGACACTACGTGGCCTTAAACCCAGCATTGCTTTGGCCCTGGGTGGTTCTCGCTCTTGCATTGAGCTTGACTGTTGTTTGGTAGATGTGTGCTCGTGCATGTGTGTCGTTTAGGAACATCAGTATGTACCAATGTATGTATGTATAAATATAATGACTTCCCTGCCTCTGTCCCTGTTCTCTGAGGAGCTCTACCATGTCTGCTTCTGTCAAGGCTACCATCCTGACCTCTGGGTGAACATCCCTTCCTGGTTCTCAGTTAGTGACCTTTCTGAATGGTTTTTAGGAGTACAGACATTTTATCTTCTTATTTTACCTTAGTTTTAGAATTTTATGGAATTCTATCATGAATCTTCAGACTGAAAAGGTCAGTCAGCCCATTTTGCTGCTTATTGGCGGGATTACAGCCAAGCCAAGGACAACATTCTTTGTTTTTATTAGTGAGGGTGAAGCCTCATTCATTATTTTGACGAAGTAAAACTTCCTACTATGGTACCCATTGCCCTTAAATTATTAACTAATTATTGGCCTGTAGAACTATAAACAGGATCCTAGATTATTTGCTTAGAGTTGGTTATTTCCTGTTTATCAATATCATTCCAGTTTCTCTTGTTGAAATACTCTTGATGAGAAATAGGATGAAAATTAGAAACAAAACATGTTTATTTGCTAAATTATCATAGGATTTACAAGTTTATTCATCCTATAATGGTCCAGATGTTTCCAGGAATGATGAGATTTTAGCCAAGCATCAAGTTAGTTTGAAATATATGCCTGTGCAAGCCTGCATGCTCGAACACACATGTACACTCATTCATTGTGATTTCAACTGCCTGAGCCCTGGTTCATTCTCTAAGTAGGAGGAAGGAGAGAGGACACCTCCCCCTTCTGCCCCGGCAGGTAGGGGTGCTCAGTGTGACTCAGTATATAAGTTCCTCTGATAATCAGGTTGTGCCATTAATGAAATTAATTGGAAACCTGTGACCTGCTCTTGTTTTGTTTATCTGGGAGCTCTTATCTGTATGCACCATAGAACTCCCTAGCAAACACAAGGCCTCTTTTTCCCAAAACTGGGCAAAGACAATGAAAGCCATTTTTCATACATTTATGTAAAAATGATCTCTGCTTTTCTCATTGTCAGACTGTCTAAAAAGCATTTGGGGTTTTCCATATCAGAGGTGTTTAGAATTGGCTCTGGCAACTGGGACATTGTTTAGTACATTTTATAGAACCTTTATTCACAAGAGTATATACTACTAACAATAAAGCACATGTAAAGGAGCATAAATGTGTTGTGATGCCCACCCCTAGGAATTTGATAACAGTGCACACAGCACACACACACAGACACACATGAAGAGAAGGTATGGAAGAATTTCCAAGCATCTAGAACTTTTTTATGGGTCTCTTTCTAAAATATATTATGTGTTTTCCCAACTTTTAAATAGAGTGTCTTGAACGTAAGACAATCTTTACTTGATTGTTTAAGGTTATCAACAACATCAGTTACTGCTGGAGATGTAATATAATGGGCCTTGAAGAGCAGCTGAGCTGTGCGAAGCTATCTGATCACACAGTAAATGCTAGCAATAGCCTGTTCTTTTTAGATTTCACAGTACACTGTTTCTCCTTATGTTTGCAACCATTACTTCCCACTCTTCTTCCTCCTCCTCCTCTTGCTCCTCCTCTTCTTCTTCTTCCCCCTCCTCTTCCTCCTCCTCCCCCTCCTCCTTCTTCTTTTAAAGCCACTGTCGATGTATTAGACTCTAGAAGCTGTTTCTTGATCGTTTCCCACTTCTGAATTCTTATTTCTGATCTCCACTAGCCAGAAAGCCAGGTCATTATAATTGTTAGAGTAAATGCAAGCAAAGCTCCGCATAGAGTTCTGTCCTACAAGTAAAGTATGCAGACAGTGCAGGAGCCATTCTTGAAGGTGCAGATATCATGAGACCAGAGTAGAAAGAAATGCTTAAGTCACTTGGTCTGGTCTTTCTAATGTACAGATAAAGGAAGTGCCGTTGTGACTGGCCCATCCACAGTCACACAATCACCCACTCAGGACCAGCGTTCCTCTCAGTTTAATAATCAGCTGCTGTGTTAGTCAGGATTCACCAGAGGGGCAGAACTCTCATGGAGTGAATATATATTATAAAGGAGATGTAGTAGAGTGGCTTGTGCAGTTGGGGCTGGGTAGTCCAACTGTGACTGTCATACAGTGGAAGGCCGAGAACCTGGTGCCTGCACAGTCTGCCAGGCTGGAGGCCCTAGCACTCACTGTCTGGCACTGCAGGTTCCTGCAGAGCCTGGGTCTTCAGTCCATGGTGGGAGATAGAAGCAGTTGTGTTCCAATGTCAGTAAGGAATGGCGGCAGTAGCAGCAACAGGACAGATGGACTCACCAGCAAAGAGTGAAGGTAGGCAGGCAAGAGAAGCATCACTGTTCTCTCAGACCTCCTGTATGTGGGCTGCTGTGGAAGGTGCTGCTCACTACAGGGGATCCCCCTCCCAGTCTATGCTCAGGAAACACCCTCACAAACTCACCCAGAAGAAGAGGTCATTTAGTTGGTTATAGTTCCGATCATGTTGACAACCCAGCCTCCAGTCTGTGGTCTTCTGTAAAGGAGTTGCAAGAACTTTGATTTATGTAAGTGGCTATTATTTTAGAGATAGATAAATCTATAAGTATATATCTCAAACATGAATACCTTTAACACACACACACACACACACACACACACACACACACACGTTTATATGTTTAAAGATGTACTCCTGTCTGCTTATATACATACAGGGCATTGACATTGCTTGCATGTGCCAGGTATGATGACCTCTGATTAAACCCGGAGAAAGAAAAGAAATGTGCTTAGAAGAAAGGAGATCTAACCTAACTGCAAATCCACGGTCTGTGCATTGAGTACAGCTGTGACGTCAGGCACCTTGCCAGGATTCAAATCATGACAATAACAAAACATTATTTTAGACTTTATAATTTGTGTTCCATTTTGGCTGATTTTCTCTATACTCTTCCAGGTTGCTGAGTTTCTCTTTATTGTGTCTCTTCTATAACGTGTCTGTTTTTTGTTTTTAATTTCAGTGTCGTTCTCTTTCAGATATCTTGTTTTTCTAAAAATAATGTCTTCCTTTTTAAAAATATGTTAGGATCTTTGTTTCTTCAAGAACTGTAATCTGCTTATTTTATAGTCTGCGTTTAGTAATTGTATCGGACAGCACCTGGTGATCTTACTAGCTTACTCTGCTTTTTTTTTTTTTTTCTTTTTTCTGATTCTAGCTAAGGGTCAGTGATTGCCTTATGTGTTCTGTAAGTCTGGTTGATGAAGGATCACGATAGGGATCCATCAGTGATTTGCCTGAGAGTGAGTCTTTTCAGAGACCTGCTTTCTTGGCTACAGTCCGATGCTCCCATCTGAGGTGTATGTCGTTTATCTTTTAGTTTGAGGGTCCTGGTGCACGGCGTTAGAGATTTTGACCTGAGCTGCCTGAGCAGCCTATCCATCCTTAGGGCTGGCTCCTGCCTGCACAGAACCCGAGCTAACACTTCACGAAGGTGGAAACTGCACATGGCCCTTTGGGGGCATTTTAGATGTAAACTACAGCAACGGCCTTTCTTATCTCATCCTTAATGAATCTGTCCCTTGACCTCTGTGTGGAAATGATGTCATCTCATTCCTCTGAAGGAGCAGCAGAGACAATGGGGGTGGAACTTAGTGGAGCAGCTGCTCTGGTGGGAGCAGCAGTGAAGACTTGGAGTCCATTTTCTCCTCTGTCCTCACCCTGGGGACCTGGAAGGACCTTGTCAGCCTGTCCAGATGACTTCTGGAGCTACAGAGCAGCCCACAGGCCAGCCCCGCTCTCAGGAGTCTGCTCTTTTCCAGCAATACCTTGTTCCTGGGCAGCAGGCTTGGCTCTCCAGGCTTGGTTTTGAGCAAGAAGCCATGGGAATTGTGTCTAGGAAGGGCTTTCGTCCCATTTCCATATTCCCCCTTATCGGTTTCTTTTTCTCTTAGAATTTGTCCTCCAACAAGAAGGGCTTCAAGAGCCCTTGTTAGAGGGGCCAGTGCCACACTTAGAACTCTGAACTGTTTCAGATGGACTTCGTCTACACAGCACAAAAAGACTATAACACTAGAAAAGGAGGTGAGGGTGTATAGAAAATAAAATATCAGCATATTACCAAAGATACCAGGAGTACAAAGCGTAGGGATCTTTTGGTGATATAAATATGTAGTAGTTTAAAAAAATACCTAACAGTGTTCTGTGACACTATTTCTGTCTGACATCCAGGTAGCTCGCACAGGCTTTGTTCCAGTGATTTATACAGAAGCCTGTAATAAAATGCAGCCTGAAGTCATGCTGCTGGGCACCATTCATTTTCCATGGACAGTTCTGGAACTAAAACCTTGCAGCAGACTTGGGAAAGCACTTGGTGGCTGCCATTCGAGCTTACCTCAGGGTGTCCTTGTGATGCTGGGGGTGGGCAGGTTGAGCTAGCAGAGTCTCCTAGAAGATGTAGTGCAGTTTTAAGGGGTAATAAAAATCCTACTCCCTCTGTCCGCTGAGAACTGCAGCCAGGCAGGTGGAGAGGAATGTATCAACTTCATTTTGGTAATTACTTGATTGATACATACACTTGATATGTAGCCAAATGGCTTCTAATACTTTCTGCCCAAGTTGACCTCGGCTTCCTCAAACTGCATGCCTTCCCATTGTAAGGAAGAACCTGCATCTGCCAACAGATGATCACGTGGTTGGAGTGGCCGTCTGTGCTGCTCAGCCAAAACAGCTCCTTCCGGCTTCGTTCTGAGGAGTTAGACAAGGAACCTGCGCTGGAAATGCTGTTTCTTCACAGCCAGTCCACATGTGACCAGTTCGTTTTTTTCAAGTCACTTGTCAGAAAAGTGACTCTTTGGGGACAGTATAGCATAGAAAGGCCTACTATATGGGGACAAGGGAATGGAGATTGCCTGAACTCTTGAAGAAAGTGAGCATGAGGCTATTTTTGTCATTTGTGTCATATCTGGAAGGAGATGTGAGACATTTAGGGTGGGTTCTGTGGAATTCTTTGTTCACACTACAAGTATGTAGTTGTGGTCTGTCTGAGGCCTCTGGAGAGGCCATCCTAGGGTGGACACTATTATGTGCCTTCAGCTCCATGTTTAGCATTGGGGAGCTGGAGAAAATCTGGCTGCCTTCTATATCATGACATCTTGGGGAACATTTTCCCTCATCTCTTTTTACAATCTTGGCAAAGCTAAGAAGTCATTTTGCCTTGGCATCCAGAGATGGCAAACGTGGGCTGGATGATTCTGGCAGAGTTGGGTAATTGGGCTAAGCTCCTCAAAGAGCATTCTGTTCCTCATGGCAGAGAGTTCTTGCTAGTGAGCCTGATGCCTCTCAGCCTTCCACATCCAGCCACATCCTTGGAGAAAAGACTGGAGCTGGCAGGAACAATAGGTAGAAATGAAAATACACTAGTGTTTCCAGGAGCCTTAAGATATTTCATTCCAAATGTTGATACTTGAATCTCCTTTTACAGGTATAGAAAGAAGCAAGAATGGTAATCAAGGGTCCTTGTCGTTCATGAATCTGTGATTGTTAAACTCTCATAGCACACCAGTGAGCACCAACCCCACTTGGTAGGTGAGGCAGCTGAGGGCTTGATGTACCCGATGACATAGGCCGGCCAGCAACCTACCTAAAGTATGGGTGAGCGTGGCCTTGCTGCCAGTCTGTGTCACCTTCTGCAGTACTTAATTGTTCATTTCCAACAAAATATAACAGAGATTTTTCTTTTACAGCTTTTGTAAACCTTTAGAATCCTGTAGCCATTCATCATCACCTTTGTTTATTCATCACTAAATAATGTAGCCGGCTTATTTACCTTAGTTCTTATTCCCTTCCGTTTTTACATCCATGCAGAGAAGTGCATGTCTGGAAGCACCTCCTGGACTCTCAAGTGGCACATAGATTTTATTTGGTATTATTATACTATTCAGTTCTTGACTTTTCATCATTAAACTATAAACACTTACTTATCATGGCAAATAGGATGGTTGTAGTAGATACCCACCACTCTCCTGTAATAACTTAGACAGCACAGTAATCTGACTAATAGTTAATATTAAAATTTCAATAACAGAAACCCTAAGTCTTTTCTTTCAGAAAAGCACAAATTGGAAAATTACATACATATTTACATAATGAGGCAACAGAATGATAGTATCAATGAAAATAAGCTTGCCTATAACTTTGGGGAAAGCTGGATGTATTTTTTTTTAAATTTTGTTTTTAATTATTGTATGTGCTTTTGTTTCTGTATGACAGTGTGCACAAGAGTGCAGGTGCCCTGGCAGGCCAGAGGCACCGGACACCCTGGAGATGGGGTTACACATGCTTGTGAATCTCCTAACATCATTAGGAACAGAACTCAGGTCCCCTGCAAGAACAGTACACACTCTTAATGGTTGAGCCATTATTCCAACCCTGATAAATGTGTTTCAATGAGAAAAGATATAACTGGTAAAATAATAATTCTTAGGGGAGGGAATGGGAGAAAGCAATGGGGGTGGATTTAATCACCAAATATATATGCAAGTATGAATATTAGATAAAATATGTTTTAAAAGAATGAATTTTCTGTTTGTATTCATAAAAATATACATGGCTACTTATATGTAGGATTTTTAGGTTCTATATAGATATTATAGAATTCTCTGTTCACAAATATTTTTTGTCCCCTTTTACTGAGAGTTGCACCATACTTCATTGCCTATATAGGGGTCTTACAGTATCCTATAACTTTGTTGGATCTGTGACATAGGACGGTTTTGATAGATTCAGTTAGTGTATGGGATGCTTTCATTTCCAACCCTTTTTTTAGCAGTAGTGAATAGAGGCTTCAGGTACCCTTGTGATTTATGAGTTAGCACCAGGCACCAGTCCCACCTCCTCCAGCTCTGTGTCCCGCTCCGTTTGGTGTGGGCATCTTATCCTCTCAGGCAGGATCTACTCCTACTCTTCCCCTACATTTTTATTTAGAAAGCATTCACATTTATAGAAAATCTGAAAGGACAGTACAGTGAATATTTTCCTTGTACCTAGATTGTCCCCCACTTTAGATGAGCCATTTGAACGTAAGTTATGGATAACATAGCACTTTATTTCTAAATATTTCTGCATCTACCACCCGAGAACAAAGAACATTTGTATGGATTCCTGTTGATGTCACACTCAGAAAAACTAACCTAGATGCAGTATCATTATTTGGCAGTTCATATTCAAGTGTGTCTTTTGTTTTCCCTTTCCAGAATGTAGTCAAAGACTGTACATTGCAGTTAGCTGCCCTAGTTCTGAAGTTGTCTTATTTTCTTTTCTTTCTCTCTTCTTCTCTCCCCTCTCTCTTTCCTTTGCCTTATTTCATTTTTCTTTTTCACAAATTAATATTTTAAAAAATGTCCAGGCCAGTGATTGTGTCTTATTGTATACTGTTGAAGCATCCATAATTAGCACCAATTACTGCACACTGGAAGCTTGGTATGTGCACACACATTCATGTCTGCTTCCCTTGAATTTCCGTAACTTTTGTGTCTTCCGTGGAAGCATCTGGAAAGCCTCACTTCTCAGGACATCCCTGGGCTGCTGACAGCTCAGGTGCAGTTTTTGATAGGAAGGCTTCTGACAGTCACAGGCTTTTATCCCCCCAGTTTCTTCCGCATAATGACAGTGAGTACCCAGTGGCTTTTTTGACTTAGAGTTTGGCTGGTTCAAGCCAGTTGTGTCTTTCTCAGCCATAATCAAATCTTTCAACTTAGTACTGAGCTAATCTGTGTGTGGAAGAAAGCAAATCTTGGCTTGATCTTTAGGGCTATCACTCCTCACGCCAGTGTTTCTTATCACCCTCTACTGTGCCTGAGATTTCAGTGATGCGACACAGTTTGCCATCCCACGCAGTCTCTCTCGGTGTAGAGTCTCATTTGTAAACTTACGGACAAGTCAGAAAAGTTAACATTCTGTGTGGGGACATATAAGAAGTGTACGTTTTAGTCTTTCCCCCTGGAAATAATCTTTAGAAGTTTTAAGTTAGGAAAACGGGAAAGACTAAATAGGGGGAAGTAGTTCTACATTAAAAATCTTGGCCCCATCCCAAAATTTGTCAAAAAGAACTATTTGTTTTTATTTTAATGTGGTTGGCTGGCTGGTGTTGTCTTTTCCCTTGATTCTCAATGTCTTCTCTGTGCCTTTTCTCCATGAACTCATTGCATTTCAAAAGCAGCTGCCCACTACCTTAAAAGAGGAAGTCACAGCTGTGTGGCCACGGTGGGCAGTGTGGAGGAAGGCGGGAACACATGCCCAGCTTGTTATAAATTCATTTCTTTCACTTGAGAATGGGAGCTCTTCCTGCCACAGGTGAGCACACAGTGTTGTTCAAGAAAACATTGCTTCACTGTAAAGACAGAAAATGAAGCAAGGCAGCTTCCCAGTGCACTAAGAAATATGGTCTCTATACTGCTGGAGCCTGGAGATTATTGCAAAGGTGCCAGTTATCCTTTAAGGGGAAATAGTATGTTGACGTAATACATAAACATGACACCTGTCATACCTTGCCGTGGGTTCGGAATCCAGGCTAATAACTCTGTGGAGCTGTCTGAACCTTTTCCAATTAGATTCCCTGGGTTTCCTTGAAACACTTGCAAATGAAAGATCCACCTGATGCACACTTTGCCTATATTAATGCCCCTTTTCTGAAACCAGTGTTTCCAGTTGTCTGCCAGAGCAAATGTCTTTCCTTTTGATGTATGGGACAATCTTGCAAAACAAAGGTTCTTCTCTCAGTAGATGAGGAAACTGAGACCTGGAGAGGTCAGGTCACTTGTAAAGCTCAGACTGCAATTGCAACTTATAGAAAGAATCAGATTCAGGCCAGGCAGTGGTGGCACATGCCTTTAGTCAGTACTCAGAAGGCAGAGGCAGGTGGATCTCTGTGAGTTCGAGGACAGCCTGGTCTACACAGAGAACCCCTGTCTCGAACCCCCCCCCCCCCAACAAAAGAGATTCAGACTCAGGTCTGTCTGGTTCAGTTTGCTCTGTTTCAAGGATTTGTAAACGTCTGGGTAGTACCTGATTAGTAACTGCTGAAGACCTGTGAGAACATAAGGAGACCAGCATACCCAGTTTTGTATTTTACTGGTTGCCAGCCACTCTCTGACTTTCCCATCTAACTTGACTAACTGGCCAAAGATGAGACTACATCAGTGACTTCCAGAGCCAGCATGGAACCAAATAGCCAGGCAGTGTTGTGTGAGAACTCCCTTTTTGAAAAAACAAACCCAAGTTGGGCATAGGCCCAGTGCTGACATGGGCCATAGGATTGCTTCCTTGTGCTTACATCCCCCGGGGTTAATGTCAGACCTTAGTATCCAGGAAAGAACAGGAGTGTCTGCTCTAGTGCCCACAGCCAGGCTTGCTGGCATTGATGTGAGCTGGCTCTGGGATACCTGAACTTGCTAGTTGGCAGAAGCCGGAGAAAAATGAGGCTTCTGGTACTTTGGATCAAGGCAGTTCTTACCCTCGTCTGACTCCCTGTGTGGAGTGGAGTTAGGACAAGATGACTAGAATTAGAGGGGACAGTAGAGCTGGGCCATTGGAACCCCCAGTCACACTCTCTTCTTTCCACAGGAGCTCTTGCCTTTATTTGATTCCCCTCTTTGTTAAAGAGGGACTTAAACAGAGGGGATGTAGCATGCATCTTCTTCCCTGTGCTAAACATGAAGAACATATGTAAGCTGTGTAGTATCCACATACATATGTCTATTGACTGTATACCGACCAGCACTTTCAATGGTAAAATTCTACATTAAAAGTGATCTTCACTGACTGACAAGTTCATCAAGTCTATTTATGGTAGCAGAAAGATTTTGTAATTGTTTAGGGGTTGATGGAAGGTCTCCATGGTGAGGAGAGGTATAGGGGTAAGGAAGTGGGAAACCATTTCCTCTATGGTAATAAAACATATCATGTGGCAGCTTGCTTTGAATATGAATCAGGGAGTTCATTCTTTAAAACAAATTTATGGTTAGTAGTAAGATAAAGGCCCGTTTTACTGCCTTATTTTTACTTAATAAATTTTAATTACTTTCTCTCCATAAATTCCAACATTTACCATGCTATATCCTAATTATCAGATGTGTCATATATAGCATAAATTTCACAGAATAATTGCCATTTGGGCTTTTGGGGAGACATGGCCTTATAGTCTTTCTTTTAATGCTTCAGTAGCTGGATTTTCAGTGGAGACATGGGCTTGCTGTGTTACATCAACTTTCAGAGGTACTAATGGTACTCACTAGACTGTGGTTGTCATAGCATTGTGGGCTCACCAGGCAGAGGCAGAGTAGGACCAACAGAGGAGTGGTGTGAGGTGCAGACGACTCTGGGAAAACATGGATTTTTTCCTTTGAAATACACCCCAGATAATTTTCTAGGATAATGGTCCTAAAGATAGTTTTAATGAACTATATTTGTAATTAATATAATTTCCCATAAAAATGCTTAAATCCTAGAGAATTAACTTGAGTAGGCTATGAGCCTTTATTCTTTCAGTTTGCCTGGCAACTCCTTTCCTAGTCCTAGATGCAGACTCAGAGTTCACTCAGTTCAAGCCAGGTGGAGTAGTTACATACGTTCCTTATAAAATTAGTAGCATTCCATCATTCTGCCTGCAGTGTATGAAAAAGGAGCCCACATAATTTGTAGTTTTATGTTGGCCAGACAGACTTGAGAATGCAGCATTTTATTGTTTATTTATCTATCAAAAGAAAAAG
This sequence comes from Peromyscus eremicus, assembly GCF_949786415.1. Classification (NCBI taxonomy): domain Eukaryota; kingdom Metazoa; phylum Chordata; class Mammalia; order Rodentia; family Cricetidae; genus Peromyscus; species Peromyscus eremicus. Next base: position 59,787,835 of record NC_081421.1, read on the forward strand.
TCACAGAAATAGATGGAGAAATGTATGTGCATGCTGTTACAGTCGAAGCCTGCATGTTCTCAGATCCATGTCTCCCATTTCCTTGCTCTTTCTGGTACAGCGCTAGGGCCCATGTCAGCTGGCTCTTAGCTGGGTTTGGCCAACAGAATGTTTTGCTGAAAGATGGCAGCTAGGAGGAAGGAAGTAATGGGTGCTTCTTCTTCCTTCTCTGCCTTTGCTGGCATCTCCCCCTCCCTGTGGTGTGTGTGTGTGTGTGTGTGTGTGTGTGTGTGTGTGTGTGTGGTGGGCTCTTTTTTGTGACTCCAGCTCCTGGGATGCAGATCCATCCTGTTCCCAGTATTCTCCAGTAGCCCCACCCTTCTCCCCTGTCCCTGCAGCCCTAGGATAGGGTGGCTTTGTGCCATGGAGAATGCCCCTAGCTGCCTCACTGTGCCCTCTTTGACATTTTCACCCTTCTGTCATCTGGGTAATGAAGTCTTTGGTCTTAATTTGTTCTATTTTATATGCGAAGAATATTTTCTTTTTCCCGACTGATGCATTTCTAGAACAGCTTTGCTTTTATCTCATAGCTATCATTGTTGGGGTGTTGATAAAGGGGATGTTAAATTATTCATCATCTCAGCTAATGTTTAATCAATTTGGTATTATATTTAGGTGATAGGGCAAAAGAAGAACCAAGCAGAATGATTTGATTGTCCCCTGGGAATTCAGCCTGGGAAGGGGGTGGTGCTTCCCTGAGGGCAGTGGGAGCCAAGAAGGAATGCTTGTATTGCAGTAGTGATGGGTAAGAGCTCACACATCCAAGGGGCTTGTAGAAGCAGCAGTTTGTACTGAGGAGCACATTAGTGTGGCCAAAGGAAGAGTGTTGGGCTGGTGTAGTAGAGCAAGAGGGGCCAGAGGGTTGTTCAACGGGCTCCTTCAGGGCTCTGAAGAGTCTCCAAGCACTTGACCTTCAGCCTTGGTAGAGGGGAGCAGTGAAGGAGAACTTTAATCAGAGAAGTATCTGCACACATTGACTCTAACAAAGGCTATCCTGGAGTGGGTGTGGAGAAAGAAGACTTGGAGGAGAGCCTCTGGCCAGATGAAGGGGCAGAAACCTTGGTGGAAGAGGGTGGGCTTTGGCTGGAGTCCTGGATTACCAGAGGATACAGGAGGGAAATCAGTATATGGTGAGGGATTTGGTGACTCTTCTGCATGTGCTGGCACTGCATCAGGGAAAGTCTGTGGTACTCAGGGAGCAGGACACGCTTGTTTAATAAAGCAAAATGAATTTCCAGACTAGAAGACTGCTTGTCATATTGAGGTCACAGCCTCTTCTGGAGGTCCCAGGCATCTTTCTGGGTTGTTTTTGAAGCCTTATGAGCTGGGTATATTTCAGGTTATAAAAAAATTATGGTTGCAACCCTGCTCATGTTTTACAGACAAGCCAAATAGTGGTTCTTTCTAAGAACCTATTTACTGCCCACCACTCCTGATTCTCTTTTCCAGGCTCTGATCCCCCCAGCCTTTCTCTTTTAGTCATGAAATTTGTTGACTATCCATCCACTGTGCATTTCATTCCCCACTCTACCTGCCACAGCTTCCTTCTTTCCTGATGAAAGAATTAACTTTCTAGCTGAGAAGTCATAGTATGAGTTCTTGTGTTAGAAGTCTACCAGTGGGACATTCTCTGCTAATTTATAAAATCCACAGCTCCACCTGTCACTAGACCTCCTATATACCAGGACTGTGTACTGAGTGTACTGAGTGTTTCAGAAAGTTGAACATGGCACCCATGGAGCTGAGCATTTGGAAACAGATCTATAGAGCTAGAACCTGGTAAGAAATAAAACATCAGAGGCAGCACTTGCTTTAAGTGGTCTACAGTGAGTGTTTTGGGAGGTGCTGCTTTGGAGCTGTGGCAGATGTTGGTAGTTTTAAGAGCTAAAACTAACTTGCTGTATTCCTTGAAGATTCAGAGTTGAGTGTAGTGGTTGAGAGTCTGGGTTCTGGAGTCTGGCTTCTTGTCCTATGTCTTAAAATGTGCATTATCATGGCCAAATGACCTCATCTTGATGCTTCCCTTCATTATCCATAATGAGATCATGACAGTGTCTACCTTCAGATTACAGATGTATGTGATGCACACAGCATTCCTCCTGACATCCCAGCAGTGTGCAGTAAATACTTACTGTGGGTCATACCTGACACCAAAGGGGAGTTTTTGAAGGTTCAGCTTAGAGAGGTATGTGTATGAGAACCAGGGGTTGTTGACTTACTTCCTCAGAAGAGTTGGTAGGGCTAGCCCTATACTCTTTAGAGTCACTGAAAGAAAATTCTGGAACATGCTTTCTTCAGGACAAGTTGGTTGTTTGAACTATGATTCTCAGGCTACTCCTTTGATCATGTTATATATAATCACTTGGTCACATAGAGAACTTCCAGAAATGAGTTCAAAGGCCAGAAGGTGACAGGTAACACTTAGAAAGAGACTCAGCCGTCACTGCCTCTGTGAAACTTTCCTGTTCCCTTCATCCTCATTTGAGTTCACTGTTCATGAGTCTCTTCAGATTCTGGCAGTCCAGGGATGGAAGGATGAACAGGAATCCCGTTCTCGTGAGATTGGTGATTGATTGTGTATATAACTGTGGAGCGGACCCGGTCGTTGTGATGTAAGCCCAGGTCAGATGCACAGAAGCAAGGTTGGTGCATAGAAGGATAGTAACTGGCTATGGCAGTGCTGACGGCACTTAGACTTTGCAGGGCAGAAGAGTCAGGATCTGTAGGTTTGTATAGGAGAACTGACCCATGAGTGAGGGAAGGGCATAGTAAGACACGGCGTTGTAGATGGAGGAAGGAGCTAGAACATGCCAGAGCTTGGCCTTTTGTCTTGGGGCTATTTGGACCATTGAGAGACTTCAGGTAACAAAATGCCACAGGATATATTTTTAACAGCATGACTCTGGTGTGGAATCTAGACTTGGAAAGGCGGGTTTGTCGCATTCTCACAGGTTGATGATCACGACTGGGGCAGGGACACGACACGGTCCTGTTTATCTCTGTGTCCTGGTGTTTGGCACATTATAAACATTTAGGAAATATTTGGAATGAAGCTAGCTCAAGTTGAAGTTTTCTTTTTTAGTTCTGTCCCCAGAACATGCTGACCTGGCCTTCCATCTGTCACAAGCAGCGTGACTAAGATCATAATAAATTCTCTTTTCTTGGCATTCTTTTAGCTGGCGCTCTGTTTACTAGCCCCTCTGTGCAACTGTAGTGTGGTGATGATTGATGTTTATAATTCTGACCCTGAAGTACTTAAGGGCTCCTAAATCATCAGAAAAAGATTAAAATATATTCAATATCACTCTAATGTTTGTGTGTTTTACTGCATTCTTAGTCTTTGGAAATTGATGGCTTCTCAAGTGCCCGTGTTCTTGATAAGTACACAGTGAGAATCTGTGATCACCCACAACTTCAGACTCCCTCCTGGTGCCAGGAACAGGCAACTTACTGTGCATGCTCAGAACAGAGTGACCTGGGTTCTCTCTGTGCCAAGGGGAGCAATCATGCTGGACCAAAATGTGAGAGAAAGCCGAAGTTGGGAAGCCAGTGGCAGCCAGCCAGCAAATTAGATGTAGAGCAGGGAGGTAAAGAATGCACACAGCCAGGCTGTGTCCTAGCCTCAGGAAGAGCACATCTCAGTGCTGGGGCTCCAGCACTGCAGCCTGTGTGCCTTGACCCTGTCCACGGGCTCTATTAGTATCGCATTAACACGGTTCCATGAGATGTCAGACAATGGCACGTAAAAGCACACTGATCATTAGATCATCCTGGTCCCCATGCATGTCTTTCCTTGAAAGCCATTTTCATTGTAGAGCTGACATATCATGAGACCCGGAATGGAGAACTTGGAAATGCTGGGAGATGACTCCATTGGCGACTTTCGTAGGTCTCAAGATGGGTGTGATATTGTCTCTAGAGGGAATCTATTGAGTTTCCTTTGGGGGTTTATGTATTGCTGTCATTAGAGATCCGTCTATGGTTTCCTATACAGTTTACTTTCTAGTCTGTTTGACCGATCAGTTCTCTTCGCAGTTGAGAATGCTGGTCACTGAGTCACAGGTATTCCGCTTGCCACCCAGGCAAGGGCATGTGTGTGCTTCAGAGAGGTTTCACCTATCACTTGGGCTCCTTAGCCAGGTCTCTCAGGCCTCTTTGGAGGGGCTTAGTTTCCCTTTACTGAAATACTGGGATAGTACTAAGTTCCTTCTTTAGAGGGCTGCTGTAAAAGCCCAAGTAAAAAAGTTAATGTGAAAACTCTCACTGGAAAGCATTCGCTACATTAACCTAGTAGATATAAATACTGTCATATGCTAAATATAATATTACAGAGAAATGCCAACTACATCAGAGAATACCACAGATCTTCCATTAGAACATGGAACTTAATCTAATCCTCAAGTTCAGCAGCCTCACTGACTTTCCCAAAATACAATGGGTTATTGATGAGCCATTGAGTCCCTACAATGGGGTTAGTATGTGTTCCAGGTGTTACTTTATCTATTCTACAAGGTCATATCCCTTTTTGGAAAACTGAGGCATGTTGTAACTAGATATCCAGAGAAGTGGAACATGGACCTGATTCTAGAACTTAGCTGTCTCCTTTACTGTGGTGTTACCTAGTCAGTGTCTAGTTCATAACCTCCGAAATTCTGTTTCTGACCTTGGCACTGGGACATTGTCTAGTTGTCTCTTGGGTCCAATAAAACCTGGGAGCTCCAGGAACCCTGCCAAGCCCAGAGCAAAAGGCACTGAGAGCACTCTCTGAAGGAGGTGGCCATGCCCGGAGGAGGCATCACCCCAGCCCAGCCCCTGACAAAATCGCCGTGGCCATTGTGTTCTTAAAAGTTTGTTCTTTTTTCTGCCGGTTCAGCCACCCTCTCAGCCTCTTAGGTCCCATTTGCCTCTCCATGTCACACTTCACCACAGCAGGAAGTTGTAGACCCAGGACCCTCCCTCACAAATCACTGCCTCACAGATCCTCAGTGAGGGACAAGGGATTCCGTCATGTAGTAATGCTCTAGTGAGCATTTTGAAACTCTTTTCTCTGATGCTGTATACCAGGGAAGGGTGCCTGGGATGGCAAATTTATTAAGTGCCCAGTGGGCCCCACTGTTGCGTACATTTTTAAAAAATATTTTTCTGATTCGCAGTCAGCTTGTGAAGCAGAGCTGACCACAGAGAACCAGAGATAACAGTTTTGACTCTTCAGGGAAGATGTCAGAGTAGGAGAGGAGCAACTGTGTGGCCTGTGGCTCTAAAAGAAGCTTGTGTGGTGTTTGTCAAGGTTCTCAACAGGAGGTGTGTAGAAGCCGCGGTGATGACTGGCTTGGCACTCAACTGCCGCATAAACAAGAAGTCCTTGTTTGACAGGAAGCACTACTTCTACGCAGACCTTCCTGTAAGTATGCTGTGTGATCTGCCCTTACAGTCCTCAGAGCTGGGCCCGCCTGCCTTGGGGGATGGAAGCAAAGGCCAGGGGATGTGCCACTCGTGTTTTCAATCAGCCCTCTGTCCATCGCAGCAGGAGGTTCTGCCCAGCCCTAATGAAAGCAGAGGCCCCCCGATGTTTACTAGATTGGCTGAGATTGTCCTGATCTCTGACTCCTTGCTTACTCTCTACTTCTGTTGGTTCGCTTATAATTGAACGGGGACCAGGAGAGGCCAGTGCTGTCAGGTTCTCCCAGCCATGGTGTTTGGTGCTAATTGCCTGTTAGGACAAAGGCTAGCCCCGTGGTTGATGCGGCCGCGGGTAGCCACTGTCACTGCAAACATTGTGAGGACGTGTCTCTTTCATGCAGACTTTCCTAATAAGAAGGCTGGCTCCTCGGGAGACATGTGTCATCTCCCAAGGAGCAAGGAACTGGGCAGTAGTAGGCAGGCCTGGGAGCCGGAAGGAGCACAAACAACAGTAACTAGTTGAGCAGCAAACTCAATATTTACCTGCTTTTCCCCTAAACTTAGAAAGTTTCTGTTTTAAAGTGGTGCCAGTGTGAACGAGAGGCAATTTTTCATAGTATTGCACTGGAACAAAATTGAAATGTTGAATGGGTTTCTGAAAATAATGTGTCATTTAATCAGCTATTCTGATAGGTAAGTATAATTTTGAAAAACAATAGCAATAAACATTGCCGTGCTTTATTCTCCCAGAACTGAAGATTTGGAAGAGTTGGGTTTTAGTGGTGAGGGCATAAATAGACATAAATAAAAAGCAAGGTAAATAGTATTCTGTAGCTCCCCCACAGCCCCCATTTCCACAAGTTCTGCTGTATAAATGAGAACGAAATGTTGAATTTTTCAGTGCTGGGCATGGCACCTGAGGACTTGCTCATGCTAGGTGAGCTGTGTATCATTGACTCATAAAACCCTGGAAATGTTTGGACTCTAGCCTGTTCTTCCTGGCTTGAGCAGTTCAGCATGTATAGAACAGGTGGTCACAATGTTGCACAAGGTATGCGTATAACACAGCTCATTTGTTGTTTATCTGGAACTCATATTTAGCAAGGTGCCCTGGTGTTTCGTCCAGCAACCCAAACCAGAATTCAGGTCTCTAGGTGGAGAGGGAGTTAGCCTTCTGCTCAGTTCCCCAGGGCATCCAGTGTCAGCGTTTCCCAGAGCCTTGTTAGGAGTAGAAATTCTCCAGCCCTACTCCAGGCCTCCTGCATCAGAAACCTTGAAGCTCACATAAAACACGCTATGATTTGACATGTCTACTTGTATTTCTGAAGTAGTAAAAATTTTAAAAGTCTTTCACTGGCCTAGTAAGGAGAGGTACCGACTTGGGCCCATGTGGCCTGGAGATCTCCTGGTTCTGTGTGTGGCTTTGGGCAAGACCCTTGTCCCCCCTTGCCTGTACTAGATAGGCTTGTGGGATTGAATGAGGGTGAGATTGAATGAGGGTGATGACGGTGTCCGGCAGGTACTGCAGATGCTTCAGCCATTACTCTCTGTTTATCTCCAGTCTTCCCATCGCCCTGCATTCCCAGTGTGTGTTTGAAAGTAATTCTTCTTTTCAGTTTAGAAGGGGCAGGCATCCTCGCAACGTCCGTCAGTTATTTTGTGCTGTGTGCTGTCCGTTAGCGGATTGTGAGCACATCACAACACCTTCTGGCCAGAGGAATAAGGGAAGAGCAGCTGGCAGATTGCCTACCCCAAAGAGCAGAACCCAAACAAGCTGAAATGCAGTGGCAGTTGCTGCAAGCCGAGTTGCAAGTGGATGGCTAACTGCTTAGCTGGCATTCCCTAATAAGGGGCCCAGCAGGAGCCTGGTAATGAGATGCAGAATTTAGGCTAATGAGCTAAATGAAAACAATAAATTCTTCTCTTAGGGGCCTCTGACAATGAGATTATTGTTACTCTCAAAAATGGCACTCCAGCAAGGAAGATGGGATTCCTGTTCCTAATTGCATCATTATTGGGGGTGAGAGACTTGGGGTGGGTAACGGGGTGATGGGAAAAGCCAAAAAGAAGAAAGGCTGAATTATGGCAGCACTGTATAAACGAAGGTTTTGTTGTTGTTTCCTTGTTTCTCCTGTTCATTGTGTTTGTTTCAAGACAACCTTTATGATGTGAAACTAAACGTGAAGTGAACCCCAGCATTCAGTTCTGGGCTAGTGACTAATCCATGTTGGTTTGTGAGCAGGCGGGCTACCAGATCACCCAGCAGAGGTTCCCGATTGCTGCCAAGGGGCACTTGACATACAGTACCTACACAGGGAAGAAACGGAGTCAGGTGACCACCAAGACGGTGAGGATCAAGCAAATCCAGTTGGAGCAGGACAGTGGCAAGAGCCTCCATGATGACCTGAGGTCCCAGACGCTCATTGATTTGAATAGAGCCGGTAGGCTGGGTCTGCCCTACTTCCTCCAACCCTCTCTGCTCTGGGGTCTTGGGCACTTCTCTTCCCTTCTAGACTTTCCCAAACCAATTGAGAAAGCAGACACAGGAGCCTGACTGGCAGATCAAAATATCTGTGTGGTATTGGCAGGGCTGATGAGAGCACAGTCTGAACCGTGCTCACTGCTAGGCTTGCCAATTACCCACCCCTAAAGTCGGGCAGACCTGTCTGCCTTGTCACGGCCCACAGCTGGATGTCCGTAAGTGGACACTGACAGAAGGGAAGCAGAGTTAGGAATCGACAAGTGGCAGAAGCAGGGAAGGAGGGACGGGCGGGCTGCTTTGGAGGCTGTGCACTGATGCCACGCTTTCCTAAGATTCTCCACTTCCTTAGCTGATGAGTCTGTCAAGACCAAGTCAGGCTGACTCGCCTCTCTTTGGTAGGAGTTGGCCTGCTCGAAGTGGTCCTGGAGCCTGACCTGTGCTGTGGAGAGGAGGCAGCCATAGCTGTCAGGGAACTGCAGCTGATCCTTCAAGCCCTGGGAACCAGCCAGGCGAACATGGCAGGTAGAGGCTACGTGGGCAGTGTCCCTGCTCCGCGTCATCCCCCTCTCTGCTTCTGGCACATTCTGTATTTAGCCTTCTGCACCCCACTTCTTTTTCCCCCTTAGAATTTCCCTTGGGCTCATTTTAGGAGCCCCAAACCCAAACTAAACACAAAAACACTGCATACAACTTGAGCCTGAGAATGTGAGCATACGAGTCAGGAGGCAAGATTTACCTTCTTCCACTTTGCTGCATGAGAACTGTGGGGATTCGTGAGTGTGTTCAGTTCAGACCTTTCAGAAGAGAACATTGTTCATGAATAATAATTCTTATTTTGTGAGTTCTACATACCTAGCCAGTTACTATTTTGGGAAGATCTAGTTCTCTTCTTTGGCAAAATTTTCGTCCATCTGGAACGGTGAACTACCGTGATTTGATTATTACATACATAGTATGTAATAATACTATGTATCTATGTATACATATTTTGTGGATGCAGATAGTAAAATATCCAACTATTTCCCATTCATTTGTACAATTAAAATATCTTCAATCCCAGCACCTGGGAGGCAGAGGCAGGCAGTTTGTTCTCTGTTGAATGCAAGGCCAGCCTGATCTACAAAGAGAGTCTGAGGCCAGTCAGGGACAAACAGTGAGATCTTATCTCAAGAAACAACAATAACAACCAATGATTTTTAAAACGGAGTAAAAGTTTTCATGTGTGTGCAGGAAAAGCCAGTTTTTTGGCTATAAACAAATACTGTGATTATTCCAGCCTACAGATACAGCTCAGTAGAGTGTTTACCTGGCATGTGTGAGGTCCTAGCACTACAAAAAGAAAAAGATTGTAGCAAACTGTCTTGGTCTTCAAGTTCAAGGAGAGAGACCGTTGGGTCTGGAGTATGATGGAAATTCGTGAGTGAAAGTGTCATAACGAAACACATTATTTCTAGCAAGTCCTAGGTCTGTTGACTTGTTTCTTCATGGCAGCTCTGTCTTGGCCTTTGCCTAGTGTTCCTTTACCTTCCCTTAAGTCCCTGGAGCAAATCTCTCCCACGGTTTCCCCTCATTTTCCCTTCCCAGAGGCGGTGTGAAAACTCCCAGCACCCTTGGGGGCCCTCCCTGGCAGAATACAAGCTCTGCATTTATAGTCTTCTTTCCACAGCATGCACATTAAAGTGGCCACAGTGTGCACTTAGTAAGTACCATTAATGATGATGTTCATCTCCCTGTTGGTGCATAATACTGTGGACACCCGTATCACATCACATAATGTGTCTGCATGTAACAGAGGGTCTTCTGAATTTTTAACGCCACACTTGTCACATAAGACCTCTTACAAATGATAAATTATAACTCCAAATTGTGGTACAAGTGAGACCTGAAGACCAAGATTGCTTATTTGCTCTCATTCATCCTTAAAGGCTGGAGAAACAACCCCTGTGAGTCTGAGTGGCATAAAGGTTAGCTGCTCACATGTTTCTTTTATAGAAACAAGACCATGTTAGAATAAGGGAATTCTCTATTTTCCATTTATCACTCATGCTCCTTTTTGCCCACAGAACATAAATGAAATATGGGCAGGTTGGATGGTTAGCCATTAATACGCTAAGCGTTGATTCTGTATCATGTTTTTAAAGTTCCTAGATATTCTCAAAATCACTGACTCCTGCAAACCTATGGAATAAATGAACACCTGTTAGCTGAGGGAGAGTCTCCTCTGGGTCCTAGCAAAGAGGGGAGCCATAATAGCAAGAGTGTGTAAGCTGAGGGCAGAGTCCTCTCTGGGTCCTAGCAAAGAGGAGAGCCATAATACCAAGAGTGTGTGAGCTGAGGGAGAGTCCTCTCTGGGTCCTAGCAAAGAGGGAAGCCACAATGGCAAGAGCTCATGAGTCAGTGGCAGCTGAGCAGGTCAATTAAATCTCATTTGTTGTGACACTTTCTGTTTCTTCTCAACACAAGTCGGGCAGCTTTGCTTCCAGCACAGCAGCCAGGAAGCGTGAGTTGTTCTGAAGTGCTTTGGGGCACTGAGGGCTGCCTGGAGGCCTAAGAGTCTAACTTCCCTGGCCATTAGCATTTTCTTAGCCTAAATGTCTTTGCTCCTTTTTTCATGTGGCCACTGTGAGACCGTTGTGTCAGCCCTGGGGGCTGCACTTGAACTGAAGGCTGTCGTGAAGAGGTGCCACTGGAGACCAGTAAACTCGGTGCTTAGGGACTGAAGTGTGAACTGTTCTGGGCTCCATTTAGTAAGTTCCTGGTAGTTTTGCTAATGAGCACAGTGTCTAAGTCATTTCCTTCTCGTGTTCAGCATGTCGCTGCTGTTAAAAGAGATCCCCAAAGCAGTGTGTTGATCTGAATGGGAACAGAAATAGACCTACTAAGTACCTTAACAGTAATACTAGCTACTAGTTGGAAGGTTTAGTATGTGCTTATTAAAGCAGTTTATGCTGTAACTTAAACATTACAACATTCCTGGGAGATAGTGGTATGCCTGTTTACAAGTTTGTCCAAGACTCGTTACAAGTGTCTGCACTGGGATTGAGCCCAAGTGTGCCTCCCTTGTTTCCACTTGGTACCACACTTCCCAGTGGTCAGCCATACAGCATCAGGCTGCCATAGGGACCTGCTCAGAGCAGTAGTAGGTGGAGAAGCATGAATGTGGACAGAGAGCCTGGATCCGAGATAGCGTCCAAGCCTGTGCCTTCTAGCAGTGCAAACCTGGGCACGTTACTTGATTTCTTGGAGTCTTATTTCCTGCACTTTTAGAAGTCATTCTCAAGTCGTTGTGTAGAGAGAAAGAGATGGAAGAGAAAGGCAGGCAGGGAGTCGTTGGGTGACGAGGAGAGGAGTGAGTTTGTAAGAGCAGGTCTGGGGTTCTGGTAGGGACGTGGTTTGAAATGCCACAGGGGTGTCCAGGTACCCTTGTCACTACCGCCCTGTTCCAGAGAGTGGATGTGATAACGGCTGTAGAGCAGCGTGGGGTCTGACAAAGGCCTGTGCTGGCTGCGTGCCGCACACTTCTGTCTCCAGTTTCCGCTCACTGGGATGAGTGGGTCCTGTGAGTTGTAGTCAGCAAACGTTGATCTCATTGGGCCGGGGATGTACTCAGTGGTAGAACACCTGTCTAGCATGTGTGAGGCCTATCTCGGCACTGCAAACCGAGGTTTTTAATCAGTCCTGCCTCATGTTCTGTTCTCAGTTCTGGAGATTATTCAGCAGTAGAAAGACCGGCCGTCTCCACAGACCTCCCTGTCCAGGCCTCAGACCCTCACTGTTTGCGGAAACAGTTTTCTGTGCCCGCGTTTTATTCTTGTTCAGATGTGTTTCAGAAGACGTGACTAGTCTATCACGGTGCTCAGTGGTGTAGTTTGTAGCTTAGCTGTTACAGCTGTCCACTCTGAGAAGATGGAAGTTGAGCTCGATGACATTCTTATGAGGGAAGGAAGGCCCCCTCAGTAGGACAGAATGCACGGAGGTAAACCTGACTGGTAAGGCTTTCATGCACTGGAGGAAATTTAACTTAATTTGTTTAAAAGGCATTTTGTCTTCACGAGGTAGAATGTCTTTTGTTAAAGTCTGATACTATATCTGAATCCAGGCTAGTGAACTCTCTTTCAACACGGCAGGACACTAAGTGATTCTCCTCAGACATTTATGTAGTGTGGGATTCTCTGGGAGAGATGAAAATTCATGCCTTTATTCCTCTTCCAAATTAGAATTCTAAATCATGAAAGTGAGTAGTAATTCAAGGTCCCTCGAGTTTTTTTTTTTTTTTTTTTTTTAAACTGTCTCCCAAGCATCGAGGTTTGGTCGTGCAGAGCTCAGCATACTTGGGCAGTTTTCCTTTGAGCTTAATGGGCCTTTCATGTGATTCTAATTATAGATTAGTTCTAGTCAGGTTGTAGACTCACTAGGAACCAGTGTGAGACAGAAACCAGTCTGTTTGCTTATTGCTCAGGAAAATACCAGTGTGTTGGAATTCGTCATTCAATGGGGTTTCATTTCACTGGATAATAACAATGGGTCAGACCCAGCTCAAGATTCTGAAAAAGGCCTTGTCCCTGCCTTGAGGACCTTACCCTTGGGAAGAATTACATCAAGAGAAAAAATGAAAATAACTATTATAGTTATTTTAAGGCAATAAATGCATCTCAGTGCTGAACAACTTGGAAAGTGACAGTCTTGTTTTTCAAGGCCACTCGGCAGAGTTGATGTTCAGTTAAGAACTAAAGAATGACTCAGGGCCCTAGCCAGCCTAGAACAAGGTGATGAGCATTCCAGGACACAGCTAAGGCAAAGGGCCTGGCCTAAAGAAGAGCTCAGAAAGTACCACCAAGGTTATGAAGGTGGCAGACCTGCAGGAAAAGGCAGAAAGGCAAACAGAGAGCAGTGGGCAGGAGTCGGAAGTGTACGCATCCAGGTGTTGTGGGACTCAGGGAAAGGATTTGAGTGAGAGAACACTTAGACTGGTTTGTGCTTTAGAAGCCACTGTAGCTGCTGTGGAGAGTGGATCTCAGGTCCAGGAGAGAAGCATGAACCCATTGGAGAGTGAGGGATCAGGTACAAAGTGATGCTGCTGGACAGTGATGGTGGCTGGGATGATGGAGAGATGGGTAGACTCAAGATGGTCCAGGAGAGAAGCATGAACCCATTGGAGAGTGAGGGATCAGGTACAAAGTGATGCTGCTGGACAGTGATGGTGGCTGGGATGATGGAGACATGGGTAGACTCAAGATGGTTCTTAGGAAGAAGGCTCACGACAGGCTGCTGCGGAAGAGCAGACACGGGAGGAAAGCAAAGGTGGCCTCCAGGCAGTTTGAAGAAGCAGGTTGTGGCGTTGTCTGAGACGGGAAGAGAAGGACAAGAGTGTCTTTGCAAAGCGGCAAGTCAGGATTTGGATTTGGAAACTGGAATACCTATAAAGCCTGGAGTAGGGCTCAGGAGAAGTCTGCCAATGGAGATCTAGGCGTCATGAGGACACAGATGATATTTAAAACTGTAAAACACTCTGGAAAGCACGTGAGTCAAGAAAAGAGTCCTGTGTTTTCCTAGGAAAAGGACACAAGCAAATGAAGTGCAAATTGAGTGTTCAGGAAAACCATGATAGCATTCAGTGACCAACACTGATGTAGGAAGGAAGGAAACCAGGTAAAGGTAATCCTGGCTCACAGGAGGATTGTGAGTTCGAGGCCAGCTTATGCTGTATAGCAAGTTTGAGTCCATCCTCAGCTGTATATTAAGGTCCTGTCTCAAAAGACAGAGGAAACTAAGGATTAATTGATATGTCACAGTGAGGTGAGAACAGAATGTGTCTCTGTCCACTGGATTTGGCACCATGGGGGTTGTGGCAGCCCTGACAAAGCATCTTGAGAGACCTGAGGACAGAAGCCAGGCTGTGGAGGGTTAGGATTCACTGGGTTGAGAGAGTGGAGACAATGTGTGCACTAACTTGTTAGAGAGGATTTGCCCAGAGGGAAAGCAGAGAAATGGCTGATGGCTGATGGTGGGAAAATTGGGCTCATGGGAATAGGTTTTGAGGCTTTTATGTATCTTCTTAATGAGAAATAAACACTATTACGTGTATACATATCAGAAGGAATGCTTAGAAAGATTGATGACTTGTATGGAACAGAGGATTAGTGAGGCCCATGTCCTTGGAGGGCAAGAAGGGATTGAAAATTGGGCCCATCCTCGAAGGCCTTTCCATTCTGGACTTAGCAAAAAGCTTAGTTCACAATAGGTATCAGTCACTGGCTCTTGTATATGGCTTATATTCCTTGTATTCTGAGAAAGCTGCAGGACCTCCACGGGGAGACTCGCTTCCTGACAGAAATGCCCAGTAGAGAGAAGGAACACTCACATGTAGTCTTGGAGGTTGAGCCTAAGGGGACACAGAGATAGTAACATGGGTGAAGTTCCAGTGGAAAGCTAGATATGGGGTACACATCTGTAATCGCAGTACTCCAGAGGTCTAAGCAGGAGGACCAGGAGTTCAAGGCCAGCCTCAGCTACATAGTGAGTTTGAGGGCAGCCTGAATGGCATGAGACCCTGTCTCAACACTCCCATCTCTTTGAAAAATGAAAATAAAAAGCTCCAATGGAGTAAACAGTCGACTGCTCCCCTATCTAGCGGTGGGAGAGCTTTCCCATGGAATGAATGGTCTGCCTGTTGATCTCACCAAGTAAGATCTTAGATATGAAGTAGAGGAGATGACACAGTGGGACCGCTGTGCTCCAGTAAGCAATGGACATGATAAAAGCCACACCACACCAGCATGATAGTCTTGCTTAGTTACATCGTTGGGACTGGACAAGAAGCCCTGCTGTGTTGAGACAGGATGTGGTCTCAAAGGTTGCAGTAGCAGAATGGAGAGGAGTGACGAATCTGAGCGTGTCTGGAGGGACCTGATAGATTGGAGGTAAAGGACAAAGTAGGAAATACAAGGTGACATCAAGGTTCCTAAGTGGGTGCCACTTCTCAAAATTCGGAAGAACGTGACTTGTTCAAAAGCTGATTTAAAAATCAGCAAATGTGGAATCTGTGCAGTTGTCGAAAAGTCACAACCGGCAAAATAGGTGGAGCCCTTCCCGAGCCGAAAGGCATCTTGTTAGCCTTTCAGAGCTGGCCGCAGAGTGGGGAGCTGTTCTCAGGGGAGGCTGGGGAGGGGTGCAGTGCCCGGTTGAGCAGTGGTCTCAGGCTGATAGAGGATTGTTGCTGCAGCTCCGGGGTGGGGGTGACAAAGAGCGCTCCTTTTCCTGACATGGGATTTATTGATTCTTTTAATTGTTTGAATATGTTTTTGTTGTGGAACATTTGGGCAATGAATTTATTTAGCCCATCATCAGGTTTATTAAATTTAAAAACCTACCTAAGAGCTAGGAGCAGTGGCACACACCTGTAGTCCTTGCTACTTGGGAGGTTGATATAGGAGGATGGTAAATTCAAGGCTTGCCAGGGCTCCATAGTGAGGCTGTGTCTCAGGAAATAAATAATAAGAGCAAGATTTTGTCTTCCCATCTTGTTGTAAGTATTGCACATAAAGTTGGAGACTAGAACTTGAGCTTTCCTTTGTAAGATAGAAAATGTGATTACTTCTTGTCTTCATATCTGTCTTGGGGTTTTTGCCTCTCTCTTCTTCCTCAAAAGCCTTTAGTCCTTTCCACAAGCCACCTGCTTCTTTAGGGTCGTGTCTCCTAAGCCAAGGAGCTTTCCAGGGCGGAGAAGGTCCCGTAAGGATGGGTCAGCTCTCTTCTCACCCTTCCACCCATCTCGCTACAGTCTTTCTGCTTCAGCAAATCCTCATGGCAACCAGGGAGGCTTCAGATGCCTGTTTATGGAAAGAAAATCATTACAGTGCCTGAGAAGGGAGGGAGAACAGCCCAGATTTCAGCTCCTGCCCTTGAGCTGTAAATTCTCAAGGACTGTCTTACAAATCTCCTAAAAACACATAGAGATCCTGTTTCACTGGAGAGCACTGGAGGGGCTTCACATAATCATTTTGGAGGCTTCCCCCAAACCCAGCTCAGATACATGGAAAATAACCGTGGAGTAAAACTGAAGAGTGAACCTCGATTTTAATAACCTTATTCTCCTTTAGCACACTGACACTAGATAGATCCTTCCAGCTTGTGCATCATGAATGTCTGTGTGTGCACAAGAAGCAGTCTATTTCCTCACACCTCAGGACTCTGACTTCTTGCCGTGGCAGGGGAATAACTATGTTTCAGAGCCAGATATGCCCTCCAAAGCTAGGTTGTTCTAACTAGACAGAAAATCAAGTTAGACACTACTTACCTCGACGTCTCCACACCCTACAAACATTGCTTCAAAGAATTTCTACAGTTTTTGTATTTTTTCCTTCCAGAGGGTCAGCTGAGAGTAGACGCCAATATATCAGTGCATCACCCTGGGGAACCTCTGGGCGTCCGGACTGAAGTGAAGAATCTCAACAGCTTCAGGTTCTTGGCCAAGGCCATAGGTGAATGTCACCTTCACCTCCTGTGTGCTCCTCTGTGTATCGGTCACCTCTCGTTTGTAGTGCACAACTGTGCTTAGTGGCTCTGCAGCGATCACTAGTTCTTACAGGCCTGTGGACCAGATAGTAGTTCTGCAGCTCCGGAAACCGTCAGGTTAGCAGAAGCGAAGCTCTGAGACGGCCTCAGTCACGTGGGGCCCTCTGACTGGAGGCTTCTCCATCCGTGTGGTCTTTTGTCCTTCCTCTGTGTAGCCCAGGCTTTTGTGTTTGCCAGTGGAGGATCCCAGGATGGAAGAGGCAGGAGCCTTCAAGATTCACTTGAGTCCTCAATTCTGGAATTCAACTCACACAGTGTCACTTCGGACACATTTCTTTCAAAGCAACGTGAATTCAAGCCAGACCCAAAGGGAGGGAAATAGACTCCACCTGCTTTGGGAGGATTTACAAGATATGGTGGCTGTGTCCTACCTCATATCATACGCTTTATGAAGTCAAGTTCATTCTTTAGGTTGGATATAGTCTGTTTGGTTAGTATGTTTCTACTTTTTACTGTTTTCAGCTAGTAGATTGCATGTGCCTGTTCAGTCAAGGTTGGTTTTCGTGGAGTATACAGTGAACATTTCACTGATGACAAATGTCCAAGAACAGCTCATGTAGAACAGGCTAGCTCTATGGGCAGTTCCACAGAAGCTAGAAACAGCCTAAGGGAGGCCGTCTCAGAAGACTCAAAGTAGACTTTAAAGGCGGAGACATCGGGAGAGGAGGGAGGGGTGAGTCCTGTCAGGAGTACACAGACAGCAAGCCTGCTGAAGCTGTGGCCTTCGCAGGGCCGCAGCCAAGATGCTTAGTGGGCACTGGGTCTCTGGGGGAGAGGATTAACGCGGTTCGGAGAGGTTGTTCTCGCCTGTGTAAACCTCGTGTCCACACCTGAAATGATTAGCCAGCCTTAATGCAGACACCTGAAGGGACAGACTTCTAGAGAAAAGGCATGAAGATGGTTCAAGGGATCACTCATGGGACAGCAGGATAAGGGTAAGGAGTGACTCCTGTCTCTGAAAGGGGACATAGTCCACTTTCTGAAGCCACCAAAGGGGTAAGGCGAGAGGCTCGTGCTTGGAACCTGCATTTGTGAAGGAGCTTGGAATGAGTGGAATGAATCTGCCTTCACCCTGGACGTGCCGTGTTCAGGGCTGTGTTGATCTACAAGGCGATGACCAACCAGAGGCAGGCAACCAGAGTTTACAGCTTGTCTGTAACGGGTATGGGAACCCGGGTATTTTTAGCTGCCCCAAATGTTTTTTTGAATATGAAGTGCCCTCTGAAGCAACAGTCAGAATTCTACCTGTGTTCAAACACAGCCTAGCAGAACCAAAGCTTTGCCACCATGGGCTTAATTCCCCAAGCCTGTAATTTTCCCACCAGGTTTTTTCAAATCATGTTGGACCTTTTAGCCATCATTTCAGGTCAATCAAGGAGAACATTCAGGTGAGGGAGGGGGGATACAAATGGACCAGTTTGGTGCTGCTGTCTCTTAGCAGCCAGATTAAAAGGTCTGAGCAAGGAACGTGGGGTAGGAAGTTGGGAAGGCTTACTTTTGCAAAGGGGCTTAGCAGTTGTTCTGTGTTTTGGTCATGTTTAGCTGTGTTGATTGGCATAGTCCATCTATTCTGTTGGGTAGTGGGAGTATGCGTTACAAAGCAGTGGTCACAGATATCTTGGAAAATAAAATGAAAATTATTCTCTTTCCAAAAGTGTACATACATTTTCACCCATATTTTGTATAAAAATTTTGAGGGTTACCAGGGTTCCTTGTGACCCATCTGCTAGTCCCAGGATAAGGAATTCTAATAGACCATAATCCTAGATCTGCAGTCACTGGACCTACACAGCAGTCCCAATCCGTCTACCGAGGTGTCTGTAGTCTAGGTTGTAGTCTAGGTTGTCTAGTACTAGGTTGTTAATCTCTTTGAGCTGAGATGTCCAAAAAAGAAAGAGAGAGGAGGGAAGAGACAGGCTTCTTAAGGCCCTTCCCAGTTGTGAGAAGAAAATACAACCTACAAGGGAATGATCATCATAAATAGTCTCCTTGACTTTTTTTTCCTTTAACTTAAGAATTGAGAATGGTTTCTAATTATTGCCTGCATGGATGAAAGGGATTCAAAATATACTAACTTGCTGTGTTTTTTTATAGACTATGAAATTCAAAGGCAAATCACTGAACTTGAGAATGGAGGTGAAATTCTAAATGAAACTCGTTCATTTGATTATAAGCTGGGGTGAGTTTGTATTGATAAGCCTGTTGACCACAGCTCAGAGGTTGGGGCTCAGCCATGGACTGGTCATGTAACAAAGGTCCTTAGCTTCTCTGTAGCCATAAGAGAAAAGATCACTGCATCCCATTGGAATGAAACATGGTCTTCTGGGCCCTGGAGTTCAGCTGACCCAAGGTTATACAGAAGTGCTTAGTCTCAGCTCTAGGCTACCCTTTGCTTCCTGCTTTGTGGGAAGAATTTTTACTCCCTTATATCATCTGTGAGACCTCTCACAGCCTAAGCTTGATGCTTAAAGGGCTAAGAGCTGGTTGTAGGGATACGGCACCAGTTATTTTTCTGTTACTGTGATAAAACACTATGATCAAAAGCAGCCTATGGAAGAAGGAATGTATTTTGGCTTGTGATTCCAGAGGTAGAATCCATAATGGCAAGGGAGGGTTAGCTGTAAGTGGCTGGAGCAGGAAACCCTGAGCTCAAGTCTTCAACCACAAACACAAACCAAAGAGAGCAAGTTGCAAATGGGCAAAGCTCTGAACTGCGGGTGACATACTTCCTTCAGCATGACTGAACTGTCCCCTGAAACAGCACTGTCAGCTGGGGACATTCTCATTCACACCACCACGGATACTTTTCTATGGTGGTTTAGATAACTTGGATCCTAATTTTTCTCAGTCTGAATTTTAAGATTTTTTACTTTAAGTAAAATACCAAAGAATGCTCAAAAGTCTACAGAGTTTGTCTGAAAGCTAGCTGGGGTTTGGCTCGGCAATAGAATGCTTGCTGCAAATGCTTTAACACCCCGGGTTCAGTCCCTGTCTGCACATACACGAAATATTGAAGCAGTTTGGTTTTGTTTTTACAAAATTATTTTTCTAAGCATTTCCCTTTATTTATAGGAGAGCCATAGGAAGATCCAGTCCATAGGAGAGCCCATAAAAATCTGAAGAGCTTGAATTTGCCTGTCATTAATTGAGAAAGCCCTATGCCTGACAGCTGTTACTATAACAAATATTTGAGCTATTCATCTTATAGAGTTAATTTTGGTTCACGGTTTCAAAGGTTTCAGTCTGTGATTTGGCCTATGGTGGTACATCATGCCCCAAGCACATGGCTGAGCTAAACTCCTGATCTTGATTGTTAGCTTGATTTGATTAGTAAAGCATACCTTTAGGTATATCTAGTGGTGTTTTCAGAGACCATTAGCCCCCAGGTTAATGAATGTTGAATCCCTTCATGGAGTCCTATGATGGTATTATTAGGAAGTTGGGCCTGGTAAAAGGAGGAGGTCTCTGGGTGCATGTCCTTGAGTATATATATTTGTCTGTTCCTGTATTTCCATTTCTTTGTTTGCTTTGCCATACTTTCCCATCATGATGGACTAATACTTCTGAAGCCAAAAACTAAAATAAATACCTGTTTTTCCTCCTAAGTTGTTTCTACCCGGTATTGGTAAGCATGAAGAAAGTAACATACTAGGAAACAAAAGATAGAAGGAGCGACCAGGCTTCCACAATCTCCTTTGAGGGCATATTCTAGTGATCCAAAGGCCTTCCATCGGGCCCCATCTCTTTCTGACACTTCTAAAGTTTCTACCTCTTCTTAATAGGACCAAGCCTTTAACATACAGCCTTCGCGGGAAATACTTGAGCTCCAGCCCATACATAGTAAAGCCCCTTTCTGCACGTGGTCCAGCCAGTTGCATGCAGTGTTGACGTAATGCTGTCTGCTCTGCCTATTGCAGGTGCACCATGCCCATGAGAGACAAAGAAGGAAAACAAGACTACAGGTGATTATTCCTCATCGGGGTACACTTCAAATCCATTTGAAAATCAGCATAACGATGCTGGAGAATTTGGGCAACTACTTGTTTTTACATGAAAGAAATCAAGATTGCTTATTTTGTTATATGTAAACTAGGAGAAGTGATATTTTCTTGACTTGATAGCTGCAGAGTTTCTTTAATAGGAATTCAGTTGCTGGAAGATACCTGTCCACAGATTTCTGTAACGAAGATGCTGTCATTTAACTAAGAGAATGGCAGGTGAGGGAGGGCCTAGGCTTACATTTGCTAGTAATTCTGGAATATATTGGGAGGATGTGAAAAAGAGATCGGTCTGTTAATGGAGGGTCCCTTCAAACCTCAGGTGATGCTAGTTCATTCCCAAGATAAGCAAATTAGGGCACTAGTTCACCCATGGAGTACTCACCTATTATGTGAGAGGTTCTGGGTTCCATTCCTAAACCCTGGGGGAGGAGCTGTTATGTAACAGAAGATTTTCACATAAAACAATAACGATAGACTTAAGATAAATTGAACCTTTTGCTTTTTCTCAGAATTCAGCAGACTACAAAGATGGAAGCTCTAGCACTAAAGTTGTTGGAATTCGCATGGCTTTCCTTTGTGAAGTGTGATCTACTTTCTCTGCCATACTCCTGTCGTGTGCCTGTCAGAGGCAGGGGCTTTTGTTACAGCGGTCTTCTAGGTTCAGACTTCTCCACCCTCTTGATTCTCCCATGTTGCTGCTCCCTATAATTCCTACTGACCATGGAGTTTGCCTTTTAACTCAGCCAGTGGCTTCTCCTAGAACCCCCACATTAGAGAGCTGTTGAGTCTCCAGAAACCTTCCTCTTGGGCTTCCTATTGCTTCCAGAGGACAGACTGCCCACAGCTGAGACTTAGTACTGCACTGAGGAATTACCTCTGCTCTGGGTCCTCCCTGCATGGCTGAGCACTACCCTGCATTGCTGAGCACTACCCTGCATGGCTGAGCACTACCCTGCATTGTTGAGCACTACCCTGCATTGCTGAGCACTACCCTGCATGGCTGAGCACTACCCTGCATTGTTGAGCACTACCCTGCATTTGCAGAGCACTACCCTGCATTTGCAGAGCACTACCCTGCATTTGCAGAGCACTACCCAGCATTGTTGAGCACTACCCTGCATTGTTGAGCACTACCCTGCATGGCTGAGCACTACCCTGCATGGCTGAGCACTTCACTGCATGGCTGAGCACTACCCTGCATGGCTGAGCACTACCCTGCATGGCTGAGCACTACCCTGCATGGCTGAGCACTACCCTGCATGGCTGAGCACTACCCTGCATTTGCAGAGCACTACCCTGCCCTTTGGCTCTGGGCAGAGGGAAAGCAGCGCTGAAGCAGAACAAGCAAAGTTGTATTTGATTTCATAAGATGAATGCAGTACTGTAGTCCATGTGAGTATTCACAACTGACTGTTTTAGAGCAGCTTTGAATGGGAAGTGGAGTTCTCATGTACTTCTTCCCAGGCTCCTGTCACTCAATTAATATGGTTTACTACAACCGTGAACCAACCGTATTGCTGCTCATTATTCCCTGAAATCCATAGTTTACACTGAGATGCATTCACTCTTGGCTGTCCATTCTGTGGGTTTTGGCATTTGTCTAGCGGCATGAACTCACCGTTACACAGGTTCACTACTCTGATAGTGTGCCAGGCTGCACCTATTCACCCTTTTTCCCTCCCCACTAGCTTCCACATTTCATTTAGGCAAAATCCATTCTGTTCTACTTCTCAAGAAGGGAAGAACCCTCTCTTCCCTCTTTGACTTTTAATTTATTGTACAAGTACTGCTAAAAGTAGAGAATTTAAAGTAGGGACAGTCATCTTTCTTCCTCACGGGTAAACTGTCTCACTTGTCCTTCAGTCTCCAGCCCACTGACACTTTCCTCACTGGTATAAACCAGAGTGTGGCTCGGTTCCATGCCACCCTTTCCCCATCTTTATTCTGTAATGTGAAGAATGGGTTTGCTGTGTGATCTTTCACTGGGACATTCAGAAACCTTTGCAAGTATTCTGGCTTTGTACCTAAGCACAGAGCATTCCCATCGTTGTTAGATTTGTGGTTCTAATCAATCCAGACACCCAGACTCAGATCCCATCTGTTCTCTTTGTTTAGGTTTATGCCAGAGCCCAACCTGCCTCCCTTAGTGCTCTACGATGCCACATCTCTGCCTTCAGATGCAGACTCTCAGCAGGTGATCAATATTGACCAGCTTCGGGACATGCTTCCTGAGCTTCCCAGTGCAACCAGAGAAAGGCTTGTCCGGCAGTATGGGATGCTGCCAGAGCACAGCTTCACATTAGTGGTAAGTGTCGACTGGATCCGAAGTTAGCCCAGCTCGGCAGATTGGATGATCCTCCACAGAGCCCCTGCATGCACTGTCGGGTGCATTTCCCCACAGACCCCCTGCATGCACTATCAGGTGCATTTCCCCCACAGAGTCCCTGCGTGCACTGTCAGGTGCATTTCCCCACAGAGCCTCTGCATGCACTGTCAGGTGCATTTCCCCACAGAGCCCCTGCATGCACTGTCAGGTGCATTTCCCCCACAGAGTCCCTGCATGCACTGTCAGGTGCATTTCCCCACAGAGCCCCTGCATGCACTGTCAGGTACATTTCCTCCACAGAGCCCCTGCATGCACTGTCGGGTGCATTTCCCCACAGAGCCCCTGCATGCACTGTCAGGTGCATTTCCCCCACAGAGTCCCTGCATGCACTGTCAGGTGCATTTCCCCTAATCCAGATACTCTGAGAGGGGTAAGGCACAGTGCCTCACTTGCTGCCCTTGACAGTACATGCTCACCTGCTCCTCCTCAGCACACCAGAAGAGGAAACGACCTCCAAGCTGCCCACAGGAGCCCTGGAGACTAGGAAGCTAGTTCAGATCTTAGGGATGAGTGTGTCCCCAGGACGAGTGTGTCTGCAGGACCAAATACATATCAATGTTTAGAGTTTCTAGATGTCTTAATCATGTTGAGCCATGACAGGATGTCAGGTTCCCAAAAGCCAGAAAACATCCTGTATAAAATGTTGCAAACTACTAAACATCTTCGTCCTGTGAAGCTTGGGGATGCCTCTTTTGGGCCATTAGAGAATGTGATACCCTTAGGTAGCTTAGGGATTTTCCATCCTTTTAAGAACTACTTGGGGCTTTGTGGATTTCTTTGCCACGACAACAGTAAAGTGATGCAGCATCAGTGAGGGTGGCATTCTGTCACAGTTGTCATCTTCTTGTCAACAGGAGAAATTGGGAAGTTGTTTTGTTGGTTTTGAGTATTTTTTGAGACAGAGTATCATGTAATCTAGGCTGGCCTTGAACTCCTGTCATTTCCAGATCAACAAAACCTGTGGAACTGGATTCTTGCTTTTTAAATGATCCAATAAGTATATGGGAGTATTAGGATATATATATATATATATATATATATATATATATATATATATATATATATATATATATATATATATATATACACACACACTTAATAACCACAATATAGTGGTTTACAGTGCACTAGGCAGCCTACTCCTGGCTGACTGGTTCTTTTTATCCTCCATAAGTCAGCTGCTTCAAGAGTAAACAGTGCCTAGCGTGAGAACTCCTGTTTTCTGACCGATGATTAAGAAGACTGCTGTTTTTCTAGCACTCTAGGTTGACTTGATCATTGCCTCCAGGGGGGTGCCATTGTGTCCTATGCATACATTCACCTGAGATAACTATCATTGCACTTAAGTTAGTAGCGTATCTTGGCCAGTGTCCTAAAGGAAAGCACTGCTCCAGGCTGTCATTCAGCTAGTTGAGCCATCAGCAGATAGTTGCAGAACTCAGCTGATCAGCATCCTGTACAGAACATCTCTAGACCTGGGCTCCTTACAACTCGTGTATATTTCTTAGATTTTTGTCTTAGTGGTGACTATCGCTGTGATGAAACACCATGACCCAAAGCAACTTGGGGAGGAAATGTTTTATTTGACTTATACTTCCACATCATAGTTTATCATTGAAGGAAGTCAGGACAGGAACTCAAACAAGGCAGGAACCAGGAGGCAGGAGCTGATGCTGAGGCCTTGGAGGAGTGCTATTTACTGCCCTGCTTTACATGGATGGCTCAGCCTGCTTTCTTACAGAACCCAGGATGGCTCCACCCACAATGGCCTGGGCCCTCCCCCATCAATCACCAATTAAGAAAATGCCCTGCAGGCTTGCCTGCAGCCTGATCTTATGGTTATGTTTTCTCAACTGAGGCTCCCTCCTCTCTGGTGACTTCATCTTATATCAAGGTGACGTAGAACTAGCCAGCACAGTTGCTGTAACAAACTCTTAATCTTTACATGTCTCCCCGTCACTTTTGCCACCCGAACCCAACACTGAACTGCAGACCTGCATCTTATTAGCATTCTGCAGCTCATCTCAGGGAAGAACGGAGGGAACCAAGGGTTTTGGCTTCATAGAGGTCAAGGCTATCTCTCCATCTGACCTTTGAGCAGCTGGCTTCAAGCCAGACATTTGAAGTAGTTTGCGATGCACCAAAGTTTCTTGACGATTTCTTTGCTCTAGCCCGATTTCCAAGAAGAATCCACATTTACTCTGGTACTACACCTGGTCAGCTCTTGGGAGAATACAGTAGATAAATGGAGTAGAGGAGCCCAGAGGAGATGTTGAACAAGATGTTGAAACTTCAAGGAAGTGATTGTTTTATTGGGGGGAGCATTTTTTATACTTATTTTTCTTAGTACCTTTAAGACATAATATTTATAGATGGAAGATAATGAATATGAATTAAGAACTGTTGTTGTATATCAGTTTCCTCTGTAAGAAAAGAGAAGGGTTTTCTGAACACAGCTGTTTCACTCCCTTGAAAAGCAACTCTTGACGTTATCACACTTGGCCCCTGGAATGTGTCTGCCGCACTTTGCTGAGTATAAGTTCTGTAAAGTCAGGCCGTTGATATGTATGTTTGTGTCTTAGTCTTCTCTGGGCCACGCCCAGCAGGCCTTGAATAAGTGCTGTTAAGGACAGTAGCAAAGGGGTGCATCTGTTTGAATAGTTCGTGAACCTATTTAGGGAAAACTAACTCTCCAAGGTAGCAGGCATTGGGTGGGGAGCAAAATTGTTTCCCCCTTCATCCCCTCATAGTGTTTACATTTACTCTGGTACTACACCTGGTCAGCTCTTGGGAGACTACAGTAGATAAATGGAGTAGAGGAGCCCAGAGGAGATGTTGAACAAGATGTTGAAACTTCAAGGAAGTGATTGTTTTTTGGGGGGGAGCATTTTTTATACTTATTTTTCTTAGTACCTTTAAGACATAATATTTATAGATGGAAATAATGTATTAGGTGACTTATAAAACAAAAAGATAAAAGGGTTTGTCCTTGAGATTTCCAGAATGAATAAAAATTGGAGATTGGAACAGACAGAGAATGATTCAGACAAATTGTTTCCCGAAATTAGGCAGCCTGAGCCCTTTATGACTCCATAATCATTGGAAGCTGAGTTACTCATAACATTCCCGACAATGATGTGTTCATGTTTTTCTGCCTTCGTCAGAAACACAACAGATTGCTGAGAAGGGCAGATGCACAAATCTAATGAACCATCTTTCAATTTAAAGAGTGCCCAGGAGTATTCATTAAATAAATGGCAGTGGTCGAGGTGTGCCCGCGTGGCTTCCACTCAGCTCAGTGCCTTCGGACTTCTTATTTAATTAAGTAGTGTGTGCACCTCCCACACACATATACTCCCCACAAATAAAAACCCTTCAGAATTGAACTCACTTTTGATTTATCTTGCTGTTTTCCTGTGCAGTAAACACTAAATTATGTTTTGTTAGTATCGTCTTTGACATTTACAGAACTTTTGCTAATATACCTTGGCATCTGCTGTCTTATCAAGCATGTAGTAGGTCTCATTGCCTGGACAGACAGATGATTGAATGAATGGGATACTACTGTATTACACATGAAAATCCTTAAGAAGTAGTGTTCCTGACAGTTTCTAAAGACCAGATACATAGAGCACCCTTTGACAACCCAGCACAGCCATGGGGCTGTGTAAGCATCGCTGCACCCTTGGTGAGCAGACTGAAGTGACTGCTCCGGTCATGCCATGTGTCAGTCACTTGGTCTCACACACTATGTTCCAGCTTTGTTCTTAGCAGATTACCCCTAGTCTGGATTTTCTCTCCTAGCCGTCCTGAGAATCCCCTCTCAAAACGAAACCTGTATACTGATTTTCTCTACCCACATTTGGATCTTGACCCACTGAAGACTTCAAGTTATTTAGCTAACCTTCTTCCCCGTCTTAGTCAAACCGACTTACTTTCTAATCTCATTTGTAAAGATTAATGTAGAAATGTAGAAGCTGAGATCTATTTATTAGGGTTAGAGAAAACCAGAGATTCTGATAGTAAAGCAATACCTTCTGTGAGTCTGTGGATGTTGGAAGAACAGTTAGAATTATTAGAGTTATATGCATGTGCTTTTTTTTTTTTTTTCCAAAATCTTCTAGGCTGATTTTCATGGGACCATCACCTCCTAGCCTGAGTGTCTTGTTTCTTTCAGGAAACACACAGGATGGTAGCCATTTTTCCAAGCAGTCTATTTAAAGGCAGCTTGCTTGCAGCATGCTCTTCCGTTTACCATATTTGCTTCAGACAGCACCCAAGGCAGGTGCTCTCCTGTTACACATGAGGAAACGGAACCTTTTTGTAAGGAACTTCATACTCGTATTGGACCATGCTTTATGTTTCTGAGCTCTGCTCCCTGCTCACACGCACAATGTGCGGCCATGCCAAGTGGAAATAATGGTTTTAGGTAATGACTGGTTTTGATTGCCTTCGTTTCATTAGTGGAGGAAATTGAGTTTTACTTTTGCTAAAACTTAATGCTTAATACAGTCCCAGGATTGTTTTTATGAAGCTCAGTCAGAAAGTACATGTTCATTGAAAGCTTTTAGACACTCTTGTTGGTTTTGAAGATGCCAGACTGTGCTATAAATAAACATAAAATGTTGTCTACTAAATTTTGTGAAAATCAGTCAACTGCAATGGAAAATGAACAGCACAAGTCCTGCTGATTTTCCAAGTGGAAAAATTAGGTCAAAGGTAACATGAGCTGTCTTGTACATTTTCATTTATTTTGTTTAAACTTTCTGCTGGAGGTACCTGGGGCCTTTGGTCTGGGTCACTGAGAAGTGCTCCTACCTAGGGCAGTGGGTAGGGATTGTGGGGCTGGTTTTCTGAGGCCCTGTGTTGTTGAGTCTGGTGCAGATGAGGCACCTGGTCAGGACCTGCTGTGAGCTCTCATGCAGCTGCCTGTGCATGTGAACAATAGATGAGTCATCTGCACAGAGCTGCAGTAGAGGAGCAGCTGCCGCAGCCCCAGGTCAGGGTTTGGGGAGGGCTGCTGCACCTGCTGGTGTCCTCTCCCTCTGTACAGACTTCAACTTGGCCTGTTACTCTTCACAGTTTGGGTAGTCCCAACCCAGTTAAAGCTCTCACATCTGACATAGGCAGTCAGAGCTCCCCCAGAAGAGGGGATGACTCACACCCCAAAGATGGTAGACATAGCAGAATCTTCATTGAGTCTAAAGATTGTAAAGAGAGTTAAATGGACTTCCAGAGTCTGATTCCAGGGAAAAGAGTGTTGGTATCAGGCAACATGCAAACGTGGCTCAGGGGGAACCATGCAGAGCAGGAGTTTATGAAAATCCAGTCTGGCCTCCGTGAATCTGCAGAAAAATGTGACGTCAGCCCCACTTCCCCTCCAACCAGTAACCTGTGCTACCTACCGTTTGTGTGTGTGTGTGTGAGGCTTTGTAGTCAGACTGAGACCTGTCATCTTACTGGACAGCTCCGTTTTCTCCATTGGAAGGAATAGTCTTTGATTCTGATATCATAGAAAAGGTGACGATGTCTCCCAAGGACAAGGAAACGAAGTGTCAGTTGATTGGTAAATGAACTGGTTTTGAAGCTTATTCTTTGGGTCTCTTGTAAGCTAGAAAGGGTCTGGTTTGCTTTCTGGATGGATTGCCCATTAAACAGTCCCCATGGCAAGTTTCTGTAGGTCCCACATGTAGTACTGCTCTAAAGCTAATAGCTTGAAATCTTATCTGAAGCCATAGTGACTGGTTTTAGACTGGCCAAGCTCTTGTGGTGCAGCGTCATCATCTTTAACTACTGCTGAAGAAAAATCCATTTGGTCAACATTGGAGCACACCATATTTCAGCTCCACACAATTTTTAAAATTGATTTTATTCTTCATTTTCTAAATTGCATTCAGGCTTGCCAGCTTAAGGGTACTTTACAATTATTCCATGCTTGGGGGAAAAAAAATCACCAAACTTTTCTTCTGGTAATGTAGAATAGACAGATCTGCAAAAGCACGGCTTCATTCCTTTCAGATACTAGTGACAGGCACTTTAAGGGAGGATGCTCTGGGCTCCAAGGCATTTGACCTTTGTCTGTTGAGAAAAAAGTGCAAGAAGAGGGGGACATCCTAGTGCCCAGTTGGGGACCCTCAGAGGCCTAGGTCCCAATCCTGTTCTGACACTTGATTTCCTGTTTGTGGAATAATATACTTTGGGAGACAAATAAGAGATTTTATTTCAGGTTTCAGGCAAGCAAAGCTTGGAGGTAATGGATATCCATACTGCTCTATGCTGCCTTGGTGCCCCATTCTGCCATTTAGCCCCAGCACAGAGCTCCTCCTGAGCAACCCAGGTTCTCTTGGGTTGGACTAGTTGAAATGTGACTGTAGCCAGAACTGATTTGTTAGCAGCGCACTTTGGGGGCCCCGTTCTTGCAGACACAGTCTCTGCTGCCACTCTGCTGTCAACTTTTATTACCTTAATTATTTATATTTTGATTATTCAAGGGAAATGTGCATTCCCAAACTGATTACGCACAAATTCTGTCTTCGAGTAAATATGTCTCCAAGAGCCAAAGTGAGTTTTACATTAGTTAAAGGCACTCTGCAGAGAGCTGCTGCTGGTTCAGCTTAGGATGTGTGTGCTTTCGGCTTTTCTGGGAACACAGCACAAGTAACACGGTTGAGAGTTTCGCTCAGAGTTTAGAAGCTCTCACACCCAGTGGGAGCAACCCTAGGTAGGGATTGTGAGGCCCAGCAAAGAAGGCAGAGCTACAGTTAGTTGTCTGCCTCACAAGGCCTGAAGGGTACACCCAGGGCTCATGGCGCTGATGCGGAGCTTCCATGGACCCATATATGCTTGCAGCTGGAGCAGTGGTTCAGGGTTTTCTGGCTTTCTTCTGTCTTCCCAGAGAGAGTCCTATTTCCTAGGCCAGCCTCACACTGCCGGGTCGCTTGTTCTCCCCATGGAGAAACCTGGCTGCATAAGTAACTTTGCCATTCACAGGAGCTTTCACTGAAGATTGTCAGCCCAGAGACAAGCATGTTCACATCACAGACCTGAGTCACTACCACCTGAACATTGCAGGCCCTCATTTTACTATGCAATTTCTACTTTCTGGCCTAAAAGCATTGCTATTATAGCCCATTTTACTGCATCTCCACCCCAGACACTAGCATTTGGTGTTATTCTCATGGCCATAATTTACAAAGTTGTTGGATTCGAATTTGTTTGTCTCACTTTGTAAGGATGACCAGAGCCACTAGTATAATGAAGGTACAACAGAGTCTCTAGATGGACAGTTGATGTCCCCCTTAAACATCTGCACAGATGTTCAGAGCTCTGCTCCTCACACCCTTGTCACCATGGGTCCAGAGTCTACTTTGAACTCCACAGAGTGCCGCATGGTGACATGTTAGAGCCTTACCCAGTTGAAGAAACCACTGCTGCTCATGTAGGGTAGGTACAGGGCCTTCTGGGTAGTCGGCTGTTATCAGCTTGGAGCTATAAACCCACCACTTGACTTCCCTGTGGTAGGGGATTAGAGTGCAGTAATTGAGTATGCATAGTATTCAGATTAATGAAAGAAAATGGAGTCCTTAAAATAGTGTAGTGGCAGGGCCTTGATGAGTGCCTCATCATTTCTCTAATTGAGGGGGAGGGAGGTGTTGCAGAAGAGAGGCACATGGGGATTTCTGGCCACCTGGGGTAGAATGGATGGTGTGTGTGCCACTGTCTTCCTTCCTGACCTGGGGACAGATGTGTGTCATGCCACATGACTTGGGTATACCTCTGCACAGGCAGATAGTGAGCATGCCACCTCCTTCTAGTCTAAGCTAACTGATCGGGGCATCTGTGGCATCTCTAATGTCAGGAAGCTTTGAGCAGCTGGCAGACATAATATAATAGAAGTGCTGGGAACATCTGTTCTGTAGATGTGGCTTACATTGTGCCTGCATTAATTGGTGTTCACTTTCAGTCCCCAGAAAGGCAGCAAACCCGCCTCCATCTTTTCCCCTGGAGAGCCCAGCCTACAGAGCTCTGCTGCTGTCTGGCTGGGTGACCTCAAGGCCACAAGTACCTCAGTGCCTTCATCTGCAGAGGCCTGATCGTGTGCTCATGAGACTGTTGGAACTGAATGAAATAACATGGAGGAAGTGTAGTAGTACTTTCTCATCAGGACTGCCAGCCTGCAAATAATGACAAGGAGACTTACTATTAATTATGAAAGGTTGGCCTTTAGCTTAGAGGCTTGTCTCAACTACCTCTTATAACTTAAGTCAACCCATGTATATTAATCTATGTTCTGCCGCGTGGTGTGACCTCATCTCTGTGCCCATCCTGCTTCCTCCAAGTCTGTCTGTTGACTCCGCCTTTCTTCTTCCCAGAGTTCTCTCTCCCTAGAAGTCCCACCTACACTCTCCTGCCTAGCTATTGGCTGTTCAGCGTTTTATTACACAATGGCAGCAAACATCTTCACACAGTGTACAAATACCCCACAGCAGGAAGCATGAACCCGAGGGCACTGCATTATTGTCATGAGCAGCAACAGAGTATGCAGCTGCCCACAGGGCCCTGCTGTCGTCTGTGGCTAACAAGTGCAGTAGTTGTATCCTGACCAATCCATATTCTCAAGGTTTGAGTTACAGTCAGCTGTGGGCCAAGCAGAGCAAATGGGAAATTTCTGAAATAAAAAAAAAATAATAATAATAAGTTAAAAAAAAAGCTTCTAGCACAGTATATTATGGTGGTTCTGTTTTGTTGTTCTTAGTTGCTTACTGTATCAGATTTGTAAATTAAGCATCATGGCTGTGTGTGTTTAGGAAACCCATCGAGGTTAACACCACCTGAGCTTCCAGCTATCCTTGGTGGCCTTGGGATCTGATGGTGATAAATTGAGGCACAAATCCCATATTTAGTTACTACTCCTGAGAGCCCTTGACCAGCCTGGAATTGCTAATGCAAGGTCCCAAAAGGCAGCCAAGGACACTCCCTGTCACATAAATAGCTGTTCCTCAGCCAGTTTTTCCTGAGTACTACTGGGCAGCTGTCTGTACTGGGTTTCATTCTACCTATAAATACAGCCCAGCCTCATTTCTGGACCAGAATCAGGATCACAGGATATGTGACTTAGAACAAGACATGGATTTGAGAAATCAGCCCTCATCCTGTTTCCCAGGGATGGTCTTCCAACATTTCACCATCACTGATGGTAGCCTACAAGAGACATTGTAGGAGCATGTTACTTCCAGAGCCCAGCACAAGGGCAAACTGAGGCTTCTTCCTAGAGCAGGCAGTAAGGGCAAGGTTACCCCTCTGTTCTGCCGCTCATCAGCATCGGGTAGCTGGCAAATCCATTAGTAATGAGGGTTCCTGTTAGTGCCTAAGCAGCTGACTTGACATTGGCTCTGTGTATAACTGAACGCTTTGAGAAATGAAATTAAAAAGTGGCGAAGATGCTTTGCAGTCCAGGAACTGCACGACTGCCTGGTGCTCTCCATAAGGCAGGATCTGTGGTCCTTGCTGCTCCAGACATCTCTGAAAGAACAGCTGTGGTCACATCAGCCGGGAGACTACTTGACTTGCTGTGTGGCTGAGGTTTGGATATATCAAGGCTTGTTGTTTGGGGGAAGATACTAAAGGCCTACTCCAGGAGCCTTGTTGTACTGCTCTCAATATGATTTTTGTGTAAGAGAATTACAGGTCCACTGTTTTCCTGACAAAACCAGATGGCTGAGCTGCCATGTTCATCAGAGACTTCAGAGATTTGTGCCAAGCTTATTAGCATTTGCCAATCTTGTGGGACTAAGAAAACTGTGGAAAGCAGCAGACGTGTGTGTGTGTGTGTGTGTGTGTGTGTGTGTGTGTGTGTATGGTGCCTGTGCGTGCATGCGCACATGTTCTCCTTGGGAAGTGGACTGCTGCTTTAAGGAGCAGAGCAGGCAGGCAGTCCCCATGCAGCTCTAATTGATCAGTTATTCTCTAGGCAGCGGCAGCAGCAGCCTCTTGCAGCCTCACTCCCTGTAGCTCACCCTGTTGCCATTGCAAGTTTCACATCCTCTTCAAACTGTGCACTGAAGCCCTGTATCCCCCAGTGAAGTAGAGTTCCAGCTCGAGAGCCTTCATCACAGCACTGGCAGAAGACAAACAGGAATCTGACTCGCAGTGTTATCCATCCAATAATAAAACCACCCAAGGGTGGAGGCGCAGTCATCACATGGCAGTCACTCAGCCAAGCCTGCAAGCCCGAGTGCATTCTTTCTAGGTGGATTTGGAAAGCTTTCCTCGCAAAGCAGAAAGGTCTCCTCCTGGCGGCTCATTCCACTGGTGGGCCAGCCTGTCTGCATCAGAACAAGAATTCTGCCTCCCCAGTGACTGCAGAGCCCAGTTTTTCTTCCCCAGTGACTCATGAACCAGTGGAGACGTTTGGAGACTTAACAGAGTTAAGCAACACTTCCTCTTCAAGTTACCTAGATTGCCTTTATCTGTAAGCAAGTTTGGGCTGCTGAGGTGGCCTTTTGCCCTAGTTTAGCATGAGCAGAATAATAGTGATAGCTTGAAAGGAGATGCAAGCCGTGATTGTGGGATTATTCAGTAGGCTTGTCATCAGAGAATTTATCTGAAAGGCCACTTACATACTGTCTATTATGGGATTTCTACCTTAGCAGCAGTGTGCCCAGGCACATATTAAAACTTGTACAGTAGCTAAAGTTGGAGTGTACTTTTGTTAGTATGTCTTTTTTCTTCTCAGTATCTTGTTTTTCTAGAATGTTCTTTTGCTCAATGAAGGATTCTAAGAAAGTGGGAAAGGTTGGAGGTTTAGCTGCAGAGTGAACATAAGAATAGTTTGAGGATAATGTTTAGTTTGGATTTCAGTGGGTAAGGAAAATATGCTGCTTAAAGATACACCATCTGGGGACTAGAGAGATGGCCCAGTGGTTAAAAGTGCATTCTGCTCCTGCAGCCGGTCTGAGGTCACTTCCCACAATTCACATTGGAACAACTACCTATAACTCCAACACCATTACCTCTAGCCTCCATGGACACCTGCACTCACGTGTACATTACCCCCGCTCTATATATACCTACACACACACACACACACACACACACACACACACACACACACACACCACTTAAACCTTTAAAAACATAACCATCTGCATTTGGAGATTTAAGCCTCTACTACAAATAGAATATGTTTTTATTTTTCTATCAGAAATACTAGGGATAGCGCAATCACTCTGAGTTGATGACAGTCACTGAGTAGTCACAGTATATAACTTAATAAGTGTCTTGGCTACTCTCATGCATAATTATGGCAGTCCCTAGTACTTAAAGGTGAATGTGGCATGAGAAAGGATGAGTGTTCACATGTGATTTATAGTAGGCACATGGTGACAAGAGACCCTTATTCCATCCACTGGTTCTTACCAGACTCTTCTGTGACCAGAACCAACTCGGCTGTACTTAACAGAAGGAACAGGAACAGTGCGGCTGTAACTCATGTTGTAGTCCAGAGGGGGCGCAAACAGTAAAGCCTATGAAACAAGTCTCGTCATTGGGCCAACCCAGATGAATATCTCATAGAGCATGAGGTGAGGCGAGGCTACCACACCAGCTTGTCTCAGAAGGCCTGGAATCCAGAGGCTTCCTCCACCCACTGTGGAGCTAGTCTCACTGGGTCACACGTGTACATCTTCTTGCTTGGTTTGGAACATTCCAGCATCATTGCCCACCTCCTAGGACAACATGAAGAAGAATACATGTGGTTATGCTCCATTTGTTACTTCTTTGCCAGTGGTTACCAGGACGTCTAGGAGGGGACAGGACAGAAGAGAGGAAGGGCATCAAAGTCAAGCCATGCAAGTCCACGTCACCACCCAGGACTGATGGCTGGCAGGGGCCTGAGTGGCAGGCAAGTGTGGGGACAGTGAATTTCGCTGTCCTCAGGTCCGTGAAGTTAGGCACTCTGAAATATATGCATTCCTTTGGGAAAGTCTATGGATTCAGAGCAGAAGGGTTTTATGTTGGCTGAAAATGAACTGACTGATCTGGTGACGGCTTGGTGGTTGAGAAAGAGTAGATGTCTCGTGGAGTCAGAAGGCAGTCGTTTCTTCCAGTCTGGGGAGATGTGTGTGTGTGTGTGTGTATATCTATGTATGTATATACTACGTACACACACACAGATGCATACACATATAAGTGTAACTTTTTTTTTCAACAGAATGAAGTTGGCCTACTGGAGTTCTTCCAAAGTGTGATAAAAGAAACTAGGGCAGAGCCAAAAAAGGTGACGAACTGGGTCCTGAACACTTTCCTGTACTATTTAAAGCAGCAGAATCTTGCAGTCAGTGAGAGGTGAGTGAGGGCTGGGGATTGCTTTCTTTCTCTATCCTGAACTCTGTGTCCAGAGGCGGTTGAAATAGGACAGTGTGAATTTTTTACTCTGCCTGTTCTCCCTCAGAGTCCCCTAACAAGACAACAAACATCCCTTTGTGTTCCACATTCTAAAAATATTCTCCAGCCCATCTGAAAATTCACTCTGTGCTCAAATCTCGCAATGCACTGTCTGTGCTACTCTGCTGGGGTACTGTGCTGGGGTAGTGTGCTGGGGTAGTATGCTGGGGTACTGTGCTGGGGTACTCTACTGGGGTAGTATGCTAGGGTACTGTGCTGGGGTACTATGCTAGGGCTTAGTAGCTGAAGGAGAACAAGACGAATAATTGGCTCACTTGTGGCCAATCCAACCCCCTAAGAAAACAGCAGTCTCCTTGGTCTGCTCCTGCTGTGCTAGAGGCATGCACAGACCACTGTAAAGCACAGAACTGGGGCCTGTGTGGGGCCCAGGGAAATTCTCAGGAAATGAACCTTGAGAAACCAACCCCGGAAGAATTTTGGGGTGGCTGAGTCGGAGTGTAGGGTACAAACATCTAGAAGTTCCATGATCAGACAAGCAGCCAGCCAGGTGAACTCAGAAAACCCAAAGGCTCTGGGATACTGAGGTAGGCAGGCTGGAAAGGTAGGTGAGAGGCTGGAGAGATGACCAGGAGCTACCTGAAGGATTTTTAGGCCAAACTGTGGATCACAGGGCTACTCCAATTCCATGCTGGAGGAATATGGCATATATTAATAGCTTGGACAGTTATAGCAAAGTATCCAAGATGAGTCCCTTAAATAGACATTGATTACCCACAATTCTGCAGGTGGACAAAAACAAGCAAAATCAGGTTCCAGCTGATTTATTCCCTTGTGGACTTCAAGTGGCCATCAGCCTGCTGTGTATCCTCAATGGTGGGATATTGGGAAAAGAAGGAGAGAAACTTCTGTGGTTTCTCCTCATAAGGTTCCTAATCCCATCGTGGAGCCCACCCTCATGACTTCGGCCAACCCTAGTCACTCCCTGAAGTTTCCACCTCCTAATAGCGGCACATCAGATGGTCACAGCTTCAGTGTGTATATTGTGGGGTGGGCACAGTTCAGCCTCTAGCTGAGTAAGATAGTAGTCAGGATGGCCAGTAGGGAGCATCTCATGAGACTTCTGATGAGCAGTGCTCCTGATAGGGGCCTATGGCTAGATGGTGGTAGCCTGGCCGAAATGAGATAGAACAAGGGAACCATTCTCTCTCACATGTTCCACTTCTAAATTTCTCACATGTGCAAGGTGAAACAGATGGCAGTCTTTTGAGGGCTGTTGGGAGCTGGAGGAAGAGGCAGAGGGTCTGAGAAGGATGCTTAGAGTTGAGCGGCTAGTAGGGCAGAAGCCCACAGTGGGGTGTGCAGCGCTCAAGGCATGGGGACCCACAGCTGACAGGTGATGTCTAGGATGTGTAAATCACTTTCTCTCGTTCGTTCTGCATACTTGTTAGGACTCAGCCTTGTAGCAACCAGGGAAGAGCAGCTCACAGGACAGGCATAGGCACTTCTGTGAAAGAAGCCCTAGAGGTGAAGAAGGCAGCAGACTAGCTAAGACCCAAGCTGGGGACCACGGGGTTAGTCATGTTCACAGAGAGAAAGTGTCCTGGCCCAGGACCACAGGGTTAGTCAGACGTTCACAGAGAGAAAGTGTCCTGGCCCAGGACCACGGGGCTAGTCAGACATTCACAGAGTGAAAGTGTCCTCACTCAGGACACTCATGGAGATCTTGAGGTGAGACCTGGAGTCACTGTGGTGCTGTGGAGCAGATTGTGCACATGGCAGCATGTGAAATCAGTGAGGAGCCCTTGGAAAGACAGTGGCCTGAAGTGGCTGAGGATGAATCCCATGCCTTTCTCAGAAGCAGGACAAAGAAGGAGATGGGCAAAAATGTCAGGGAGTAGAAGGACAGTCAGGAGTCACAGAACTCAAAGAAGGGGTACATGGCCAAAAGAAAGAGTGAGGGGCTGGGGAGATCACTCATGTGGTACAAACGTGGGGATGTGAGTTCAGAGCTTCAGCACACTTGTAAAGAAGGAGGGGGAGATAGCCGGATCTCGGAGCCCCATAGTCTAGCCACATCAGTGAGCCCTGCATCCCCCTGAGACCTGCTCTTTAAAAAGGTAGAGAGCTTCAGAAAAAAAATGCCTGTTGTTGTTTGTTTCTGCTCTTTTGAGGGCCCGCCACCCAGCTCCCAAATAAATTACACATGGAGGTTTAGTCTTAATTAGAAATGCCCAGCCTTTGCTTGGCTTGTTTCTAGTCAGCTTTCATTAACTTTAAATTATTCCTTCTACCTTTTGCCTCCGGAATTTTTCCTTTTCTTACTTCTGTATATCTTACTTTCACTCTTACTCCATGGTTGGCTGTGTAGCTGGGTGGCTGGCCCCTGATGTTCTCCTCCTTCTCTGGCTACTCCTACCCAGATGTCTCCTTCTATTAATTCTTCCTGCCTGCCAGCCCTACCTACCCTTTCTCCTGCCTCGCCAGTGGCCATTCAGCTCTTTATTAGACCATCAGGTGTTTTAGACAGGCACAGTAACACAGCTTCACAGAGTTAAACAAATGCAACATAAGCAAAAGTAACACACCTTAAAATAATCTTCCCTAACAGATACCTCATGTGGACCCCTGGCTGCCACACTTACACCTGCACACATGTGCGTATGTACCTATGTCTTAGTCACTGTTGAATGCTGTGAAGAGACATTATGACCAAGGCAACTTATAAAAGAAAGCATTTAATTGAGGCTTGCTTACAGTTTCAGAGAGTAATCCCATGACCATCATGGTGGGAAACACGGCGGCAGGCATGGCAGGCACTAGAGCACCTGAGAGCTATGTCTGTTCTACAAGGCGGAGAGAGTGAGCAGGACTGGGCCTTGCATGGGCTTTTGAAACCTCAAAGCCTACAGCCAGTGCCACACCTCCTTCAACAAGGCCACACCTCCTAATCCTAATCGTTCCTAAAAATTCCACTAACAGGGAACCAAACATTGAAGTATGAACCTGTGGGGGTCATTGTCATCCCAACTACCACAACCTAAAAACATGCAGACACCCAAAAGGAGCAACAGGTTTAAATATGGAGAATGAGCAAGAGAGTTTCATTGTGGCAGCTAGGAAAATGGCAGGGTCCTGTTAAGGTCCCCATGGATTAGGGAGCCCAGGCCAGTGTTTGTGACATTACCTCAGCACATCCATGGCTGTGTCCAACAGGGGATGCTCCAACCTGAAGTCCCACAGCGTCCTTTGCATTTCTGTCTGTCACCCATTTCCCCAGCTGGAACCTTTCTCTTCAGAAACTCACTGGTTTCCGCTGGCAGTACTGTGGCCCATAAGGGAGGATGGGAGCCATCTGGGAGAGTGTGAAGGTGGCACAACCATGCCACAGCCTTGAAGACTGGAAAGGTTTTGGTGAGGGGAGGCCTGAGTGATGTCTGTGGGGATGGAGATGAACTGTGTTAGCAGCGTCATCGATGTGTGTATCCAGTGCAGTGGGGTGGAGAGCAGGGAGATTCACTTGAGCCGGGAGATGCCAAGAAGGTTCCAAGAAGAAAGGGGGCTACAATGTCCAGAAGTGGAAATCTTTTAGCTTTGAAGTTACAGTCACTGTGTTGATGGTTGCAATTTGTGAGCCCCTGAAATTTCATCTTGGGAGAGAACTTTGGTATCTCAGATTCAGCTCTTCCATTGAGCAGATGGGGCAACTGAGACCCTAAGAGATCAGATGACCTCCCCAAGAAGGTACAGCAAGCAAGACCCTCCTCCATTCAGTGTCTGTATGCTGGTTGGTCACCCTGACTCTCCACTCAGTGTCTTTGTGCTGGTCTGTGAATTGGAAGTTTGCTAAGCAGCCTTTTTTTTTGTCTGTCTGTCTGTCCGTCCGTCTCCCCACCCACCCACCCTCGCCCTTCTCTCACATTGATTTTTACACAGTCCAGTTATTTCAGTAAGAATGTCTTCAGGGTAGTATAAGGACTTGTGGGCTGATGAGTCCAGACAGCAAGCAGACCTCTAGAAATTTCCCCTTGATAACACATTTTTGCCTGTCCTTCCTGACACTCTGAGCTCTTACTGGCACTCATGTAAGGTGTTTGCAGGATCCTTAGTGGACTCTCTGAACAGCCTTCTCAACAACTTCTGCCATAACAAGGAAATGAGCCTGTTGAGTGAACGTGGACCCCCTAGTGTTTCCTCAGAAGGGTTCATAGGCACTAGCATATAGTGATCTCTTCAAGGTATTCCATTCCAAGTAAAAGTATACTATCATCCCAAAATCGCATGAAGAGGAAGCCAGGGACCACACAGTGGAAGGGATTTTTAGCCAGTTGGGTGCCGTAGTCCTTTTTCTGTTGTTGACACATACTAGGGACCATCTAAAGAGAGAGGATTAGTTTGGCTCCTAGTTCTGACCCAAGGTTGAGTGCCTGTATGTTGATGGATGGGCTTGCTGGCAGAATCCTACTGCCATGTAGGGCTTCATCACTTGGTGAGAGACGAGGAACATGAGGGAGACCAAGCTGGCTTTTTGGACACTCACTCAAAGTAACCACCTTTTAAAGGTCCCTCCTGGTCCCCTCTTTTAGTACCTCATAGGGATAGCATATCAGCATAGAGTTTCAGTGGGAACAAACTATATTCATACAGTAGCCACTGACTGTGCCAGCCTAACCACAGAGCTAACCTTAGTTTGTGAACCTCTCTAGCCACCAGGACCAGTGTGGCAAAGCCAGCTGCCTCACCATGACTGGGTAGTACTTCCCACCTCCGTTCTTTTTTCAAGCTTCAGACATTTCCCATGTGGCTTTTTCCTGAAGTTTGTTGTCCCGTGTAGAGCGCATAGTTTTGGTGAGCTTCTGGCCTCTCTGGAAGCCCGTAATGAAGCAGGTAGAAAGAGGATCCAGAACAGAAGTGACAGCCCTGGAGAAGGGCTCCTCTCGAGTCAGGGTACAGGGTACATGAGGAGGGAAAGCTGGTGCTCAGCAGCTGGTGAGCGTGTGGTTTTTCAGAGGAGAGCTTCTCTAGAGGGTAGGGTGTAATCCCAATACATGTGCTCCCAGAGGGCCAGTGGTAACAAATGTCGATTTACTCATTCATTCAGTCCTTTATTTACTGGCAGAAGGTACTAAGCCAAGCAGGGCAAGTAGCTGCAGGATCAGTTAGCATGTTTCCCAGTAAGGAAGGTCTGAGCATGTACAAGGGACAGGATTAAATTAGCTGCATGACAAGGGAGCTGAGCATCCCAGGAGGATGTGGGGGAGGTTCTGGGTGCAGGGCAGGTGAGGAGTGGTTAGATGCCATGGGAAAAGGAGAGCATCTGGAAAGCACTGCACCTCTCAGCCGAAGCTCTTAGGAAATAGCTAAGGGCATGTCCAGAGAACGAGAGCCTGGAGAATAGTTAGGAGTGGGGTGCCACGTGGGGCCCCAGAAAATAAGAGAACAAAAGGATCAGTGAACAGCATGTGCCACTTGGCAGTCCAGGCCTCTGCATCTTCTTCCAGGAGCCTTTTGAGTCTTGCTTTAGCACAAGAGAAGAGGGATATGGGGCTGAGGTAAGTGTAGGACTGAGATGGGCCGCCATTTCCTGGGGGTGGAGCGTAGTGTCAGGGGGTCTGCTCTTGGGATCCAAGCTGGAGCTGGAGCTGTGATCCTAAAAGAGCTGTAGGGGACTGAATGATCCCATTCCACTCTTTCCGAGATACCCTGTTCAGAATCGACGAGAGTCG
Source organism: Peromyscus eremicus (assembly GCF_949786415.1). NCBI lineage: Eukaryota > Metazoa > Chordata > Mammalia > Rodentia > Cricetidae > Peromyscus > Peromyscus eremicus. The sequence goes on from NC_081421.1 coordinate 59,828,845, forward strand.
AGTACAGGAAGCTTAACCTTGAGGTGTCAGATTCTTCTTTCATGGAGACACATTAGCTGTCCAGAATCCAAGATTATCTGACAGCAGCAAATTAGTAGGCTATGCTGCTGCCACCACCGAGTCTGAATTCTGATGGTTTATTTATTTAACTGATGAAGGGTGTCTCTCAGGATCAGTATGACAGCTACTGATCTTTGTCATGGTCTCACAAGTTTATCCCTGGCATAGCTGCAATTTGCAGTCAGCCTCCCATATCTGGGATTCAACCAACTACAGATTGGAAATACCTTTGAAAAATTACAACAGTAATGAATATGTACAGACTTTTTTCTTACCAGTATTTCCTAAACAACCCAGTGTAACAACTGTTTACAAACCGTCCATATCATATTATGTGGGTAATCAAGAAATTAAGGCATAGGGAAGGGAGTGCGTAGGTTCTAAATGATTATACCACCATGTACAAAGGACATGAGCATCCACAGGCTTTAGTATCCGTGGGATAGTGTATTCTGAATACCAGACCCTTAGGTACCAAAGAGCAACTGTTTGTGTAGTGTGTCAATTGTCCAAGCAAGTCCCAAGACACAGGAACTATTGGCCTACTATGCATCAGTGTGTTGTGAGAACAAAAATGTGACTGAGAAATCCCATCTGCTGTTAGATCACTCGAGAAATCTATAGAGAAAATTTATAAGCAAACTAATCAATTAAGGTCATGTGATGAATTTCTGTAAGGCAGAGTACTTCCTTCTTATGTGATCTTACATTCTTTCTCTGTCCCTCTCTACTTCACATCTTTCATAGCATCATGGTATGAATTGTTGTGTGTGTTCCAGAGTCATAGATTGTGGTCTTAGGAAATGGAGTCTGGGATGTCGAGCATTGTGGAATAAGATTAGTGCTTTTCTATGGGTCTTAGAGAGCTAGCTTACCCTTTAACTCTTGTGAGGACACAGCAAGAAGGTACCAGGAACAGGAAGCAGGAACTCACTAACTACAGGCTCTGTGGCACTTTGATCTCTAATTTCCAGCCTGGAGAATGGGAAGAATAATGTTTCTGTCTATGAGCCACCCTACCTATGGTAGCCTGTAGCAGCAGATCCAATGGACCATGGTGATCATTGAGAATGGGGACCTCTCTTCATGTTCCAAAAGCCTAGTGCACCCTCAGTGTTTGTTATGGGTTCTGTATATGGTCTACACTATAAGTGGTGATTGTAGTTTATGGATTTTAGAACATCCAAGCAACCTACATTTTGAAAATAAACTGATTCTTATTTCTTGCCAGTAAAGATGGGAGGTTAGAAAAGATGAGTGTTTACTTTGCAGCCTTCTGCCCCATAGGCTTTAACAGGATAGTTCTTAGACTTCTGAGTAGGAGTGTGGTAACACTAGATAGTCTCCAAACCTAACTTCCATTTGGAATTACCCTTTTTCCGTACTTTGGAGTAAACAGTAGTTTAAGGATGATGGACCTCCCTAGACTAAATGAACAACCCTAGGTAAGGGACTTGAATTAGAACGTGGTGACCGTGAACACTGTTGGTTTGGAGTTCATGGAAACTGCCACTGAGGATAAGCTATAGTTCCCTGCTCGTTACCCAAAAGTTTCTAAAGAAATGACTAGTGAGTGACAGGAGCCAAGACTTGTACAGAAGGTGTTTCAAGTGCTCCAGTGCTTCAGAGTCCTTTTATACTGACACACTTAGGTGCTATTTATAAACGGTTCCTATTTTAACTAGTCCCGTGATGACTTCAGATAGTCATTTCATTACCCTAGTTACTGTGGATATTTAGAGGTGGCTAGATGTGTATTTGTAAAGATGTGCTCTATGACTGTCTTCTCAGCAATCCGAGTGCTTACCTATCCCACTCTTCTCTGAGTGTGAGTTAGTAACACAGTGTTCATTTTCCCCGAACTTTCTGTCAGAGTGTCCTCCTGTGGTGGTATTGTGTTCCCCAAAATATCGTGTACCCTAATAAACTTATCTGGGGTCAGGGAACAGAAAAGCCACAAGATACTTAGGCTAGAAAATGTTAGCACACACCTTTAATCCTAGCATTCCAGAGGCAGAAATCCATCTGTTCAAGGATACAGCCAAGCATGGCGACTCACGCCTTTAATCCCAGAAAGTGAGCCTTTAATCCCAGGGAGTGGTGGTAGAAGGCAGAAAGGTTTATAAGGTGTGAGGACCAGAAACTAGAAGCATTTGGCTAGTTAAGCTTTCAGGCTTCTAGCAGCACAGTTCAGCTGAGAGCCATTGGGATGAAGACACAGAGGCTTCCAGTCTGAGGAAACAAGATCAGCTGAGAAGTTGGCCAGGTGAGGTTAGCTGTGGCTTGTTCTGTCTCTCTGACCATCCAGCATTTCACCCCAATAACTGGCCCCGGGTTTGATTTTATTAATAAGAACTTTGAAGTTTCCTGCTACATCCTCCAATAAGTCACATCATATAAGTAGAGAAATTGTGAGTTTCTAGGCCCATCTGTGTTGAGAAAGCCATTAAGAATCTGCAGATTGTACAAGGACATTGTATATAAAAGGCCTATGAGGTAAACATTGCATTTCCCTTATGGAAAAATTCCTTCCAATGAAAAGAAATTTATATTTGCATAAAAACACTCAGGAAAGTGGCTTTATTAGCTATTTTGTGTGAAGTAATTTTTCAGGCTGATCTTTCAGCCTGAAATATTTAATTACTGGATTTTTTGCCCCTTTGTGGTTCATGAATTTTGCAGTTACTTCCTTTTTTGAACTAATTACATTGAGCAGTTGCCTTTTGCTATACCTGCCATCAAACAGCTGTTATTGTTGGGTGGTAAAATAAAAACTTTTAAAAAGCACACCAGTACAAAAACTTGTTCTCCTAAAATACAAAATAATAGAGCCCAGCTAGCCTATTTTTTCATCCTTGGGTATGGTTGATTATTTAAACCTACAAGAGTGAACGTTTGGATTCCGGTAGCCAGTGGGCCCTGCTGATGTAAGATGTTGACTTTTCCTCTTTTCTGGGGCCGCTAGTCCTGTCACACCTGCTGCGCTCGCCGAGCTCCTTGACCTCCTGGACAGCCAAGCCATTTCTTCATCAGCAGCTAAACAGGTATGTGCACATTCCCAGAAGACTTCCCATCGCTCCACAATCCCAGTTAATGTTCATGACTGAAGTATTAAGTGCCCGTCAGTTTGAACACTGGAGGATTTCACTTGGCGAAGGTAGGAAGCCAGCAAAGTGCGGCACCAGGAGTCAGCAGAGGGATTTGGCTTCTGGTTTTAGCTTCCTGGGAGAACTTGCTGTTGCCTGGCTTTTCCTTGAGTGTCCACCCCAAACGCTGCTTCCCAGGTAGCCTCCCCAGTGTCGAGGCCAGGAAGCCACAGCTTGGCCTTGTCCACCTGCCCCTCTCCTGTCCTCACAGGCAGTTCCAAGGCTGCCTCTGTCCTGTCACAGACCTGCCCTTTGAGAGTTGGTCCTCAGTCAGGAGCTGGGGTCAGTCTGCTCCATGCCCGGGAGATGATACTTTCCATGCGCACCTAGATGTGGAGATACGGGAAAGGAGAATATGCCAAGCATCCGCCTCCCAACCACCTCCACTAACAGGGCTAGGTGGGTGAGTGATTCCTAGATTTCAGAAAGCTCTGCAGATGAGGACCCAGAACACCTAGGGGCTGCCTCCTCTCAACTTCAGAGACGGCGGGTGCAGCTGTCAGTGCTGCAGCCGAAACCTAATGTTATTTTAATGGTGCCTTTTGCATTTAATATTTATATACTCCGACAGTAGTGGCAGGTTACAAAGTGAGGCGTGGGGAAGCAGCTGCTTTTGGTTAATTATGAGACACCACTGGCATACTCCAAGCTCTCTGCTGTGAACCTGGAGACAGGAGCTGGAGAAGGTTCTGTGAGCGGCCTCGTGTGAGGCTGTCAAAGACAGGGACCCAGCACTTAGGAGAGGCTTTGCCTTCCGTGCATGTCAGAGAATTACAAATGTTTATGACAGTGCTCGGCAGTGGGGGAAAGAGTAGATGGCTTGGGGGCAGAAACACTGTGTCTACACGCAAGAGCAGGTGAGTTGTAGCGTTTGAAATGAAAGAAGGAAAAACCCTCCCCTTGTCCTTCCTATCCACCCTGCCCCCGCCCACACACACAGACAGACACAAACCAAGTGTACTGAGTGAGATTGTTCCAGTGGGGAGAAATGGAAAGGCTGGAAGATGCTGGCAGCTGCCTTCAGCCACAGACAGAGACACGTTTGCATTTTGTCAAACGTCCAGCATGTCTAAAGGAGCAGGTGAACCCTGACTTCTGTGAGGCCATGAAATGAAAATATAAACCTAGCCGGGCGGTGGTGGCGCACGCCTTTAATCCCAGCACTTGGGAGGCAGAGGCAGGCGGATCTCTGTGAGTTCGAGGCCAGCCTGGACTACAGAGTGAGTTCCAGGAAAGGCGCAAAGCTACACAGAGAAACCCTGTCTCGAAAAACCTCTATATACCTGACCTGCAGTGTGTAGTGTGTGCTGCTAGGGGAATCTCCCTCACGGCTCAAGGCCTTGGGGACTTTGTCTTATATTTTCTACTCTTTGATTTTTCTGAGCATAAGTAATGAATATTATGTTTATTGACCGTAAAGGATTTAAGTAGCCAGTCATGGTGGTATAAGCCTGTAATGCCAATACTCAGGAGACTAAGGCAGAGTGATCCAGAGTTCGAAGTTAGCCTGAACTACATAGTGAGTTCACAGCCAGGCCGGACTACCTAAGAAGACCCTGCTTTCAGCTGGCTGACTGACTGACAGAGAGACAGACAGAACCCTTCAGTGATACATTAAACATATAGATTCTCAAATGCTACCCTGAATGTAATCGTCATTGCTGTTGGGTGAACATCAATCTCAGACGCTAACCATGTGTATGTACAAGGAATCAGAAAAGGGAGGTGGGGCCGGAGGCGGCCAGACAGACACTCAGAGAGCTGAAGACTTCAAAAGGAAGAGGCTGTACTGTAATTAAGTTTGTTTTCATTAAATGTATAGTTTGCTGATATTTTTTACTTAGGAAGTATTTTCCAATGTGTTAATATAAATTTTTCAAAATAATCCCTAATAATTTGTATTGCTATGGTATAGGTGGTAATGTCTCCTTTCTCATGTTTGTTGGAGATGGTTTTTCTGTGTAGTTCAGGCTGTCAACAGACATGCTGTCCTGCTGTCTACACTCCCAGGGTGCTGGGATTTATAGCTGTGTGCCAGCCACATGGCTTCATGTTTTTGTTTTTTAACTTTAGGTCTTGTCTTGTTAGTCTAGCTAAAGACTTGTCAGTTTTATCTCCTCAAAGAACCACCTCACTTCCTTTGTGTTGTCTTTTCCACTCTCTCTGCTCCGGTCCTCTTATTTCCTTTCTTTACTAGTTGGTTTGGTTTGTTCTTGTTTTTCTAAATCCTTAAGCTATATCACTGGTTGGGGGTTGGGGGACTGGGAAGATGACTCTGTGTGCGACCAGAATTCCGATCTCTAGCACTCATGGACAGGCATGGTAGCCCACCTCAGTGTTTGGAAGGTGGAGACTGGGTATTCCTGGAGCAAGCTCAATAGTAAACTTGGGTTCTGGATTCAAGTGAGAGATCAGATGGAGAACAATTCAGAAAGACACTTACATCACATACCAAACACAGATGTGCATCCATATGTGTGTGAAAACACACACACACACACACACACACACACACACACACACACACACACACACACACTACACGTGCGCAAAAGAAAAAAAGCCTTTTTAAATTTTTTCCTTTTTTAGTGCATGCCCTAAAGACCTCCCTCTTAATATAGCTTTTGCCTTAGATCGCAGGTCTTGGAATGTTGGTTTTTTGTTTTGTTTTGTTTGCATTTTCACTATTTGAAGGAAAATTGTCCATTTCCTTTCTGACTTCCCCAGTGACCCACTATTTGTTCAAAAGTGTGTCTTCAGTTTCCACCTACTTGTGTAACTTCTAAAGTTGACTTGTTATTGACTTCTAGTTTCATTAGGTTGTGATCAGAAAATACAGAAGATATGATTTCAGCTTTTAAACTTGCTTTCTGGTTTTTGTGTTTGTTTTGGGGTATTAGGGTTGAACTGTACCCTGAGTTACACCTCTAGCTCCTAAGTATGGGTGGGGAGTATTCCATGCTAGAGACAGAACCCAGGGCCTTGTGCCCACTGGGTGAGCACTCTACCAGCACCCTACAGCCTAACCTTGAGTTTGTTACAACTTTGTCCATTGTAAAGAAAGTTTTACACACTAAGGGAAAGAATTTGTATTCTGTGGCTATTGAATCAAATGTTATGTTGATTTCTGTTAAGTCCACTCGTCTGTAATATACTTTAACTCTGAATTTGAGACTGCTCCTGGGTGATCTGTCCACCGATAGGAGTGGAGAATTCAAATCTCCATGGCTACACTGGAACTTGTCTCTCATTTTAGACCTAGTAGTTTTTGTTTTCTGTAACTGGATGTCACAATATTGGGTGCATATTGATTTATAACTGTTGATCATTTTTGATGAAATGAACCCTTAATGATTGTTATGACCTTTATTGTCCCTCCCTATGATTTTTGTTCTAACCCATTTGCTTGAAATACCATTTCCCATCCTTTCATTTTTAGTATCTGTATGATCTTCATTGTGAAATGAGTTTCATGTTGTCAGCTTTTGTTGGGTCTTGAGTTTAATTCATTCAACCAATCTGTATATATTAATTGAAGAATTTAGCTTACTTGTATTCAATATTATTATTGAAAAGTATGAATTTATACCTTCCATTCTGTTGATTTTCTTGCAGATAAATATTCTTTATTTTTCCTCTGTTCATCTTTATGTTTGTTTGCTGTATTGATAATATTGGATTCTTTTCTATTTCTCTTTTGTATGTACATCTACTCTGCTAATGATCACATAGCATGATGGTAGCGGTCTTTCACTTCTGGACACTTAATTCTATCCTCAAGCATCCCTCATAGTGTTGGTTGATTTTTGCTTGTCATACGGGGTCTTTATTTGTCCTTCATTTTGAAGGACAACTGTGCTGAGCATAATAATCTTGTTTGGCTTTTTTTTTTTTTTAAGAACTTGGAGTTATCCATTCTGCTTTATCCTGACCTATAAGGTTTCCAAGAAGAAATCTGCTGTAATTCTAACAGTGTTGCTTTTAAGTCAGTCCTTTCTTGTCCTTTTGACAGCTTGATTAGAACACTGGTGAAGATGTTTTCTGGTCACATCTGTATAGGGCTGTGGCCTCCTCTGCCATCGCTTCACCCCACAGCTTTCCTGTGCTCTGAGCCTTTGCTTCCTCCCTCAGATCTGCATAGCCAGGTTGTTTAGTGGAGTCCCCGGGAGCTTGAATGCTGCTTTTTCCTGTTTCCTTTCCTGTTGGACTGTGATAGTTCACAACACCCGTCTTGAAGCTTGGTTACTCTTTATTTCATTTAATCTGCTCTGCTGCAGACAGTTGGCTGAAGTTTTATTTGACTTAATGAACTCTTCATTTCCAGCATTTCTATTCGTTTTCCAGATCTCCATCTCTGATGAATTTCTCATTCCTGTCGCACATGCCCTTCCTAGTTTCATTTAACTGTTCATTTGTATTCTCACCAAGACACTTCTTTTAAATCATCCAGTAGCAGTTCAAGTAGGTGTGGCATAGACAGCACAGTGTTGGGTGCTGTGTGGCTACTGCTACATTTGGAAGTTGTTGTCCTATCAGGTACGGGGGTTTCCTCAGACTCTGTCCATATTGGATCTTAGTGTAAGGGCGTGTAGCATTGGTAGAACCAGCAGTAGTCAGGGCCTGGAACACCTGTCTTCTGAGTAGACAGGAGTTTAGACAGGTACTTGACAGGGAAAGGTGAGGACAGGAACAGTATGCATGTGTGCATGCCCCCCCACACACACACATGCCTTTGCACACACATGCACACCCACTGTAGCACTCACAGTCATTCCTAACAGCAGTCACAGTTAGACAGGTCCTAGTGGCCAGCAGTCACATTTGGGTATAATGGCAGCTACTGAGGTGATACCCACCCAGAAGGAAGATCTTGGGGGTGGGGACTGGCCATGTATCCAGAGAGTTAAGGCAATGGCTGGAGCTTTTCTTGCCCCAACTCTTTCAGTGCTGAAAAGAAAAGGAAACCCCACCCAGCCTGAGCTGGGCAGAACTCCCCTCAGATGCTCCCTTTACTGTGTGGCCAAGGATGAGGTGACAGCCAGGACTCATCTCCCCAGAACTCAGCTGAAACACCCATGGTAGCACATATCAGGCTGCCTGCCCTGTTCCTGAGAGGAGCCAGTATAGGACCCGGCTGACGGGGGTGGCAGACATGTCTGAGTAACTGCCATCAGACCTGGCACAGGTATGAATCCGTAGGCACCCCTGGCCACATCCCTGGTCTTGGTGAGACACTCGATTGCCCTGCGCTTGGGGGTGGTACCTTCCTTTCTCCTCTGTGTCATCATACTTGTCCCCTGCTGTTTAGACATTCAGTGGCTTTACGTCACTCTGCTTGGCCAGGGCAGTGGAATGTCTATGGCAGTGGTTCTCAACCTGTGGGTCCTGACCCCTTTGGGGGTGAAATGACTGTTTCACAGGGGTCAGCTAACACAGGTATTTACGTTACTATTCATAACAGTAGCAAAATTACAGTTATGAAGTAGGAGTGAAAATAATTTTATGGTTGGGGGTCACCACAACTGTATTAAAAGGTCACAGCATTAGGAAGGTTCAGAACCACAAGGACAAGCCGCACAAGGCAGAAACAGGTCTTTCCATAGATGCACATAAACGAATAGCCATGGCCAGTTGTAATAAGTAATCGGAAGTAGTCCTTCCTGTCTGCTCACCGGGGAGGAGCACAAACACATTCCAAGGACAAGTCCGTATTTTAAAGAAACTGAGCTCCCAAGACTCTTGTCCTCCTTTCTTAGAGTTTTCTCACAAGCACTCAGAATTCCTCTCCTACGACTCCATTCTTGGACTGTGTTCCAACAGCTACAGCACCCCAGGGTCTGCAGGGAGAAGATGTGTAGTCCTTCTCCACAGCCAGGAACCTGGGCAGATTTGGGGCGACACTTCCAAGAGGCCTGAAGCCTGTGAGTTTGTGAAACTTGTCAGGAGCTAGGATTGCCCGCACCTCCACACCTGCCAGGAGCTGGGATTGCCCACACCTCCACTAACCTTTGCTGAGACTCTCCCCTTCGCCCTCTCCTCTGCAGGGGAAGAGGCCCCGCCCCTGGCGTCCAGCCAAGGCAGCAGGTGCCAGCCAGCATTTTCTCTCTATGCTGTTATCTCATGGCTCTATCTTACAGGCCTCTGGTTTCCATCATTCTCCCATGGTCTCTCACTGCAAAATGCAGAGCCCATGGTCCCTTAGCTCTTCTCAGTGAGTGGTGCATGCCTCTTTAAAATCCTGCTGGCGTTCACTCTGTTCACGCAGTTAGAAGCTTTCATTGCATCAGGAAGGAACTTGCAGTTCTTCCCTGCCTTTACATTCTCCCAGTCTGTCCTCTGTCTCTGGATTTGCCTGTGGTTGGCTTCTAGTGTAGAAAGACTCATACAACATGTGGTCCCTTCGGTCCGATTCCTTCACAGTGTTTTAAAAGTCCATGCGTGTTGTGACATCATGGGTACTCGCTCTTTTACCCTCATGTAAATAAATGTCTGTGATGCTGTGGAAGTGCACGTTTGGTTGAGTTTGGCACATGTGCACTCCAAAGCACGCATGTGGAGGGCAGAGGGCATTAACAGGTGTCAGTTCTCGATTCTTCCTTGTTTGAGACAGGGCTTCTCTTTCTCCATGTAGGCCAGGCAAGCTGCTGGCAAGCTTCTGGGAATTCTCCTGTAGACACTTCCTATCTCACTGAGGGACACTGCGTTTACAGATGCATGCACTACACCTGTCCTTGTGTAGGTCGTGGGGATTTGAACTCGGGTCCTCACACCTGTACAGCAAGCACTCTACCCATTGAGCCATCTCCTCAGCACTTCATATTCATGGCTAAATAATAGTCCATCCTACAAGTATACTGCATTTTATGCGTCAGTTGATGGACAGTCATTTCCAACTTTATGAATGATGCAGCTTTGAAATTCATGTATAACTCCTTTAATATGCATGTTTTCCAAGTTCTTGGGTATAGATACAGGAATGGCATCTCTGGAATGTGTGATTATCTTGTCTGTTATTCTAAGTGGCTGCATCATTCCTTATTTGCACTCTCCATGCCGTGTAGAAGGTTCTAGGTACTCCACAATTCTTGGCAGGACTTGATCTCTTTTTACTTTAGCAAGTTTTAAAAATTAAATATATCTATCTTTTCCCCATCTTCTCTCCTCCCTCCAGACCCTCCCATCATCCCCATGCCTCTCTCTCAAATTCATGGCCTTTTTTTCTTTAATTATTACTGCTGTTTATATGCACATGAACGTGCGTGCATGCCTACACACACACACACACACACACACACACACACACACAGGCCAGGCAGGCATGGTGTTGCACGCCTTTAATCCCAGCATTCAGGAGGCAGAGGTAGGTGGATCTCTGAGTTCAAGGTCAGCCTGGTCTACAGAGCGAGTTCCAGGACGCCAGGGCTACACCGAGAAACCCTGTCTTGAAAATAGTGTGTGTGTGTGTGTGTGTGTGTGTGTGTGTGTGTGTGTGTGTGTGTGTGTACACAAATAAATAAACACCAAGCCAACAAAAACTTGCCGAGTCCCTTAAAGTAATTGCTTATGTGTATATGTTTTCAGAGATGACTTGGTATTGGCTGACAGCCGATTCCCTCTCCGAAGTCTGTAACTGTCTGTAGCTCCTCTCTAGGGGTAGGGACCTGTGAGCTTCCCCTTCCACAACAGCATGTCTACCAATGTTGCCATTGTTACAGTCTTGTTTACGCAGCCACCGTGTTGGGGTTCCATGGGTGAGGCTCCCTGTCGTTTCTAGGAGATCCAGTTTCACAGCAGACTTTTGGGCCCTGAGCCCCAGGAATGGGGGTTGTGTTGTAGCAGTGTCAGTAGGGGCTGAACACCCCAAGATCAGCTGTGATTGTGTCTTGACCAGCTGTGGTTTTCCGCAGTGGTCTCTGTCTGCTACAAGAGAGGCGCCTTTGAGAGCCGAGAGCCCCACTTCTCTGGAAGAGTAAGGGTTTAGAACGCAGTGAGGGCCCCATTGCTTCAGCTAAGGGGCTGCAGCAGGTTCTCCTGTGGTTTCTCACTGGAGAGAGTTCCAATGGCCTGGAACTCACTCTGTAGACTATACTGTCCTCGAACTCACAGCGATCCTCCTGCCTCTGCCTCCTGAGTGCAGGGATTAAGGCGTCATCAGCACACATGATTTTTATTAGTCATGTTCCTGAATATGAAGTAGTATCTCACTGGATAGATGGACTTCTCTAATGACTAATTGTGTTAAACATCTTTTTGCATCTTATTTTTGTATTGTCTCTTAAATAAAAACTGTTGTAATTAATTTTAACATGTTAACAGAAGAGTCCAACAAAGTATACTTTAGGCTTTAGAAACTTGGCTGAACAAAGAGTCTCTGGTCCTGTTGATGATTGGCTTTGCCGCTGAGAGCACCGGAAGAGATTGCATGTATGACTGAAGTTACCTGCATGGCTGCCTGGTGGTAAAGATGTGCACAAAGACTCACCCTGTCCTGAGAGTGCCCTGAACGCCAGAGAGCTTCCTCCTTGTGTTGTCATTTGTTATTAATCCCTCTCTCCCCTCCTGCCTCTTGCTGACATTGTTACCAATTAGTTGTGCCCTTTCACATGTCACTGCATCCCCTCCCAGGTGGTCCAGTGGGGCTTTTGAGGCTTACAGCCTTAGTCCCTCCGCATTCCGGGGCCAGGGCAGGAAGAGGTGTCCACTGTGAAACAGCCCTAGTTTTCAGAAATAGAAACCTGAAGGTTGTGTGCCGTAATGCACAACCTCCTGGCCACTGTGGACAAAAGCACCCTGCGGTCCTCTTTCAGGAGCCAGGTCTGTGTATGAAGTGGCAGGTGGCAGTCCCATCACCTCTCCTGCTAAGGACAGGACCAACTGGGACACATCAGACTCCAGAGCTATCAGCACCACAGCTAACATGCACATAGTCCAAGGAGGCCCAGGCGATGTCCCAACTGCTGGCCGGCCTACAGCTCAGGGGATGATGGCAGGTATGTTTGTAGCTTATGAAAGTGGAAGGTCCCTGGTCTCCTGAGCATTATCCAGTTAAGGCTGCTGGTGGGGCCAGGCCAGATGGGGTCCGTAGAGATGAAAGCCACATTTAACACACTCAGTGCCATTTAACCAACCTCCTCCGTGTGCTCCGGAGTGGGCCTTTGAGAGAAGACACCGGAAGCTTTTCAGATGTAGAAATGTTACCATGCACCTTGTACTGACACTGTCACGTGACTGAAGTCTCTCTCTAGGTGCTAACATTCTCTGCACACCTCAGTCTGCCCTGCCTCCTCAGGGGCTTCTGTTGGGTTGGTCACTTCCTACAGGGATGGCCTCTCATTACAGTTGCCTTTGACGGGGGAGGGGAGTGGGGGGGGGGGCTTTCTCTGTAGGGACATGGCTCCTTCCATGACATTTCTCTTGAATAGGCCTTTCCTTTCTATTCTGACTCAAAAGCCTAGGGCAGGCAATGGCAGGTGAGGGGCCTGTATGCCTTCTTTCATGGTGGGGTAGCAAGTAAGAGTATAGATTCAGTCCCCAAGGATATAGGCTTTCTGCCCCACCTGGGGCTTCCCAGCTCGTGTTCCCCTTACTGCTGGTGGCTATTTATCTCCTGAGATGAACAGACAGTCGCTGAGGATTATGCTGCAGTGGGAGCCTGGGCCACAGAGGCCATTATGTGAGAGGCCAGAGGGCCACGACAGCAGGGCGAGGCCCCTCAGTGGTTTCCTTCTTGCTGGGCCCCAGCCAGGAGCTCCTAGCCCTTGCTTAAATAGGAAGGAGCAAAGGGTTGGAAACTGGAGTCTGCTGTATCAGGCCCAAAGCTGGGTGTGGGCTGCGGAGCCACTGGTATGTGAAGTGGGCAGCTGTGGCTTCTAACTCGGAGGTAGAGGCTCCTGGAACCACTCAGCCATGTGACTCTGTACTGCTAGCCCGTCCCCAGAGCAGCAACCTACCATTCAGGAGTGCTTGTCGTAGAGGGCATTCCTTTCCATCCGGTGAAGTGGCCCCCAGCACCTAGCGCAGTTCCAACCAGCATTTGAGTCTTGGGTCCCAGGCGAGGAAAGACTCCTTTGTCAGCCTGTTCCTGGGCCCAAGAAGTGCTTTCCTGGCCCAGGAGTGGCCCAGTGACTTCAGGACGGGCTGGGAGGAGCTGGGAGGGTGCCTCTCCATGTGTGCTAAGCAGCTCTGCCTCCTTACCGGGAATAGCTGCCCTGCACGTTCTCTGTGACACGGTCTTGCAGGTGGATCTGTCCCGAGCTGGGCTTAAGGACCATCTTCTCTTCTGGGTTTGGATGCCTGAGCTAGGGGGACTTCTTTAGGAGTCTGTGCAGATGACCTGAAGGATGGGGGTTAACTTCACCAAGTCATGATAAATCTAGCTGGCAGACATTAGCTTTTATTAATAGAAGTACTTGTGTAATAAGGAGGGCTGGGCCCACATTCCTCTATTGCTCTCTACATGAGTCTTTGAGACAAGGACCCCACTGAACCTGCAGCTTTCCAATCTGACTAGACTGGCTGGCCGCAGGCTGCAGAGATCCTCCTGCCTCTGCCTGCCAGGGTTGGGCCAGTCTCAGGTCCCCATGCTTACACAGCAAGCTCTGTACCACTGAGCCATGCCTCCAGCTCCTGTAGTCTTCATTAAGCCTCTGAGCAGCCTCCCACCCAGATACAGCACATTCAGAGCCGCCTTTCTGGGCTGATTGGCTCAGCTCAAACACAGAGAAGTTGACCACCTTCCACCTCTCTCACAGCTCCCTCCTGGTCAGGGTTGCTTTCTTATGAATTAGATTTGAGGATCTGTGTCCTATGTTTTCACTGAACATCTTATGTTATTTGAAGGCCTGTGGTTCACGTTTCTTCTGTTTTTTCCTGGGCCACCAGGACTAGGCGGAGGTGGCCATAGAGGTCCCATGAAACACTCACAGTGGGACTCACCTCAGAGGCACCTGACCCTCTAGGACCGGAGCCTGGCCAGCTAAACAGGCTTGGTGCCTCCCAAGTCACGATGCAGATTCCTGGCTTGTTTTCTGCCCTCACTGGGCAGTGCCGTCCTGCTGACATCCAGAGCTCCTCCTCCTCCTCCTCCTCCTCCTCCTCCTCCTCCTCCTCCTCCTCCTCCTCCTCCATTTATGCGTTGTCATGAGTGCTGGTTACTGCAGCCCAGTCTTTCCTGGAGGGAGGGCTGCATAGAGGCACCACGGACAGGGAATGTTCCTGTCAGGGCTGCAGGCTGAGGGCGGGAGCCAAGCTGAGACGCCCTGCATCCTCCCTTGGATGTAAGGATGAGGAAACCAACCCAAGCAGCAGGGCCTTCCACAGTGTTGGCCTTTCCCCGAGTTCCGTTCCTCTGGGGTCTGTTGTTCTTCCTTAAGTAGGGAAATGAGCAGAGGACTGGCGTTTTATCCCGGTCAGAGTGGGCTCAGCTCTCCCAACAGGACCCAGCGAAGGGAGGCCGGAGCCTGTGAGCTGTGATTTGTTTTTAGTTCTTTTCTATTTTATACCTTCTCTCTGAGGTCACTTTCCTGCCTCCCTCAGCCCTGCTTGCTAGCGGGCTGCTCTGGACTGCATGCTCTGGAGCTGCTCCCTCCTGCTGCCTGTGTGGTCTGTCCCTTAGGAAATGTCACCTCCTCAATTAGTTTAGTGGACTCAAGATAGATCCAGCACCAGCCCTCCATGAGGACAGGTTGCCTGGCTTGAGTCATCAAATGGGAATACACGTGGCTGGACGGAGTCCTCATCCTCTGCAGAGAGGAGCGGGCCAACCCCAGGAGAAACTTGGGCTTGCTGAAGGGAGATGTTCCCAGCCTCAGGGAAGGTTATGGGAGGGATGGTGGCTTCTCCCTGGGCCAGGCCATGTAGCTAGGTGCTAGGTGTATCTGCAGTCCCTTCCCTGTGGTGCACGTCACCCCAGAGGCACACAGAGGTGGCAGAAGTGCTGAGTGTCTCCTTCGCTCTCCTTCCCCACCTGCAGGTGTTTGAGGAGCTGTGGAAGGGCGAGGGGAAGACAGCAGCCCAGATTGTGTCAGAACAGCAGCTGGAGCTGATGCAGGATCGAGAGGCCCTGGAACAGCTCTGCCAGGCCACCATAGATGGACACCCCCAAGCGGTGACTATCTCCAATGGGAGCAAGGTCTTCCTATGCAGCAGGAATGAGTCAGCTTGACATCTGTCCACAGTTCCTGCTGCCACCCCAGACCCTCCCTCCTGAGGGCTGGCCCAGCCCATCCATCCCTACTTTAGTGTCAGCACTTGAAACTCAAAGAGACAAAATCAGAAGAAGAACACACTTCTTGTCCTGTGAGGAAAGTTCGCTAGTGTTTGCTCTCTGTGGAGTTAAAGGGGCAGTGTCAAGGCTCCAATCCCAGGTTTTAACTTGGGGGGTCTGGCACTCTCTCCCAGAGTTGTCATTTACATTCTGTGTGGCCACCTCCATGTTGTCAGGAGGACCTGCTGCAAGCAGGGAAGAGACCAGGGATGCTTCAGTTCTGTGGCCTGGGAGAGGAGGGATGAGACCAAGAGGAAAATGATCTGTAAATTACAGAGAAATCCTTTGACAGAAACATGGCTGAAAACCAAGTCATTTTGTGTTCTTAGCATAGCACGAGAGAGAAAAACCATGCCAAGTTGCAGGTCTCCCCCTCCCAACCCACCCCAGGTCTAATCATATTGTCTAGAGAGAGATTTTCAGTGGGGAAAAAATTACTAGTATCTCTTTCAGAATAATGCACACCGCCTATCAGTGCGCAGGGACGCTGACGGCTCTGTAAAGAGCCCTTGATGGGGAAACGAGCCCACCCCATCCCAGCAGTCTCCATCTTCCTGCCCCATCTGCAGTGACTGATAAGGACACACTTGGTTTCAGACTCATCCTGCGGCACTCAAGTACACTAACTGCCAATCAGGACACTTGCAGAGAGAGGCCAGTGTGTGGTTATTTGATGTCGCTCAGTCCCTCCTGCCCTTACCACCCCCTCCCTGCCACAGTGCTCGCTGAGAGAGCTGCCATCCTGCAGGTTTGTTTTCTAAGGAGCAGCTCTTGTTGGCAGGGAGCAGGGGTGCCTGTCCAATGGCACTAGAGAACTTGAGAGGCACCCCTGCCTGATTATACCCGATGCTCATCACAGAGCTGACTGACTCAGGCTCCTCCCTGTGTCATTGTAGCCCCAGAGGAGAGTGTTCTGGGTCCCGCAGCAATCATTTGTGATCACCATTCCCTTGTTCTAATCAGAAGCAGAGGAGCCAGGGCCCTTTTGACAGGAGCCTAGAGAGCTCTCGATTTAACCCCCCTCATCTCCTTCCTCACTTTACATCTTCCATGAAGGGAAGAAAGACCTGAATTTAATTTGCAATCAGTGGAAAGCTTGCAGATTCTTGGTATGAGTCTCCTAATTCACCTCCTAACTTGTTTTTACAGGTGATGGATGTGAAGAAAAGAAACCCCAAAGCTATAAATAAGCTGATTGGGTTGGTCCGGAAAGCAAGCCTCAGCCGAGCAGACCCAACTCTGATAAAGGAAATATTGGAGAAGAAGCTGTCACTGTGATATGTGGTGAGGTCCTTCTACCTGAGGGAGGACACTGTGGCCCTGAGAACAGGAGCCCGTGAACGCTGGTGTTTGTGTGGGTACAATTTGTGTCTCTCAGTCCCTGGCCAAGCTACACCTCTTGGGAGGTAACATTTCACACATGTGTCCGCTGAGACCCTATGACCTGGGAAGCAGCTGGAGGTCTGCCTCGCTGTCTGGAAACGGTTCTGTGATGATGCCAGCCCTGGTTAAAGAAATAGCATGTTCTACTGTGAAGGAATTCTAAACAGAATAAAGCTTATGTCTCAACTGCAGATGCCGGTGAATGCTTCCTCGGAGCCAGGTACTGAAGGCCGACAGACTGGGATGGCAATATGGATGTAGTATGTTATGGATACAGTATATTAAGACCTACAAGTGAGCTTATGAGGAAGAAAACAACCACCCAAACTCATGTCACACAAACACTGTTCATCGAGGGTGGGAAGGAAGGTGTAGGCGCTCTCATTTGCTGATGAGTACAGGCTCTACTGTGTGGTCAGCTCCCAGTGAGTAAAGGGACACAGACGGTCTCAGATAAATTTAATGAATAAGATATATGCTAAAATAGCCATAAAAATTAACGTCCACGTCAGAGATGTACACCCTTCCCCAACACAATGCTTTAGGCCAAAAAAAGATCAAAGAGAAGATCTGAAACATTGACTTGTTTTACCTGGCAATAATAAGATCATAAACTAATAAGTCAGAATGTTGACCTTTAACTGTCTTGAAGTACAGCTGACGGTGGTGAGGAAGGCCATTGCCTCCATCCCTCTCTGGAGTCCTGGGCACCCCCTTGTTTCTTACGTGCCTGCTCCCTCAGACACAGCACACTCCTAATGACTAGTTTTCCAAATGTGTTTTAGAAATAGCTGTCAAACTGTCAGTGAAGGGGGTGGGGGAAACCTTGGAGGCCCTCATCTTAGACCAGATTCTCCAGCTTGGTAAGATCATTGCTGGGGGCCATCCTTCCAGGGGCAGCTGAGGGATAGGGGAGAGTAGACAGCCCACTTCCACCACCAGACAGTGGCTCCTTGCCCAGCCAAAAGCTGAGATAGAGTGGACACCAATGCTGTGGTTTATTTCCGACGAGCAGGAGGAGATGCCCTGTAGAACGTTACCTCCCCCAGGGAGCCCCGGGCCCCACATTGTGTTCCCTGACGAAGACTGCCTGTTGCAGGGCTTTCTGCTAACCTCCCTACAAGAGAGAGAGGGGACACCTGTGGCTCGGCAAGCCTGTGGCTCGGCAAGCCTGAGCTCCAGTGGCCAGAGGGCTCAGATTCAAATTCATAGAGAACAGTAAGGTTCACTTTTACAAACTCCATTTTTACCAAAGGTTCTGGCTTGGTCATCAAGCTTCTCAGAAAGCACTGACAGCTGAAGCCCTGGCCTCACCTTGGTGGTGGTGCAGCTGGGTAGGAGTCGTTTCCAGAACCGATGTTGTCGACCGAGAAGAGCATATGGAGTGAGCATTCCCAGAGGCGATGCCCTCGCACAGTCTTTCTGAGGCTCTCCCATCCAGCTCTGACACAACCACCCTGTCCCCTTGTTGTCTTGAAACCCTAAACCAGGCGGCTAGAGGTCATACATGGCACAGATTCCAGGGAAAAGCCAAGGCCAGCTCTGACACATCTGAAAGATGTGTTTACAGAACACCTTAAAACTCAGGAAGGGTGGCCTGCCGGTGCACAGGCCTTCCATCACTGCACAAGCATGAATGTGGTCTGGTTCTGTTTGTACCAGCTAGGGGAACTCTCATTAAAATGTATGAGTTGGGGCCAGAGCTGAGGCTACTGCCATCTGTCAGTGGAATCCACACACCTGTAGCTGGATGTGTGACTCAGAAGCCATCCCGAGCAGGGGAAAGTGCTGGAAACTGGTGATTTCTCAACCCAGCCCCACCCCAGCCACCTCTGCCTGCTCAGGCCCAAACCATGCACCTGCCGGATCGTGGCTTATCGATGGTCCTCCTGGGAAGCTAACACAGGGAATATAAGTTCGTCTAACCCAAGGAACAAATGTCCAGGCAGCTTTCCCCTCCCTTTGTAAGAGGGGCTGCTAACCACCACAACTTTCAATTCTGGGTCTTCTCGGTCAAACGCCAGCCTTTTACACTTGCCAGGTTCATGCATGAGGGGAACTTCTGTTCACTTCTCTCAAGGCACGGATAGAAAAACTACCAGTATTCTACCAAGGTCAGTACCATCCCTGCCCCCTCTTAACATAATTATTGGTAATCTGGAAATAGCCATGAAAGGTTTGAGAATGTACCTCTTCAAGTGGGTCATCTCAGTATTGTAGCCTATGGCATGGCTCACAATTTATATTGTGTCTTTCAATTAGATTGAATTTAGTTGTTCTCATTTCAAGGACTCCAAAGACTAATGAGGGAAAACAGTCCATCTAGAAGGCCATGTAATTAGCCCACTGCCAGAAGCAGTGTGGATGCGGCCACTGGGCTGCTTTGGCAGGTTCTAGACAGAGTCACCTGGGGAGTGCTCTTCCACGACCCATGGGTGGGCAAGTAGAAGGCAATGCATGAAGTCCGCTTCCCCTGGCTCCCAGGTCAGGACTGAGCAGAGTCTTTTAAGATCATCAGCACCAGATCCCGTGTCCAGTGTCTGCAGGGACAGAAGAGGCCTGACTGTTGGCGCTCCTTTTGTAGACTTGGCCCAGGACATTTCACCTGACACACTGAGGACAGGCTTGTGCAGCCTCAGCTCAGTGAGTATAACCTGGCCTGAGCACTTCCGTCGCCTGCCTTTTTAGGTTCTGAGGTGACACAGCCCGTCTCAATGCCCTGAAAGAACCCAGAATGAACACAGGGACAAAATCCTGTGGTCAGGATTGTGTGGGCAACAGTGACCTGGGTGAACTCACATCTTCAAAGACAAGAACACAGCGTGCTGTGACCAGTTCTAGCTAAAACCAGCCACATCAGCCGGCGGGCTCTGGGACAAGGAGCCACAGATACCGACCCACCCAGCTTCCCTCTCCCTCTCCTGTGGTCCTGTTCCCCTAAAGAGCTCCACAGAAAATCTCTTGCTAAAGCCCTGTTTATCCAGTTAACGAGCCACCGAAATAATCTGCCCTCCAAAACAAGTAATGAGTTAATAATGCCTGGATGTAAAGGGGATTTGCTGAGGCAAAATTATCCCAGAAGCCATTCTGAGTCATCCAAGAGCTTTTTGTGAAGCATTAGGTTTGTGATGGTCATTCCAAAAGAAGAAAAAGTCAACTCCATTCTCTTTAAATGTCTCCTTCCTTGACAGACTTAAGGGTGGAGTACACACTCTTGACAAGTTGTTCTAAACTGGTATGTGATGGGGAGAGGACATGGAAAGGGCTAAGATATCCCCTAAATGTTTTAAAGCTGCTGTGGCCTCAGCTGCCAGGGAACCGCTGCCTCGGGAAAAGCTAACGGCAGAAATGACTCGAGGTTTGCAGCAAACTGTACTGTCCCAGGCCAGTGACTTGAAGTGGCATGTGCAAGAATAGCTGCCCTGCAATAAAGCATTTCATGAACATGGCAAGCCCGATAGCCATCTCTGTAAACACCCAGCTGCTAATTAGCAACCCAACTAGACTGCCCTTCAGTGAGAACTGGAACATAGTCATGTTTAACATCATGCCTGTGACATGCTCCACCATGCTGGCCAGACTTCTCTTCTGAAGTAACCTGGGGTACACTAATCCGGAATGGGTAGCCACATTACAACTTTAGACCTCTAAATGGAGCTGGAAGCAAGCTCACGTGATTACTGCAGGGATGCAAACGACTGGCCGCCCCAACTAGACCAACCCCAGACAGTCACAGATCCAGTCTCTAGCTTCGATTCACGTGACAACACCCCACCTCAAGATGTCTTAGTGGGCTGAAAACCAACAACTACATCTAACCTAAATACAAGCCACTTGGTGAGGACCTGCTACTGAGGACTGCCAAGCACTGTATGGAGACCGTGTCACACAACAGACATCACTCCACTCTCGGGATGTCACCGTACTTTCCCCAACCATGTTAAACCAAATGGGGGCCATCTTCCAGTGGCTCCATCAGAGAAAGGAAGGGTTTAATGATCCAACCACCTTTAATTAGTTCTTCCTGTAACTGCGCTCCAGAGCTGGGAGACTGGAATTCATCCCAGGAAACTATTTGAGACTGAATCTACACTGGATTTTCTTTGTTCAGATTTTTTCAAAATCCATTTTAACTATCCCGGTGTGCTCATGTATTTTGAACCATAAAATTCACTCAGTCTAGACCTTAAATCAGACCTTGAATTATGGATCCAGGTTGATGTTGTGATGTTCCAGGAACCCTCTTCTCCCTGTCCCTGCT
This sequence comes from Peromyscus eremicus, assembly GCF_949786415.1. NCBI lineage: Eukaryota > Metazoa > Chordata > Mammalia > Rodentia > Cricetidae > Peromyscus > Peromyscus eremicus. The sequence continues at coordinate 59,849,960 of NC_081421.1, forward strand.
GAGGTCCATCGGGCTAGACACAGCGACGCCAATCCAGGGTCTGTGCCAAACAGCAGTGTCTACTGCTGCTCCTCAAGCATGCCAGCTGGTGACACCGTCAAAGGAAGAGGACACAGTCCCTGGACCATAGTTTAGACATGTCAGATACCTTTACAATTTCTCTCCCAAAATGTACTACCAGAGAGAGACAGAGACAGAGAGAGGAGGGGGGTTCAACCTGTGAACTTTAGGACTAAAATAACCTACCTTGCGACTCTTACTTCCCACAAAGAGCTCCTGTCGTCACCTGTCTGCCTAGAGCAGTGTTCACTCTTCAGATCATCGGATGGGACTTGCTCTCTGTCTATAGCTCCGATTTGCTCTGGGCATGTCCACACCATTCCTGACTACTTAGCTCAACTGCATGGGCCTTGAGGTGCTCGATGCTCTATTCCCAGATCAGTTTTCTGACTTCCGTTTTGTAAAACTCTGAGCACAGCCCTCTTGAGGAAGTCTGTAAGCATTCAGAAACAAACAGAGAAGAGCCAAGTGAGTTTGCTACCAACATCCCACCCCAGGGAATCTGATTTCCAGACCCTTCCCCCTTAACCTAAGTCTACGTCAGTACCTTGGGGTGGGGTGGGGAAGAACAACACACAGTCACTCTTCCCCAACAAGCACCTTCCACAAAGGGGACTCTGGGGTGTATAATAAATTAATAAATATGTAGAAAAGGTAGAGAGTATAGCCAAGTAGCAGCATGCTTGCTTAGCATATTTTTTTTAAAGGAAGAAGAAAAAAGAAATAAGGACTTGAGAAGAATCAATACAGATACTGACGGGCATAAAACCACAAAGCTAAAGAACTCCATTTGCAGATACGGCTTCAGCATTCCATGATGTGGCAAACACAGATAACCAGACAAAGTGGGGTTTGAAGGAGTAACAGTTCCTCTAGCTGTTCCTCTCACTAACTGAAGCTACTCTCCTTTTCAATGGAGACTTGAGGGCACTCATCAGGAAGACAAGAGCAGGCCAATTTACTGGGCCTTCCCCATGCTGGCTGCTGCACCATGGCTAGGCAAACTGCTTTTCAGGACAAATGTAAAGTCAGCAATGTTCCATGAACAGGTATCAGGGATCCTTGTTTAGCCTATGATATACTGCTAGGCTGGCTCCTAAAGCTCACCCAGCCCTGGCCAGATCTCCAGGGCATTTGTCTCATGGTCTGGCTCTCTAGCTTCCTCAATCCAAAGCTGCTTCAAGACCCTACAAAGACCCCTCAGCTCTGCAATGCCCTCCTGTACCAGGACCTGAATGACATACTAGTGTTCCTGAGGTACAACCAATGGAACTGGTGTCACCCTTGGGGCTCAGCAGAGATGCCCACAAAGAACAGAGCTGGGCCTAGCATCCCTCCATTGGGGAGCCTCCACCTTCTCACTTCAGAGCTGGGTCTGAACATAAGGGGACTTTAATAATCATAAATACCAGTTGTTTGTGGTCTCGTTTTTTCTGGGTTCTTCCCTGTCTTTGTATGGCTGTGGCTGAAGTATGACCATGCTGCTAGGAGCAGGCTGGCAAGTAGCCAGAGTCACCAGTACATCTCCACTGGCGTATCCTCCACAACTGGATACTAGACATACACCATGGCCATGAAGAGGGAGTCACCAGTAGGCATCTAGCTTTACAAGCTCCCTGGGACCCGTATGCATTCCATCCCAGCCACCAACATGAGCTGAACAGTGCTCACTTCTCTACAAAGTGCAACCTATTAGCAAAAGAGAATAACAACCAGTGTTTTTACAAGTTGCCATCAGGATAATTTTATCTTTTGTACCCATTCCAAACTCTGCTCACCCCCACAAAAAACATCCTCTATGGCTGCACAAGTTAACGTTTCTTTTCATAAAACACCTAAACAATAAGGGTTGGGTTTTTTTGCATAAGTATATGATACTACACTTTGTTCATCTGATCAAATGCCTAGGATCCAAAGTTTGCATAGGTATGCTTCATTTTGTGCAAATCTTCCTAAATTAAGGCAGTCTTGGGTTTGGGTTGTGTTCCAGTGACTAGAGCAAGCTCTCAAGCTGCAGCGGGAAGAAACTCCCCACATTCCAAATTCTTGCCGTGGGAATTTTCGGGCGGACAGCCGGGGCTGGGGGATTCTCCCACAAATAAGGCAATACGTGCGGAGAGACTGCAAGTCCTAGAGTAAATTCATAGCGGCAGATGATGTGTGCCTGTGCGGCAGGCGGAGCTCCACATTGTTCTTGCAGTTTACAGAGGGTAGAGGCTACCAGGCATGTGCAGACAGCTGTGGAGGAGCTTCCTTGAGGCTGCCGAAGAGCTGACCCCCACCACAGATGTGCAGAGGTCACAGAACCTCAGTGTGTGCTCGGTGCTGTCTGAGCTACAAGCTGAATGATCCACTCCAAGGGATGGAAGAGCAACTACAGATCATGTGAAGAGGAAAAACTGAGCAGAAAGACCCACCAAGGGGACCGCCAGCCCAGAGATCTACATTCTGTATAACAAGGGGAGACCCGGCTGGAGAGAGGAGATGCACGCAGAAACCCTCCCTACAAATCAAGTATTGTCAGGAAGTATCAAAGTAGACAGTTTTGGATAAGCAGCTTTGCATTTAACATTCAGTCAAGACACTATAACCTTATAAAACCGAATCTCTATTAAAATAGTAGTATAAAAAGCTAACAGCAGGAGTCCTCGAAGTCCCCCAGGATCTTGTAACACAGAATTGAGTGTTCTTGAGCCAAGGCTGCCAGCTCCTTCAGGAACTCTGGGAATAGAGCGGCAGCCAGCATGGTGTTCTTCAGTGGCAGAGGCAGGTTTGGGGGTGCCCCAGGCACCTTGGCCCTGTGGCTCAGGAAGGGCTGAAGCACTCGTGGAGGGCCATCCACAAGGGTCTTGTCTCCTTCTGTCCTGGAGACCTCTTGAATGGGATCTGAAAGCAGAAAAACGGCAGTCCTGGAACTCCTAAATAACAAGTGTGTGGGAGAGGGGCAAGTGCTTTAGGGGAGGGAATAGTCCTGGGTGCAGTTCCTCAGCTGACTAGATCCTGAAGACAGCCTTCAAGTGCTCCATGACCAGCTTGTCCAGCAGATAACAGCTAGCACTCAGCTTCTAATACAGGACTGTTAGCCTAAAACTCTACACAGGGAACCTCATACATAGCTGTGGCAAGACTACAGGGTTGACAAACTCCCAGCCAGACACTGTGCTGGCACACTGAAGTCCTGGCTATTTGTGAGGCCAAAGAAGAAGGACCATGTGATCAGCATGGGCAACAAAGCAAACCCCTGGTTGGATGGATGGATGGATGGATGGATGGATGGATGGATGGATGGATGGGTAGGTAAGTAGGTAGGTAGATAGATAGATATAAATAGATATAGACAGACAGATTAGATAGATAGATAGATAGATAGATAGATAGATAGATAGATAGATAGATAGATAGATAGATATAAATAGATATAGACAGACAGATTAGATAGACAGACAGACAGACAAGAGTCGGACTTCCAACAGTACCTGCTACCACTAGTGTCAACTGAGTGGAGACTGGGCTCATGGGAAATTTACCAAGGACACCTGTGGCCCTTCTGCTCTCCTAACACCCCAGTGTGTGTGTGTGTTGGGGGGGGGGGGGGAGTCCTGGTCACCAGGTGCAGCTCCTTAAGCTCTTGTATTCTGCAGCTGTTGCCATGACCTCCAGGGCTTCCCAGAAACCCCAGCTCCTCCTGGCTGGGTCCTGCAGCTTCAAAACACAAGGGTGAGAGATTCCTCCAGATCACCAGAAATAATGGCGAGGACCAGACTAAGAATCTCATGCAGCCATCAGGATCCAGTGGTAACAAAGGCTGGGAAGCCAGCGTTTATAGAGCATTGCTAGAGGCTTGCATCCCCGTTTCAGTAACACAAGTCTGAGATGACAGGGCCCAAGTTCTAACATATCTAACTGATTTGCATTTTTAGACCATATCAACCTTATTAATTAAAATGGTCCAATATCCCTGACTCTTTAATTCCTGGGCTCTCCAACCTTCATATATTTGTAGGAATTATTTATGCCACCTTCTGCCCCCTACCCAAATGATCTCATTACTCCTTCTAGATCTCTATATTCCAGCTCTTCATTATTTTGGCTGCTTTTTAGAATTCAGCCCCATTTTTCAACACTTTTCAGAGTGTTGCTTAACGACAGCACTAAAAATGCTTGACATTTATAGTACTTTCCACAGCTCACTACGATAGTCTTCAGTGTTAAAAAAAATCCTCCGCTCTGCTGCTTTAAATATCCTTTTGGATTAAAGCTTATCACAGTTCATGTCACAGAGAACTAGAGAAGTTGAGAAGATGTCCCCCACTACCCCTACCAGAAATTCTTCCTCACATGTCCTGACAGGAGATGAACAAGAGTGGGAACAACGTGGAGGTCCACAGGGCAGCCTTGGCAATCCCTTCCACACTGCTCCTCAGGCACCACAGCTCTCCCTCGGGCCATCCAAGCTTACTGATGAAGCTGGCCTGGATCCCACTGGGGATCGGGACACTCGCAGGCTTCCTGCTCAGACCAGAGTCTATGCTGTGTCGCTGCTCACTATCTGGAACTCCATCTCCACATTTCTGTTCACCTACATCCTCCTAAGCTTCAGAGGCGCTAACAGCAGATTTTGTCGCCTCCTGGCTTGGTTACTCCAGGCAAGTGGCTCCACCTCTCTGTACTTCTGCTTCCACTGACCTGTCAAAAGCTCCTGGGATGACTTAAGGATCCAGTGAGTCACTGGGTGTCAAGTACACAGGGGCCATAGACTGCATACGGAGTTCTTCAGCTGCCGCTGACTTCCCACGGCCTGTGCGGTTCCTGCTCCACAGCCCCTCAAGCCCCTCCCTCCCTCCCTGGTTCCTGCCCCATGTACTAGAGGCTTGCACCGTTTTTCAGCCACACACTGCTCGTTTACCTGTGCTGTACTTAGTGTCTCCAAGGGTCAAACCCACCCAAGAACGTGTCTCACAGCCTCTGGCCGGTCTATTCCTGAAGACCAAAAATGCTTTGCACCAAGTGTGACCCACATTTCTTCACACTCCTGCTCCTCTCCAGAGTGCCTTGCATTCCTCGTTTCCAGCTTTCTCTTTCAAACTCGCCCCTCCTCTAAACCAGGCTTTTGTGGGTATGTATCTAGCGTGACTTGTGAATTAGAAGTGTCACTGCTAAGGTTTATCTGCCCCGTTTGAATCCAAGAATCTTTGCTCATGAGGCAGAAGAGTAGCAAAGGAGTCTAGAAACTTGCAAGGACATCCTTCGGGCGGTTCCCACAGTTGCTGAGGTGGACCTGAGCTGGCTTGCCACCAGGGAATGGACTTTCAGTGTGTCACAGTAAGCAGACTTGAGTGATCACCTGGCCTAGCTCACCAGGTCAGTTTCCTTCTCTATAAAACGGGCCGACATCTAGAATCAGAGGGCCACCCTTCTAGAATCAGAGCTCAGTTAGAGGCTCTGAGTGTAAGTCAGAGCCCAGCACTATTGTTGCATAGTTTTAAAGTATTTATGTGGGCTGGCTTTCCCTTCTTTTCCTTCCTTCCTTCCTTCCTTCCTTCCTTCCTTCCTTCCTTCCTTCCTTCCTCCCTCCCTCCCTCCCTCCCTCCCTTTCTTTTTTCAAGCTGAAAAGGTCCCTAACCCTCAGTAGGCGGTGACTGGTCTGTGTAGCCGGCACAGGCAGTCCTCTGCTTCCCTGTCGTGAGAGCAGTGGTGGTCTTCACTGCTGCTGGAAGCATCCGTGAGGAGGCTGGCCTTTCCGAGGGGACACCATGAAGTGAAGGCTGTGCAGAAGCTAAATGGTGGGCAGCTCTGGCTGCTGAATATAAAAAGGGCCCGACAAGCATGTCCACACCCAAAGGGAGCAGCAGGAGAAGGAAGTGTCAGTCAACAGGACCAGGACTGGATTCTGAAATGGTGCCCGGGGTCTGAACAGCGGCTGTGGAAGGTGTTCAAGATTGACTCAGAGGACTTCAGAAGCTGGGCAGCGAAAATGTCCCGTTCATCTGGCATCAGGGCTGGGCAAAGGGCGTGGCACACAGAACTGGAGACCCAGATAATGTGGCCCTGCACTTGATTCTCACCATGAACTGCTCCAGCCCTGTGAGAACAGGACCTATTTGTGGCAATCATATCACAAGGACATCAGAAGCCAGCTCTCTGTTCTTGGTGACAGAAAGCTATCTCACTGAGATTTGGATTTCTGGTTACAGTGGAGAGTGTCACTTGGCTAACTAAAAAGCAGTTAGAAAGTTAGTCTAAGTAACTCTACACTGACTGCTTTTATGCCAGCTTGACACAAGGTAGAGTCACTTTGGAAGAGGGGACCCTAACTGAGAAAATGCCCCCACCCGATTTGCCTGTGGTACATTTTCTTGATTATGATGAATGGGGGAGGGCCTGGTTCACTGTGGTAGTGCCATCCCTGGGCTGGTGGTCCTGGCTGTTATAAGAAAGCAAACAGAGAAAGCCATGAGGAACAAAGCAGTGAGCAGCACCCCTGCATGGCTTCTGCATCGTTTCCCATCTCCAGGTTCGTGCCCTGACTTCCTGTGATGGTGGGCTGGGATCTGGAAGTGCAACTGAAACAACCCCTTTCCTCCCCAAATTGCTTTTGGTCATGGTGCTTCATCACAGCAACAGAAAGTAACTAAGACAAACCAATTAAAGGGAAAGTTTTCTTTCTCAAGAGAAGCTTCCTACAAATCAAGTCCCCCGAGTGTCAGGGTCCTAAAAGCATTGATACCAGCTGACTAATGTGAGGACTTCTGTGGTAAGAAGTTCTTGAGCACATATCCCCTAACCACAGCTGCCGAACAAGGTGATCCAGGGCCAAGCTAGGGTTCAAGTGATGCCCACCCTGCCCACTCCACATATGCTGGCTACGGTTCACTGTAGTGTCTCCTGAGGATGCACACATTTGTGCTTGTGTGTGTGTGCGTGCATGCATGCACCCCCTTGCCTCTGTGAATGAGGTTGGATACTCTCAGATAGTTGAGCCTCAGCCCTCTGGCTGACTACCCTGAGCAGGCCGTACTAGTTTTGTATGTGAAGATGGAGCCAGTGTAACCTGTCCACTTCACAGTGCTGTTCAACAACAGAAGTTGACTGTCTAGGAAATAGGAAAGCACCTTACAAACTATAAAATACAAATGAAGCAAGGAGACTGAGCCACTTCTGTCTAGTGGACAGTGTGTGGCTACCATTCTTGACAAGTCTTCCCACTTATAGCACCCAGAGGCTTGCTTCAGCCAACTCCAAGTGGCAGACTTGACCTTGAGTGAGCTCTCAGCCTGAGCCTCAGGGGCTTGCTACATTCCCGCTCTCACTCCCGGAGCTCCACAGCCAGGTGTGTTGCTAGCCTGAACTAACCTGCTAAGTGGTGAGAAACATCCTACCACCCCACTCGATAGGCAAAGATGTGTGGGCCATCCTAGACATCCCGCCATGGCCCACGTGAGTGGGTCCAGGCCAAAGCGGCCAAGCTGGCTGGGGTCAGGGCACACACACACACCCCAAGCCCACCTGTACATGCATTCGTACACAATCGGAGACAGCCATGATTGAAGCCACCAAGCTCTGGCAGTGACCTATCAAACACAAAGGCAAATGAGGCACCTTCTCTCACAGGGTGAACAGCAGCACAAGCTCCTCAGGAGCAGCAGAGCTCACACATCAGTGGCCCGTGTGGCTGAGAGGCCTCAGGGTCTCAATTCCACCTTCCCACCCAACGCAGCCCTCCTTCCCTCCCTCAACCGCCTGCCTTCACTTTTCAAAGTCCCACAAGTTAAACCCCGGCCCACCATTTTACCAGTGGTACCTCGGCAACTTCCTTTTGAAATCTGCTACAGTACCCCAGAAGCTCACCACAACCAGAGTTCTTGCTGTGGCCAGAAAGTACCTTAGAGATGAACAGATCCTTCCTTTAAAAGTCAAGGGAAGGGTAGAGAATGCTGCTGAGTGGTACAGTGTGTGCTTAACCTGCTGGGGGCCCTGGGTTTCATCCATAGCCCCAACTCCAGACATAGCTAGAGACATTGAGACCCAGTGAAGCAAAGTGACCAAGATCAGAGAGCAAACAGAGAGACACGATCCAGTGGCTGCACACAGTTCCAGATTCTTTTCAGTTTCTTTTAATGGTGTGAATTTCTCCCAGAGTTATGTTTCTGCCTCTCATTCCCAGCCTTGTTCCTGGCCACTTGCCTTAGCCCTTAGGCCCAAGTCTCCTCATTGCTTACCTGCCCCATGGAAACCTTGTTCCACACCTGGACAACTGTGGTAAAGCCAGAGCAATATTGGACATTGGCTCGTTTGTGCTCACCAGGGCCCATGTCACAGCTCAGAAGACAATGGACATCAGATTTGTCTAACCAGAACCAAAACAAGGCCAAGCAGCAGTGCTCACTAGGCCTAGGGGCCAGCAGGGCTATTCTGTCAGGAATCAGGCTGAGGGCAATCCTCACTTCTCATCCTAACAGCGTCCACCTCCTAGAGTCCTAAAGCACGTGTGTGTGTGTGTGTGTGTGTGTGTGTGTGTGTGTGTGTGTGTGCAAGATGCTCTGAAAATATAATAAAGAGAACAGATGGCATCTGCAGGGCAGAGATGGCCGAAAGATGGTTCCAGGAGTCCACATAATGCCTCTCTGTGGTCCACAGGTGCTGTGATTTACTGGAGTTTAACACCATCTCGCACATCAGCTCCTTCCCTGAACCACCTCAGCAAGGAAAATGAATGGCCAGCCAGAGCCTCTGTGGAAACCAGGAAGCCCCTCCCTCAGATCTGAGAAGAGGCTGTTCTAAGATGGACACGAATAAAAACATCCTTTGATGCTCCTAGGGTCCAGATGCCAAGCAATGTCTGCAAACGCAACCCAGAATGTGGGGGAGTGGGACCAGGCTGGGACGGACACAGTGGGGAGAGCTTCCTGACCTTTGGTGAGTGCCACAGGGGTCACATCAGACATGTCCACCCGGAAGAGCAGGTACTGCTGGGCTTGGATGAGGAGCCCTGGGAAGTCCCTCTCCACGGAAGCGAACTGCTCAATCTTGTTTTTCACAGACGCAAGGACCTGTCAAAAACCACATGAATGATGCTATTGCTCTACAGCAAAAGTCTACTGTTACCAATACATCTTTTGGGTCCAGCCCTCATTACGGGGACTGTTAATGGTATCAGATGCCTGCTCATTTTTAACTGCCTGTGTGGTCCTGGTAAGGTACCCTCAAAACATCAAACTAAATGAAGATTTGCAGTTTGTCTAGAATAATCACCACAACCAGCTTAATAGGACAGGGAAGGAAAGCAAATTAATGGAATGTGGGATTTTGAAAACTAACAAAACCATGAGAGGAAGGGAAAGAGAAAAGGAACAGGTGTGGCTATAATATACCTGGTAGAGAGAGCGGACGCTGGGCTGGAAGACCATGTTGGTGTTGAGGAGGAAGGAGCGCAGGAGTGGCTGGGGGTAGCTGGCCAGCTGGGTGATGATGCCAATGAGAAGCAAGTTGACATGCAGAGAGTTCTCCAGCATGTTCTCCAGCTTTGACAGGACCACACTGATGAATGGACCTACAGGGAGGACACACAGTGTCAGGGCTGGCTGGCCATGTGGGACCTTCTTACAGCTGCAGAGTCACTGGGGCCACGGTCACGAACCACCCTGGGCCCAGGGTGTGAACACGCATGACAGATATCTGCTTCTCATGTGAGTGAGAGCGAACACCCTGACTCTTCAACCACCTTCAATACTTTGAAAGCTAGAAAGGACTCTGAAAAGCTCAGACACTAAATACTTTTTAAAGATTGAAGTTGCTTCTCTACACTGGTTCTTCATTCCTTGATTCTGTCAGTGTTCAAAATCTGCAATTCACTATCTCTTGGTGCTGTGGACTACATGTAGATGTAAGAGGCCACGGAAAGTGTCATAGCAACAAGTCTTCGTGGAGAGTACCACACATGTTTGAGCAATGTTTAACATGTGACCAGGGACTGTGTATCCTATCCACACACCTGAGAGAGGCCCTGCCTCAGAAAGTGTCACAATGCAGAGGAGTGGGAAAGGGAGACCAGGTGAATGCAGAGGCCCTGGATGGAGGCCTGGCGATGCCTCGCAACTCGGTATCTGCATTTTCTATTTCTGACCAGAGAGAAAGAAGGGATCAGTCTCAGGAAATGTGGTCCAGTGTGACACAGGGGTCTCAAAATGCCAAGCTGTATGATTACAAAAGCAGTTCATAAAAATATATATATTAGCAAAGGAAGCTGTTTCTGCTTCACATTGGTAACAAGTTAATATGGTTTATGTGTTGGTTTACTGAGGACAAAGAAAACAAAAAAAATAATAAATCTGGAATTAATAAAATTACTTGGAGATGTGTTAAATTTTTACCATAAAAGTGTTCCATTAAGCAAGATCGATGAGACTTCTCTATTTCCCCCAGTGGAGCTGTTGATGATGCCACTAAGCCCAGGAATATTTATAAGACATGCACATAACCCTTGACAGATAAACACGCCTTATGAAGACTTCACCACCATTAGCGAGTGTGACACAAACACACTTCATCTCCAGATGCTTCATGCTGAAGTCTGCCAGCAGCGAAGGGCAAAATCCCTATAAGGACTCAAGCTCTCTGGGAAATGAGAGCACACAACTATGCTGAACACTGACATGGATGGGCAATGCAGTGATCCTGTGTCAGGATCTCTAAGAGGCCCTGGGAGGTACGATCCCTTCACAGGCCATACCATCCCTGGGAAGGGTTGGCAGAACTCTTCACCCACTCTCTATGCTGACTGGGTGATGAACCCTAAGGGGATTGATGAGCCTTGGAGAATCTTGCCAAACAAACGTGGAAGTCTACCAAACGTACCCAGAAACCCCACAGACTGGAATGTTGGTTTGAAAGCACCTAATGACTGTCCCTTTAAGAACTGCAGAAATGTCCCTGGGGTTCTTAAGTCACCGCAGTACAGTTCTCTTTCCGATTGCCTTCCTTACCCTCTTCTACGCTGGGCCTGTTTTCCTGTCTCTCGTCTGTCACACCCTCACTCCACCCCCAGGTGCTGACATCTCTGCTTCCTTATCTGTTTCCTTCCATACCAAAAAAAAATCTGTTTAGTAAAGACATAATCAAGTAGGTTGAACCTTCAACAAAACATGTTCCTAATGTACTTTCCCTGAGCCCAGAGTATTCTTGTCTGCATCTAGCCACCCTACCTACAGACACGAATACTGCCGGCCATCAGTGACTAGGGTAGACATGTATGTCCATCACTACTACAAGGGGGATTGAAATAGCTCAACTCCCAGGCAAGGTGGAGAATAAGGTTAAAAGTGACAGTGCATTAAGTCAAGGACAGGAGACTGCCACTGTAATCCACCAATGATGCTAACTATACATTCGTAGGCATGGGCAATAACAATCTATACATTAAACTCCGAATCCTGACTTTATTCTTAGCTGGTTTCTAGCACATCAAAGAAAGCTGCTTAGTAAAAAGCAGTTGCCAGGGGAACCATAAGCATCTGAAAATCAGAAGACTGCACTACTCTCAGAAAGTCACAGGAAACGTTGGAAGTGGAGGGTGAATATTTGCCGCTCTATTTCTGGGAGGACAATAAGCTCCCCACCTGCTAGTTTAGATTGTGAATGTCCCCCAAAGGCCCATGTATTTACTGAAGGCTGGTCCCCTTCGCGGCACTATAAGAAGGTGGCGGAACATTAGAAAGTGGAGCCTAGTAGAAGGCAATTGGGTCACTAGGGGCATACCTTGAGGAGGCTAATGGGATCCTGATAGTCCTTGTTCTTTTTTGCTCCCATGATACCATGAGATGGGAGGCTCCTGGGCACATTCTACACATCATAGGACCAAAGGCAATGGGGCTGAGTGAATGGACTGAGTCCTCTGAAACAGTGATCCAAAATAGAGGCGATGACCTCAGACATCTTATCACAGCCCCACAAAGCTGAGGAACAGAACATCCACAGAATAGCTAAATCTTCAGAAAGTCCTCACTGTCCCTTCCTCCCCCCCACAGCATTCATTTCTTGCCTTTCAAATGCTCAGTCCCTGGTCTATATTGAGTCTGTTCCCTGCATTTCTCAATTCTGAAACAAAGTTGTCATTGATTCTGTGAGTCAGCTCTGTTCACAAATCCAACCTTGGAAACATCTAAATGTTCACCTTCACTTCCACCTCTGCATCTCTGCCTTAGACACAGTCCTTTCACATCCTGTCTGGACTCTAGCAATAATCTTTCTATTTTAACGAGATTAAAATGACATACATACATACATAAACACATGCATCTTTATACAGTATAAAGGTGTAAAGTGAAAAATAGGCCACCTTCTAGAAGAAACCCTTATTATAGATTCTAGTATATTATAGAAACATTGTATGTATACGATAAAGTCATATCTGAATTATTATTGAAAACATTTATTAAGTACATCTTAGACAGAAATCAGAGTTCCAAGTACCTTTCCTGTACTGATTCACTTGATAAAATTATCCTAGGAAGTATGTTAATTATTTATCCCATTTAAAGATAAGGCAGAATGCTAAATACACACAACTGGGAAATAGTGGAGTCAGAATTTCAATTTGGACCATCTTTTTGCAGGGCTATTAACCAGCATATTACCTTGATTCCTAGGTGTGTGTGTGTGTGTGTGTGTGTGTGTGTGTGTGTGTGTGTGTACATTGATGGATGGATGGATGGATGGATGGATATGTGGATGGATGTGTGGATGGATGAGTGGATGGATGGATGGATGGATGGATGGATGGATGGATGGATGGATGGATATGTGGATGGATGGATGGATGTGTGGATGGAGGATGGAAGGATGGATGGATGTGTGGATGGATATGTGTGGATGGATGGATGGATGGATGGATGGATGGATGGATGGATGCATGGATGCATGGATGGGTGAATGTGTGGCACCGAAGTATGAGTCTGGCACAGAAGTTGTGGAAATGGCTCTAGAAACAATTCCCAGGTCAAGCAAGGGCACAGCCTAAATTCTGATGCAATAACAGGTCTCCTGCTTGTTCTTCCTGCCACCACCTCTCCCCACCTCCACCCTCTCCACAACACTGTTGAGGCCGTCATGCCTCACTCCAACTTTAATGCTTGGCCAGGAGTACAAGGTCCCCCTTCTTCATCTTGGCCCAGACTCTCTACAAGCAGACATCAACTACTCCTGGGCTTCCTCTCCCACCTTTGCCCTATGAGACCATACTCTTCACTTCCGTTCGCACTGCCAGCTTAAAGTCAGCCATTTCCTTCTGGGGGAAGGAGGGAGGCTCCTAAGACTTAGAAGCTAACTAAAGTTAGGAGGCTCAGAAAACTTATGAACCTGCAAGACTCATAAGGCCTCTCCTCAATGTTCCACGGGCAGTTAGAGACTGCTGGAGGGGGGGAGGAGACTCTGGTATAGCTGCCTGCAAGTTGTGCAGGGACCTCTGGGGATGCAGCTTGTGAGTCACCGCCCATGCTGGGACGGGCTTCTCAAGGATGCAGCTTCCTTTGAGTCACCCATGCTCTTGTATGTACCCTTCATACACGCTCATGTAAGGAGCCCCAACAAACCCCGCTGTTCAACACTCTAACTTGGATAGACTGGGTTCTTGTCTGCTCTTAGTGCCTGTCTAGGGAAAACAGACATTTAATCATGCATCCCCAGGAAAAGTCTCACAACCCTGTCTCCTCTTCCACTCACCACCAGAGCCCCGTTGTGTGGCACTCACCCTCCCTCCACTGGGCTCTCTTCCCGCCTGGAACACATCCCATTTCCAACCATTTTGCACTGAAAACAAAATTCTTTGTTGGTGTCTCTGTGAATGATTGTATATTCTTTTAATTTTGTGTCTTTAGGTCCTATGCACAGAGCTTGCCGAATATCATAGGATCAATAAAAATTGTCATATTCATAAATAAATGAAATTTAAAAAGTGGAATACTATGATACTTCTACGAAGCAAATTCACCTCAACAGAATTAATTTCTGCTGCTGATCCCTGGTGATCGTGTGGAGAAAGGGAAGGTGAGCTACCACCTCAGCCCATACTTGGAAGTTTGGAAACAACAGAACTCACACATGGAAAGATGTTTCCTGACACCATGTACAAGTTCCAAAAAGAGGAAGGGAAAAGGCAAGATCTTCGGTATAATGAGCCATGTGCACCAAGGAACCTACATTTTACCAGCTCACCGGTGTAGACACACACATATGATGGATGTTAATGATATGGTGTTGTTTTCCATGCTTTTCCCCTAAGCTGTACTTCTTCCCCCAATTTACATACTTCCCAGGGACGGAAGCTGGCACCCTAAAACGGCAGCCTTCTTTAGCCGGGACTTAAACCTGAGGTCCCACAAAAAGGTTGCAGGACATGGTTGGGACTTCTTCCTGTTGGGTGTGTCAAGAGGACAGGCAGCTGACGTAGGCCCCTTTCCCTCACTTGGCTCCCCAACTCTGTCCCTTCCCCATCTACTGGAAACCTAAGATGATCTAATCCTTTTAACTTATGATTGACTAACTGGCTCAATTTTAATTAAAACTTGTTCACACTGAAATGCTATCTCAGCTAGAAGCTCAAGCCTGATAATTGTGGAATTAAAAGCTTTCTCCCTGTTTAAATACATCTTCAGGCATCAGTAAATAAATGAATAAATATTGGGGGAGAAGGGTGGGGAGCCCCCTTGAAATCCTAGCAGATCTCTGTGACTGGGCTAGAAGGCAATCTTTTTTTTTTTTTTTTTTCATCTGTCTATGGGGAGCCTAGAAGGTGGGGACAATGTCCTTCCTCACCAAGCTGCTCCCCAGGAAGAACAATTCTCAACTGATTCTGAGAGGGTCACTAGTAAGAACAATAGCAGTGCCCTTTCTACCTCAGTCTGTCCTCACAGAGGCATGAGGACACCAAAGCCCCATGCCTGGTAAGTGTTAAGAGCCAGGATACACCCAGAGGGTGACTCCAAGGCCATTGTCTGTCCCTCTGTGTCATGAGCTTCTTCCAGCACTTCTGTTTGCTATCAAACGTCATCCAGCCTTCCCTGGGCACACTGAGCGCTTATGTGTGGGAATTCCCTCTGTGTGTGTAGATTCAGACTTTCCTGCTTAACAGTTACTCATGGTTTCTATCATACTTCCTCGGCTGACGCGCTCATTTTAGACCCTGTCTTAGCCCTCTGCCTTACACAGATTCTCCCTGCTGCTGGCAGTGTTCTCGCTGGAACATACACGTTTGGGAAAGTGGTTAGTGTATGTGGATCTAGTCTTATTTTGAGGGGTTAAGTCTTTCCTTTAGGGCGAGAGCCCAACTAATGGCAGTGCCCTTCTTCTCACCCAACCGTCATCCTGCAAGTGTTTCAAGCATGATGTCACTTCTTGGCTACTGGGGACAGACCATAGAACAAACACATCACCATCATGGAGCACTCCCTCTAACAGCAAAATATATTTGTTTTAACAATACACATACGAGTAAGTGCTAAGGAGAAAAATAAATTAGATTCAAGGAAAAGCAGCTTTAAAAAATGACTCGATTCTTGTGTGGTCAATCAGACCTATGACTTTATCAGGAACATCGGGAGAAGATGAGACAGAAGACAACGTAAAGCTTGATTTGCCAACCAAACACATCCATCATAGTAGGAATGGAAAACAAGACTGCCCCTTCACTCCCTGCAAAGATATTTCATTCCTGCTGGGCAGCGGTGGCGCACGCCTTTAATCCCAGCACTCGGGAGGCAGAGCCAGGGGGATCTCTGTGAGTTCGAAGCCAGCCTGGGCTACAGAGTGAGATCCAGGAAAGGCGCAAAGCTACACAGAGAAACCCTGTCTCGGGAAACCCAAATAAATAAATAAATTAGTTAATTAATTAAATTTTTTTAAAAAGGTATTTCACTCCTGTCAGGTAAACGGACACACCTTACCCTCACCTCTTACCACAGCACAAGTGGAAACCACAAAGCAACTTAGGCTGTCACCTGTGAACGGGGTGCTTTGAGTCCTCACGGGATGGCGACTGGTGAAGGCCGCGTCCTCTCTGACACCAAATGGGGACGGCACGGTCTCCACAGCAGGAGCTTCTGCCATGAGGGAGTCGAAGTCATCCTCCTCTTCTCCTCTGCCTTCTTCTCGACTCTCTTCCTGGTTTGTCAGAAGCAGGGGGTCCGAGGAGGGGATTCTCTGGTCCATCAAGCCCTCAGTGCCAGAATCCAGCTCTTGAATGATTTGGTCATACTGTGCAATGAAATCTTCACTCTCTGAGTCGGCAACGGGCGGGTCTGACTGGACTTCCGCCTCAAATGCAGGGGCTGTCAACTCCGAGTTTGATTCCAAGGCTGCATCGGGCTCACTCTCTTGCTTGGCTTCTGAGAACATGTTCTGACACAGGTCTGAACTCTCCCTGCTGGGCCGTGCCTCTGCCTCAGGATCAGGGCTAAAGAGAGGTCCGTTGCTCATGGGGGGACTCTGGGCTTCAGGCTGGTCCTGGGGCTGGGCCTCAGCTGGTGGGTCAGCCATGTCTCCCTGTGGCTCCCTGGTGTCCTCAGAGTCCTTCTCAGCACACAGCCTGTATACCATCACGTCATCCTGGAAGTCTGACTCTTCTATGTAGGACCCTTTGAAGAGGAGGATGGCGTTCTTCTTCATCTCTTGGATGTGTTTGGGGGGCTCCACGGGTGCCGGTGGGGCTGGAGTCTCCACATCGTCATAAGGCCCAGGAGAGCCCACATCAGCTCCAGATGAGATACCAGTGTCGTAGCTGTCATCCCATTCCAGCTCTGACTGGTTCTTGTCCTTCGTCTGCCCTGCTGTCCTGGTGTGCTGCTGAGGGAGTCTGGCCTCTGGCTGGCCTGAACTTTCTCGGCTCTCCTCTGGCAGACTCTGCAGAAAGGTCTCAGGGTCAGGTGAGTCCCCATCATAGAGGGCTGACCACACCCTGCAGTCCCTCATGCAGTGGAGAATGTTGCTGTGGGCCTCCCACAGATACTGCAGGTAGCTGATGTCCAGGGCCTTCCCATACTCCACAATGCAGGCTGCGGGGGCAGGAGGGGAAGGAGGGCCGGGTGGAGGAGATGGGCAGGGCGCTTCTGGCAGCGGCTGTTCCTCGGGCCCTGTGCAGGAACAAACAGCCATCAGGAAGAGAGGTGGGGATGAGTCGGGGACTTGCTATCCGTTTAGGTCAGCAATGGCTAGTTACATTATTTCTGATAATAAACGCTGAATTAAGAGGGAAAGACAGTGACAGACACTCCACCCTCAAGAAGATATAAAACCAAAATTGCCAGGTGCGGGCTACAGAAACTGTAGGTAATGCTGTGAGGTAACCAGACAGCCGGAGAGGCCCATGAGCATGGTCCCCTCCTTCATGGTCAGCTTTGGAGCCTACCTCCCATCTCCTGGCAACACCAGAAAGGTAAGCGCCCGCTTGTTCACTCCTCAGGCCTCCTGGTCAAAAAAATTAAATGCCTCCGGCCCCAGGAGGACACATGAAATCAGAGCTTTACATACATGCTACTGTTTCCTCCCTTAAGAGTTAATCTAGCTGGGGCTGTCAATCACCTGGCCTTGAGTCCACCCCACGGGAAAGCTGGTTCACCTGAAGATATGCTAGGAAGATGGGAAGAATAATTATCCTCTTAAAGAGATAATGCACTCACCCCTCCCAGAAACCCCTTCCTCATGCAGCCTCTTACAGAGCCTCTGCTATGGAGCCTTCCAGATTTTCTGAATTACTCAGAAAACTAACTTTCCTTCTTTTCTCTTTTTCTTTTGGATACTGGCCAGAAACCCAGGCACAGCCTCACTCTTCCTCTGAAGACCCCACCCACACCCCACCCCTGTGTCATACACTGCGTGTAGCTGGTGCTCATCGACTGCAGGGTCTCCCTGCTTTCTGGGACCCTAACTGAAAGGGCATGAGGCATGGCCTCTCTCTTCCTCTTCCTCATCTCCCTCTTCCCACCATCTGCCAAGACTTACAGTTGCCTGTCCGTGTGTTTCTCCCTCAAATTCTACTAAAATTGTCTTCGAGTTTCCTTCGGAGTCCATTTCTAAATTCATTTATTAACAAGATGAGGGACCCGAATGGAGGGGATCCTGACTTCTCTGGTGACAATGTTAGTCATCAGAGAAACAAGAGCTGATGAGGGCCACTCTCCAGGACAAGGGGATGACAGGCAGTGTTCCTAATGTGGTGCTTGCCACAGGATGTAATAATTTTAAAGTATTTTGATTTTGATAATAAAGTGGAAGGCTAATGACTCATTTGAGAACCAGGTTTTCTAGTAGAAAAATCCTGGGTTTCTAGAAAAGGCAATTAACTCATTGCACCTTGTTGGCAATAATCAGGATGCTGATACATATCAGACGGTCTCCTGAAGCCAAGTCACCGTCAATCACAACAGTCATTTCAACCCGAGAAGGTGTCCTGTGTTTAAAGGTGACTGACTTCATGTTATAAGTTCCAACATCAGAACTGAAATAGTTGTGAAAACGCCTGTATTTACATTTGTAATTTCCTGGAAAATGAAATGTCTAGAAAAAACTCAGACTTGGGGGGAAACATGCTGTCCACCATTCCTTAAGTATCTACAATACTGTAAGTGCTTTATCACTGGCATGGAAATTAATAATCCTATATGATAGATACGGTTTTCCCCACTTGCTCACAGATAGAAGAACATCCGCCCCTATCTGTGGCAGGGTCATGGATGATTCGAGTGCTGGCCTCCTCTAGACCCTTTCCACACTCTGGCGCCACATCTTTGTGAGCTCTGTGCCCCTTCGTAATGGATCAGGCTTGAGCCTTTAGGAGTATGCACACAGTCCAGTTTACCTCAGATACACACCTCATTGTTTACCATTCTACTGTCAGAGGCTAGTGCTGCTTCTCTTACACACTTTACAGAAAAAGACATCAAACTACTCCTAGAAATATTTCCTGAGCAGTGGCTACGTGCCGGGCAAGCCTCCTAAGAGCTCTGTGTGCCTGAACTCACCTACCCTTGGAGCAGTCCTTTGGGGAAGGTACTATTTCACAGAAAAGAGGAAAAGTTAACTGCTGCACAGGAATCCTGCCAGCTAGCTGTGTGTCCCCAGTAGGACACACATCTGTGGTAACTCCAGAGGCAGGATACGGAACAAACATGGGGCATGGGAATCAGAGAAGTTGCCAGTGCCATAACCATGACCGAGTCAATTCTCCCCAAGTCTGTTTCCTCATCTGCAAATGATAGCACTACTTACTTACTCCCTTCACATCCTTAAATGTGACTGCACAGAGAAAGTAGCGGACCAGTTTTGGAAAGTCATTTTTAATCTGAATTTTGAATTTTGGAAATTAAAAAGCAGGTCTGTCTTGGTTACAGACCGAACACTTGTAACCCACTTTGTTTTAGAAGATGTGTTAATACATTATTTTCACATTTGGACTTGGAAGACACCACTAAAAGGGACATATAAATCTGTGGAAATGACTAGGTGAAGGCAGGTGCTTTGGTGAACACTAACTACAGACTCTACAACTCCTCTGCAGCAGAAAAAGCTCCAACTACTCCTTCACCCTGCCGTTATCTTGTCTACCCAGAGAGACGCACCAGGCCGAGAGAGGGATTCGGCATCACGTTTAAAGACCATCCTAACGTGCTCCCACCTGAAGCATCATGCATACACTTTGACCAGAGGATGTAATCCCTTTCTTGGTTCCCAAGTGTCAGAGTGATGCCACTGGCACAGCAGACGGGCGTCAAGGCAAGCAGCTTGGCCGCGGACATGGAGTAACAGTCTCTTTCCTTCACAGCCCACCTTTGACTCAGCATCATGTGATTGCAGGGGATCAGGTACCTGGAATGACAGAGAGCCAGAGTTCAACGTCTCTGCAATGCCCTAAACACTACCACGAACGACGCCATAAAATACAACTGGAACCAGTCATGAGCGGCGGCACACTGGTTATTCACTCCCTTGCTTAAAAGCCTGCCAAGGGCTTCTTCCTTCTGACAGAACTGTTCTCTTCAGCACATTTCTAGCCCTCTCCAATACCCTCTCATGTCCCTCTTTACCCTACGCCTTTAAACTCACAACAGACTCCATCCAGAGTGAGGCTTCCCCCTTCTCCACCTGACAGCTCCTTGTTGTGGAAGCACCACATTCTCTGGGGAGGCTTCCCAGCTCCTTTCTCCAAGGCACAGCAGCTCTTCTCTCCCTCCACTGTGTGTACGTGGAAGCATTATTAATCTCGCATCATGAATATTTCTAATCTACCTCCTCGAATGCGTGCTACCAGAGCAAGGACTGCTTCATCAATAGTTTTGTCTTTGGATTCCTAAAACTCTGGCCCACAATAGGCACTCGGTGAAGGTGGCACACCCCTCCACAGCCTCTTCTGTTCTCTGGGACAGGAGGGAAAATGGTGCCCAACAGTTCAGTGGGGAGTGCTGAACCCCGCTGCGCAGGCTGGCTGGTGACTGAAAGCATCTTCGTGTTAACATGAACCCAGAGAACAGAAGATCCCATCATCTGTTTCAGACACACTTGAGCACACCACCGAGCTCTGTGGGCAGAACGGGTGGGTTGAGTGGCTGCCCATTCTGAAGGCAAACACTGCACCAGTCAGTTCAACAAGGATGGACCAAGTGGTTGAAGGACCTGAGGCCAGAGACAATTTCACAGTAGCCTAAGCCCCCATCTGAGCAACCACAACCTTTCGGTAAACCAGAATGTTTCTGACTTCCCATTTCAGCTCCCGAGAAAGAGGCAGCACAGAGGAAAACAAGCTGTAATTAAGAATCCCCTGAAAGAGATTGAGAAGCACAGCTCACAGGGTATGTCTAGGGGCTTATAATCATGGACTGGTCCCCACATCTCCCGTTGATCCCAATGAAGAAACTTGTTTGTTCTAATGGCCCATCTGCGGCAAGGAGCTTGAGTCAAGGAGAAAAACATTCAATGCCCTTGATCCATTCGAAGTGGTCACTTCAAGAGCACTCTCGGGGTATGAAACACAAACTTGCCGCTCTCCCCAAATCAAGCCATTTCTTGAGTCCTTTAAATTCCTAGTGTAGCTAGGTAATAGGGTCTTGTCTTTCCTCACTCCCTCCACCCTCATGGACGCACACACACTGCTGTTTCTAAGAGCCAGATTCACCCATCAGTCACTCTGGTGTGGTGGCATCCACATCTAAGCTGTTTCTTGAAAGCAACAAGAACAGAGAGGAACAGAGTGGGAGGGAAGCACAGGGGAGGAGACGGGTCTGTCCAGACACCTTGGAGACCTGGGTCTGAACTGTACAGGACCGAGGCTGGATGGCACAGGTGGAAAATAAAGACATCCCTTCTCCTAAGGGCTCTGTGAACTGAGATGCCTTAGTAATACAGGGGACAAGGGGAGAGAGGCATTCCCCACCTCTGTCTGAACACAGGCCAGCTGGAACTCAGAGAGCATCACAGCTAATCCAGCTGCCCAGCACCTCAGGGCAGTTGAGGATGGAGGCAACTGGGGGGCAGCTGGGTGGAAGGCAGGCACAGGCAGCCAGGGGCCAGGACATAATGGAAGTGAAACAGCTCCTAAAAAAAGGGCCAGAGCAAGGGCAGACACCACGTGAAAATGGTGGGAGAAAGACATGTTCATGAATGTACATAAGAGCTCTGGCTTGGGGAGGTGATGGCTGCTGCTTCCCAGAGGGCCAAGGTCTGATATGAGATGACAAGGACAAAGGCAAGGCAAGGAATCCCATAGCACCGATGGGAACTCTTCTATTCCAGGCTGGCCAGGTCTACAGCAATGCAGGTTACGTGGGACTTACTGTACCTGCACGTGGATCATTAACTATTCATAGAATCAACAGCTTCAGTGTTTTCATGGACTGCACGAACTCGATGCCTGTTTGCAGCTCAACCCAATCATGTTTCATGACTTAAACTGATACACATGCTTCTACTCTTTGTTTGAAGTATTAAACAAAAATGGAGCACTGGATCAAAGCTAATAAAGCTATTTATCAAATACCACCCAGTAGATAGCTTGAAATTATTTTAGAAGAAAGAGTTGACAATGTACGACTTTAAAAATACCTGTTCTCAGCACAAGCTAAGAATGTCCTCTTCCGTAAATGGAGGGAGATGCCTGTTGGTTAAAGCAGGGGTTCTATGGGACGGAAATGGGGACAGGCACCCCAGTGAACGACCCCCCAAGGGGTCCCAGCACTGGTGCTCTGTTGGCTTTTTAAATCAAGGGTAATCACACACACACCATACTCTAGCCCTGTGTCCTTCCATCTTTTTGAAGGAATGGTAGGGAACAGAATAAATGCTAACAGCTTCCCAAATGATAAATACCAAGATAATATGGTTGTTGCTAACAGAAAAATAATGTGAGCATTTAGTACAGGCATTTTTTTATGAAGCCATCTTTTGACTACATGCTACGTAATTTTGTTTGGAGATTTTACTTAAATCCAGGGAGTAATAATTAGAGATCTCTGTGTGTGTTTATTGACTGAAATGCTATGTTCCTCAAATCACTGTGTAGCCCAGTCTGGCCTCAAACTCATCATTCCCCTGCTTCAGCTTCCTGAGTACTGGGATTACAGGTCAACACCACCACGTGTAGCTCACAGACTAAGAAATACGGTCTTTAAATGTCCAGATTAAGTCATTTCCCAATATACCCGGAATAAACAGTGCTGTCCATGTTACACTTATGCACACAGGTTTCCATCACTTGCCCAACTCTCTAAAACCTTTCATTGGGCATCATTTAAGTCATCAAAAAAAAGATGACATGAAGTTTGGAAGACATGGGAGGTGAAGTGGGAGGAGGAGTCGGGTAGATATGATCAAAATACATTATATATATACATGATATTCTTGACACATTTTTAAAAAGTAGGCCACCCCTCAGAGTGGTCAGTGACTAACCAGTGAGGACAAAGAGCACACACTATTCAGTGATGTACTGACAAGGAAACACCGAATGGATGGCAGCAGTGATGAACTGAAGCCTGGACCCCAGACACAAAACTGCAAGTGCCATCAGTGAGCTTCAAAGTCCAGCCATGTTTCTCCTCTCCACCTCTCCCTGGGCTGGCTGTCCACCTCTGTCACTGATCCCCAACTCCTTTGCCAGACAGAAGTGTTCCTGAAACGTACACACAGCCTCGCTTCAAGTAAAACTGCTCCTGTCTGAACACAACAGGCAATGGGGTTCACAAACCTGATTAAAAAACAAAAACACCCTAACGAGAACATTCAGAAATGGCAGCTAAGGTATAGCAATTGACTTTCACCAGAACTGGGGAATTCCTGGAACAGAGGAGTTTGCCGCATCACTACCTGTCAATAGTCCCTGCCTGCCCTTGGCCTCTCTCAGCTGCACGTGGGCAATTTCTCCTGGGTTTTCTGCTCACTGGCCTACCCCCTCTCTGGGAATCTCATTTCAGGTGACTCTTCTGACCCTTTGCCAAAGGAGAAACTCCAACGGTGATGAACAGAATACTACTTTGAAGTGTCAATATTTAAGAGTGCTTGAGTTACAACAGATAGATACATAACAGATATACAGACAGACAGACAGAACACCTTCACTAGGAGGATCCCCACAGCCTGTGCTGCTGCATGGGCCCTCAGACCTCCAAGCTTATCACGCACAGTCAAACGACTGCACAGCAGGCAAAACTGAAAGGGAGATTATGATCTATTTTTATATTCTTTCCAACAAAGTTTAAGTGGCGAGAAGAATAAAGTTTGTTGCTGTCCTTGCTTCAGGCACAGATTCTAAATCAGAAAGACATTATTCTTAGGAGTTTAAAATACATTTTCTAGAAAGTCCCCCTCCCTTAAGTGTATATAATACCCTGCATTATTTCGAAATGCTTTCATGGATGTCACCATAATTGGTCCTCTCAACAATGCTATGAGGCAGCATGTTCCAGAAGTGAGACAAGCACATCTTCAGGCTTAGAGGGAGGAGCGGGAGCCAGAGGTCTCCTGCACAGGCCTCTCAGGTCCTCTGGTACTCCAGATAGAGTTGGAAATAGAGGAAGTGTTCAGGAAAGAGCAATTGTGGTGTTGTATTAGCACCCATCCACCCATCTGGAAAAATAGCTAGCCAGAGAACCTAGGGCCAGGTCTGTCTCTAACCTCAGGCCCAGAATTTAGAACTTCTTCCATTCAGAACTTGTAATAGCATCATGCCCTGCAGGCACCTTCTGGGACATCACAGAACTGACTAGATCTGACTTGGACACATGCACATTTCTCATCTTCATAAGGTCCAGGTCTGGCTCTCAGATGCAATCATGTTTAACACCATTGCTGAGGACAGATTTGAATATTCTGAGCAAAACGTGGTCAGAGCTCATCTTGTAAAGGTCATCAGATGTCCAGCCAGCAAACCTGCCACTCTAGCCTTGCCAGACCTTGGTGACCCACAGTGGGGAAGTGATAGATCTCAGACCTGACCAGGGACACTGCCATTTCAGGGACCCTGAAAACACAGCTGTTTTCTCTGCCATCAACGATGCAGCATTTAGGAATTTAACATTCAAATGCAATCAAGGCTTTGCCCACCTTGAGTAAAAGCCTGCTTCTGAGCAATAAAAAAAAATGCTTTGCCAAGTTGTTCTGCTGGATTTCATTCAGGCCCTGCTAATGCATTCTGTCTGTCGGTAGAGACTTGCTGGGGAGCTGAAGTAATCCTTTTAAAACAGACTACCAGCTGTGTCCTTATGATCGGATTTGTTCTCTGCTAATGCCTTGAGATTAGTTACTGATGACCTGATTTAAACCCTAAAAGTTCAAAAACACTGTTTTACTTAAAAATCTTATAAATGATAGTCTCCCATAAAGCAACAATCTGTGAGGCCCTCCAGAGTGTGCCACCAAGTTTTTCCAGACTCGGTTTTAATTCCCACTTTTTGTAGGATGCTATACTCACACCCACCATCCCTCCAGCCAGTGACACTCCAACTCTGGTGGTACACCAGGACCCTCCACAGTGTTTGTAAGACACAGTTCATAGACACCACCTCTAGGGTTTCTGATTTACCAGGTTCTGGGGGAATCTGCCTTTCTGACCAGTCCTGTGCAATGACCACTCCCAGAACGGACCTTTCACATCCCCTGGCTTTCCTAGAGCTACCTATCATCTCAGTGATCCTGGATTCACCTCAATAATCAATCAATCAATCAATCAATCAATCAATCTCTATCTCTGTGTACATATATATACACATGGAGGTCAGAGGTCAACTTCATATATCATTCCTCAGACACCATCTACCTTGTTTATTTTGAGACATGCTCTCACACTGGCCTGGGACTCGACTATTACTCCAGGCTGGCTGGCCAGGGAACTCCAGAGATCCTGTCTCTGCCTCCCCGGCACTGGGATTACAAGCATACACTACCACACCGGCTATTTTTAAAGTGGGTTCTGGGGATCAAATTCAGGTCCTCTCGTTTGCATGGCAGGCCCTTATCACATGAGCTGTGTTCCCAGCCCCTCTTCAGTCACTCCCACCCCAGTCATGTCAACACGCAGTGGAAGACAGGGAAAGCCCAGGCCTCCCTCTCGCCCTGTCCTTCCTTCCACTGTTGCTCCCTATTTCCACTAAGGAAGGAGGAGAGCACTCACCAGTGCACAGGCTGATCCTCTGACACTACACCTGCTGGCCACGCCCTCTTAGAGCAGAGCTCCTCAGGTCAGGCCTACCTGCTTCTGCTCCCAAAGCTTTCCACTCTTCCATTCCCACCCTCCAGAAAGCGGAGCTGTGTGTCTAGACACCAGCCCACTTGAGAGAAGATGATAGGACAAACACTTCTCTACAGGAAGTTAATTTACAGTCCCTGGCCTGTCCCTGCCTTGTCCATAGTGGTTACAGAGGACAGGGGCATGGTCTTTCCTGTAGGGATCTTAGTTCTGTGGGCCCCCTTTACACACCCTGAATCTCATGTTAGGGCGGGTCTCACTGGAGGAGTGCATTCAGGATTTAGGGGTTGGGTTCAGCACAAAGGAGGAAAGACAATGACTGGGACTAGCCTGGTGCTTCTGGAGTGCTGCAGGAGGATTAGGGACAGAACCACATGTTCCCAAGGAACACAGTCACTTTCCTTCACAGAAGCAGGGGTTCCCATGGCAGGCGGAGAGGGGGATAAGGCAGACTGGGGGCTGCTGAACCTGCTGCCTAATCACCAAACAGACCATCTGAAGAGCACTCAGACCCCCCCACCCTCAAACGGCAGCATCCTCAGAGCTTCCCCACTTTCCTGGAGTTTGGCTTTGCCATCTTGTGCTGAGCCCTGACATCCATCTGCTTCATGCTGTCCTCTCAACCGAAGCTCACAGCCTGGACAGTCACACTGTAATGTTACTAAAGAAAAGGCTGAAAACCACATCCAAGTGTTTTATATTTGAAAAAAGAGTTGTTTTTAATAAAAAGGGTCCCTTAAGAGCGCAAACAACAAAGAGTGGCCCAGGAGACCAAAGTTCAGCCATGACCCCAAAGAGCTTTAATACTTGCAGAATTTTCCAACATTCTCATTATTGTTTCCAGGAACACATTCATAATACAATACAAATGCCCCCACTAAAAACTTTTCATAATGAAACAAAATTAACTTTAGGAGATAACACCAAAAAAAAATTAAATTGGCTCTCTTAATAATTTTCTTCCTTAGAGGCACTGTCCTGACTTCATTTACATTATCAAAGTAAAACAAAACAGTAACACTGCAAAGGAAACTTCTTTAACGAGGACAAATAATGGAAGCTCACCTTAAAACTAGTTGTAACATCACATCTTCACAGTGTAAACCGATGAGCGTTCTGAACAGAGCCAGGGACACCACACAGAGCTGGGGGAACAATAAACACAGCACGGCTTCAGATGTCAGGCTGATAACTCCACCCCCAGTAGGTGACAAATAAATCAGAATTACACAACCAAATGGACTCTCCATCCCTAGCAGTTTTCATAAAACACACATTGCTGCCAGGAAAAATGTATTCCAAATACCAGTTCCCCCAGGGGACGAGTTGGCTAGCAACCTAACGGCTGCCTGGGAAATACTCATGCTCATATTGTGAATCAAAGACCCAGATAATACAAATGTGCCCCTTCAACTCCCGACACACATATGAACTTCCTACCGCCTCTTCGGACAATTTGTTTTTTTAAGTTGTC
Organism: Peromyscus eremicus; assembly: GCF_949786415.1. NCBI lineage: Eukaryota > Metazoa > Chordata > Mammalia > Rodentia > Cricetidae > Peromyscus > Peromyscus eremicus. Next base: position 59,877,211 of record NC_081421.1, read on the forward strand.
TTCAAATGTGACACTGGTTATTTACAAGAGAGGGCTCACAGGAAAGCACTCAAAACCTGGCCAACTCTCTTTAGAATGTTCAGTTTAAGCCTCAGTTTCTCTCTTGGTGTTGGGGCAAATTTTTCTCTTTGGTTCCATTTCCTATAGTGCTTCAAGTATGAGGATTTACTTCCTTAAGGAGTTCACTCAAAAAGAATAATGAAACTAAATATTTTTTAACAAACACATGAATTCTTTCAACTTCTAATTTCTACGAAGGAACAATGGACTACCAAGCAGGGGAGACACCCAATTACAAAAGTCACGGTAGCTTCTGGGTCCTGAGCTGTTCTCAATTGCTCACTCAGAAGGTTAGTGTTATTGCCAATATGACAGAACCTAAAATCACCTGGGAGGTAGACCTCTGGGCACACCTGTGGGGGATTATCTTAACAACCTTGATTGATGTTGGAAAGCCCGTTTTAATTGTGGGCCACACGAAAGTGAAGCTAGCCCCACCATCCACGCAGTCATCCTTCTGTGTCCCTGACTATGTGATGTGACCAGCCATTTCAGCTCCCGCTGCCTTGAGGTCCCTACCATGAAGAACTCTACTTTGACCTAAAGCAAACACTGCATCCTTTAAGGAGCTGTCTTTGTCAGAAAATTTTATCCTCGCAACAGGAAAAGCGGCGTTAAAACACTCACTATTGTATAACAATAATGTTGATTTTGTACATGTTGTATTTTTGCAGCCTCACCGACCTCATAGGCCTTAGGATTTTTTTTTTTTTTTTTTGCATATAAGATTATGCCATCTAAAAAGCAGGCAGCTTTAATTATCTGGGTCTTTATTTGCTTAATTATATAAACAGAAGCACTGCTTAAATAATTAACAAGCACACTCTTACCTTACTCCTTTCTTAAGGGAATGCTTTCTCCACTGTTAGCTCAGAGCTCATAGATAACCTGGCTCAGGTTAAGGAAGTCCCCCACTACTCATGGTCTGCTGTGTCTAGAAACCATAATTCTCCTCTGTTTTTGTAAGCTTTACTATTGTTTTTCTATCTACCTCAGACAAATACAATCAAAGAGTTCATGCTTTTGTTACTGGCTGTAATATCTTTTTGATACTTAGTGTTATATCTTCAAGGTTCATCCATGTGGTAACATCTCAAAACAACTTATCCTGTCCCTTGTAATTTCCTGATCTTGTAGGTATTTATGAGTATGTTGTTTACAATATGTATATATCTACCTACCTGGGGATTTCTCAAATTTCTGTCAATGTTGTTTTTAATTTAAACTCACTGTAATCAGATAATATACATGGTTTCAATCCTTTTACATTCATTGAGCCTTGTTGTTGGTTTGATTTGGCTTGTGGTCTGCCTTAGAGAAGGCTGAATGTGGACCTTGCTCCTAGCAGGTAAAATATTAAATGAGATTTTTTTTTTCCTAGTATACCACTTTAATTTCTGTAGACGAATTTCTAAACAGTCTTATTAAATAAGAAACACAGAGCCAAATACAGGGTGAAAGCTGTAGAGATCCGAAATAGTGAGAGCCACCAGCTAACCTTAGTTCACCATGCCACCGTAGCTTCCCAAGAGAACCAGCTTCTTCCTGTCTAACCTGTGCCTTTATTGCCTTGCTGTTCTGCCTTCTCATTGGCTCTTAGCCCAGCTACCTCACTTCCTTGTCATTGCCTGTCTTTACAGACCTCCAGGTCTTTATGGTTGGTACTGGGATTAAAGGCGTGTGTCACCACACTTGTTCCCTAGTGTGTCCTTGAACACACAGGGACTCTGTTTGCCATGTGATCGGATTAAGGGCGTGTGCTACCACTGTGTGACTTTTGTTTATGGCTGGCTATGCCCTCTGATCTTGAGGCAAACTTTATTTATTAACATACAAATAAAATATCACCACATTTCAGCACAAATAAAATATCACCACAAATTTCTCTAATTTTTTTTTTTTTTTTTTTTTTTTGGTTTTTCGAGACAGGGTTTCTCTGTGTAGCTTTGCGCCTTTCCTGGGACTCACTTGGTAGCCCAGGCTGGCCTCGAACTCACAGAGATCCGCCTGGCTCTGCCTCCCGAGTGCTGGGATTAAAGGCGTGCGCCACCACCGCCCGGCTTCTCTAATTTTTATTCATAGTTATTTATTTATTTAATTAATTGGGACAGGGCCCTGCTATGTATTCCAAGCAGGTTTGCAAACTTTCTGCCTCAGCCTCCTAAGTGCTAGATTACAGACCTGTGCTACAGTGCCTGCCTCCTGGCTATGAATACATACAATATAATACATAAAATATAATATTTTTTTTCCTTAGTAGTTGCTTTTGTTCTTCCAATAAACTTATCAGACTCTACTTTGGACTTAAACTAAGTTAATTCAAACAAAATACAGAAATAGTATTCCTGTATAGTTCTGTTCTCTCCTCTCCCTCTCTGTGATACTATTTTTAAACATGTAACACACATATACTATAAACTCAAAGATAGACTGTTAGATTTTTATCTTTTGCTTTTAATACAGTTGTTGACGTTAAACAGATAGTCTTTGAGGAGGGATGACACTCATTGGGTGACACTCTTAGTATTTAATGACTCTTCCAAGTTGAGTGGGGCTACAGATGAAAACCTAAACCCACAGTTTCCCAGACTTTCACTTCAAAACAGCATGGACAGAGATTTGCTACCTCAGGCCCTGGTTACTCCAGTTCCTTGGCTTTCCCTGCATTTAAGCCTTTATGTTCTCAGAATTTTGTTCCTTCAGAAGTGCACTTTGCCAGTCCCACAGAAGGAAGCATCGACACAGACAAATTGAGAAAATTGGGGTGGGGGTGGGTGGGAGCTTAGTGCCACCTCCCTAACAAAGGGACACCTGACAGGGGGAAAAAGTTATCAAATTATCTCTACTCAAATAGAAAGAGGATAACAGCTGCAGGAAAGTGGAAAAGCACGGAGGGATGGAGGGAAATATTCATAATTTCATTCCCCAAACAATTCCTTTGTAGAATCTGAGTTGAATGCATCCTTCCTCGGAAGCTCTCCTTACCCGAAAAGGGGTGTTGATTCGGCTGGTGAGAGTATCCAGAATGTGGACATTTTCATGTTGGTGCAGTAGGATGAAGCGGAGGAAGATCTCCAGGAGTGCTGGTTCAGAGATGCTGCGCAGGAAAAGGTCCAGGTATGCAGTTGTGGTCATGACCTCCTCCACCGTCACCTGGAACCAATGACAGTGAGCACAGAAAGTCACCTTCCCAAGGCTGCCAGAGACTCACCCCAACACCCCCACTCAACACAGGGACACTGCCATGAAACCACTTGAGCCAACAACATGTCCATGGGACACAACACCTGCCCTGTAGCTCAGCGGGGAAACACAAAGATGCTGTGAGATGGTCTGTATGTCAAATGCTCTGATTGGTCAATAAATAAATCACTGATTGGCCAGTGGCCAGACAGGAAGTATAGGCGGGACTAACAGAGAGGAGAATTGAGAGAACAGGAAGCCGGGTGGGGAGACACTGCCAGACACCACCATGACAAGCCGCATGTAAAGATGCCAGTAAGCCACGAGCCATGTGACAAGGTATAGATTAATAGAAATGGATTAACTTAAGCTGTAAGAACAGTTAGCAAGAAGCCTGCCACGGCCAGACAGTTTGTAACCAATATAAGTCTCTGTGTTTACTTGGTTGGGTCTGAATGGCTGTGGGACTGGCGGGTGTCAGAGATTTGTCCTGACTGTGGGCCAGTCAGGAAAACTCTAGCTACACAAAGACAGGGAAGGCACCCACATGCTCTGACGGTTCCAGTCAAATGCAGTTTAAACCCTATAAAAGTTTTAGTACATACTCAAAATGGCATGAGAGATTATGAAAAGTATTTATATGCTTAATAAAGAAATAATTAAAAAGTTTGGTGTAATTTGTCTCATTATTAGTCATTCAATAAACATTTACTGGGATCCTCCATGTACAAGGAGCTGTAAACATAAGAACATGCTTTATGTTCAGGAAATTGAGCTATAGCAAATTAAATGATCATGTAATAAATTGCAAAAGAGAGGTGCAGACATGGAGTGCTACAGATGTTCTCTCAGATGTGTTCCTGGAAAGCAGCAAGCCAATATTTTTATAAATGAGTACCCCACATAAAACATTATTTATAAAGGGCTATAAGAACTTACTACTTAATAAAGTAATGGTGACTTTTATAACACAAATTCAGATTTTTCTACCTATATACTTTTCCTATTCAGAAAAAAAAGTCAGTCTTTCAGGGAATCAGACTGGAGTTAGGTTTCTCACAGAGCTGAGGAGTGGAGGCTTACAGTGGAGGCCAGAGGTCAAAGTCAGGTGTATCCCTTGATCACTCTAAACCTTATGGGATTTTTTTTTGGGGGGGGGCAGGGGATATCTGTTTGATCCTGGAGGTCACTCATTCCACTAGTATGGCCAATGGCCCCTCAGGGATCTGCCTGTGTCTGCTACCCTCGCCATGGAGCTGCAGAAACACACTGTTACCTAACATTTCTACATGGATGGTAGGGATCTGAACCTGGGTCCTCAGGCTTGCATGGGAGGCACTTCACTGACTGAGGCATGTCCTCAGCCCCTCAACCTTAAACATGCTGATTCTAAGAGCTACTATGTGCTCCCTGTTCTCCTAGAAGCAGAATGTAGCAGCTGATCTTTCTATCTAGAGGTTATCACCAAACTATTAATGTCTCTGCTGGGCACAGAAACGTCCACCTTGGATGCACTGAAGTCACCAAATGCACAGTTCAAGCTCCGGAGTTCCAATACCACGTGCTGCAAACACCCCGGCCCACCCCATGCACTTGGTTCTAAATGAAGCAGATGGCAATGCTCTGTGAATGAGTGTGTCTCCTCTTTTCCATTTCTCCCTCCCTTTCAAAGTGCTCAGTGTCACTTTAATCGTACCATTACCAGGGCCATTCTTTTTATACTACATTCCTCTTCTCCTTTTAATTTTCAGCTTTAAAAACCCACAGATCAGTTTAGAAACCAGATGTCCAGAGCTTCGAGATGAGTGTAGATAGGCCATGAATGGCTGCATCTGTGAATAAAGGCTTGACGCTATCTATTTTGGTGGTTTGAATTACTTTTTATAAGTTCTTGGTGCTCAGCTGTGTTCTGGATAGATGAGTCCAGGTGGGTAAAATATCACAAAATCAGCTGTCTCCTTTCTTTACTCTAATACATAATGGACCTTATGGTAATAAAGCCCAAATGAATTCACTCTTTCAGAATCCACCGAAACCCCCCACAATGGTGTTCTGAGTGACAGGGCACATCACTGGAGTGCAAACACCCTCCTCCAGCTTGGTAGCAATAGTGTGAGCACACAAGCATTCACACCATATGAAGTTGTCCGTCCACTTTAAAGGGCTCTCTGTAGCCCAAATACAGTAAAGGAAGCAGAAGCAGGGAATATCAACTCTGGGCAAATAAGTGAGACTGAGAAAAGTGCATCTCACCACTGTCCTGCTTCTGCAGCTAGCTGCTCTAGCCTTTCTGTAGCTCTCCAGTGGGACTTGCAGGGGACATGTCTAAAACTATCCTGAGGTCCATACCTAACCATCCTACTACAGTACACAAAGGTGCGCACACAGAGGACTTCCTCGGAGGTGAATGGCAGCTATTCCTCAAAGATCCAGCAATTGATATCTGCCAGAGTTGAACATAACTTAATTCTCCCATATACTGCATGCCACATAATATACCACCATATACTCAGCACATAAGTATGGAATTACTATATGTTTGGATTGTATTATGTTAGAATGCTTGCTTGTAAACACTGCTGTTTGAGTTGTTAGCTTGAGTTTCACGGGGAAAAAGTGTTAAATTAATTTTTAATTAGGCTTAGGTCAGGATTTCCAACAATTTCTGAAATGACCCTAAACTGTACTGCTAACTTCGTAGTAGGTATTCATGTGACTTGATGGTCTCAGAACTGACAGTTATAAAATCTAAGCATCAATCAATTATGAAAATGTTCCACATCCTACAGCATTAAATATTCAGTCAAGAATTAATTTTTTATGGGAAAATAAATAGGCACATTTGTCACTATGTAACTTTGATTTCATCTTAATAAATGGCAAAATTGTATGTGCAACAAATAATTGTTTTACATAAATTCATGATTTATTAATATAAACACATAATTTGTATACCTATTTTATATACCTACTGTGATAAAAACGTGTAATGTCCCTCATAGACTCATAGGTTGGGCACTTGATCTCTATCTGGTAGTGCTGCTCAGGAGGCAGAGCCTCACTGGAGGTGTCATTGATGGAGGCCATGAACCCAGCCCTGACTCCTGCCCTCTCTGCGTCCTTTCTGCTGACACTGTGCGACCGATTCCTCTGCTGCCACCCCTTCCCCACCATGGTGGACAGTGTCCCTTCCTAGACTATAAGCCAAAGGAAACCCTTCTTTCCTCTGGTTGCTTCCTGCTGGATATTTGGTTATGGTAACGAGAAAAGTAAGGAATACACCTGTGTACCCAGGGTCAGGTAAAATGGCTCAGGCAAGGAATTCCAACTAGACAAACACCGAAGAAGCCTTGTTCAACATGTGTCCTGGAGGCTCTTCCATCTGTCCTTCCTCATTGTTCCCCCCCCCCCTCTCTCTCTCTCTCTCTCTGTGTGTGTGTGTGTGTGTGTGTGTGTGTGTGTGTGTGTGTGTGTGTGTGTATGCTCATGCATGTGTTCTTCTGGGAATAAAATTTTACCCAAGCTTCCTCTCCATCCACTGCACTACCATCTCAACCCTTAGCTTTTGACACAGGCCTCCCTATGTAGGCCAGGCTAAACTCTAACTAATAATCCTCCTGCCTCAATCTCCAAAGCATTAAGATCACAGGTGTGTGCTACCACATCTGGGTGTAGGTACATTTTTAGTGAAGATCTCCAAAATAATTAATGCCACTCAACACAGCTAAACAGGAAATGATGCTCAACCACAAACATGGAGTTCAACTATTCACATCCACTTGACTGCAACATTGGGATCGCTTGATGGAACCCTCAACCAAAATGATCAAGACAAAAAAATATAAATAGAAAAAAGCAGAAAAACGGAATCATTCCAAATGGGCTGACAGTTAGCTCCTTTGATACTAAGTCTCCAACTTTACCAAGCACTGCTGAACTGACATGTCACGAGACTCCCAGAAGCTGCTTTACCGCAGGAGTGCTACATAAGCTATACCCACTGGGTCACATGTGACCTTAATAAGCTCAAAAGCCCAGCAATCAACTAGCTAGAATCCAAGTCTGTCCTCAGGGGCCAACATGAAAGGGGGGTGTTGAGCAGCTATTGTTTACTACTCTTAGGCTGGATAAATGAAAAGATTTTATTTCTTTTTAGAAATCAAAGCTGTCATTAATAAGCTAAGAGGATTTAAGGAAGCACTTGGGGGACAGCATTTACATAACATGTTATAAATATTAAAAACCCAATCCCATTAAATATCAAGTTGCAAACTCTTTATAGATTGAGGTCACACTTACCTTAAACTAATACCCCAACCCGGGAAACCCAGTGGTCCTCTCCTTCTACCTCTTGCCCGCACTGTATCCTTCAAAGCCTTTTATCCCAGAAAAGCTTTTCTGCCCCATTATCGTACTTTCAGCAACTTCTCCTAATCCTCCCAAATAGGCAACGTCCTTAATGAGGCTAAGACTGAGAGCCTAAGTGTGATCACTTGAAAGCTAACGATAACCACAGAGGAAAGACGCTCAGCCTGAGGAATGCAAAATGGAGCCTTCTGCTAGGATTCCAGAGCAGCATTAGCAAAACACAGAAGTCGCAAACTAACTAGTCAATGATGAAGGACAACGAGCTGTAGCATGAGGACCTTTTGTCTCATAAGATTGTCAGTGTCTACCTTGTTCTATAAAGGATGACAGGCAGCTACCAACTTACACAAAACTAGCCAGCTATACAAATTAACCTGTCACTCAAATTAACAATGTCTACACATGCCGCAGCTTAAGAATATTATTTCATATTAAAGGCAGGCCATAATGAGTGAAGGAGCATTTGAAAACTCAAATTCCACCCACTCCCAAAATCATCCTCGATAGGATAAAGACAGCTGTGACCTGAAGAATAAATACACCTGCTGCCTAGGCACTGCCTCTGCTTGCTCCCCAGCCCAAGTGCTAGAACGGAGGCCTTCCTTGGGGACTTGGTTTTAATACTGTCAGTCCAATTTGGTCCATTCGCTGATGCGAGTCTTTCTTTACCTACTTTCTCCATCTTCCTTTAGCTCTTGCTTGGTTCTTTCTTCATGCCAACAGCCTTTGCCAGTCCCTTAAAGTTGTGTTTTCTAAAAAACATAGCTTGAGACTGGGTGAATGAATTCAATTTGCTGGTTCACTAATGGTTTAGACCATTTTCAAATAGAAAATGTAGTAAGTGCAAGTTCTGTTCTGAGGAACTTAGGCATATATATTTTGTTAGAAATACATACAAATTGCACTGTGTGCAGGCGCTTCACTGGTGTGCCTAGGAAATGTGATATGCCAGTGTACAAAGCCCTGAGTGTGAGAAGCACAGTCATCCAACAAGCAGTACATTCACACAGCTCCAAACCACTTGTGCGGGTCCATTGCCACCAGCGATCCAGCTCTGGCTATGGCTCAGCAAAGTACACAGAGTTGACCCCGGCTTTCTGAGCAGGATGGCAACTGAATTTATAGTCATCCTACTTCTTTTTATCTTAGCCTACAAGCTCTAGAGGGATCCCCCCCTTCTTTATTAGAATTTCAAGCTTTTGAGAAACAGACCAAATGGACCGCTATTTTCTTTCTAAAAGGAGATGGATGCCACATTCTACTTCTACAAAGTCAAAACTCTATACAAAAAAAAAAAAAAGCCCAGCTATCATGCCCACACTGCAGCAGCACATTAACTTGATACGTAGGAGTGAAATTGAGCATATAGACACTCTGACCCTTCTGTAATCAGCTCTAGTTGGGTGATCCCATTTGCATCTAAATTAGCACCAGTGTCCTCTCTGTGATGACTGGTTTATATGTGTCTTGAAAAATAAATTTCCCATCTGCTAGCTGTTTCTTTGTGATCCAGTCACATTGGAGCAAACAGATGGATCCTACCTTCTGTCACTCAGGTAGGTGGCAGGCAGTGGGGGTCAGGTGACTGTGACATCCTCTATAGGACAGAAGCCACCTTTCTTTGGCGTTTTCTCTGAGGCAGAGGAGTAAACTAAGTAGCTGGTTCCATGGGTCAATGGTGAGTTCTCCCACCCCATGGTTCCAAGCAGTGTGGAGAAACAGTAGGATCAGCAGAGCGAGAAGGGAGACTTGTTACATCACAGGAAACAGAACTGAGAAAGTCTCTACTGAACCCATGCTGAAGCCCACCAGCTGCTGCCAGAGAAGCAAGCCAATGGACAGGAAGCTTGTCCACTGTGGGTAGCCAAGGGCAGCAGCCGATGGGCTCTTCACAGCCACCTCTCCCTTCCAAGGACACAGACCCCCAGATTCACATTCAAGTGCAAAAGGGAAGACAGACATCCTGGTTCCCAAAGGGTGGCCCACCCCAGATGTCAGCCAAAAATTCAGGACAGAAAAGATTCAGTTACCCAAGGTCTGAAAATAGTCTGTAGCTGCTGAATCAGGCCCCCTCCTGTCTCCCTTCTGCTCCTCCACCTTAAGGCCACACAGTACACTGATGCCACTGCCAGAGGCAGGCTGAGAAGGATGGAGGTGACGTTCAATGTCATGAAGTTGAGTTACTTATTCCCAAAATACTTTAAAAAGAAGGAAATGAAAGTGATGGCTACATTGAGGGCATCTGTAACACAATAGGTTTGAAATGAAAGCCAGTCTCAACCTTTTCTCTATACCCCATTCTGTCGTCAGTGCAGACGGAGATGGCCTGTCGTGCATACTGCTGACCGCCATAGAGATGGTACCTTCTGGGGTTCCTAACTTTGCCCACATTTCAGGAATGGCCCTCTTCAACAAACATTTGTTGAACACATTGAAACTCAGCACTTAGCGATGAGGACAGAAAGACAGCCAACACCATTCTGTTTGTTATTGTACACAAAGGCCAGCACTGGGACCTGACTTAGGTCTACCCTAGGAGCAAGGGAGTCATGCTAGAGCCAGAGAGCATGATTGCCAGTCGTGGACAGACAGTGGATTTTAGAAAGAGCACAGGATTTTCAGGCGGGCAGACCCGGGTTCAAACCTAACAGTTTTTACTGTGTGGGCTGTACTGTGCCATTCACTCTCTCTGAGCTGCTTCCTCCTCTGTAAAATGGGGATAACCACAATATCTACAAGTATTTGAGAATTAAAGACAATGCCTATGCATCTCAATGCAAGATGGGACTAACAGGAACAAAATGGCTACTATTTTCTGATTTGGGGCATCAATTTAAAATAAACTGAGGATCGGGTGAGCAGAGGTACTGGTGACAGTCAGGACAAATGTGCTTGTCCAAATTTACGTTGGGAAGTGGCGGGACACTACAGCAGCTCTTCCAGAAACAAAGCCCTTCTAATTCTCCTTGTCAGCATTTTGCAGAATTAGGAGGGGCTGTGGTCACTACAACAGATAAGCCCAGGAGACTCCAAAGAGTAAGTGTGTCCTAGGGCAGGATGGATTTGCCAGGGCCATTGGATTCTCTAAAACATTTTCTGTTTGCCATGTTCACCCATTTAAACCTCGTTCTAATCCCACAGGACCAGCTGAACAATAGTTTAGAGAAGAAATAATAATGAGGTTGCCAGCAGAAAACAGCCATGTCTAAGAGATCTCTGCTTGACAAAAGGGTTGGCCACGTTGAAGTCACTCTTCTTACAACATAAAGATGTTTTTTCTCTTGCCCTTCACAAACCACAAACCAACCCCCACCACACACCTCTCTGGAGCAGTTGGCAAAGGGCTACTTCTAAAGCTTCTTGTCCCATATTATATGCATATTATTTGTACCCTCTGGCTTCATAATGTAATTTACCAGACAATAATTTAATATATGACCCAGTATAATTAAATTTCATCTAACAGAGTTCAGCTGTGGAGATACTCCAAGTCAAGAATGGTAAAAATGTGTCTGTAACCCTAGCATGTGGGAAGCCGAGGCGTAAGGACTTGAGTTCAAGGAGGCTAGCCTGGGCTGCATAGGAATTTAGGATAGCCTGTACATACTAAAGAGAAAGAGGAGGAAGGAAGGATGAAGGGAGGGAAGGCATACTGCAAACAGTATATAAGAGTAGATTTCACAGTCTAACTCTGGGGCCAGAATTGGTGAGAAAACTGGGGTGGGGGTAACTCGAAAGCAAAGATGGGAGGGATATTCCAAAGAAAATGGCATCTATCTCTTTCTTGTTTACTAATTGTTTGATAAAGACTCTTGCCTTGGGATTCAAATTTACTATTTGCAACATGAAAAATGATAAAAGCATCATTGTCTATCAGTTGCTGAATATCCCCTGAGCATTTAAGGACTCTGCTAAGCATATTATTTCAGTCCACGGCATCCATGCAACCTTTCAGAACCAACTCCAATGACCCAGACAAAAGAGAAAAAAAAAATCCCTCCTGGAAAAGCAGTTCCTCCAGGAACAGGGTTAGAGAATGTGGTGGTCTGAAAGGTAATGGCCACCATAGGGAGTGGCACCATTAGGAGGTGTAGCTTTGTTCGAGTAGATATGGCCTTGTTGGAAGAAAGTGTGTCACTGTAGGGGTGGGCTTTGAGGTCTCCTACGCTCAAGCTACACCCAGTGACACAGTTCACTTCCCATTGCCTGTGGATCAAAGATAGAGCTCTCAGCTCCTTCTCCAGCACTATATCTGCCTGTATGCCATCATTTCCTGCCATGATGATTGTGGACTAAACCTCTGAAACTGTAAGCCACCCAAATTAAATGTCTTCCTTTATAAGAGTTGCTGTGGTCATGGTGTCTCTTCACAGGAACAGAAACCCTAACCAAGACAGAGGAGGAGGAGGTCTGAGGCTGGCCCACTGAGTCACGAGTTCCTGCTATAGCCTCCTCTAAACTCAAAGGCCAGACTACTGTCTCTGGCCATACAACAGGTCTGGAGGGAAGCCCTGTGGATGCATTCCAGTGTTCCGTGGCCTGCCCTCACTTTAATAAGTGATGGTGGAAATGTGTCCCTGCCCCCAGGGCAACTTTCCATTCATACAAATCTCCACTTCTATCTTTGCGGCCAGGTCAGTGCCATTTCTCAGTTTCCTTCATGTATTTATCCATCCTTTAAGACTGCCAACTTTCTGTAGAAACATGTACATCTAACCCACTGAGCCAGTTCTCAAAGGACACCGTGCACCGTCAAGTGCTCAGAGCATAATCAATAAACAGACTGAGACGCACACTGGGACCCTGTCACTAAAGAAGAAAAAGAAATAAAACCTGGTGTCCACAGCCCATGTTGGGGCTGATATCTGTAACAGGAGCAGTTATTTATACCGAATAGTGCTTCATTGAAAACACAGACCTAACTCAAGCCATACTCTTGAATGAGAGCAACTCAGATAAGGGACCCACTGTGAAGAAGAAATGCTTCCTTGGGCTTTCCCTCCATTTCTCTCCCAGATTAACACAACAGTCCTATTCAGTTCTGGTAAGGCTGCTCCCGACCCATGAGTGGAGGGGAAATGTATGGGCTAGAGTCTCAGCCAGCAGCTGACTCCAGGAAGGCAGGATTGCCTGCCATGCCTGTATTTCACCCCCAGACTCCATCTGCCTGCTGGGCTAAGTGCATCATTTTGGGGTGAAATTTTATATTTAGACCAATTTTCCCAGGCACAAAAACTACAGCAAAAACAAGCTCGGATGACAAAAGACAGATTTCGCTCCTGGCTTATTTTCCATGAGCGACAAAGAAATACCACACAATGGTGAGACAGAAGCAGCCCAGGTGTCTGCCAGAACAAATTCAATAATTCTGGTCATGGCCAATCTTCTCTGTTTTCCCCAAACCTGCTCATCGTCTGGCACTGGAGAGTCACAGCAGAATGCAAGTCAGAAAGAAATGAGGAGCAACCTGTCCTGCGGAAGTCAGTGTGGGGCAAAAGACAACCATGGCAAGACGGTTCCCAGCAGGCCAATGGCCTCTGCTGAGTCCCTCACCCTCTGGTTTTCTTACCACCTGCCTGAAGAGAAACTCACAGGCATGGCTGCTGATTGATTTTGACTGTTCTCTTAGGATGGTGCACGGGAAAGAAGAAATGATTCACACCAAACTTCAGAGTTTTCCCTCTTGTGTCTGTCTGCACTTGTTTCTGAGGTGAACACCACCTGGCTTCCATAGATAAGGTGGGGTTTTGTGTGAGTTACTTTTTGCATCTTCTGTGTGAGGGAGGGTGGGCCCCGTCCTATCGTCTCGTAATTCCGAGGCTTACGAACCACATTCTTTGGTGTGGCATTATCGCTTCTGTGCACTTGTTGAAATTAAAGAGAGAAATCTAATTTCCCATTTCAAATCACAAGTAACTGGAAGCTTAATTTATCATCCTAATTTCCTCTCCTACAATGGGAAGGAGGGGACATGAGCCATGGCAGAGAGGTCAGCAAATGAGACTGCCACAGTACCTGCTTTAGCCTCTGAAAACAAACTCTGCTCCTCGGTGTGGTAAGACCGTAGATACCCGTGTGTCACCTCACTTCTGTGATTCTACAAGTAGTAAAACCAGGCAAGAAGAGCTGTAGCTGAAGGCACAGAACCAGGCACACCCAAGGGCAGGTGCTTAAGGCCACCCGTGGGCTTCCTGAGACCCACCTCCGAGCCAACAACAGCCCGCACAGGGCATTTCGGCAATTAGTGAAAGGGTCTCCTTGGATAGAGAGAGGTAGCTCTCCCTGGCCTGTGGTTGGTTTGGCTGATGTCTGGTCAGAGAGTTACCACTTAACTCGACCCCCGTGCTGTCTGTGGAGACAGCCCCCTGCCGAGGCATTAAGTCTGGAGACCAAGATGTGAGCTCATCTCTCCCTGCAGAGTTGCAGACTGCTCTGGTACAGTGGACAACCTGTGCAACTCTACACCATGGCTCTGCAGGGCCTGGGCCTTCCCTGTACTTACAATCCCAGAAACGCCCAGCTTGCCATCAAGAGAAACCCAATCTGTTAATACCTAAGAAACTCTGAGTGTGTGAGAGACACTGTGAGATGTCTTCCCCACGGTCATTCTCCCCTCTTTGCAAGAAACCCTGGCTTTAAAGTTCAAAAACAACAGGGGCTGAAGATGGTTATGAGCACTGCCTGTTCTTCCAGAGGTCCTGAGTTCAATTCCCAGCAACCACATGGTGGCTCACAACCATCTGTAATGAGATCTGGTGCCCTCTTCTGGCCTACAGGCATGCATGCAGATAGAACACTGTATACATAAATAAATAAATCTTAAAAAAGAAAAGTTTAAAAACAACAACAACGAAGAATATGTTTGCTTTGTATCTAGCTGTGGCTACCTATGTTCTGATTGGGGAGACTATAAGTGGAAGCCATGCGAGGCATGGGAAAGGATCTTTGAAGGGAGATGTCTCTGACCACAGCTTAATCTATGCAAGCCAATACAGGGGCTCTCTAAAGATAAGATGATTGCCTCTGTAAATTTCAACAGCGATCTCCTCCCCAGCCTTTAGAGCAGTGCCTGGCACATACTGGGTGCTCAAAATAAATGTGTTGAAATAATTAATGAATGAACGTTTCAGAACACGAGAAGAGCAGCCAACACTGACAGCTCATAATAATGCAGAAATAGAATGCAGTGACCCAGCCTCCAAACAACCCTCCAACGCATGACGGCAGGGTTTCCAAGACTGATCACACCATGACTTATCATAAAACGCATACTGAACAACACACAGCACTCACAGCACTAACCACAGTGTGCATCCTGATATTTATTGTTTGGTTCCATTTTAAATGCTAATCTTGACCCAAGGTGACTTTATAATTCATTAACACGCTGACTCAGTGCTTAAAACCTGTTTAAAATATAGATCTATATAACCTTCTCTACTGACTTTTCTACTAACCAATAAGAATCGGTGCTAACATTTAATTTCTTAGTTATAATTCTAAAAAGCTTTAAATATAATAAAAAGAAACAATGGCACAGATAATCAAAATAGCATGATTAGTTGTGACTGGGATTTCTCTACAAAATAAACATGATCACTGAGGACATGAAGACACACAACACAACACTATACTACACAACACAGTTCTATACTACATAACACTACACTCACAACACAACACTATACAACACAGCACAACATGAGTACAGAGGCCTTCCCCCAGCACAGGCAGACTGGGAGCTATCCAGCACACCCTATCCCAGCTCCTGGTGGTGGTCCACACTGACAAAGAGCTGCCTCCTCTCCCAGCACCCCCATCAGAGCTGCTGTCCTTAGGAGCTTGGCTTGTAATGGCCTGTCCTGGTGACTAAGCACTGTGGTAACTGTCCTTGATCTTTGCAAATGAGCTTTCTTTCTCAGCTGAGAGTCTCTCGGGGACTATGGGTAACCATTTAAGGTAGCTGAGAGTACCATGGGATAATATAAAATAATCTGCAGTGAGAATAGAAGACACTTGCAATTTAATGCTTAGTGTCTGGGGCCACAGGCAAGCCAATCACTTTCTGTTGTCTTAGTGGCTACAGGTATAGAACAAGCTTACACACTCTGTAGTTTTCCACAGTGGACTCACACACACAATAAAAGAGGGGTAGCAGTGAGATGTAGCAGAAGCATCCATACAGTACCTTCCTCTACAGAATTTGGCAAAAAGATAAGCAGTGAAGCTTTCTAAGATAACAGAAACGTACTTTGGAATGCTCCCAGGACCATCTAAGGCCAACATAAAGCTGCCAACTAACCTTGATGGCTTATTATGAGCAGTCTAAGGCCGAAGACTGCAGATGGCTTACAACCAATAGGATGCCTTGTTTCTCTCACCACCGTTCTCAGCTGTAAAACAATAGTATTGACCTAGAGGACCACTGTCTCGGTTCTGAAATCCTGAGAGTCTCCAGTTCTGCGTCAGTGGCTTGAAACTCAGAGCTAACGTGAATTCTGTATCTTAGTGTCTTACTCTCTAGCATAAGAACACACGGCCAGTATAGTGAGAAAGATGCTCACTTTTTTGATATATTTACTCAACCACTAGTGAATTTATTGAGTGAACTACACGTGCACATCACACAAGCAGCTGGAGATACACAGAACAGAAAGTGTCTGTCCCTGGAGGTACTCACGCGCTGGCCGACCAAGCTCATACAATGTCAGAAGTGCTAAGCCCGAGCTCTTGATCTCACATGACTGCTCAGAGGTGGTTTAGAGATGAGAGAAATCAATGTGTGCTCAAGTGCAAAGCTTGTCTCAGTGTGGAGCTTGTGCTGGGACTTAAACATATACACTCTGGGGTGGACAGGCAGGAAGTAGAAGGGACACTCCCTCAAGAACACAGGGACAAGGACAGGCTCTGCAGAGTGTGACAACGCTGATCTGACTTAAGATTTGCATTTGGAAATCACAGAGCAGCGGCTGGATGGGGCCAGGTTAGATGCGGTTTGCAAAACCAGGAAAAGGAATCCAAGTTGTCTTCTGCGGGAAACAGGGCCTGGGATGTGTTCTTTGGAATGGGGCAACACATAATAGCTGGGTTTTAAAAAGTGTGTGTGACCACTCATAAACTTGCTAGAACTAAGGAAGGGTAGACTTTTGAAGACTGGGTAGAGGAGTGAGCTCCTGGCATTGTGCTTCCAGCTGCCTCTTTCAGCCTTTCTCCCCAGGGAATGATGACAGACTGAATCTATCCCTCCCTTCCCCTCTCTTCCCTGGAAGCCAGGTTTCTGGCAGCAAGCACACATTCTTCTGTGCTTCTCCGACTGCAGCGTCTATGCTTACCTAATTCTGGGGGGGCGTTTAATATTAGGAAACATTATCTACCAGAACAAGCCCTATTCTCCAGCATGAATTCCCAAAGTCATGAAGATGCTATCTGGTGATCCCTGCCTGACTGATTTTTCCTTTTTCCCATTTCCTCAGAACACAGGTAGGGAAGACTCAGAACTCAGGCCATATTGACTTTTCTAGAACTTTATTTCAGGTTACTTTGGCTGCAAACTCAGTTTACACTGATTCACATAGATGCTTTTTATTGTCAGGCTGAGGGCATCAGTGAAGTGTGTTGTTCTCCACATACTGCTGAGTCATGGCAAATGACAGTAGCAAGACAAACTCATGACAGCATACAGGCAACCCCAACAGTGAGTCTATACAGAACCCAAAACTGATGGCTGTTGTACGGGGCCCTCACCATCCTTTGTCACTCATGCTGCTTCTCAGCTTCCCTAATGGCCCTAACTCATGGATTCCCAATGCCCCCACCACTCCATGGCAGGTATAACATGTCAAAATAAACACTAGAAGTTGTATTTTTCTCATTGTTCAAGTAAAAGCCTGTATTCTATACTCTCTGAATGAGCAGCAGATGCTCAGCTGGTGGCACTTTTGAGAGGTGACTGGATCATGTGGACAACTACCTTCATCAATGGAACTCATTGATGAATTCATTAATCCACTGATGTGTTCACAGGTGACCGGGCTATGAGGAAACAGACTTGAGTGGAGGAAGTAGGTCACTCAAGGCATGAAGGGCGTTATCTTTTAAAATTATTTATGTATGCATATGACTGTTTTGCCTGCATATATGTTTACCATGTGCATACCTGGTGCCCATGGAGGCCAGAAGAGAGCATCAGACACTCAGAAGCTGAAGTTACAGACTCTTGTGAGCTGCCACGTGGGTACTGGGAACTGGACCCCTGAACTCCTGAGACATTTCTCCAGCCCGAGGGTACATCTTATTCCTGAATCTTGCCTGCCCTCCCCACTCGTTTCCCCATCTTTGTTTCTTTCTCTTAACCATATGCTTCCCACCAAGATGTCCTACCTCAGCAAGGGCCAAGAGTCAATGGAGCCATGTGACCATGGATTAAAACCATGAATCCTTCCCCACTTAGGTTGTCTTCTCAAGCATTCTGTCACAGTGCTGAAAGTGACCGATTCAAGGAACTGCATGTGAAGGGATTGACACGTAATGAAACTATGGTTGATCACGTGCCGACTGTGGGGAGGGACATTCCGAGTCTGCCTTTCTTGGGGGAGCCTCCCTCAACATCCCTTTGTCTTCCCCACTAGACAACAACTGCACCTGGGCCGTGAAGCTGCTGTTTCCAAAAGAAGAAAGGAATGTTGTTGGTGACTATCATCTTAATTAATTATGCACTATTTGTGATAGTTCCCCCAATGACTACTGTTCAAGGGACCCTAGTTCTTTGGCAACAGTGTGTTAGGTACTAGAGGCATATTATTGGGGCTAATTCTCCTTGATCCTTTAAGGCAGTTAGTAGGAAAACTGAGACTCAAAGTTTTGTCCCCCAAATACCCAGGAAGTGGAAGAGACCAGGTTCAAACCAATGTTTCATGGTCTTTATAGCATCTGAGAAGATGTCAGGACAATATTCTAACCGTTCTTCTGAAAACAGAGCAGAAATTCTTCAGACCTGAACCTTGGTATCAACTGCTTGGAGCAGGTGGGCAGACAAGGTCTTCTACGGTACAGATGCAGGTCCCCATACTCCAGAGGACTGGTGCCACCCCCTGCCCTCTCAACATTCCACATGCCCCCTCTCGCCAAGTCAAATCAGTAGAGTTTATTAGGCCAAAGAAAACAGCTCCAAGTGTCATATCAGGCCTCTGTTCCAGAAGCTTCTTCCAAGAAATGGTTGGGCACACTACCTTTGGAATCCACAGGTAAAGGTGAAATTCTGTATTAAACCAATAGAAAGAACAAACGCTTTTTGTGAGCCACCCACATTCCCACAGTTACTGGAATGGAAGTCTGACTCAGAACCTACTCCAGAAGAGCCTCTCACAGAAGTAAACTTGGAGTCCTCTAGACGAAATCCCAACAGTAGTATGCTAACAGTGGGGCCTCCATCCCTGAGAGGGACCTCCGATGTGTACATGACTTAAAGCCTAAGAGCTCACCAAACTCATCAGACTCCAATGTTTCACGACCCATTCTTAAGGCCACCATACTGAAACAGGCACTTGGAAGCTGGCTTTGCTAACCAACACTGGCTCCTCACTTTGGCTCACAGGGTAACTGAAGACAGGGTGAGAGCCTGACATCTCTGCCCTCAATTTGTGTCTGTGCTTTGGCCGACATCACAGAGATAAGCAATTGTCCTTAACCTTTCCTCTTGAGTTACTTTAAATCCCAGGAAGATACAAGCTTCCAGGGACAACTCACTCTCCCAGAGAAGGCCAATTC
Organism: Peromyscus eremicus; assembly: GCF_949786415.1. Classification (NCBI taxonomy): domain Eukaryota; kingdom Metazoa; phylum Chordata; class Mammalia; order Rodentia; family Cricetidae; genus Peromyscus; species Peromyscus eremicus. The sequence continues at coordinate 59,896,588 of NC_081421.1, forward strand.
ACTACGAAGGCAAGGCTGCGTCCTCAGCATTAGCAGCTTAGCCATCTAACACAGTATTGTAGAATGTTGGGACAGAACAGACAGGAAGCTAAGACCGACCAATGCTACTCCATCCTGTCAACCTCTTGTCCTTTATTAAAACCTCATGTCCACACTCTAACCTGGGGGTTACTGGACCTTTATTTGTTTTTCTCCCCAATGTGGCAATGCTGAAGAAAACTCCTTTCAAAATTACTCTCCTTAATTAGCATACCAGGGACAGGTGACTGAACCTAACTTAATGGAGTCAATAGAGTCAAGGCTTTCACCCTAAACACTTGGGTAACAACTTGGTGGCTGTTCGCGGTCTCAATTCCATCTTTGGATCTCCCAAAAGACACCCTTGCTTAGGACCCATCCTGACCCAGTTAACTCAGCCTCTCTGCACAGCTAACCTCCCTGCTGGGATAGCCCCCCTGCTGGGCTAGTTTCTCTTTTGATTCTGATTGTCACCTGCACCACTATAAAACTACATGGTTCTTCTGACCTTCAAGTCCTCTATACCTCCCAGACACTGCACCCCAATAAAGATACTTCTGCTGGTCAGTGAACTGAGAGCTTTTGAAATGCTTTTCTGCTGAGCTGTACTCTTAACTATAAAGATGACCAATCACTCTTTTCAAGGAAAAATCCAATGCAAGAAACTGAGAGACACCTCCAATAACAGGGAAAATCACTGCTGAGAAACCTGGCCCTGCCCTGGCCACTCAGTTTTCAAGTTACTCTGCAGATGGATACTGCCTTCTACCACCTGCCACTCAAAACAAATCTTCCCCAGCGCACATGAAAAGACTGAGCATCTCTACTGAAGATGGAGCAATTTGGAAACTTCCAAAACCTAGAATTTGGTACAATACTGAATAATTGTCCAAAAGAACCATAGGGGAATTCCTGGGAAGAACAGGACTTAACTGATTGCCAACAATGTTGGGAAGGCCTATTACAGTATTTTTGAATTAATGAATGAAAAAGTCCAGACAAGAGAGAGCTGGGAGGGCCAACAGGGCTGATGGGGTTCCTACTGCCTCACCTCCTTCCCCTGCCGAAAAGCAGCATGGGCAATAGTGTGGCTTATTTTCAGCACAGTGGGGTACAAAGTGAGTGATGTGCATCCTGGGCTATGAACACCACTTCCAGGACACTAATAAAGGTTTCCTTGGGAGAGAGTGGAGATGCATGAACTAAAACTATTCCTTTCTTCTCTTTAGGGGAGGGCCACGGAAACCCTCACCCCAAGAGCCTCTTCTTCAATCCACTAGGTGGCGCAAACTCTCCTTTTAGAGAAAAGGACTTTACAAATGAATATTGGTGCACCAAAGCAACACCCTGCATTGTGCCAGAGCCTGGACAAGAAATGGAAATCTATCTTGTGTTTAACAAAGGAAGGAGAGTTTTCTCTAAATTCTTCTTTGGGAACCCAGAAGTTAAACTTAGGTCATGGAAGGTCTCATGGACCTAAGTAAGATTTATTTACAAAAATAAATAAATAAAAAGCTAATACAATGAGCAGATAGCACTGGAGGGTTGGGTACAAGACTGGTCAATAACGCCTGTGTAAACATCACCAAGTTTATAAGTCAACTCACCTTTCTGGTCTTTAATGCCTTTGACTGAGAAATAAGGAACACATAATTTCTAGAATTATGTCCACTACTCACATTCTGTAAGTGTTCATAACACACCACGTTTCTATTTCAAATTTATTCCATCCAGATTTGATAAGAACTTTAAACACAAAGAATGTTTCACAAAGTTCATATACCAATGTGTATGGGCTTGTTTATTTGTTTTGTAGGACTGAGGATTGAACCAGGGCATCACACATGCTTGGTAGGCTCTACCTCTGAGTTATATCCCCAGCCCACTGTTTACTTATTGCTTTGTAACAGGGCTTTACTAGGTTACTATGCTTTGAACTCACTCTGTAGTCCAGGCTAGCCCGAACTTACAATCTTCGTACCTCAACAATTTCTCAAGTAGCTGGGAGTACAGGCTTGGGACATAGGACCCAGCACTCTGTGAAAAGCTTTAAAACTGAGATCTTAGTAATTCACTTACTGACAAATACTCCCGAATGTCTAGGCACCCAGCCCTGGGCAAACACTGAGTCAGATAAGGACAGGAAACAAGAATGAGCTCCTCCCCTGTGCTCTATGATGATCCTCTAGGAAATGGAAATCTCCTGGACTTGGAATCTCTAAACACATAGATTCTTACACACAGAAGCAATCTGGACAGTTAAACACCATACACTGAGTGCCACTCATCCAAAGTGCAGCCTGCGGTTTCAGAGCATTTAGGGTTTTTGGATTAGAGTTAATTGATTCATGTTTATATTAAAGCATTTGACATAAATGTAAATATCACAGGGCTTATTCAGAGAGTTGATATCTTGACAAGCAACCATGGCAATGACATGTTGCCAATTACCCTTAACCAAACCCAGAGAAGTGAAGTTCACCTTGAACAATTTCATTTCTATATGTAGAGAGCATGTTGCAAGCATGATTCTTCAGCTAACACAGCTTCTTCAATAATATTGTAATTAGTCTTTTCCCTTCTTTCTAGAAAATTTATGTTTTCCCTTATGTTTTTAAAGCAATACCTGTTTTAAATCTTAGGTTTCCTTTTGGATTTGCACAATTAGGTGTTATTTCACTCTGAGTTCCAGTCACCTGTATAAATAAGTTTGCCTGCCTTTTCACTCTCTAATTTAATTCTATTTACTTCAGCCAGTTTTATTTATTCTTGTTAAGCTCATCATTAGACAAAGCATTATAGGGATAAGGGTGCTTCCAAGACACCATAAAGTTGGCCATGGGCCAAGCTGACAACACCATTGATCCTACGGTCACAAATGGCCATAATTGAATTAATTTACCATTATTCTGTAAACATGAAAGATGAGTGGAAAGCTTTAGGCTTCCAGTCCCTGAATAATATACCTAGTATCAGATAAGAATGCGTCATGGGCCCTAGATGGAGCTGCCTTGACTAAAAGATGCTCAACAATGTGGTACTTAATTAGTCTGGAAACTCAGCAACAAGACCTAAGAGGATATTAATTACAACATTTTCTTTTCTAAAAAAGAAGTAAATGTTCCAATAGCTTCTATTACTATCATTTAATATTCCCAGAGGCTTTTCCCAATAAACATTAATCATTTCTCTATGTTTCACAGTTGGCCCATAAGTGTTATTCGAGGCTACAGAATGGACTGTTAAGTTTTTCTATATACTGATGAAGGGAAGCATGTGCTTGTATATGGATCTGGATGTCTGTATGCATCATCTTTCTACACCAGAGGTGACGAAGAGCAGTGACAGTGACAATGAAATCTTCCAGCCTCCTTTTATTATGAAGTCACATTAAAAGAAGCACACATTTCCCTCTTCCCACAGCACCATAGCAGTGCCGTGGGAATGGGTGTGGTGGAATGGTTGGAACCTTACCATATTCTGTGATACACGTAACGCCAGTGAGTAGGCACCACTGTCGTCCTTGGCTGAGCCCATTTCCATTTGAGGGAAGTGTCTACAGTACTGATAACTCTGCCCACACACCTAGACAGCACCACGCAGCAGAGCAGAGCTGACTTCACACAGTAAGTAGCAGAACTTGCCACCATCCTCAACAATGGGAAGGACTGCTGTGGGATAATGCTCTTGTACACTGGTTTAATAAAACGCTGATTGGCCAGTAGCCAGGCACGAAGTATAGGTGGGGCGAGCAGACTAGAAGAATTCTGGGAAGGGGAAGGGCAGTGTCAGGAGGCACCAGCCAGACACAGAGGAAGCAAGATGACAAGGCAGAACTGAGAAAAGGTACCAAGCCATGTGGCTAAATATAGATAAGAATTATGGGTTAATTTAAGTGTAAGAGCTAGTCAGTAATAAGCCCAAGCTCATGGTCGAGCAGTTATAATTAATATAAGCTTCTGAATGATTATTTTATAAGCAGGCTGCAGGACCATGATGGGGGGGGGGTGTGGCTCAGGCAGGACCAGAGAAACCTTCCAACTACAAAGGACCTCTCTCAATCCAACATGATGCACACAACAGAGAAGAAACACCTTTATGGAGCCGACCATCTCCTTTTACTACACACTTTCAAATACTATTACTACTACTGCTGCTGCTGCTGTGTCCTTAAATGAAGCAAAGTACTTTGACCTGTCATAGTGAGACAAGAAGCCCTTACCCATTCTAACAATTCATTTCTCAAATCACGTTCACCTTCCTATTTGATGTTCACCATAATCTTGCAGGGGTGAGTGTGTAGGGTGGGGTTAGAAATGATATAATCTTGCAGGGGTGAATGTGCAGGGTGGGGTTAGAAAGGACAAAGCCGGATGGGTAACTAAGTGAAGACCTCTGGAGGTTCACAGAAAACTAAAACCTATGTGTCTCGGTTACTTTCTCATCACTGTGGTAGATACTGACAAAGGCAGATCCAGGGAGGAAGGGTGTGGCTCACAGTCAAAGGAAAGTTTATTGTGGGCAGGAAGTCAAGACAAGAGGAGCTTGAAGTGGCCGGTTACATCACACTCGCAGTCAGAAGCAGAGAGCAATAAATGCCTGCTGCTCAGCTCCCTTCCTCCACAGTCCAGGGTCTCAGCCAGGGGAGGACTGAATCCTCCCCACTAGAGTGCTCCCCACAATGGAGCGGACTCTCCCCACTTCAATTAACAAAACCAAGACAATCCCCACAGGCATGGCCAAAGGCACATCTCGGTGATTCTAGACTCTGTCAAGTTGAGAGTTCAAGTCCACCACCACGTTGTGACTTCTGAATCCTAGTTCAATGAAGTAACATGAATTGTAAAGTGCGGTCAGGGCACAGGTCAGTGTTCTTCCAAGTGTGGCCCTTGGAAAGCCTCAGTGGTGGCTGAGGTTCAAACTCTCAGGCTTCTGCCCTCCTGTCAAATCGGAACCTCCACAGACTAAGAGTTTTCATTCAAGAAACCCAACATAACTGTCTTTGTCTGAAAACACCTGCTATTGAGAATCAGAATACACAGAAGAGTAAAACTGTGATAGCTGGATTGATACCATATCCCACAGAAAACAGGAGAAGAGAAAACACAAAGCTTTCCGTGAACTAAAAGCACAGTAAGAAACAGAAGAAAATTATCTAAATTCACAGTGTCTCACTGGCTGAGATGGGGCAAGAGTTCCTAGGCGGTGACACTATATCATGTGATACCATCTCATTTGAGAGAGTCGGTTGGCTACTTTCATGAATAATGACAGGCAATATGTATTTACTGTATTTAGTACGTATAAGTATCAGCGACAATGATAACTACTTCAAATATAGTATCTATTTATTCTTCACAAAATCCCAAGAAGGCAGCTGTCATTTTATATACACACAGAGAGATAAGGACCCTGCCACACTCACAAAGCTGATTAAAGTAGCCGGAGACCAGACGCATGCAAACTAAGGTCTGGCTAATCCCAAAATCCATTTTTGAGGTACATTTTTTACATGAATCTACATTGTTTCTACAAACTTATTACCTGAATAGATCTATTAGATGATACAGACTCACAGTTTTCAATTACTAAATCAAGTTATTTCCAAGACAAAGCCCCTTATATTTACCTGTAAACTCTTCTAGGTCCATTCAGATAGCTGGACAGAGCCATTCTTTAGTCTGTCCATAGCTGGCCTCGCTGCATGTGCAGGTCGCAGTCCCGTCTGACAGTGCCACTGCTGTCCCATGTCACAGAGCGTTAGGCCTGGCACAGGACTGGGCCTTTTAGTTATCTTGTTCACCTGCAGTCACTGACCAACCTTGGCAATCTTCACAACTGGCCCATCCACTTTCACAAGACTCTATTTAAGACACAACAACCATTTGGACCCCTCCCTTCACACTGTAACTGTCACAACAGTGTTAAATGTCAACCTGGCAGAATCTAGAATCACCGGGAAGATGGGCCTCTGGGCATGCCTGTGAGGATTATCTTGAATATGTTAATTAATGTGGGAAGAGCCATTTTAGTCTGGAGCAAGGACCATTCCATTCTGGACTGTATGACATGGAGAAGTAAGCTGAAGGCTAACGTGCATAAAATCTCTCTCTGCTTTTTGACTGTGGATGCAGTGTGTCTAGTTTCCTCAAGCTCCTGCGGCCATGGCTTCCCTACAGTGACATGCTCCACCCTGGAAGTGTAAGCCAAAATGAGCCCTTCCTCCTTCACGCTGTTTATTTCAGAGTATTTTATCACAGCAACAGGTAGAGAACCAAGACAGCAGCCGAGGCAGCCTCCTTACCTGTGGTCCCTTAGGCACCACCCCAGCACTGCACACGATACAACCTAACGGGGCCATGGCAACAGATACTTCAAGCTTTCCTGCCATGCTCAGGCACCCACAACTTACAGTCTTGCCAGCTTCTAGATGACAATACAGGGGATAGCTGCCTGTCCTGAAGCTAGCCAGTGCTGGCCCCTGAGGCTGGAGATAATAGCAGCAACCTCTTAGAAGAATGAGCTTGCTTCTTCAGGTCACTTCTGGGACGGCCTTCCCCTCACACCACTAACGGTCTATGGGCCAATGTGAGCAGCAAGTTCACTCCTGGGACACAGTCTTCACTCCAGGCACAGTGAAAAGGGGAAGGAATTGAAAAAAATTAAACCCCAACATCATTACAGGAAAATAAGTAAGGGCCTAGCAAAACTAAGACAACTTCAAGAGCCTTTAGTAATTAAAAGCCTCGGCCAGTAATGGGCTTTAAAAAGCAAATTACTGAAATGTATAAGTAAAACTATTGAATGTAAAGAGCAGCAAAGCCACCCTGCTACAACTTCCAGTGTGGCCCACTGCAGAGCTGCAGAGCCAGGGTCTCATTTGGTGACCAAATAACTGAAGGGCGACTACAACAGGCACAGCAGAGAACCACTAAGTTTAAAAGAAAGAGAAAAATCCCAGGCTTCCACAGCCAACATGCCACGCTAATTCCACGCTGGGGGGGCATTGGCGGTACGGTGGTGAGCATAGCTGCTTCTAGTGCCACGCTTGGACTCCTTTCTTCCAGTTTTGTACTGAAAGCATTTTTCCCCAATGAAATTGCACAGCGTTATTGGGAACCAGATACAAATGTCCAAGTGTTTCCCATCAAGAAGTGGCGGAGATGACAGAAGGACAGAGGACACAAACATGCTACACATCCCAAACCCCAGCAGCAAGTGTCCCAGAGGAGCAGAAAGGGGACTGTTTACCCTCCCTCCCCCTGGAGCCCTCTCTTCTATCTCCCAGCCCAGGAAATAGAGAGAGGCAGAGCTGAACAGTGGGGAGGCAGCAGCCCCTCTGCTCCCTCCTTAGATACCCACAGGCTGCTCCTCCTGTAAGCTAGACACCCAACAGAGGCCCATTCATATTTTATAATGATGACAACTTGAAGACGCTATTTAATTGTTTAAAAAAAAATCTGTAGTCACGACTTCCACTGGGCATAAAAGTCCAGAGTATGCTGAGCCAGGAGAGCCAAACTGGGATGTACTCAAGTCCTTGTCCCATCCCACTTACAAAACACATTATTGGTAAGTGGGCAATCTTGTGTGGTCATGCCCAGCCTCTTGGAATTTCCATCTTTTCTTTTCAATCACCCCCAAATTTCCATCCATCAACTTAAGTCAATAAGCCATGAATTATCAAGCTTGCAGGATGCAGATCATGAATATGTATGTGTGTGTTTGCAAGGCAAGATTGTAAAACAAATGGGCTCCACGGTGGCTTAGAGGAAGCTAACACACATGCCCTTAAGGAAACATCTGAAATTATGCTAGCCATGTACATTGTTCAAGCACAGTTGCAGCACACAGAAGATGGTGGAAAAATCACTTTTTTTTTTTTCTGGTAGATTTCTTGCTTCGGTTTTCCATGCACACTTACAGGAAGTGAAATATAACTGGCTGATCTTTGTCAAAACCAAAGGTACAGGCTTTGAGGTCAGAGTTTCCATGGCTCATGCCTGTGAGCTGCATGCAGAAAAGGACTTGTGTGACTAATTCCCCTCCAATCACTGCCTGCCTTAGCACACAACCCTCAAGGTCTACAGAGATAGTTCCTCCATCTAACAGAGACAGTTCCAAGCATCTTCCCTCATTTCCTTCTGGAAATCCTGCAAGTGTGCCAGGGTGTTGCTCAGGCAATTGTCTCCCATGCACACTCCCTATGGCCCACTGCCTACCGACTGTTCTCCTGCTAATACAGGAAGCCAACAGCACCCCTGGGCAGAGATTTCAGGCGGCTGACAGCCAGTCAGGCTATTTGGGTCTCCTGCTTCTGGTCCTGACCACTGCTAACCCTTTCTCAATGCCTCCTCTTACTACATGGGGACTTCTTTCTACTATTGTCACCCCCAAACACTTGCTGCTCACCCAAAATGTACAGGACACCATACTGCCCCTAAGGCAGGGGTTGGCACACTTTTTCTATAAAGATCCAGAGTTATATTTATTTTATGCTATTACTACTACTTCATCTACAACTACCACTACTACTACCACTACTACTACTACTATTTGGGGTAGAACCCAAGGTCTCGTACATCCCAGGTAAGCAATGTACCACTAAGTTATACCCCTAGCACCAGGAAGATTTTAGGGTTGTGGGGTGGGGCACAGTCTAACCTATATATTTTCGCATTAAGAAAAACTTGGAAAATGTAAAACACTATTCCATCTTTTAAAATTGTAGTACAATACACAGAACATAAAACCACATCATCCTCATCAATTTTAAACATGCTGCTCAGTGATGTTCATATTGTTGTACAACCAATCTCCAGAATTTTTCATCTCACAAAACTGAAAACCTGTATCTATGAAACAATGATTCCCCTGTTCTCCCATTTCTTTCACTTGTGAGAAGCCCCTTTCTGCTTTCTGTGTCTGTGAATGTAACAGTAAGTATCTTGTGTGAGTTAAATCATGTATTTGTCTGTCATTGTTCATTGATGTTATAGTATGTCAGAATCTTTCTTTATAAATGGCTGAATAGCATTTATCCATTTACCATACTTTATCTAGTCCTCTACTGATAAATGCAAACACTATTTCAAATTTGGGGATATACAAAAAAGGCCACAGGCCAAAGTAGGCCCTTGAATTCCAGTTTGCTACACCTTGCTCTAGAGTCAAATGAATAAAAAAAAAAAAAAATAGAGCAGAGGTTGCAAAATTTTCAGCCCCAAAGATCCACATATACCGCAACTCTTTTTTAGGACACACCCCAAGCCAAAAGAACACTTACCCATACATGTTGATCACTAAGTATTTAAGTTGAAATGACATAACATTTAGTCAGTGTCTAACAATCTACTAGACACCCTCGACCTGGACAATCACTTAGAACCTGCAGACTCCTTTCCTGTTCCACACTGACGGCTATGAGCCACTTGCTTTCAAGGATAGCACCCACTGAATTCTCATCCATTCACATGAAAGGAATGAATGTGGCTTAATGCTGAAACTGCAAATCATTTGAGCTAGTGTTTCACCTGGTATCCAACGGTGTCTCTGTACTTCCCTCACAAATTCAAAATACCCTGGTGTCTGTGTAAGGGTACTGAAGAACTCTGGGGCTCCTGGGCACACAGCCTGGGAACCATGAATCCAAGACCATCCAGGTCAGAGGACAGGCAGGGTCCAACACAAAATGTGCCCAACATTAGAGAGACGTGTGTTCAGCAATGAAGAACCAACCCAGGCCCTGGAAGTTCCAAACCTCTAGAAAAGCAAGAAGCCTAGAGCTTCCAAAGTTACAGACAGTAGAAGGTGTGGGACTTAGGCTGACATGGCCCAAGGGCACACGTCCCAGCTTGAGTGCAGGCAGGCCTGGAGAGGGCTCAACACACTGAGGAGACTAACACTGAGGGACGCAGAGCTTCTTCAGGGGACAGGAGAAGAAGGGTGGTGGACTTAGACTCCATCAGAGTGTGAGACGGTAGTAAGAGAAGTTGCAGCAGTGAGCCACACGAGTGAAAGTTAACCCTGGTCAAGATGTCTAGAGATGAAGACCTGAAGTGAAACCATTGGGAGAAGAAATAAACAGATGAAAGAATTAAAAAAAAAAAAAAAAAAAGATTGGTCTATACTTGGGGAGTGTAAGAGAAAAGTTTAGAGAATATTCAAGCCTTCTAGGGCAACTGGGAAAGGTTATATTAGCAACAAAAAAGTATGCAGATAAGCCGAGCTGGCCTGGGAACAAAGAAAGGTCTGCTAATGCATTGGGCTTTTATAGTCTACATTTAAGGAGAATCAAACCAAACCAGTGGCTGAAGCTCAGCCCACCAGACTTCTGCCCATCTGTGCAGGAGCCCATCAGCAGAGGGCCAATTCCGGGGACATGCCAGCATTCAAGAGGAACAAGTCAGCGTAGCGCACAGACATAAAGAGCAATGAGAGTTCCTGTGGGGTAACTCAGCCCAGCGTGGGAAGCCTTGGAGGTGAGGCAGGGGTGGGGGCGGAGAGGATGGGGGACTAACTTGAAGCCTAGGCTGAGCTGAAACTCACTATATAGCTCAGAATGTTCTTGAACTCATGGGTAATCCTCCAGCCTCAGCCTCCTCAACACTGGGATGACAGGTTAGTGCCGCCATGCCTAGAATTCTGTTTTCTTCTGTTCTCGTCCACACCTCTCAGGACAGCAGGCCATGAGACATTGCCTTGTCACTGCCAGGCCTTGCCTACGCCCAGTACATCTGACTCCCTCTGCCCTGATGACAGTGGACACGAACGCCCCTGGTTTAGGAACCAAACGAGCATCTTTCTCAGCCCCCATGCCCCGACACCTTTGCCGACCACACAGGCTCCTCCACATGCTGGCTCCTGGTGCTCTGTCCCCAAGTGACCTTTCCTCCTTGCTCACCTAGCAAGGCTCTGCATGAGGACTTCTTTTCCCAACCATTTACCTACGTCTGCCTCCACCTGGCTCTGCCTCTTTCTCTGTCACAGCACTTCTTCTATCCCTTCCTGCTCTAAGTCTGTGGTTAAGATGTCAGCCTCCGAGGCCCCCCATTACAAACTCCATCGAGATGAGAGGGTTTCACGGCCCCCTTCATTTCCTGTGAGCACTGACAGAGTGCGGAGCACCTGTGCATGCTCTCTAAATGGCCTCTGAACAAACAGCATTATCCTGCTGCTGCGGAGGAGACGGCAGGGTTTCTCCCAGAACAACCAGACGGCTTATCTGCATGCTTCTCCAAATGTGCAGATGCTATCTTCATACCTTCCAAGGGCAGCAAGAGGAACTGCTCTCCTCACCGTACAGCAGCAGCAGAGACAGACTCAGAGAGGTTGGAGGCTGGGCACAGGGCCACTCCCCAGTAAACGGGACAGAAGAGCCAGGACTAGAGGGCAGGCAGGTCTTCTGACCCCTAGCCCAGTGCTGCCCTGCTGCACACTGTCCCTCTGCCCAGACTATGTGATCACACATCACATTTGGTGACGGTCATCTGTGTTTTGCACACTGCTTTACTGCATGCATATTCACACCCAGTATGCTGTTAGCATCTCTAGCTGTCACAGTAAGTTTTAACTATGATGTAGGTTCCAGAGGAGAACTGGTGAGTAGAAGCTATTAAAAAACGAGGTTCTAATGCCTTTCTAGAAAAGTTTAAGCTGAAATTACTGGAGTCCAAACGCACATGACAGGTGCCAGCTGCCCTTGCTGATGAATGCTCTCCGATGCTAACACCGGGAGCTATGAGTCCTGGAGGCTTACAAGGAGCCGTATTTACCTTCAAACCCCATCTGCTTCTGGCTGAAGTTCACAGCTCCCATCAGGAGGCACTTTCTACACACACTGACTCTTTCCACGCACACTCAGACCTCAGTGAGGTAGTCCCAGTAAACTGGACACAGGTTCCCTTACACTCTTAAGTCAACAGACAGCTTCTCCTGCTAAAAGGCGGCGGCTCTGGGATGCTGCGAACAATGAAATACAGCAGAAGTGACACTGCTCCAGGTTCCAGGTCCTACCTTAGGACACTGGCTCCTTCTGCCATAACTCTTTTTGTTGTTGTTGTTCAAAAAAATTTTTTATTCATTTTACATACCAACCACAGATCCCTTCTCATCCCTCCTCCCACTCCCCTCCGCTCTCCCCCGCTAACCCACCCCCATCCCCTCCTCCCAAAGGGGAAGGCCCCCCAGGGGAGTCAGCAAAGCCTGTCCACCATAACTCTGGAAGCCGTCGGAAGCGCCACTCTGGATCCTGAGACCTCGACTAGCACAGGGACCCAATACCCGAGGCTGCCACGCTGGGAGAAGCCCAGGCTACCCCTGTGTAGAAGGGAGGAGGCAAAGGAAGAGAAGTGTCCAGGCAGGCCCAAATGCTCAGACCCCGGACACAGAAATGATCTCAGCTGAGGCCCAGGCCTGAGAGCCAGACCGCCTCACTGTGCACCGTCTTAGTCACCACCCAGGTGGTGAACCACACCAACCACCAAGGCTGGTTTACGGCACTGACTCTAAGGAGGGCTTCTAATGCGGCTCTCAAGCATTGAAATGTCACCCTCTCAAAACGACTCGACTTCCTCAGCTCCTCCCACAGCACAATCTGAGGCCCACCTGTTCCTTCTGGGACCCTGACACAACATGAATGACAGTCATTAGGGCAAATATTCACATCCTAAACAGTTCTTCTGATAAAACAGTAGAATCACGCTTCTCTCTGAGGGAGGCTGTGACCCGGGGACTTGCTTACCTTCAGAGGATGAAATATGAATAGAGTGACATGTGTCACTACCAGATAAAAGCGACATGTCTCTCCCTCAGACACTGTGACAGGTGACGCAAGTTCCAGTGGTGGTGGTTTTGTCAACCTGATCCCCAAGTACCTTCCTTCCTTGCTCTCTGAAGTAAAATCCCTGTTTGTTTAATCCTTCCTTGGCCCCCACTTCTCTGAGAACGCAGACTAATATAACCCACCAATGAGCATTCAGCTTTGAAATATTGGCTTGGACAAATTAACCAAATAGATGCAAGAGAAACAGCTCTCACTGTGGACAAGGTATCCCTTTAATCTGAAGTAAAAAAATAACCAACCAGCTTGGAATGCCTACACACATATTAACAGCTGAATTGAATTACTTACTGCATCCATTAATACCATTTTCTTTAATATGACTTTTGGAAAAGCATTACTTCAATCTATCTGTAAAAATTTACCCATTCCCATTTCCCATGTTCATGGATCAGTAGGATTAACATAGTAATGGCCATCTTACCAAAAGCAATCTATAGATTCAATGCAATCCCCATCAAAATCCCAACACAATTCTTTATAAGCCTTGAAAAAACAATATTCAACTTCATATGAAAAAAAAAAACCAAAATAGCTAAAACAATCCTCTACAATAAAAGCACTGCCTGAGGTATCACCATCCCTGATCTCAAGCTCTACTACAAGCTATCATAATAAAAACAGCATGGTATTGGCATAAAAACAGGCACATTGATCCATGGAATCGAATCGAAGACCCAGACATAAATCCATACACTATGGAAGAAGACAAAATTACACAATGGAAAAAAGGAAGCATCTTCAACAAATGGTGCTGGCATAAATAGATGTCAGCATGTAAAAGAATGATAATAGATCCATATCTATCACCCTGAACAAAACTCAAGTCCAAGTGAATCAAAGACCTCAACATAAATCCAGTTACACTGAACCTGACAGAAGAGAAAGTGGGGAATAGCCTTGAATGTACAGGAAAGAACTTCCTAAATAGAACACCAGTAGCACAGACACTAAGATGGTCAACTGATAAATGGGACCTCCTGAAACTGAAAAGCTTCTGTAAGGCAAAGGATACTGCCAATAGGACAAACAGCAGCCTACAGAATGGAAAAAGATCTTCACCAACCCCACATCCAATAGAGGGCTGATCTCCAAAATACATAAAGAACTCGAGAAACTAGATATCAAAAAACCAAATAATCCAAATAAAAATGGGGTACAAACCCAAACAGACAAATACTTTAAGAAATGTTCAACATCCTTAGCAAATCAAAATGACTCTGACATTCCATCTTACATCTATCAGAATGGCTAAGATCAAAACCACAAATGACAGTTTATGCTGGAGAGGATATGGAGCAAAAGGAACACTCCTCCATTGCTCATTGGAGTGCAAATTTGTACTGCCACTTTGAAAATCAATATGGTGGTTTCTCAGAAAATTGGGACTCAATCTACCTCAAGATCCATCGATATCTCTCTTGGGAATATACCCAAAGGATGTCCAATCATACCACAAGGACACTTGCTCAACTATGTTCATAGCAGCATTATTTGTAATAGCCAGAACCTGGAAACAACCTAGATGCCCCTCAACAAAGAATGGATAAAGAAAATGTCGTATGTTTACATAATGGAATATTACTCAGTAGTTTAAAACAATGTCATCAGGAAATTTGAAGGCAAATGGATAGAACTAGAAAAAATTATCCTAAATGAGGTAACCCAAACCCAGAAAGACAAACATGGTATTAGCTGTAAAGTAAAGGATAACCATGCTACAATCAGCAGACCCAGAGAGGCTAGGTAACAAAGAGGGCCCAAGGTGGGACAAATGGCTCTCCCTGGGAAGGGGAAATAGAAGAGATCTCCTGGGTGAACTGGGGGTGGGTGGGCTTAGGAACTCAAGGGATCAGGTTGGAGGCAGGTGGAGGGAGAGAGTACTGGAAGAAATGACTGGAAAGGGGGGGCATTTTGGGGTCAGGTAGAAACCTGATACAAGGGAAGCTCCATTTATCTACAAGGATGACCCCAGCTAAGACTCCTAACAATAGTGGATATGTAGCCTGAATTGACCATCTCCTGTAATCAGATTGGTGGGTCCCCCAATTGTCATCAGAAAGCCTTCATCTAAGAACTGATGGAAACAGATGCAGATACCCACAGCCAAACATTAGGCCAAACTCAGGGAATCCTACTGAAGAGAGGGAGGGAGGATTGTAGGATCCAAGGAGGTCAAGGACATCACAAGAAAATCCAAAGAAACAACTAACCTGGTTCATAGGAACTCACAGAGTCTGAACCAACAACCAGAGAGCCTTCATGGGACTGATCTAAGCCCTCTAAATATATGTGACAGTTTAGTTTGATCTATTTGTGAGACTCCTAACAATGGGAGCAGGGGCTTTCCCTAACACTTTGGCTGGCTCTTGGGAACTTATTCCTTATACTGGATTGCCTTGCCCAACCTTAATAAAAGGGGAGGTACTTAGTCTTACTGCTACTTGATATGCCATATTTTGTTGATACCCATGGGAGGCATGCCCCTTTCTGAACAGAAAGAGAAGAGGAGTGGATGTGGGGAGGGGGAGGGAGTAGGAGAAGAGGAGGGAGGAGAAACTGAGGTCAGGATGTAAAATAAATAGATAAATTAAATAAAAAAAAATCCTTTCCCAAAATGTCCAAAGTAGGCTTCCCATCTCTTATTTCAAACTCTGGAGGCCATATGTATTTGGTAATTCAAAACTTTTAAAAGAATGATGTATTTATCTGTCATGTTTATACAAAATCCTCAGAAGGTCTAGGTTAGCAAAATAAATCAGGTGTATTAATATTTTCTCCAAAGAACATATAAATATTAACACAAGTAGGTTAAAATCAACAACCTTGAGATGATTCAGGTAGGACCAGATAACAAATGCACTTAGTGAGGTTAGGTGGTATACCAAATGAACTGATAAAAATGTTCTGTGTTCAGAGCTTCCTGAGTGACCTTTTTTTTTTCTCCTCATGCTAGAGGTTAAACCCAAGGCCTCACACATGTTCAGTAAACTCTACTCCTGGCCCCAAAGCTTTCTGTGTTCAGCTTGGACACGACTGCAGAAGAAAGCCATGCAGCCCTTGAAGAAGAACCATGTGAGCCTTTGCACTAACCCAGAGGAATGGCCGTGTCTCAGTGTTGGATGAAGGAAGCACACCGAGAACAGCTTTGGAGTGTAGAGTCCCACCCTCATACACAGCGGTGGGGAGGAACCTCGGAGGTGGCCTTCATTCAGACTACGTGCCCCTCTCCATCTTTCCTACTCACAAGGTCGTATGTGTGCATGGGTATGGTATGTGGTGTGTGCTGTGGGATGGTCTGTATGTCAAGTGTGTTGCTGATTGGTCAGTAAATAAATCACTGATTGGCCATTGGCTAAGCAGGAAGTATAGGCGGGACAAGGAAAAGAATTCTGGGAAGTGGAAGGCTGAGAGGGAGACACGGCCAGCCGCCATCAGGACAAGGAAGATGTAAGGTACCAGTAAGCCATGAGCCATGTGGCAAAGTAAAGATTAATAAAAATGGGCTAAATATAAGAGTAAGAGCTAGACAATAACAGGCCTGAGCTAATGGCCAAGCAGTTTAAATAATGTAAGAGTCTGTATGTTTATTTTATAAGTGGGCTCTGAGACTGGCGGGACTTGGTGGTGGGAGCTGGAGAGAAATTCTCCAGCAACAGGTGTGCACATGTTTTATGTACTTGTTAGGGTAGGTAGAGGTGTGTACATTCATGTGTATAAGCCAGAGGACAGTGTCAAACGTCTTTCCTCATTCTCTACCTTTACTTCTTGGGGCAGACCTTGTCACTAAATCTGAAGTTCATCAATTCAGATAGGACAGCTGGCTAAAGAAATTCCAGGATCCACCCGTCTCCACCTGCCCCAGCCCCACCTTGTCCCCCAGGACAGGGACACAAGGTACAAGACACCATGCCTGGCTTTTTAATATGGATTTTTAGGGATCCAACTCAGGTCCTCAAGCTTGTGTGGAAGGCACTTCACGGACAGCCATCTTCCCGGGCCTTTCACAAGGCTTTCCAACACTTAATCTCTGCTTAAGAAATGCTGTGGAAACATACTGATTGTAATGTGGAGGGAATTTCAAGTATGGATTTATTTGTATGATTTATGAGGCAGAGAGAATAAGTTCACCTTTATAAGCTGCCTACACTGATGACAGGTAACTAAAAAGTTATGCATGATTTAGGTGAGAGAGTGCACAAAGGAATTTTATTTGGAAGACTAACTAAGGCCCTTTTGTCAGGGCAGCAGACCCGAAGTTTGCAAAACACACTGGGAATTCCTACAGCAGACCTGAGCCCAGACATGAAGCAACCTTTTCAGCACCCAAGGAGGAGATGTAAGAACTAGGATGCTCCCACTGCGAGCTTCTCAAGATACACTCAAGCTCCAACCTTCTCTGCACATCTGTCCCGGGGCTGTTGCTCAAGGACACCCTCCTATCACTGTCGCTGAGAGAGCCAGAGGTAGAGGAGAGGTTGCCCCTGCCTTCCTAATCTTTTCAATTCTAAATGGTAAAAACACGAACAACTGCCCCCCACACACACACACCATGGATAATAGGAAGAAAAAATAAATAAGAGAACAATCAGTCTTTGGTCTCCCTGGACAGTAAATGGAAATACTCTGAGAAGAACTGTCAATAATGGATAAAAATTAAGAAAGCATCTTAATTGGGGAGTTGCAAAGTCAAATCTCATACAGTAACATTCACTTTTCATCTCCTGCATTCTATATTGACTTTTAAAAAATTAACATGTATTAACTCCATAGTTTTAAAATTTTCCAATTTTAAATTATGGACATAACTCTAAAAATGAAGTCAGGTAATGTATACACAGTGCTGTCTAAAATCATTCTCTTATAGAGCACTGTCTGGGAAGCCAACAATTGCCAGTGCTCTGCCAGTACTAAAGTAAACATTCTATTTGTGTGCTGTTTGGTTTGGTTTGGTTTTCCATACTTCTCCAGTCTAAGGAGATGTCCACACTCAGCAGTGACATATCCCAGAGAACAGAACATATGGGACCCCTACCCTCAGAAAGTGTGCTTACCTCTGTGGATTGAGATGTTGAACATACACACCTCATGCCCATTCCTCACTCGTTCCTAAGTGCTGTGAGGAAGTGAGGTGGAAAGGTCTCCACTACAGCTCTGTGGTCAGAGCTCATCCTCAGTTACAAACAGCTCACTGTTCTAAGCTATAGTGAGATCATAGCAAGATGCTCTGCGGTGCTGGTGCACCGTAGGGTGTCTACAGATAACAGTGATGTACTATACTCCTGAAAAGTTACAAGGTGGGTTTTCAGCACAAAGAAATGATACATGTTTGGGAAGATAAATATGTTTAACTTAACTTCAACATTATCTTAATATATACATGTATCAAAACATCACTTGATACCCCATTAATACACAAAAAGAATTTCCATCAACGTTTATAACATTAAAATATATTAATTATAATAACACATAGTGTGGGAAATAATAATAATAGTTATCACGATTACAATAGTTATCAACAGCATTATCTAGTGTCAGTAGGTCAGTGAGGAAAAACTTGGGAGTGAAAGAGGAAGAAAGACTATGTGAGGGAGTTATAATTATTGCCAAGACTTGCCGTAGTACCACTGTATACCACTAAAAATGAGTTCTTCTCCCCACAGATTTAGAAACCTCCAAAGCCAGACACTCACCCCACCCTAGAACAGAGAACAGGAGAATACTGGCCAACAGGAGGACAGCATAGAAACACGGAAGGCACATGTTCTCCAACGGCATGCCTTACCTTTCCCAAGACAGCCGTAATTCCACAGACTTGGTCTCTTTGAGTCTATAAAACACTAAAGTAACCTGAGGAAATCCCATATCAGACCAAGTCAGTTTGTTTCACAAAAATGTGTCCACTAAACTCAAAGGGCATTGAACAACGAGAGAGAAACAGCTCCAGTGAGACCAGCTGCTAATGGACCAGACATGCCATCAGCACACACAGTAACCCACAGCATTCCTAGAACCTGGGTTTTCCCACTTCACAAAATAAGAACACATAAAATGTAATTTAAATATCCAGAAAGACGGGCATTTCACTCAAGTCACATTGTAAATTAATTCTTGCTCCTCTCCCAACCAGGGAAAAAGACTCCTTAAAATCAGAATTCTATGTGTGTCTCATAACAACTCTCAATGGAAAAGATATCAGTTGATTTATTAAATGTAAAATGAGAGTCATAAGGAATTCAGAGCGGTGCTAAAGAGACAGCCAACCTTTGATGGGACCTTAAAGTGGCTTCACTTTATAATTGTTATAATAGAAAATCACATTCTGTTAAGGAGAAGGCAAAGCTCTGGCCCCTGTGCTACCTCCACCCTCTCCATGGCCACAGCAGCCCATGACTCTCAATGGAAGACAAAGCCTCGGAGGTCAGTTTAACAGAACGTTCACAGCAGCTCCACCCATGAACTGAAGCAGACCCCAGAGTCAAAGACTATGCATCACCTCTTCCACAGACTGTCTTACTTGACATTCCACAACACCAAGAGGACCCCATCCAACTTACACCAGGGCTATTTTTAAGACCCACATTTGACACTACTAAGAACTTTGGATGGATAGAGAAGAAAAATAAGGTTATATCCACTGCTGAGTCATTACACTGAGCCTACTTCCCTCAGTTTCCCTCAGCTGTTCTATAGTAGACAGAAGATGGCCTTCACCCATCACTGACCTTATGGAGGGCAGGAGCCAATACTGGTACCAAGAATCCATTGTAAATGTAGCTGACCAGCTGAGAGCGAATCAAAGGGTGAGCCACCTGAGACAGAAGTGAAACACAGGGTTTAGTCTCCACGGTATCTTAAGACCAAGCAGTTCTGTGCACATCTTACATTCAAAATGGAACCCCAAATTTGGGCCATGTTTTCAGTTGTTAAATAATACTTCAGACCACACAATGACATGATTTTTTCCAAATATCTATCACAGCATAAACAGCTAAAGTTATACTTCCAAATATAGAGAAAAATGTTAATTTTAAAGTTGATTTGAAAAAGACAATGAATAGACTGACTATGCATAAATATTTATAAGTTAAAATGAATAAATTAGAAAGTATAATTTTTGCCCCCTTAACTCCCTCTGGGCTCCATATCCATTTGTGCTACCTTTTTAAGAGTGTAACTATAGAAAAATGATAATTAAATACGCTTATTTTGCTAACAGATTTCTTTGAAGATATATTTTCTGATATTTATATTAGGGAGGAAAGGATCTGTAAAACATTCTCATAAAAAGTGGACAGTTATTCAAAAGCAGAAAACATTGCTGGTGGTACTGAACTTCCCAAATTTGATTTTCAAAATACATGGTAACATGGACAAACCTTTACTAATATTTTTTATAAGTAATCCTTTCAGGGGTTCCCTAACCCAAAATCATTATTTAAGTGTTTTTAAATAATAGTTGCTTTAATTTTCAAACAAATATATAATTTCCCTGTTCTTCACCATGCCCACCAGCTTTACTGAGAGAGAGAGAGAGAGAGAGAGAGAGAGAGAGAGAGAGAGAGAGAGAGAGAGAGAGAGAGAGAGATTGATTCAGTCAAACAATCAAGTAAAAAGCAATTTCTAGGGAAGTAAGGCTAGCTGTTTAAATTACTGACAATCTCTCTGTGTACATCCGAAGAAGAGCTAATAGTAGTTCCATCATTTTTATTTCCATACATTTCTGCAAGAAAATGTTGATAGACTATAATATTAAAGGGAAAATAATTTAAAATGTAATCCATTTATCTTAAATACAAATAAAACTTCCTTTGACTTAGCAATAAAAATAAGATAGGAACTAAAGTAATTTACTTTCATTTTCCTCCAGAAGCTGTCTCTTTATTTGGTAGATAAACAGATTATAACTAACATTTCTCACCCTAAAAAAAATCACCATAAAACAAACCTGATTTCTTAATAAATCCAATATTAAGGTAATATTTATGCTCCATAGAAGAAGTTTTGATGAAAACTTAGTACACCCTTAAACATATATAAAATTGGATTTTTATTGAAAACAGTAACAAGAAATCTGACGGTAAAAATCTAATCAAAAAGCCAAATACACAAGAGTTCAGTGGCTGTTTTTTCCCCTAAAGCGAGCCAATTTCAAAGCAAATTTAATTTGTGTAGCTAAGAAGATTGTTAACTTCTTCCCAATTCAATTGGGATAACAATATTCTTTATGTAGTGTGTGCACCATTAAGCAAAATAAAGTGTTTTCCTTTGTAAGCTCCCAGAAAGACCTTGAAGTAAAAGGGTTATAATTTGGAGTACTTAAGTAGCCTAAAAATATCTATTTAATGAGTCAGCTAGTGAACTTATTTTTGATGGGTAAGTGGATAATCAAAACAGAATAACACTTTTTATAGAGAAAATAAAATCTTTTCATTTGTTCTCAATTGAAACTTTCACAAGCCTACCAAACATTTTCATTCCTTTCAGGATACTCAGTGGGATTCGAGCAAAGCCTCATGATTCCGTACATACTTCTCAAAATTGATGAAGGGTGAATTTTGAGAGTGGTGCTTATGCACGCTAATCCCCGGCACAGCTTGATCTCTGACCGGACCCCAGCTCCTGATGGCTTCCGCTGCTGCAGTGCCTACCTGGATGACGGCATTACAGAACTCCAGCGAGTTCATGAACTGCACGAGGGAAGGCAGCAGCAGCCAGTCGTCTTTGAGAAGGCAGTGCCACTCCTCACCCTTTTCTTCCAGCTTCGTGGGCAGGGACGAGTAGAGGCCACTGAGTCCAGTTGCAAGTACCTGCATGCAGAAACAAAAGGCAAAATAGTCTTGTCTGAAGTCCATGGTCTATAGCTAACAGCTCATAAGGATGCCAAGGTTACTAGTCCAAAGGCAGAGTAGTGAGAGATTAGCAATATAAGAAGGTAGCAACTACCTATGGATAGAATAGGAAGGCTACCCCAGCAGACAGCAAGGCAAAACCAGAGCTACTTAGCTACTAGTCAAGAGGTTGGTGAGGGTGACTCATCTTCTAGGTCAGGCACCATGATGGGCTAGGAGTCAAGCAAATAAGAAGGCAAAACACAAAGATGAACGAAATATGAGCCTCATACCCAAGAAGTTCAGGGAAGGGACAAACTCATAAGAAACCCAGGACAGCACAACTTGGAGAGAGCCAACAGAGAAATACGTCAGTGCACATACTCTAGTCTATGGGAAGCAGCCTTGGATAGAGGTGGTCCAGGACCAGAGGCTATGCATATACTTAGGAGAAAGACTGCTTGCGTGTTAAGGGTCAGGACTGACACGTCCTAGCAAGTTTGCATGTTAGAAAATACTTTCATATATATTATTTCCTTAAACCACCACAAACAATATAACAAGAAGAAAGAACTGGGTGGGGAGAAGGACAGGCCATTGGGATACAGTTCAAATGGAGCTAATGGGAGTCTACACTGAAGTATCAAGTGGAACCTCACACACAAAATGGCTGGGATAATCTAACCAGACATCTGGTTTTAAGTCAAAACTGGGATTTACTTTTCTCCTTTGCACCCAGCTCTTAAATGCTGATGGTATTTGGGCCTGGCAAGTGAGATTAAGAGCTTTAAGCTGTCAAGTTCTCCGACTTGATCATTAAGTTGGATCGCAGTTGATGCGGAGCGCTTACAGGATGGAAGACTGGGGAAGCAGTGACTTTCGCAGGGCCAGGGGCTTCCCAAATGGGAAGGAATGCTAGCTATGAAGCGTCCCAGCCATCCTGAGTTAGCAAACGTACAGAATGACACAGACTGTACACAAGACGTCAGCTCTAGGGCTGGCAAGATGGCTCAGAGGGAAGGGTGCCCGACGTCTGAGCACCTGAACTTTATTCCTGGGACCCACACGGGGGGAAGGGGAAAACGGACTCCTGCAAGTGAGTTGTTCTCTCACCACCACACCCCACCACACCACGGCATGTGCACGCCCACACACATACACTCACGGCACGTGCAATATAAATAAATAAATATGCAGTTTTAAAAACCGAAAGAAGAAAACAAAACAAAACAGAAGTCAATTACAAGAGACACCATTCTAGCCTAGATCCTGAAGTGACTCAAATGGATGGAAACATTCAAGAACGTATTCCGAGTCAGGCCCCGAAAAGAAATAGTGGCATGTCTCACTGATCTCCCAGCCCATCGAGAGACAAACAAGGAATTATAATAGTGTTAGAAACATTCAAAACGCACGATAGGAAATTTAGGATGCGGCTGATATACAAAAGCTCTTCACTCTGACTTGCGGGTCGGGGGTGAAAATGGGAATTGGTCTCAGAAGTGCTGTCTAGGCTGCTGAAGAGTAAACAGGAACAAGCCAGAAAATGAGCGGCGGAAGGGAGAATATTTCAAGCAGAGGAAAGCCGGTCCAAGAGCTGAACGGAGAAAGAGGAGACTGTCTCCTCAGGACTGAGAGGCCCAGTGCTGTCAGAGCAGGGAGGACCGACCACACAAACAAAGGTAAATACAAGCCACATCCTGCGGGGTTCTACGGCCCTGCACAGAAAGCTTGTGAGACACCTGGATGGAGAGCCCTATGGACAGCTGTTAGGGTGTGGTGCCTGGGAGAGTGCTCTGGGCTAGAGGTGGCCATCTAGAGCCATCCATGTGGAGATGACACTTGAGCATAAAACCAAAGAGGATGAGGAAAGGAAGACAAGATGAAAGAATCCACAGAGCCTGGCACGGAGAACCAAAGACAGAGAAGCCTTACAGCCAGAAATGCTGAAGTCCTGGGGAAAAATTGTCCATAGAGCTACTGCTACCTCTCCTTTCCCATTGGTGAGACAGTCACCTCTCTGGAATACACTATCTTACTAGCTGTCTCCTTGATCTCTCCTGATCTGACTTGGTCACATCAGTCTACACTGGAGATACAGATGATTGATACAGTCAGGTGTGTTGAGTCTCGAATGTGACCTCCAAGAGTCACACAATGAATTCAATAAGAGAGTACAAGCTGAGCGGTCTTCATACAACGAAACCTGAGGAAACCATAGGAGAAGCTAAGAGCTGAGATGGTATAGGAACCCACACTATAAAAGACAGTGAGAGAAACAGATGGACCATATCAACACTGGAGATAATACAGATAGAGTTCTTTGTTCTGTTGCCTAGTAATCTTTATTCACTCATACATGAACTCACTGATTTAAGAAAAAAATCCTGACTACTTAATTTCAGGTCCGGTGCTAAGAATAGTTGTAAGCAAGATTGATCCTTTATCCCTTTAAAAATCAGGGCATCTGTGGTCCCCAAGGAAGATGGCCTCTATTTAAAGTACTTAATTCCTTGTCAACAGACGCATACAAATCACTTTAATACTAGTTTTGAATGTGACCCAAATGAGTTGTCTGTTATAAATTAGAAACCTCTGGCAAAAGCATATGGAGCCCCAAAGTCCTCCTAGAAGAGAAGTCCAATCTTGATGCTACATTTTAAAAGTCAATTACATTTGCTAACTCATGCTAAATTAACCACAGAACAAAGACTTTAATTCTGTGTTCTCCTGCTTTCTTAACCACTCTGAGGCCCTGAAGATGAATTCATAAAGACAAGCTTAATTTGTCTGACTAAAAAGCTGGGAATAACTATTCAGTATATCAATATAATTACAGCAACATTAATTTTCAAATTACATACATCAGTGACAGTAATTAAAAATAACACATACCTAATATTCACTTTTTAAGTGAGTATTCCAAAAGGGCACGGCTAGGATGTGAACTGTAGGAAACCTGCCCAGACAGGAAGACACACCCCATGCAGAAGTGACAGCTGGTAGGTAGGGCAGGGTGTCCTCACCGTGTTCCTGCCACCATAAGACAGGGCTAGGAAATAGCCCAGCTATTTTCCTCAGAGTGGCAAAAATTATGAGAAAAATATTCTGCAAAATAAAAAGCATCACACATTCTTCGAGACAGGAGTGTGAGTCATCACAGCTACTGACAACTGTTTCCCCTTCCAAGGCTCTGAGTTCAGAGTTGTTTATGTAGATTACACACTCTTCTAGAACAGGGGCTTTGGGCCATGCATAGGCAAGCGTGGTGCTTACACGGGGAACAAGTCAGGCCAGGAGAGATGGAGAGGCCAGCCTCCAAGGTAATGATCACAAGCAAGACCCTTGAGAATACAGAGGTGCCAAGGAAGCAGGACCAGAGTAAGAGAGAGGCAACAGATGTGGAGGCGGTTTTGGGTTTTTGTTTTGTTTTTGTTAGGTTCAAGAATTAACATCAAAAGTGATTTACTTTTAAATTTCACTGTGTAATTTGAAAACTGAATTATAAAAATGCACATATATCTGCATTCAACAGCTAATTAAAAATAAAATGCCCGTCTATTCTTTTAGCCTTTTATTGATTCAGACCACAAAATTGTAAAACATGTTTATTCTCAGTACATTAAATATTAACCAAGTACTCTCCACTTATCTCCCAAAAGGATCCTTAAATGGAGTTGTCATGGGCTGAGGAGATGACACAGCAAGGAAAGGTCTTGCTTCACAAGCATGAGGACCCGTGTCCTGGTCTCCAGCACCCACATAAAAGCCGGAGGTGTGTTGACTAGAACTCCAGTGCTCAGCAAGTGGAGACGGGGAAGCCCCGGAGCAAGCTGGAAAGCTGCAACAGCCAAATGGCAATAACTAGCTTCAGTTGAAAGACTCTGTCTCAGTGGATACGGTAGAGGGGTCGAGGAAGAAGGCTAACATCAAACCCAGGGGTGTCTCACACACACACACACACACACACACACACACACACACACACACCTCCACATATGGAAACACAAACACACATGAACACACACACCTACACTTCCACACATGGAAACACAAACACACACATGAACACACACCTATACCTCCACACATGGAAACACAAACACGCACACACAGAAAGAAAGAAAGAGAGAGAGAGAGAGAGAGAGAGAGAGAGAGAGAGAGAGAGAGAGAGAAAGAAAGAAAGAAAGAAAGAAAGAAAGAAAGAAAGAAAGAAAGAAAAGAAAAAAGGAAGGAAGGATTCCCATAGAGGGCCATCTGGATAGCAACAGTGAAAAGCAATAACTTCTTGACAGTCTGGTGTGGTAATGCTACAACAAGCAGTTTTAGTATCAGACAAATGTGGTTTTGAGCCAGACTCTGCCATTACCTGGTGGTTATTGAACTCTCAAAACTTACAGGAGCTGCTGTAAGGATTAAAGAAAATAACCCATGCAAGATTAGCGCAATGGTTTGCATATGGCGATGGAGGAAGGACAAGCCATGTACACACATATCACTGAGCAAGTTAGAGTCAGTCTGTAAACATCCCATGTTACTTGGTTCATTTTAGCACAAATGAAGATTTTTAGCAGATGGCTTTGGTGGAAAGCTAGCAGCAAAACACCTGGTGGAGACCATTTGATACAACTTGCCAAAATAAAAGGCCTCATAAATTCTGGATATGGGATAAGTAACTTCCTACCTGTGGCTCTGTATCTAAAGGTCACCTGCTCTGATTTGTATTGCTTGATTTATGTATAGTAGGCTCTGTGCTCTCTTTGCCAACATGTGACAAATGGTCTAAGTGTAACCATCAACATTTGGTTATAAAAACAAAAAGAGAGGCGTGATCATTTAGTGCCCAACCATTTGTGGTACCAGATTGCTCTCTAGGGCATCTGTATTCTTCTTTTCTTGAGAATCAAGAGATGAGAGAGCAGAACCAGCCGGCTCTTTCTATCAACTTTGAAGACAAAGTTTCCAAAAGAGGTCCAATTTGCTAAGAGAGTCATTACTCTTCCAACAGCCTGATGCTAACACACTTTGACAATCATACTAATTAGAGAAAGCTCTTTGTCAATTGTGGCCCTTAGCTGGTTGGTTAATAGAGTATGCTTTTATCTGCAACATAAAGGGGTCTTTTTATTTTAATTATTTTGTCAGATGTAATTATGGAAAACTGGGTATAAATGAGATTATGGGCTCTATCCTGAGGGGCAACCTAACACAAGAAACTTGTCTTCCATTTTAGCAAATAAGGTCAGCTGGAAATGTTGTTTTCCCTCCAATTTTAATGAACTGCATAATGTTTTAGAATGCATTTTTGTAAAAGCAACAATTAGTGAAATCAGCTTAAACACAGTTAATGGAAATTTAAACATTAAAACAACACCACATTCTTCTCTCAATGCATTTGAATTTTTAAATTATGAATTATTACAGATAAGCAGAGAATAATAGAATTGAAAACCACCAGCAATACTTATCAGACTTTTATCATTTTGCAATAGTTTCCTTATAGTATTCTGCATGTTTTTTCAAAAACTGCCACAGCACCAGCTGGGGTGTGGGGCTGAGTGGTAGAGTACATATATGAGGAAGGATCTGGGTTCAGTCAACCCACAGCGCCAACAAACAGAACAAGTACTACTCCACAACCATTGCCATCCCTCTTCCTTATTCGACCTCGAGACTGACTGGAGTCTTGAACTTAACACATATTACTCTTGTTCTTAGTTTGGTTTTGTTTGTTTGTTTTGTTTTTTATTTAAATTATGTGTGTGTCCAAAAAAAATGGTAGGCACCATTCGAAAGCTTTATGTAAATGCTAACATGGTAGGAACTTTGCTACCTATTCATTGTGCAACATGTTTTCAGATCTGTTGGTCTTCATACATATAGGTGTAGCTACATGCTAATACACATTATCATGGTCTAATTATCTTTTGTTTCATGTATTTCAACTTTTATTTTCTTTAAATCGTTGTTCAACTGAACATCCCTGTGCCAATATTTATAAGTAAAGCTTCAGGGCCACACAAGCAAATATGTGATGTTAGTAGCCACCGCTGTATGGCTTTCCTAAGTTATATATCAATTTATATTCTTAGAAGTTCTTGTCTTTTCCATATTTTGAAACACTTGGGCACATTATAGTTACTCAAAGTCCACAGTTCAAATAAGAATTCACAATACTGCTGTACATTCTGTGGCTTTGGACAAATATACAATGACATGTATCCACATTAAGAGTACCACAGAGAATATTTTCGCTTCCCTAAACATCCCCATGTTTTGCCTGCCTACTTTGGAAGATACTTCTCTTTTTACTGATACCATAGAGTTTTCCTTTCTAACATGTCATCTAGTGGAATCAGAAAGCATGCATCCTTTTCAGATTGTCTTCTTCCAACTTGGTAGTATGTGTTTAAGGTTCCTGTGGTCTTTTCATGACTTGATAGCTCATTTCTTTTAGATGAGTAATATTTTCAATATCTAGGTGGATCAGTTTTTATTTAACAAGTAAAGGTGATATTTTGATTGCTTCTACAACTAAAAATATGAATAAAGCAGCTAGAAACATCCATGTTCAGATTTTTGTGTGGATACAAGTTTTAACTCCTTTGTGTAATACTAAGGAAAGCATATGATAAGAGCATGTTTTACAAGAAACTGTCAGGGCTGGAAAGATAGCTCAGTGGTTAAGAACACTGAATGTTCTTCCAGAGGACCTGGGTTCGATTCCCAGAACCAAAGAGTGATTCATAACCCCCTGTAACTTCCGTTCCAGAGAATAGAATGCCCTCCTGTGACTTCCCCAGGCACTGCATGCATGCACAGACATACGTGCAGGCAAAATACCCATACACATAAAAAGGAATAAATAAATAAACCACTTCAAAAAGAAAAAAGAAAAGAAACTATCAAACTGTCTTCCAAAGTACCATTTTGCATCTCCACCAGTAATTAATATGAATTCCTATTTCCACATCCTTGCCGGCACTCGGTATTGCTCGTATGGTCTATGAACACCAACTTTACGAGATTTGTAGGTGAACCCCTCCTTACGAACATCATATCCCCATGCTAAGCACATACCCACCCACCACATATATTTCTAAATGTCCTTGAGGGAGTGTTTCTACTGGTCTAAAATTACCCATATAGTGTTTACTAACAATAGCAAAAACTCTTATCTACCCATACCAACTTGCCTTGCCTATTCCAACAAAACTCACCAGGACTCTCCAAACTATTCCACACATATAAGGCTACATGATGTATAAAGACTAATAAAAAGAATAGACAATAGAAATTTTCACTGAGCTTAGAAAGTATTGATAGCTACTATCCAAACAATATAACACCAAAATCCCTCAGAGACCTATGAACCCCTGAAAATTCCACACTGCTCCCATTTTTTCCTAGTGCTGACTGGGCATTGGCTACTCCAATATATACCATTTTGTTTCCACATCATGGATTAAGAAACTATACAAAGTAGAGAATTTTTTGTTACGGCAAATATGTATTCATTTTTCAATAAAATCAATGCTCTAGACCTAAAACTAACAGTCATTATCTTGCTGAGAAATAAATTAATTTGTAGAAGTAGCTGTGAGGGGTCTTACCACATGCCTTGATTCAGTGGAGCAAAGTCAACCTGAAAGGCTATGAATTTTAAAAGAGCAAGTTTTACCAACCTCTATGCATATACTCTTAGAAAAGAATAAAAAAATGTTCCCAACACAATAAAAATGAACTGAGAAATGGCTGCAAGTCTAGAGGTGTATTCTGAGTTGCCACTGCTCAGCCAAATTTTAGCAGGGAAAGTTGGGGACCTCTGCTGCTCCCAAGCAAGTTCCTCTGAGCGTCTTTCCATGGAAGACGCAACTTGGAACAAATGGAATGAGAGCACTGACTACTGTCACATGAGAGGAAAGGGGTGAGATGGGAGAAAAGTGCAGCAACAAAAGGGACTTACTGGACAGAAGTAGGTATTCTCCACGATGTGACTGGCCACCATGCTGTTCTCAGCAGACAGAGACATGATAAACAGCAAAGCATCCCGAGCTTGCTGGCCTACCGTGCCCTCTCGATGAATGAAGGGTATCAGAAGGGAGAAGATGAGGAAGTTGGCAGCCCCTTGGTCCTCACTGGTGTGGAAGAAGAGTTCTAAAATGGATGGATCTTTGGCAAGGATGGAGCAGAGCTGGTTGAGTAGGACAACCAGCTTCCCCTCCACAGCTGGGGTTGCTGTTCCGGAACAGGAGCTTAGCAACATCATCAGGGGCTTGAGAATGGGCTTGTGGTGCAGCAGAGGCTGGTACGACTGGGTGACCAACATCTCATACATCTTTAGCTGCTCAATTTTGGTTTCATCAGTGAATTCCCGTCTCAAGCTCCAAAGGAAGAGCTTTTCCATGATATTCTCACAGACCACAAATTCCAGAATTGGCCCCATCGCGGCATCCTTGGCCTGTTCTTCGATTAGCAGAAAAAGCATGTGTTCCACATAGTTCTGCACAGCGCTGGCCTCATCTGGGGGGATGGACCCATATTTTGCCTGGGCGTTCTTCAGGGGGTCATGCTTCTCTAAGATCTTCACAACCTGCAACATATCAACCACCTGTCTGTCATCCATTGCTGTTCACCATAATTCCCCAAACACACCATCACCGTTTTTTGGGGGGGTTTGTTGTTGTTGTTGTTGTTGTTTGTTTGTTTGTTTGTTTGTTTTACCAAATTGGCACAAAAACACAGGAGCCATTGGATATAAAATATCTATAATTATCAAATATGCCAATAGTGCAAAAGTTAAGAAAAGCAAAAAAAAATGCAAAAGTAGTAATTCCTTTGGTATTCAAAGAGAAAACAAGTTACTTTCCCTCTAAACTACCAATAATGCAACATTGCCTTTTAAGTTTCAAATGCATTAAACAAGTGAAAAGTAACCTGGCTACCCATATTCTCCCATAAATGCAATTGTTCTGAAGGCTCCAGCAGAGCAACATAACTCCTCCCATGCTCTTGATAAACACTCTGCCTCACTTCTCCACTTGGAGGGGCAGCCTCGACAACCAGCACAGCAACAGGAACAATAAATGCACAGTGAGAAACTGTAGGCCCAGCACAAGTAGAGTCAATTCTAACAGAAGGCATAGACACAGGAACCAAACTCTGGAGTCCGAGCATCTTGTTCTTTAAGCCAAAATAAATAAGTAAATAACTCTCTGAGATAATCAATTACAAAGTAAATTCCTGAAGTTTGGAGTGATACAAAAGCTTTGGACATAGTGATAAAAATAGTTAATGAAACAAAATTAGACACCACCTAACACATGGCTAAGGTAAATACATTTTGTTCAGTATCTGTTGTATAGGTCATGCCACATCCTTGGTCTATTTCCTTTCCTTCC
This sequence comes from Peromyscus eremicus, assembly GCF_949786415.1. Classification (NCBI taxonomy): domain Eukaryota; kingdom Metazoa; phylum Chordata; class Mammalia; order Rodentia; family Cricetidae; genus Peromyscus; species Peromyscus eremicus. Next base: position 59,927,682 of record NC_081421.1, read on the forward strand.
TTCAGAATCTGAAGTTTCTGACCTCACTCTGTCCACCAATACTTCTACTTGGGTGCCTGGAAATTTAAACCATTTTATATCTTAATTTCCATTTACCTTAGTGACACGGGATATCTATGATAATCCCATTCAATTCACTCCCTTTAAAATACTCCACCTGGTGTTTTTTAAACCACCTGACATTTTATCAACGACTCTATCTCTGCTTCTGTTTGCCTTTCTGAACAGCATATAAAGCAATGTTTGCCTTCGGCAGTTCCCTCCTGGCCCAGTTCTATGATGTGTTGTTACATGTTCTGTATTTATGTTACAGTTTTTTCAGTTGTTGGGGAAGCTGGCAAATACACAGTGTCATGTCAGCATGCATGAGCAATCAGGGAAACTATTTCTCAGGAAAAGGTCTCCATTTCTCACCTGTCAAAAGCATGAGAGAGGAATCTTTGTGGATCAGGTACATATATTATGACAGAATGAATGCATCTCCATACTCTCTGCAATCTCTATCAATTTTCATCATCAAGCTGATAATACTGCTTCATAAAGGAAAAAGTGACCCCACTTTTGAGTTGACGTTTTTCATGAGGAAGGGCATTGCTTGAGTGGCTACCCAAACAATATATGGCCTGTGAACTGGTGGCCACAAGGCAGCCACTGGACATCCTCTTGCCACATCCCTCCAGAGAGCACTTGTTCTCCTACATGTTCTCGGGTGCCGCAGGATTTCCTGCAGGCCTAACTGAGCTTACCTGGAGAGCATCTACAGAGAGGAACACAGTAACACACTGCTCCTAAAGGGGCTTTGACTTCAACACCACACACTCTCCAGCCCCCAAAGGCCCTACCTTGAAGGTTCTGCATTCTGAAGGACAAATCAGCTTGTGCTTTGTCAGTGCTAAGATTTCAAAGTGCATGTGTTGAATCTACCTGTGAGAACTGTATTTACAGCTAGGCCTCCAGGTAAAATGTGATTACATTTCTCACTCTGCTCAGACTGTGCAGACTGTCTAAAACTGAGACTGCTTTATATACAGGGAGTGACACACCAAATCACCTCAGTCTTTCTAAAAAATAATCCGTCAATGTGTAGCAACAGTTATGAAATTGTTCTTGCCCTTTTACTAATCTGATTTGAGGGGAAATGCCTAAAATGTTTGCGTCAACACACTTTTCCAACAATGAGAAATAAAAATACTAATGACCCAGATGGTCAAGAATAAGAGAATTATAACTAAAATACATCACCATACAATATAACTACTGTAATGTAAGTGAATCATATTATCACACACAAATTTTGTGTGTGTGATATATAAAATATTTTGCTAAAAAGCAAACACAGGGTTGGAGAGACGGCTCATCAGGTAAGAGCACTGGCTGCTCTTGCAAAGGATCCAGGCTGACTTCCCTAAATTCACATGGCAACTCACAGCCTTCTGTAACGCCAGTTCCAGGGAGTCAAGCACCCTCTGCTGCCTTGTGCAGACACCAGGTACACACAGGATGCACACACACAGGCATGCAAGCACACACTCATATGCATAAAATAAATCAGAAAAAAAAATTAAGAAAAGCAAACAAGGCTGGGCAAAGTAGCACATGCCTGTAATCCCAACACTTGGAAAGTGGATCACAGTTCAAGGCCAGCTGGAAGTGTACAGTGAGATCCTGTCTATCGAAACAAGAGAGGAGGGAAGGTAGAGGAAGGAACAAAGATAAATGAGATTTTAAGATCAGTTAGTTCTTTGCTGTAAGCTCAGACTATAAGTAAAAAAGCTTTTTGTATTAATGTCTAAAAAGAGGAAAATACTGATAAGACAATTATTGAAAATCTAATTCTCTAGAATGCCTAAGCAATATAAATTTATAAATGAGGATATACATTTATACATGTTTAAGCAAATATTTATTGTGTATGTAATGTACTTGTGCAATATACAGCCAAACAATCCATACAACCACAACTCAGTTTCTTCTCACTAATTAACCTGTATTTATATATATTATTGATTTCAGTTCAAGAACTCCACTACTGAGCTACATTCCCAGTCCTATTAGAAGACATCTTTAAAAAAGAACTGAGCTGGGCATTGTTGTGAAATATTATTTTAAGATATGTTACAATCATTTATGCTGTGGAATATTTTTTAATGATGCAAAGATGAGTTGCATTCTTTTATGTTGCATTTGTTCAACTCTGTGAAGCTGTGTTACTTTGCCTGTCTAAAACACCTGATGGTCTAATAAAGAGCTAGGTAGGAGAGAGAAATAGGTGGGGCTGGCAGGGAGAGAGGATAAATGAGAGAGATGGGAAAGAAGGGGGACTGAGAAAAGGAGACGAAGAGGAGGATGCCAGGGGCCAGCTACCCAGCCAGCAATGGAGTAAGAAGGAAAGAAAGACATATAGAATAAAGAAAGGTAAAAGTGCAGAGGCAAAAGGTAGATGGGATAATTTAAGGAAAGCTGGCTAGAAATAAACAAAGCTAAGGCCGGTCATTCATAAGTAAGAGTAAGTCTCCGTGTGTGATTTATTTGGGAGCTGGGTTGTGGGCCCCTAAAGAGTAAAAAAAAAACCAACTACAAGGCAGTGATGGCACACACCTTTTAATCCCAGCACTTTGGAGGCAAAGGCAGGCATATCTCTGTGATGAGTTCAAGGCTAGCATGGTCTACACAGTGAGTTCCAAACTAGCCAGAGCTACATAAAGAGACCCCGTTTTTGAGAGGGAAGGAAAGAGGGAGGGAGGGAGGAGAACAGAGAATTGTAGGACAGAATAAAAACTGCGTAGCCCCTTTTGGTTTTTAAAATTCGATGTCTATGTAGGTATGTGATGTGCAAGCAGGTACCTGTGGAGGTCAGAAGGTGCAGAAGGTGTCAAATCCCCTAGAGTCAAAGTTACAGGCACCTGTGAGCTACCTGATGGGGGTACTAGGAACTGACTTCCGGTCCTCTGCAAGAGGATGGAGCCAGCGCTAGCCCTGTTTAGCGGTTTTTTTAAATCCAGTAAGTTAGCCTCCTCAGAGCAGCTCCCTTCTACAGTTTTCCGGGGAGGGTGGCAGAGAAACCCGAGAGCAGGATTTTAATAATCCACAGAGACGAAGGGTTCGTTGACCTGGAAGGCAGAGATACCCTGGAGCCCTTTACTCACTCGCACCCCTGGCCGGTAGTCTTACTGCATGGGAAATGGGTGTGTTGTAACCAGGGCTGTGCTCTGAGTCACGGAGCACCCAAGCTTAGCAAGTGCTGACTGCCTTTGTGCCCAGGTTGTTACAAATCCTGAGCCTTGCTTCTCAGTGGGCCCTTCCCAGGCCCTTCCCTCGCCTTCCCTTCCTTGCCAGCAGACAGACATACCTATGATCTGCTTTTCAGGCTGGTTCTGAGGCCACACCTGGGACTGGCTCCCACCCTAGCAGGAGCCTTGGAAGCTTCCGGGCAGGAACTCAGTATGCACTGAAATGCCGAAGAGCTTCTATCCAAACTACCGCATCCCCTCAGTTGCTGCAGACTGACTTCCGGGGTGACTTGGACTTATCTTCTCCTTTTGTGCCCTATCTTCATGGGACTGCTGCTATTAAGCCCTCCTATTCTAGTTTCTGGCTTCTCCGCTTGCTGCCTAGTTTACCCACTACACTGACTCTAACCTTCCAGACCGGTGGGCGGTGAGGCTGCACACAGTGCCCCCTGCAGGCTTAGCCGTCTCTGTGATGGTCTGCTGTGTTACTCAAGCAAGCCTCTTCTCAGGCGTTCACCATCAGTCTTGGGTACTCCAACCAGAAGGGAAAACTCAACTAATAAGGCTGGAAGAGCCACAGCAGGAGAAAGACTAAAAGCAAACAAAGTATACTTTGTAAACATTTCCTTTACAAAACAAGTCCACTGTACTACGCTGAAAATCATATTTAATAAACTAATTAGCACATGATAAAAGTCTACACTCATGAAGCAAGCCAGTTCAGTTAAAAATAATAAACGTAAAAAAAAAAAATAAATGTATTGATGATCACAACTAGGAATGTTTTTCATCTCTAGAGGGCATGTGTGGGGAGGTGTGGAATATGAGCCTGGATCATACTTAGTTCCATGTATAAATTAATATAATTTAAAAGCAAACACAAAATGAACAGTATGAACAATGGCTTTCAAATTGCCATCAGATCAAAACATCTAAATTTAACCTAATTTCAAAGCCATTTGACCTTTAGGTAGGAGTGATATTAAGGATACAATTAAAAATAGTCTAGTTCTTTCATAAGGAATATCAAATGTCCCTACCATTGGTTTCCAATGGGCCTCATCAGTTAGTGATAATGGGCCTGTGTATTAAAGAGTGATAAATTCTAAACAGGAAACAAAGGAGAGGTCCACATTAATCACATCATTTTACCTCGAGCTAACAAGGAATCATCCCTTGTGATAAATGCCAGGAGACTTGCTTCAGTCCAATCATACCATTGGTCTATGCCTTCCAGACACAGGTGATCATGTGACTTTGGCTGGAGCTTACTTATTTCAAGAAAGCCACATGAAGAAAATTCACAGTTCCAAAAGCTTTGGAATGCTGGTTTAAAGTGGCAACTGTGGAAAAACTCAAGTTACTAAGCAACACTTTCCAGTGCACAGAAAGGGAGGGAGGATTTAACTGTCAAGGACCGAATTATACTGTATGTACCGAATAACTACAACAGAAGTTAGGTTTCCACTGGATCCTCGGCATTACTTAACGGCTGAGCCTTTCCACTTGGGACATTCCTTGAGTACCTGTCTGTACAAGGTCTTACCAGGGTCGAAAGCAAGCCTGCTGCCTGCCTGCCCTCCTGCCCTCCTGCCAGCCCGCCTGCTTGCCCACCCCATGCCTGCCTGACTTCCTTTCTCTCTCCCTCTCTCTCTCTCCCTTTCTCCATCTTTCCCTCCCTCTCTCCTTCCTTTCTGGCCACCCACCTGCCTTCCTTCCTCCCTCTCTCCTTCCTTCTTTTCCTCTCTCCTCCCTCCCTTCCTTCTTTCCTCCCTCCACTTTTCCCTCCCTCCCTCTCTCCTTCCTTCATATCCATCTGTCTTACCTTATTTTCATAATGGGAGATTAAACCCAGGGCCTTGGCTTCCACTGGGCAAGCACTCTACCACTAAAGCTATGACCTCAGTCTTTTGTTTTGCTGTTGCTTCTCCTTTTTTTGGCTTTTAAGACAGAATCTAAGTTGCTTGGGCTGGCCTTGAACTTGCTATGCAGCCCAAGCTGATCTTGAATTTGCAGTCTTCTTGAGTAGCTGGAATTATAAGCATGTGTCACCAGGCCTGGCTTTATTTCTTTAATATTAAAGCTATAATCCTCTTGTAAAATGTGTTTACTTACTCCACTTGCATAAAATCAGCTCTAGCCAGCAGCTGCACAGACTTGTCTGAATCTGGGATTTTAAAATATGATAAAGGCAGGGTGTGGTAGTACATACCTATAACCCCAACACTTGAGAGGTAGAGGCAGGAGGACCAGAGTTCAAAGCCAATGTCAGCTATATGAGACCTTGTTTAAAACAACAAAAAGTGAAGACACAGGCCCTACCAGGGAAACTGCTACTCTTGTGTTGTTAAGTGGACATAAAGTGACTGCTAATGCTTTCTAGTTATTTGTTTACGCCACTGTCAGGTTTATTCAAAAAACGTTTCTTTCTGCAAGGGTCAAGAGGAGTGAGAGGAGAACAAAACAGGGTAGTAAGACGTGAATAAGATAAAATCACATGATACTACAAATATGAAATTCATGATTATGTATAATTAATACACACTGTCTTAGGGATTCTGTTGCAGTCTTAAAAAAAAAACTACCATGACTATACACAACTTGGGGAGGAAAAGGGTTATTTCATATGACAATTTGTAGTATACCATCCAAAGTCAGGGAAGGAACTCAAGGGAAGAACCTGGAAGCAGGAGCTGATACAGAAGCCATGGAGGAGTGCTGCTTACTAACTTGCTCCACATGGCTTGCTTTCTTATACAAGCCAGGACCAGGTCCAGGAGTGGCACTGCCTATAACGAGTGAGCCTTCCTACATCCATCACTAATTAAGAAAAGTCACTAGAGAGTTGCTTACAGATAAGTCTTACAGGGGCATTTACTCAATTGTGAGGTCCTCTTCCTAAATAACTCTAACTTGTGTCAAGCTCACAATAACCCAGCCAGGACTCTTGTTAATAAAACCTTTAAAAAAAAAAAAGATAAATAAGAGCTATGAAAAGAACACAGGAAGAAGGATCTAAGTAAAAATACTGAACAGAACATTAGCCTCAGCCATATCACAAATCAGATTTATTGGTGAGTATGCAACAGGAGAGCTGTTGCATACTTTAGGGTCCAGAGCATCAGCTGCTGGTATTCTCTTAAGAAGTATGGCTTTTGTCCACTTTCAGCTGTCAAGTTTAAGGCCGCTCGTAAAGCTGGAAAGAAACATAAGTGCTTAAAATGTTGGCAGACATCAATTTTCTAAGATATTCAGAAGATTAATCGGAGCTTTCTAAACTTTCTGTCTCCCCAAGGCTTTCATTGTTCTCTGTCATTTAGTCCATGACAAGACGCACACCAAAAGCAAAGCTAAACAGAGCAAGAAATAAAAATGCAGATAGGCATGTCAAATCCATGCACTGTGTTCTCTATTTCTTTAATGGAGTCAGGGAACTCAGAGCTCTACACTATGTACTAGACCTAAAACCCACCCTTTAGTTTTCACTAGAAAGGTATTGGACATCAAAAAAGAAAAAAAAAAAATCTCCGTGCCTCCATTTTTTTCTCACTGCCATCCCTTTCCAAGATGAAAAAGAAAAGCTATTGTACTTTCTTTCTCAAGCATTGTTACTGTAACAATTATACATTCCTGACATTTTCTTCCTTGCTTGCACAGGGTCTCACTATTAGTCCAGGCTGGCCTTAAATTCATGATCCTTCTGCCTCCGCCACCCAAGGGCTAGCATTATAGACATACACCATCATGCCCAGCTTTCTCTAATTTTTAAAAACTTATTTCCTCTGTATATCAAAAATAGAAAAAGGTCCATACAGTCACAAAGCATGCTATAAAATAAACAACAAAAAAAAGTCTTTAAAAACAGCTTTCTTGGAGTACAGAAGTTTCCATAAAAAGGAGACCTAGATTGTTTTTTAGATAAATGGAAATGCATTTTTTCTTTTGTTGCTTATTTTTGAGACAGGGTCTTGCAATGTAGGCCAGTCTAGCCTGGGACTCAATAGCCTAATCTGACGGTGAACTCTTGATCTCCCTGCTCCTGCTGCTAAAGTACTAGGAATACAGACATACAGACATACACTACCTTGCCTAGCTTCCTCCAATTGCCACTCCCCTTCTCCTGATTAAAAAAAAGGACACAATAACTATTACAAGGTCCATGTAGTCACAAAGTATAAGCATGTCATGAAAAGTGACCAGTAGGTAAGTGGTTTAATTCACCAGCCCGTTTACTTGAGCAATTTATTATCTGGTAGGTCAGTGATTCCTTCCATTTGGACCTCTTCCACTGAGAAAATGCAAAGATAGCAATGAGATAAGACAATAACCTGCCATACAATAAATTGTTTTTGTAAATAACTATAAAAATCTAACACAAGTACATACTGTCCTTATCCCTGAAGGTAAGTCCAGAGATCCTCCTGGAAGCATATTATACAGTGGTTTACAATTAATGCATGTTTAAAGTGGCTTCCTAAATTGCCTGGGTCTTCTAAAGTTGTGTTTCTTAGTCTCTGCCTTGCTTTTCAGCAGTTTATTGAGATATGTTATACTACATACAATATGCCATACTCTGTTATGGGCACCGGAAACACAAATACATCGCTAATAGCCTCTGATATTGAGGAGCTTCGCAATGATGTTGGGGAGGAGATGTTACGTATACCGTTGTAACGTAAGGAGTCTGACGGAACAGTAAAAGAAAGCTTGCGGTGATGGTGGGCACAGAGTGAAAACATGAGAGAGAGCTGGGACAGTGTCCAGAGGAGATGAGGTCCCAAATGAGTCCTGCAGAAAGCAGCATTTAACCAGATGGAGGAATGCTCAGGCAGAAAGAGCAGCAAGTACTTCAGGCACAGAGGCGTGAAACTTCAGGACATTTGCCAAGGATGATGGTGGACACGAATGCCAAGCAACTTCAATTCTGGAGTCACAGAAGCTAGGATCTAAGGAACTGTCTGTGCCATCTTGGCCTGTGGGTGGGCATATGCCACTGGAAGCCCAACCAGAGGGGTAGCAGATAGATCTGGATTTTGGGTCTACTGTTCTGATGATTTAAGACACGAGACAACCAATCAAGATGGTGAGAGGAAGCATGGGCCAGGCCCAAGTCCCTAAGCCTACATTCTCCAATGTCACTATTAGGAAGGAGGCTACTCCTGGGTGTCTATGGAGCACCCTTCTGTCATGCCATCATGCCCCAGGGATTTTGGAAATTCAAGTGCACTACTAGGCCACTCAAGGCCTCACCCCTGGAATGATGGACTGCCTTGGATATGAGCCCAGCTAGTTGCAGAACTAGTTGCCCCTGACAGTAGAGGCCAAGACAGAAAGCAGTCACCCTTCTCTCTCTGTCCATGTTAGCTCTGTAACTCAAGCTCTGCCACAGAAGCAACTCATAAATAGTACAACGGAGCCTGTCAAATGCATGTCAGTTATGTTGAATTTATACTGAAGTATCCTAACAAAGATGAATTCCAGATAGTGCAGACTTTTGCTGCCTTCATTTTTCCTAATTTATGGTATACAAAAGTATTGTACTGAGTGGTTAATGGCACACCCCAGTAAACACAATGTGGCTGTTCAGTCCTGACTATGCCACATTTCCTAGAGACCTCTCAGGCTATCTTGGTTCCTCGGGGGAGTTGGGGGGCTGTAGTCACAGCAGGTACAGAGGTATGCATGTCAGAGTTCAGTTTGTCTCTCCTGAGTTTGCCTTCAGTCACCCCAGCAGGAGAAGCTATGGTGAAGAGCCAAGGTATGCAAGTCCAGAGATGAATGCACACCAGCCAGTCCTGACAGCTGAAGGACTCACTCCCAGCCCACAGCTCTACCTTACCCTCAATTTTTTGCCTTCTCCACCTTCTTTTTCACCAAGAAAAATGTCAAAACTGAGCATCTATTACCAATGTCCCTCTTAAAATGTTCTCTTCCTCTAACATCAGAACTTCTTCCACAGCCAAACTGCCTACACTACGACTTTCTTCACCACTCCCACCCAGAACAGCCCCTTCTCTTGAATTAATTCCTGTCACTTACCACCTAGGATGCTCCAGGGATGTATTTGAACTGTTGGCTAACTCAGCCTCTAAGGGAAAATAGCCACTTAGATACCCACATGCATTTATTTCTCAACCAGTATTTCATTCAGACAGTTGATAGAAAGGTCCACAGAGCCTCTGCCAACAGCGACTGAGGGCATTTTCCAGATTTATTTAGAAGGAAAAGCTAAGTCTAAAGAGATTGATAAAAAGGTCTTTTCTTTCATTCTTAAAAAAAAAATCCAACCAAAGTTAAGGGAATTGCTGAACTATCATAAGATAGGCTCACCCTTTATAAAGGGAATTGTTTAATGACTAACATCATTCCCTCTGACAAGATATTCTCATCTTCAGCTCAATATATTTCAACAGGAGGGTGCTAAGCACCTGCATTGTGCTTCAGATAACCCACAGTGTCTGATAATGCTGAAGCCATTCATGCCAGATATGGAAATGTCTAATAGGATTCTGGGGCCAATATTTACTCTCAACAACATGAAAAAAAAAAAGGCAGACACATTCCTGACACAGGACATTCTAGGAGCACTCCAACTGCTTTGGAGAAAGAGACAGGATTGAGCAGGGTAGATGATCTACCTACACAGAGTCAAGAGGTCAGTGATGTATCTATGTCTCTAAGAGCAACACTGAAAGCCAGATGGATCACATCACAGTAACCTCATAAGGAATGTTAATAATCAAATGTACTATATACAAACATAGTGGGTCTCAGAGCAAAGATTTCACATTCCAAAGGTAGACTCATCAGTCGAAAGGTAAGCTGAAAACGCCATCAGTGTGGTAGTGCACTCAAAAATGGGGATAAATAATTAAGTAAATCAAATAGACAAGCATGTAGTAATACACAGAAACATTGCACATGGTATAAATACAACATAATGAATGATTCAAACAGGTAAAGATAGAAGCAGGCCTCCTAAGGACTGCTGGCCACATCTCTCAGGGTTCACTAGCTGACTCTGGAGCCATTGCTTTAAAATGCTTTAAAAAGTGCAAAGCCAAAGGCGGTTATCTAATTATCAAGAATAACCTGGAATTACTTCCTTTCCTTCCCTACAGCAGAGGTGTCCTCAATGCCCACAGTAAATCCATTAAAATCTGAACAATAACTCAGAGTAATGGGAAAGCAGAAAAAAGTCATGGGAGCTTTACAATGGATAGTGAAAAGCAACTCTAAGGTGTGAACAATCCAGAAGCAGAATTGGTTTTGCCCCTTTTGATCTAAACTGTGTCCCCCATAATTGCTGTGATTTATAGGCTCAGGGCTTTAACCCATGTGTTGTTTCCAGACACAGGAAGGAACCTGGTAGTCATTAAAAAACTGTCACATAAATAGCCACTTACCAGCTCACCTGGGGAGAATAACATGGGACAAGCAGTAAAGAATACCAATTTTGTTTATTTTACTACCTGCAAGCTCCCCGAGGAAAGGGGCAGGCTGGTAAATTTTCTAAACATTCAACCCTTAATTATTCACACCAGCAGATCAGAGAAGAGCCACAGAGAAGTCAAAATGAATCATCCACAAAAACTAATGTGCTTAGTAAAGAAGATGAGGACTCGGGCATAGCCAGACAGCTCTCCTTACGTTGTATGGAGTCCACAGGCCTGACAATGGCAGAGTACTGACGTTAGACCCATGGGCTTTAGACTCAAGGGATTGAAGTAATTGGTAATTCGCTGACCACAGAACCTCCAGACAGTCATGTAACCTGCAAACTTCTCCTTTCTCTACTAACTGCCTTATTGGTTTCTGGGGAAGATTAGATAATACAGAGCATTTGAAGTACTCAACAGAGTACATAGCAAATGCTTTATAAGTAAGTCCTTTGGGAAAAGTGTTTTTATAGATACATACTATAGGAAATCAGGAAGAAAAACCGGCTTTTCTATTGACTGAAAGGGCCTGTCCTACCCAGAGTTTCTAGAAAGCCAGCTAGCTGTCACCGAGTAGGAAATCTTGGCTCAATATGGCAGAAGCTGGGGGTGGGGGAGGGGGCTACTGAGACCAGCAGAGGAGGTGGAGGTCATTTATTACCTGTGCCCAGTGGTTCTTAAACACAATCATGCACGTTTCTGGGTCAACTCCCTTCAGGCTGACAGCCTGCTGGAGTTTGCTTTCTGTCGAAACTGATGACATCATAAACCTTTGACACTTCTAAGTCATATTTAATTTCCACGAAAACGTCGGAGGCAGTCATTAACTTCAAGTATCATGTTAAAAATGTAACTTCTTCAGTCTTCATGGTTACTTTCCAAAACCTGTAATGACAGTAACAAAAAAAATGCATCTTACATTCATCTATTAACAAGACACTAACTACTAAATTTAAATAAAAGGATAGACACCCTCAAAGTCCAACACAAACAGTAGCTATATGATAATCATACCATATTATTTATAGTCAATCTAAAGCTTCTCCTATTCTCTCATATTCTTACTAAAAACATGTAAACTAAGGTGCTGCTGAACTAAATGCATGTATGAAACATGTGGGGTTTCTTCTCTCCACTACAAGCAACTACTACCCACAAGTTATTGTACCAAATCACTCGTTTAGTTTCCACTACTAAACAAGAAACTGTGCTATCAACTTTCACAGAATTTTAAGAAACACCTAGTGATAAGAAAATTGTGAATGAATAGTCACAGGAAAAAAAAACCGCTTAATAAACCCTGGGTGAGCTGCATGACTGGAGCTCAGTGCATAAAGTGTGTTTGCACATGTGCAGCCTACGTAAGAGCTCGGTGGGTGCTGTGGCCTACATATCCCAGCACTCAGGAAGCCAAGATGGAGAGCCCCAGGGCAAGCTGGCTAGCTAGCTGAGCCAAAAGAGTGATCTCTGGCTTCAACTGAGAGATCCTACCTCAGTCAATATAGTGGACAGGGACTAAATCAAGGAAGACACCTGACATCAACTTCTCACTTCCACATGAACTCTCACACACAGGCACACACACCAGCACACATGTGTACCCACACACATGAGCATGAATATACATATGCATAAGCGCGAGCACACACACACACACACACACACACACACACACACACACACACACACACCATCATCCTCCTTGGCCCAAAACAACTGAGGTATTGTTTCTCAATGACTTTACAATGAAACTGAAAACATTCAGATACATGATATGCTACATCACAAAAAGAGGGGAAAAAAGCAGAAGGAAGGAAGAGTGATTCTAAATCAATCATTTTGTGGCTATAAAGTAGGTGAAGTTTTCTAGTTTTTCTGAAATATAATCATATTCCAAGTAAGTTGACAATCGATTAGAATGACAATCAGTTAGGAATGGCCATCAAAAACAAGATAGTGTCTTATTAGCTGTGAGTAAAAGGTGGCAAATTTAGAAATGCAAAATGAATTGTGTGGATGAGATATGAAGAAATCTTAGCTACAACACTACCATCACTGGAAAAAAAAATATTAGGGTCACAGACTGTACCTTGAATATGTGGGGATCTCTGAAAAAAGCAGTAAGATTGTAGTATTATCCAGCCAGTTCAATCAGCCCAGAAAAGGACTGAGTAGAGTTCAGAATATAATTTCTTTTAGTGTACAGATTGGAGAGAGTCCAGAAGAAAGTAATTATAATTATCAGAGCACTGGGAAACAGCCCATGATAAGAGTCTTCAGACTTGGACCTGCATGATATGATGGCTCAGCAGGAAAGGCTTGCTGCCAAGCCAGACAACCTGCGTTCAATCCTCAGAACCACTCAGTTGAGGGAGGGAGTCTTCCTGAAATTATACTCTGACCTCTTCACATGTGCCATGACATGCCCATATGTGAGTGTGTGTGCGCACACATAGATAGATAATAGATAGATGGTTGGTGGGTGGGTGGATGGATGGATGGATGGATGGATGGATAGATAGGTAGATAGAAAGAAAGAAAAAATAACTACAGATTTGTGCAGGGTTGTCACAAAGGGAACAATGATCAATTTCTCCTTTCCAACAACCACAAAATGTGAGAACAGACAAGCGATAGTGGTGCACACTTTTATTCCCAGCCCTCAGGAGGCAGAGGCAGGTGGATCTCTGTGAGTTCAAGGCCAGCCTGGTCTACAGAGTGAGTTCAAGGACAAGCAGAGCTGTTACACAGAGAAACCCTGTCTTGGGGGGCGAAAATTATGAGGACAGATCCAGTGGTTATTCAAGTTGGATTTGTGGGTGTAGAATTAAACTCAAGAAAATATGAAATATTCAAAAACAAGCTTCTACAGGAGGGAGGACAATCCAAATGAAAATATTGTCAATAAGAGGTTAGTCATGGACATTTGCAGAACTAAATGATTTTGAGTATGCTTTTAAAGGAGAATGGAAGAGTAGTAGAGTGTTGAGGTACATAGAAAGGAAGACCTGTAAGGACTACACATTCACATACTTGAGGAAAACAGCCTGTGAAAACTTGTATAGTCGTGCTTTCTGTAAATAGATGAGTTCCCCAGCCTGTATTTCCTAGTAATACAATGGCTGTTTTCCATGAACACAGTCCACTAAAGACCATGGCTCTCTGCCACAAGTAGCTGTACTTTACTGGATCCAGCTGACGCTTTATGAGGGTGGCAAACCCACATTTGTAGAGCATTGATTCGCCTGTTCCCACAGCTCTGGTTTTCCCTATGGTCTCCTTACATCACCTAGATTACCTGGCTAATGCTTATCAACATTTAAGTTTGCAGCTTTGTGTTGAGCAATAAAACCAGATTGTGAGTCAACTTCCTCACTGTCCCAAGCATTATATGTCCACCACCAACGCCTTTATTCAGAGAGTGCAGTGAGAATGAAGATACCCAAAGCATCTAGTTTATCCCAGAGGTTGGAAAACTGCAACACTTAAGATGCTTTCCAATTCCAGGATTTTAAAAACCCCTCTTCAAAGCAAAGAAGGGACATATACCTTGACAATTGCCTCCAAGGAAAGATAAAGGGAAGAAAGCTGTTCTCTAAGATGCCTTAATTCGGTTCTCAGAAAGAACTTACATTTACCCTTCTTGGAGAGAGAAGAATGAGGTTCAGAGGGAAAACACCTTAACCAACACTCTGAGCTTACAAGTCAGTTTTGATAGAAACAGAACATTAAGTTGCTAGTTCCCAAGTCCAGAGCACTTGCTAAGAAGTTATATTCTTCTTTCTGGCTGCAATACAGTCTCTGGTCCTACTCCCTCAAGGAATCTATCTTTTCTAGAAAAAATGCGTCTCTTTTGGTTTATGCTTTTCTAATCACACTTTTTAAGACAGGTGCCTGAAGATTCAAAATGTATCATGAATATAAAAACAACAGCATAAAGTAAACTTGAGAGAGAAGGAAGAAATGAAGCAAGTCAGATAACCTAAATTGGAGACAGGAAAATCGATGCCAGAAGATCCACAAACATACCACGGAACACAATCAGACATCAAGAAGCTAGATGTTTCCATTCCCCATCTCTTGTCCCAGTACCAAAGAATTAAAGCCCTGGCAGTGGTGGTGCATGTCTTTAATCCCAGCACTTAAAAGGCAGGGGCAGATGGATCTCTTTGAGTTCAAGGCTGGCCTCATCTACAGAGTGAGTTCCAGGACAGCCAGGACTACACAGAGAAACACTGTCTTGGAAAAAAAATAGAGATAAACATAAGCCAAAAGCTAGAGACAGTGAGTGGTCACTAACTGGAATGTGTGAGTCACAAGCATGGTAGTCAATGGTAGTCATTTCTTCCCCTGTGCCCTCTGCTCTCTTTAGTCTAAGCCATATGATATTGGGAGTGTTAGGGTGTAGCTTGTCACTCTTGATACATAGCCAACACTTCCCAGAAACACACATGTGCCTGGAAACTCAAATTTCATGCTTGAGAGAGCTCCATAGACTGCTCTGACTCTAACCAGTGATTTTTTTCTTTCTTCAAACAAACTACTCTCTCTCTCTCTCTCTCTCTCTCTCTCTCTCTCTCTCTCTCTCTCTCTCTCTCTCTCTCTCTTTCTCTCATATGTGCAAAATACTATTTGTAACAATTATAGCACACACAGATTTTAGGGTGTAGTTACTAAATTCTTTATTTGGAGGAGTAAGGATAAAAAAGAGATAGCTTCCCAAAATGTATTTATAACAGCCTAGTATTTCATCACAAAATTTTCACAACAAAGATAGAATCGTGTATATTATTTCCAAAGACATTACTAATTGGCTACATTTCTATCTCATTAATATTATACATGAGAATATTTTATCTCATCAATATGGAAAGAAAATTCATATTAAATATTGATGTAACAGGAAATGCAGCCATAAGAATCATATGTGGTTTTATTGGCCCTGTTTTGAATGAATTAGTCCTTGGTTATTAAAGAAAGAAGAAATATATGTCCCATATCACAAAAATTATACAATATGGGATGCAATCATCAAAGTGGAGGTCCTGAGGGTTCCTTTTCCCTGTATCCTCAGAAGCCGATCATCAACTGGAAACTGGATGAATAAGAACGAGCATACTCAAGTGCACGCATTCAAATGTCACAGCAAAGACCAGTGCTTTGTGAGCTAACTCAAGGGGAAACGAGTTGAGAATCTGCAGTTCCCTGATCCCACCTCGTCCCAGTGTAAAACTGCCTCGACCTCATGCCAGGTAGTCTGACTTCATATCCTTTGGGAAGCTACAACACTTAGGCAGGTGTCAAAAATCACATTGTTTTTCAGGAAGTTCCAGTAATTATTTTTAACATGCCACTCTCTCACTAGCAGACTGGATATAAATTATGAATATTTTGGCATTTAGTTACACATAATCTCATACTATTCTTTGCTTCTTTAATCTTTTAAAAGTAATTAATTTCTTCTCACAATGAATTATCAAAAAAAGTTAAGGTAAAGCCAAAGGGATGGCTACCCTTAAGGAGAACAGAACCAAAGTAAGGTTTTTATTAAAGAGAAACTTACCCATATTTGCAAGCCTACTTAGAAGGATCCAATGAGCATGGGGAATTTGACGATACATGACAAAGGGTTTCAGTGGACCAAAAGAGCAGAGGAAAGGTGAGGTCAGGAGCCTGTCAGGTCAGAGACCCAGAGAGAAAGGACATGCAAAGCTGCATCGTTCGTGTTGAGTTACCAGGTCAGAGCAGGACCTGGAACCTGATGGAAAGGCAGGGCAGGCTCCCTTTCCATTTCTGCTCCATCCCCTCCTGAGAGTCCTGTTGATTTGCAGAAAGAGTAAGAGCTAAGAGTTCAGAGCTGTTTTCTAAGCCTGGGAACTAAAGCATTAAGTCTTGACTTCAGAACTTGGCCGTGGAGGTGGCAGACAGGATACAGGGCTCTGTGTCTAGTTCTGCCTCTAAGAGCTGTAAGACCTGAGGAGGAAAGGGAGGAGTTCTTTATTTAAAACATCACTTAGCTAAGTGGTTGGGACTCAACCTTTTTTCCAACTCAAGTAACTATTTTATGTTCTTTATCACAGCTGTTACCATCAGATAACCACCAAAGAAATATAAAGGCCTTTGGATAACTATCTTTATAAGAATTCTAGTTGTAAATGAAATTGTATTATTTTTAGTAGTGAAGACATTTCCTTTAAGGAATCCATAGCCTAAAACTCAACCACTCAACAGTAACTCTGCAATTAGTAATCTTGTCTTTTCCTTTTTCTGAACAACTGTCAGTAGAAAAACTCATTGTTTTAGAATGTACATTTGGAATGCCCGAAATTGGTTGCTACTAAATACATAAAAAGTCTATTACCGTAAATGTGCTTACCACATAAAATTGCATCTAAGGGTGATGACTCTTCAAATATTGGGAACACCTGAAGAGAGGTAGACTGGTTGCCCTCAATTATAACTAATAGCAGAGGGGGGTCATTTTGGGCCCAACTGTTTCAAACCACCTCTCCTTAGAGCCTAACAAAATTATTAAACGGAACTCCTCCCCATGCTCTAATCCCGTCCACCCCCACTCCCACTCCCACTCCCACCCCCACCCCCACCCTCTCGTAGTACTGTCTGACAATGCTAGACTGGGAGAAATCAGCCCCTGGTTCTCCTGTGCTTCCTTCAACTTGTGGAGTCTGACTCTGACCCATTCTTTGCTCAATGTCCATCATTTCAGTAAGTAACCTGTTTTATTCCACCACCTTGCAGGTCACTGGTTAATACAGAGAATATGCACAAAGAAAATTCTCACCATGCACACATTCCAAATGGCTTCAAGCTGTGATAAATGCAAGCTTCAAAACAGTTAACAAGATTGCAGAGCACTGTTAATATACCAAGGAATAATCCCACCATGTTTTACACATTAATTTCACAAGAATGGGCTTCCTTCCAACTAGGTCACATTGAAGTTCCCTACAACTGAATGATAAGCAGAATCAAAGAAGAAAGAAAAAATAAAAATTAATATGCAAATTCATACCTGAAACTTGGTTTGTGACTTTTAAGACTCTTTAAGAAACTAAGTATATGAACTATTATCCTTCAGTAAAGTTTAAAAGCTACCTGAAAGTTTATTCATTGTTAACAGTACGTAGAGTACAAAAGAGCTTAACAGGTGAGATCCCAAACTACTACTTTAGTGACAGCTGTGGGGGTTTGTGACGTCTGATAATGAAGACCTATACGAACAGAGAGGGAATTTGTCTAATTCAGGCCTCAGACAGGGACATTCCTTTAATCACTACCATGCCTAAAAAAACAGAGATGGTCTTTAGAAAGACACACAGGAACTGTAAGGATGTGGGACATTAGGTGGTCAGGGGACTGAATGGAAGAGAGACTTATTTTCATTGTATAGCCCTTTTCACTTTTCAAATCATGTGCAAATTTATTTATAAGCTAATATTACGGTTTGAACGTGAAATGTCCCCAACTGACTCACATACCTGCACACTTGGTCTCCAGACGGTGATGTGACTTAGATAGTCTGGGAACCTTTAGAGTTGGGGTCAGCTGGAGGAAGTGGGTTGCTGAGAAGCAGAACTTGTTGGCTATAGCCCATCCCCAGGTCTGGGTCAACGCTCTGCATCCTGACTACCAATGCAATATAACAAGCTGTGTCACACTTCAGGCAGGACAGCCTCAAACCCCACTCATCACCGTACCTTCCTGCCATGACACTAAATCTTCAGGACCATGAACCAGAATAAATCTTTCTTTTCCATTATTTCCTTCAGGTATTCTGTCACAGAAATGAGAAAAGTAACTAGTGCAGAAAATGAGTATCACTGAATAAGGTTTTGTTGTGAAAATCTAACCATATGGTTTATAGACTATTGGAAGTAGTTTGCAAGAGGAATGTGGAAGAGTATGGAGCAACAGGTTACAGAAGTCCCAGGATGCTGAAAGCAGAGTTTATTGGGCCATTCCGGTGGAGCTGAGAAGACCGCAAAGCTAATGCAAATGCACAGTCAAGTCTGTGCTTGTGCCATTTCAGAGGGTACAAGAGCTCCTATTTGGTGGAAGAAATTTCAATATAGTACAGCATTTGGGTTACTATTTATTGCTCTTAATCAGATTTACCTGAAAGAGAGCAAAATACAGAGAATAAAGATGTGAAAAATGTGAAGCCTGGTAAGGAAAGAAGCATAAGTAAGTTTAAGAATGTAGACAAAATGGCCATTATTGTTAAGAGGTTAGTGCAATTAAAGAGAAGCTTCCCACTCTATACTGGGGTGATGGGAAAGGTCCCTGGAGGGCAAGACTCTGTCCATCTAGTATATAAAAATATAAATTCTCTTGAAAGGAGAAAATAGCACCTGAGAAAGTAGAGTTCCAGGATAGCCTTGCATGGACTGCCAAGGGGGAATGTCTTCACTGGCTCAGTGCTCCAAGACCACTGGCGTTGTGGAAGAAGGGGGCCAGACTACATCACAAGCTGGTAGCAGATCAAGGCAGCAGCATCTCCACAGTGCCACTTAGCAAAAATGTAGAACAGAACATGTATGGGGCTGTGAAGACTTACACCAAGCTGTTGGAGTCAGGCAATGTGTAGCTGGACAGTATTCCCTTCACGGAGCTCCTGAGTGGAGGTGTGTGGAGGTGTGAAACTGAAGCCCAAGTGTCAGTGGGAACCCCAGATGGTTTAGATGCTAAGAAAGCAGCACATCCATTGGGATGAGCTGTAGGTTCCCAGTGGAGCTGAACCAAGGAAGAGTCTACATTTGTTACATATCAGATCTACAGGAGTAGGTCTGCCTCAGCCTGTTGGGGCCCTCGTGATGTCACCTTGAGCCCTAGGTATTGGACATGAAACTGAATGATTTGATGATTACCCTGCTAGGTTTTAGTTTCGTTTTGATCTTTTCATTGTTATGCCATTTCTTCCTTCTAGAATCAGAATATTCATTCTGTATCATCGTAAACTAAAAGTGTGGGACTTTGTCTTTGATTTATAGAAGTTCATAGCTAACCGATTACTTTGAGTTATGAGGAGACTTTGAACAGTGCTAGAGTTATAAAACTATGGGGACTCTTAAAGTTAGAATGTACTCTACATTATGAGATGGCCATAGGCCTATGGAGGTCAGACGCAAAGTGTTGTGATTGAATGTGAAATGTCTTCCACAGACGCACGTGTTTGAACAGTTGGATCCTCAGCAATGAGTGGCACTGTTTTGGGAAGTTGTAGAACCTTAAGGGGTGAGACTGAGATGGAAGAAGTGGGTCACTGGAAAGTAGGGCGTAGATCTCATGTTCTAACCTGGCCCTGGTTCCAGCCCAAGCTTTCTATCTCCATCCGACTGTCACTGCAATGTAACCAGTCAGCTCATGCTTCTGTCCCCACGGTCACAAGCCACTCTGCTGCCATTGCTTCCTGACATGATGGGCTGGATTCCCAGAATAAAGTGCTAGAATTAACCCTTTCCCCTCAAGTTGTTTCTGTCTGGCACTTTATTACAACAACGAGAAAAGGAACTTCCATTTGGCAGATGACATTTAATTAATTAGTGGGGGGGTGTGTTTGTGCATGTGCATTAGGTGGATGGGGGTGTGCCATGGTCCATGCATGATGGTCAGAGGACAGCTATATAGAGTTGGCTCTCTCCTCCCACATTCAGGTGAGCTCCAGGGATCAAACTCAGCTCATCGGGCTTGTGAGACAAGCGATCTTACCCACTGAGCCAGGTCACCACTCAATATTCTTAATTATTCAAGCCAACAAAAAAAGCAGAAGAACATCCTAAGTGAAAGGAAAAATTCCCAAGTCCAAGTGAAATACAGCAATAACAACATTCTTCAGTCTCTTCTGAGTCCTCAGAGAAAGCCAAATACCTGCACAAGGACAGCCGTCTGGTGGAGAATGAGCAGCTTAATACAACATGCTTGCTGGCCATGAAATGCTCAGAAGACATTTACAACAAACACCTACAGAGGAAAACCAACTTCTGTTGTCCCTCAGCATGCTCAGGGGTTTGGTTCCAGGACCTATGAAATACCAAAATCTGTGGATGTTCAAGAGACATCCTCCTGCCACACAGAAGATCATTTCTAGAGTACTTATAACTTAAAAGTTATGTGAATAGTTGTTATACTGTATTGTCAAGGGACACAGACAAGGAGAAAAGTCTGTATGTGTTCAACACAGATGCAACATTTTTATTCTTGAATATTTTTCATCTGTAGTTGGTTGAATCTGTGGATGTGGACATGCTAAGAGAAAAAGTGCCAGCTGCACATCTGTAGTTGTGAGGCAGTTAAAGGCCAGCGAAATGAATAAGGACAAAACTCACATGTTGAAAAAGGGTAAAGGATTCAGAAGAGTGGTGATCTCATTTTTACAGAGCACTGATTTTTAAAGGCTATTTAAATATTGCTGTGCAATAATACCAGCAGAATTAATTTTACGCAGCTTATTTTCAATCTGTGGCATTCATAGCTCTAGTAATCATGAAGTTAATGTTTTGTCAAGCTTTCTGTCAAAGAGATCAGTGGATCTCCAAATACAATCCCAGGGCTTCCCAAGATGACTTTCAAGAGACTCTTAGTAAATTTTTTCAAGGACCTCTTTTTAAGAGAAATTAAAGTAAACCTGTGTGCAGTGACACATGCCTATAATCCCAGCACTTAAGAAGGCAGAGGCAAGAGGATTGTGAGTTCAAGAGCAGCTTGGACTACATAGTGAGATGCTGTCTCCAAATTTTTTTTTTAAATAGAAAGAAAAAGAGAAGAAAAGGAAAACTCAGAGTGAGTCGACATAAATATAGCTCACTACAAAGCTTTCTCCCGACACAGATAGGACTCCCGTACTACAGCTTCCCCACAGTCACGTGACAGTGGCTTTAATGCCTCCCACTCTTCCACTCTGGACTTTCTTCAGGGATTTTTGAAAACTTCTATAAAATCTGGCTTATTTTTTTTTTTAAAGACTAAAATTTGATCTGAAAATCAAGTACCATTCATTACCTATAAATACGTTTCTTCTTCCTTCTGTGTGTGGGTGGTTTTGCCTCCATATGTGTCTGTGTTCCCCTTGCATGCCTGTGCCCACAGATGCCAGGAGAGGGCATTGGATGCCCTGAAACTGGAGTTACAAACAGTTGTGAGCTGCCATGTGGGTGCTGAGAACCAAGCCCGAATCCTCTGAATGAGCAGCCCGTGCTCTTCCTTAACCACTGAGCCATCTCTCCAGGACCTGAATGTTTCTTAAACGTTCTCTTTTCAAAACATTCAGCAATTAAGAGCAGAGCTGAGTACCTTGAGGGTTGGCTCCTCCTGCCACAGGCATCATTTTGTGGAATTCTAGGGCAGAATTTGACAAGAGATCGGTTCCCCCTTCACCGTGTGGTGTTCTGCTGGAGTGAGGCGCATGCCTGTGCACCACTCACGTGCCTGCATGCACATGCGCGTCTAGCTCGCGGCACACGGGTGAGGACTAGCCATCCGTTGCTGACCTTTCAGAGACCTGACAACAGAAAAGCCCTTGGGTAACTTGCTGACAGCAGTAAGAGAGGCTCCCATTTCTGCTTCACAGTCCTGAATTCAGGCTCCCTACTTCTGCTTTTGCAAGAAACAAGAGGAAAAGTTAAAATGACTTATATTAAGAAATTCCTCTGCCACAGCAAGCCTGGCTGGCTGGCTGACTGGCTGGCTGCCACTACCACCTGCCAAGCAGACCAGCAAAGAGGCTGGCCTCGTGAGGAGAAAGGCCCCCAAAGCAGCTGGAGGTGGCAGTTCTCCTACACCTGCCTCAGTTGGTGTACTCTTGCCTCTGGAGCAACTGGCCTGGACTGGATGGTTTCAGGCTATCTGTATTTCCTTAATTAAACGTCACTAAATTAATACATGTGTGGCAATGCCTTTATTAGGAAGGAGGAACAAGGAAAGGCAAATCAAAGACTGTGTTCTAAATTAAGTCGTGCTTCAGACAGGTTTCACACGGGTGCCTCACCTCTCCTAGAGTCTGAGCTTCAGGTGGGAACCACGTGTAGGAACAGGCAAGGGTTCCTATTTGCACTACAAAGCGATCTGCACTCTAGACTCAATTATCTTTCCAAAGCAAAGGAGGCCCAGGATGCAGCTCAGACACAGGACTCTGGCCTAGCACATGTAAGGCTCTAGGTTTGACCCCTGACACCACAAAAATAAATAAATAAAGCAACGGCATTATGAAGGGAATATGGAAGCAAAAAGTAAACCTTTTTTCCTTCTTTTTTTTCCTTTCACAAAAATAATTTTGTATGATATTAGCCTATACATCTGTGATGATTCACTCCATCCTCTGCCCTAGAGAATTAGCAAAAATTGATGATCAGACCCTATACTATTAGAATGTATATGTATACCTGCAACTTCTCTGGGGAAGTACATAAGGCAAGGCATGAAGATACTCAAAATTATGACCAAGTATCCCTTAGCAAGGCACTTTAAGGAAGTCAACATATTTCTCATTAAGTTGGATAAATGGTTAAAGCCCCAATAAAGCAGTAGGTTTATGAGTCAGAATGTATAGAAATAATACGTATCATTGAGTGCGAGAATTACTTTCAGCACAGTGAGATGGCACGTAGAAACTGCACCCAGGCAAGGACACAGCTAGTGGACACTTAGAGTCCCACAAGAATACATTCCAAATGGCCTGGACTTCAGCAGTCACCATCCTCTGTCCTTCCTTGGCCTCTAGGGGTTTTGTTTTGCTTTTTGCTTTTTGAGGAGGAGAAATCAGGGAGACAAGGACATATACAATGGATGAAGTGACTTTACAACACATTTTCACAACAGCTACCCTGGAGAAACTTCACAAACAGGAATTCTGTGCACCAAAATCTATACCAAATTCCGTGTACATACATATGCACATATTTCCTGTTTTCATCTGCAAGGACTCTAAAGCAGGTAAGTGATCCAAGAGACAGCTCAGATAAAACTAAAAGACAGATTTTTCCATTAAGTAAACATGTTCTTGTTTCTAAAATATTTTAAACTTACTCCCACAAATATAGTATTAAAAACACTGCCAATTAGAAATTCAGTAATAAACAGGATGTTCCATAGAAACATTTCTCAAAAGGAAGGGAAAGGATAATTATAAAACAGAAACAAAACAAATATAAGCAACTAGGCTTCAGTATTAATATTTAATAAATGAGCTGGAAAATTTGCAATGATAAATTCCAGCTAACCTATAGCTTCTTTCTGTGAGAGCCATACAGAGAATTTTTCTTTTAAATCCGGCCATGTTTAGTTCTTTGGACTTCCAAAACTACATTTATCATATTTAAAGACATGTAAAATCTGAGTATTTATCATCAGAGAATATTGCATATAAATATATTGTTAATTGAAAGAATAAAGGGATTGTCTTAGAAAGTTACACATTTTCTATTGTCTATTTTGAGAATTTCATCCATAAGAATGAAATAGTTTACATGAGTCTATCACAGTAACACTTTCCATCTAATATAATCAGTATTCTATATTTATTGCCTGCAAAAAAACCCATAATTACTCGTTGATTTGATCAAAATTACTAGGTGACTTGAGCAACTGAATCAGCTATCCAGCCTATGGAGTAATTAGTCAAATCAGTGGTCTGTCAACATGACTAACATTTTCTGAATCATGGATTAGACTCTCTATAGCATTATGGCAATCCTTCCAATTCTGTTTCAAAACTTTGGTTGGTTTTGTTTAACTCACAGACTATTTTCTTCATAATTTATTTTGCTTTGTATACCTATGAGCTTTTCCTTCAAGTCAAAAAAGGAAAGTGACAACATGCCAAGGTTCAAAATTCAATGAAATCGGATACTCTTGTTTCAGAAAAAAAAATAATGAAAGGACAGAGAGGAGGAAAGGGGTTGTTTTGTTATCAGGTAAGAGGGATGAAGTCAAGGAAAAGGAAACAAAACTGAATTCTTACCAATCAAAACATTTCTCAGAACTTCAAATTCCATTAAAGGCCACAATCCTGTTGATTTGGTGCCAAATGTCTCTAAAATGTTCTTACCCAAGAAGAATGTGTTTTGGAAAGAACGAGGAAAGCAATATATTTAAGGGCTGGGGAAGATTTCTTCCATTTACTAGGGTCAGTGAAACATCCATCACACAGACACACAAACACCTTACAGAATAAAAGATCAGAGGCACTTCACAAGGAGATCAAAGAGCCAGTACCTCTGGGAGCTTCAAACAAGTGTCTGAGCAGATCCCCTGTGAATCCTCGCCTCAATCTAGCTTATACAATTATAGGGAGAACCAGAAAGCAAAACATGCTATCAAAAAAAATGTGATTAAAAAATAATTAATTCTACTTTGGCTCTCTCTCTGGAGAAAATCTTTTCAAAGTCATTAAATAGGGTAACTATATAGTGAAGGTTTTTAAAAGGCAAAACTGTTCAAATTTGTTCACATGCACTGACTATGAGTAGGTATATAAAACTACCATCTACCCAGCATAATGATAACACGCTCAGGAAATGGTTGTGGACTTATCAGAAGGAAGTAGACACATTTAACTGACACCCTAAAGTCTAATTCCACCTGTTTGGACTAAAGGCGATTGTTACATACATTCCTGCCCCATGTATATAGTTCCAAGAATGAGTTGTTTTTCAAAGTTCAAGTAGGACTGGAGAGGTGGTCCACTGGATAAAGTGCTTGCTGCACAAGCATGAAGACTTGATTGCAGATCCTCAGCACCAGGGAAAAGCTACACATAGTGACTTGAGCCTGTAGCCTTGGTGCTGAGGAGGTAAAGGTGGACCCCAGGGACTCACTGGCCAAACAGCCTAGCTGAAAATGCAAACTCCAAATTCAGTGTAAGATTTTGGCTCAGAAGATAAGGTGGAGAGCAATAGAGGAAGATATCAGACCTCGACCTCTGGCCCCTACACACACATGCATGAGTGTGTGGGTGTGTGTGTGTGTGTGGGTGGGTGGGTGTGTGTACACATGCACATATACACAAACCACACACATATACTCACAGAGTTACACATATACACATAGAGAGCCAAACAGACAGACAGAGATGGGGAGAGTAAAATTCAAAATAGAATATTCCCATTATAATTTCAGCAAAATATCCATCTACTTGCCAAGCTGAACAACACTGTACTGAACTTAAGTCCCTACTACATGGCATCTTCTTAAGCTTATCTACTAACATCTTTCCTCTCTAAACCTATTATTTTAACTATGTCTCCCTATGGCAACACAGGACCTGGCATAGTTCTTTCAAAACTGGACTCAGAACTTCTGGAAGAGGGGGAGCTTATCTTTTTTACACATGAGTTGATTCCATGCCTTGGTCATGGTGTCTCTTCACAGCGATAGTACAATAACTAATAGTAACTAAAATATTGGGGGAAATGTTTGCTCCAGCAAATGGTAGCAATGGCCACCAGGGAGCATGCGATCTGTGCCAGATACAACCCTACATTGCCAGTTTATCTTTACAGCTACCCAGTGAGTGGCTGTATGGGCTGACTGGGACTGTCGTTTCCATTTTATAGAAGAAGGAACCACAGTGTGCAGAAGTCACATTGCTGGCAGGATGCAGGGTCAGTACTGGGAGGATATCAAGGGAGAAATCAAGAACCAGTCTGCAGAGAGTTCTTGGAATGGATTCCCCAAAAGCAGCTCCTTACTTAGTACCACGTGTGTGTGAACACATAGCTGAGAGGGACACAGGAAAAACCTCATGCAAGTCAATGAGAAATATGTTGGTGAACACACAAGGGGATCTCCTTCCCTCCCCTTTTACTGAATGGCGAGAGTCAATAACATTGCAACGAACGTGTAAGCAGCCCTGTCTCCTTGTCAGTTGGGAGGAGCATTGCTGCTGTCAGCCCTTTTCCAGAAACTGATCTCTATTGAAAAATAGAAACTTTGCCCAAGACTACAGCCTTCTTCTTGAAGGCAGTCCATACTCATGATTAAGAAAATATGATAATCCCATATTCAGAATAACTCTGAGAGGCCAGTATCCCAGCTTTCTGGAGGGCCAAGCCAGGCCTTGGGACTTGATGGCTGATAATAAATGCCTTCTGCCCAGGCCAAGGATAGATCAGAGCACAGATCCTAACTACAAATACCCACCTCAGAGTCTGCACCCAAGATGGCATATAGCAAACACAGCCATCAATTACCTAAGAAACAACACATCTGAGGTTTCTAAAGGTAATTAGGAAAGGAAAGGTTTTAAGTTATTATTTTAAATGGTACAAGCCTTCAAATATGGAGCGATCTCCACCTCTACTAAGAAAACTGGCAAATACACGTCAAGCCTGCTTCAATATGCTTACTTGATATTTTCTAACGCACCGTCCTTTATAGCTCCAATTGACTACCAAACTACCTTAGGAAGTAACACAAGTTATCATGTTACCTAAAGCCCTGCATATTTATATTGCCATTTGGAAGGCATTTATCCTTTATGTTAGGCTAAAAAGTAGTTTGGCTAATTTATAAACATATAAATAGCAACAACATCAAGAACAAGAATAAAAACCTAAGCCAGGTACTCACTTTTTTTCTTTCAAAAACAAACTCTTTCCAGGGGCTGCAAGTGTAGCTAAATAATAGAGAAGGGCCATACCTGTGGCTGTCCTGCCACTTCTCCAGAATGCAACCAAAGTCTACTGTTCTTGATAACAGCTCTTCAGAAGGCAAACAGAGCTAATCGATAGCCCCACTTACAAAGCAAAGTCCCAGTAGTCTCTCCTGGCTCCTGAATAGAAAGAACCCACTCTAATCAGAGACTGAAAAGACTAAGGAAATAGTTTGCCTCCATAATTTTAGTCAATTTTATTGGTAATTGGTGAGATATGAATTTAACATGTGTCTAGCCTTGAAACTACTATCCTTTTAATACCTTAAAATCCTCACAATACCACAGAAAGACTGAACAGCTAAGTGGTTGCATTTACTTTTCATTCGATGTTACTAACACATAAAACTATTAATCCATGCTGTGCAGACCTGCCTAGTCAGCATTCCACCTTGAGAGTCTACAAAGCAGTGTTGAGCCAAGGGACTGGCTCAGAGAACTGGTTCCAAGGCAGACAAAAACCAAGTTGAGTCCGTTTCCAATGTTTAACTCCATGCCATACCTTTCCCAATATAATAGCAGAAGAGGGGGGAAAAGCCACACAGCCACCTACTCTATCACCCCTAAGCTCCCATCCACAAAGAACCTAGGAAGAGAAAGCAGTGAACATTCTAAGCGGTACCAATGCCTCTGACTGAGGGGCAGCCACATTTCAGGTCCCATATTCTTTGCCCTGTGATCTGTTAAACACTGACACTCGAGAAGCCCTATGTAGGGAAAAGAGGATCAAATCATGAGGAAGCTGGATTATCAGATTAACTTAATCTGAATCTCTTTACCTTAGTCTTGAAGAGCTCAAAGGAAGCATCAATTATTTTATTCTATAGTCATAAGCTGTACCTCCTTTCATGTAAGTGAAGCCAGTTATGTGAATATATTAAATTAAATAAACAATGTGACACAGTAAAAATTTAGTGACCTTGAAAACTTAGGGGTAGAACAGGTATTTGGTTTTCAGTTTTCTAACTCACTTTATTTTTCCTACGTCACATTGTTTCTGTCACTAAACCTCTGTGTCTTCCTTTCCTTCAGAATGCAGGCGGGGGTGGGGGGGGGCTAAAACTCAGGGTGGAGTGTCTGCCTAAAATGTGTGAGGTCTTGGATTCTGTCCCTGGTACTGCCAAACAAAAATGAAAAAAAAAATTACAGCTCCTGCCTTCAGAAAACAATATGGTTGGGTTCTTTGTAGTAACACCCTGGTACCAATTTCCATCCTACTTGATTTCTGTATTAGTTCCTTTTCTGTTACCATGACAAAATACCATGACCAGGAACAACTCACAGAAGAGAGTTTATTTTGGCTTACGGTCCCAAAGGCAGACTGGTAGAGGAGGTACAGCAGCAGGAAGCTAGAGTCGGGTACTGAAAGATCGTATCTTAGCCACAAACATGACGAAGAGAGAATGAACTGGAAGTGGGTAAGACTACACTTTCTCAAAACACATCTTCAGGGATGTGCTTCCTCCAGTAAGGCCCCAGCTCTTAAAGGTTCTATGACTTCCCCCAATAGCACCACCAATGTTCAAATCTCTGAACCTCTGGAGGATATTTCTCATTTAAACCACCACATCTTCTCCCTGGCCCCCAGTAGGCTCATGGACAAAGCAGAAGGCAAAAACTCTATTTAATAAGGTCTATCACATCACGGTTAAAAAAATCAACCACACCATACTCAAAGAGTACCACATCTTATTACACATGGTACTTTTGGTTCATTGCCATTCAAATTCTGGCCCTTGCTTTCCATTAGCAAAGATTTATAAAAAATAAAAAATTCTAGCCATCAACAAAAGCTGAAAAATACTCTGGAGTTTTCCTACTATAGAGATGGGGATAAAATGGTTAAACTATTTAAAAGGTGATTTTACATGATTATCAGAAGTCTCTTTAAGATGACAACCTTGGAAATATTTCACTACAAAAATATTTGTAGTCATTGGAAAACTGGGAGAAAGCAATATGTTCTTTATAGACCAATTAAGCAATTAAACTGTTCACATTCAGTTATGATTTAGAATGATACTAAGTGATAAAGGCAAACTCTCACATAATTATGCATTGTGCATATATTCATGGTATTATAAAATAAGACTTAAAGAACATACAAACTGTGATTAGCAGTTATCTCCGAGTGTATTTATTTTCTTCTTTGGTGTTTCCATATTCCAAATTCTCTACAATAACTTACAATAACTATAATCAAGTAAGTCTGTATAGTAGAGACTGGTCTTTAGCAATTACTAACTTACTCTGTCTACCAAATGCACTAGGAATTCAGACAGAGAAATGTCACTGTGGGCTGGGGAGGTCAAGGAGAGTCCTAGAAGAGGTTTTTCTAGGGCTGCAGAGATGACTCAGTGGATAAGCACTCATCACACAAGCCTGATCATCTGAGCTCAGACCCCAGAACCTATATTAAAGCTGGACACAGTAACACACATGTCTGTAATCCCAATGCTCTTTGGAGAACATGGGAGATAAGAGGCAGGAGGAGCTGTGGAAGCTCTCAGGCCAGCTCAGCTAGTGTGTGGAGCAGTGAGCACTAAGAGAGAATCTGTCTCAAAAAAAAAGTGGAAGGGGAGGCATGACACCCAACTGAGGTCTATGGTCTACACACATGTAACATAGTATATGAATAGCAGCACCAAACTCTCTCTGTCTCTCTCTGTCTGTCTCTCTGTCTCTCTCTCTGTGTCTCTCTCTGTCTCTCTCTGTGTGTCTCTCTGTCTCTTTCTGTCTCTCTGTCTCTATCTCTCTCTGTCTCTCTCTGTCTCTCTCTCTCTCTCTCTCTCTCTCTCTCTCTCTCTCTCTCTCTCTCTCTCCATTTATTAGGGACTTTACCACATAAACAGAATCTGTGCATAAGAGCACAGAGTCTAGGGACGGATTTCCTAGGTCCAAATTCTAGTTTGACTAATTCATCTGGCTATGAGTATTGTGACAGTTAATGTTAATTATCTACTTAACAGAATCTAGACTTACTTGGAAGGTGGGCCTTTGCCATACCTGTGGGGGATTATCTTAATTGCACTGATTGATGTAGGAGGAACATCTTAACTGTAGGCAGGACCATTTCATGGGCCAGGTCCTGGACTAAATGAAAAGCTAGAGAGGAGGGCTGAACACAGCATTCATATCTCTCTGCTTCTAGACTATGGATGCAGTATAACCAGCTATCTCAAGCTCCTGCTGCAATGTCTCAAGTTCCTTCCCTGTGATGACAGATTAACTATAACCTGGGACTGTGAACTGAAATGAACCATTTCCACCTTAAGTTGCTTTTGTTGGGATATTTTATGAAAACAGCAGAAAACTAAGAAACTAAGACATGAAAATACAAGTTACTCAAATTCTCAAGTATAAAATGGTGCTGTTGCCAATTCTTTCCTCAGAGAAAGTCTTGAACAAATTCACACAAGGCTTATAGGACAGTACCTGCCTAAAGATAAATACTAGGCACCACTAACACAATCACTAGAAGAGCATTTAGTCAATGTAGTAGTTCATCCTTTTGCTAAAGTCTTCCTTTGTGTCAGATACATACACAACTCGGGGCTCACAGGTCTCCAGCAGAAAGACTACTATCCCCAATTTATAGAGGAGCAAGTACAGCCAACAAGAGCAAAGGGGCTCAACTAATATCTGATCCAGGCAAAGCTTAATACAATGCCCAGGTTCCATCACAGTGTCATCCCAGAGGTGGCAGTAAACAACCTATCTGCATATAGGACTTGCTCTTAAAAAGTACAAGAAGCTTGGTTATGGAGCTCTGCATCTGCTTCCATCAGTTACTGGATGAAGCCTCTCTGATGGCAGGGGACTCACTGATCTGATTCCTGGGTTAAGCCAGTTCAGGCACCCTCTCAAGATCATGATGGGGAAACCCTACAGAGACAAGCAAATCAAACTACTGGGAACTCATGAACTTTAGACCAAAAGATGTGGAGTCTCCTTAGGACTAGAGTAAGCCCTCTGCATAATCAAGACAGTTGTGTAGCTTGATCTGCTTAAGGGGTCCCCTGGCAGTAAGATCAGGATCTATCCCTGGTGCATGAGCTGGCTTTTTGGAGCTCACCACCTATGGTGGGACACCTTGCACAGCCTTGATGCAGGGGGAGAGGCTTGGACCTGCCTCAACTGAATGCACCAGGCTCTGTGGACTCCCCATGGGAGACCTTGCCTTGTTGAAAGAGGGAATGGGGGGTGAGTTGGAGGGGAGGTGGGAGGGGCGGGAGGAGGGAGAAGGGGATCTGTGATTGGTATGTAAAATGAATTTAAAAATTCCTTAATAAAAAAAGTACAAGAAGCACTATGGTCAGAAGGGGCGACACAGGCCAGAGAGTTGATCTCTAGTTCACTAGGTGATTGCAAATTTATAAAGAACTCTGAGCAAACAAGTTACACGACAAAGGAGGAATATAAAGAAATTAGCACAACACAGATAAGCATGGGAAAACAAAGAAGAGAAGTGTCCTGGTTAGGTTTTCGTCAATTTGACACAAACAAGGGCCACTTGGAAAGGGGAATTCTATTGAGTAAATGCCTCCATCAGATTGGCCTATAGGCAAATCTGTAGGACATTTTCTTAACTGACAATTGATGTGGAGGGCCAGCCCGCTGTGGGCAGTGCCATCCCTGAATACGGTGGTTGTGGGATGCATAAGAAAGGCAGCTGAATAAGCCAGGAGGAGGAAGCCAAGAATCAGTGTTCCTCCATGGTCCCCACTTCAGTTCCTGCCTCCGGTTCCTCCCATGGCTTCCCCAATGAAGGACTTTATCCTGTAAGTCAAATAAACCCTTACTCCCCAAGTGGCTTTTGGTCACTGTGCTTATCCCAGCAACAAAAACCTAACACCAGAGGGACAGAGGAAGAAATGAGAACATATCATAAACATCTTTGTGCTGATGAGAGATGGGGCTGGTGAGAACCCAGAGCTGGGCAAACAAAAAACGAAACGAAGAGAACTTACAAACACCTAATACTGAGAACAAAAGAAGGGGAAGATCAGTCACATCTGACAGTCCACTGAGGGCTAAGTAAGAACTGTTTCCTTCCATTTTGATTTCTATGCCTTTTGTCCAATGTTTTATGCAATTACTTAATTTAAAAATATTTCATTTAAGACTAACAGTAAATCAAAACAAAGCACCATTCAACCCAATGTTCCATTCAAGTAAGGCCCGGTGTGTGAAGAAGTGGACTTCAGTGGGTGACAAACAAGAAGAGCATAGGAAAGCCCACAGACATCCACTGTGTGAAAAGGGACTATTTATGGTCGGAATAAAGACCGACTAATGGCTAATGCTGACAAAGAGCCTGTCTCTTAACATCTCCCAGCATCAAGACCAGCTGACTTACCTCTTGTTTTAAAGACACAGCCTTAGCTTGCCAACAAAAATACGTGATATCATTAGCGCCCTGATGGCCACTCCAAGATGACTCTTCCTTCCAGGACAAAGCAATGTCACATAAAAGCCCACCCTTCAACTTCGACACCCACATTCATTAAAAGGGATGGAACCCGACAGTCCCCAGCATGGAGGAACTTAATGAATATTCCTGGATGGTGATGACACAGACAGCAGTCTCAAAAGAATGTGCTCTCCTGGTGGAAATGAGGAAACATAAAGGGCTGTACAAATGTATGTGCAGTGGCTATAGCCCAATTAGCGGCTCAGGCTGGCAATTTCACCACATTATGCCTGCATTAGCATCCCCACTCTGCACTTCATGCTTTATTAACGGAACTGACAGTGCCTCTCTTCAGTCCGGGTTATTAGCAAACACAAGTCTGTGGAGACTGGCAAAGTACTTCATTCAGTCAACAAATATTCTGGGGCATTTACTATTCTCAGGTAATAAAGGATTGTCTAATCTTTCGTTATTAGTACAAGAGACAGTCTTAAAACAAGTTTGTATGGGGGAGAGCCTTAATGGGAAAAGAATCCAGAGCAAAGAAAAAGTGACATTAAGCTCCACCTAATAGCCTGCTGGGCACAAAGGGCAGCCAACTGACTGGATACCTTTAGGGAGTGAATACATATCCAACAGCAGATCTTCTCTTTCAAGGAGGATATTTTTCATCTACATCTCTTTCATGGATTCAAGCCAAAGTCAATATGGTATGAAGAAAATCTTATATGGTTGGTTTATCCAAATTATCTTGCCTGCTTTGATTGCAACATTACTGCCTAGAGGAAACCTGGGCCAGACAGACCAGGGAGCCATGCTCACAAAGCCCTGGATTGAGGCAGGGGCGGGAGTGGCAACGCGGGTAGAACGTCCTGATCCGTCAGACCTCTGTCTCTGAGGCAAGAGTCCAAGTGCAGGCAAAGAACACGGCTGTGTAGAACAGAGGCAGTCACACAAGTGTGCCAGGACTATTGTTTATTTAATAAAGTTCTATTCTCACCTCCAATATATTTCATAAAACTATCAGCTCACGTCTGAAGTAGTACCAGTTTGTTGTCTCGATTTATGGCTACAAAATATTTTAAAAATCCTTGAACTGGAAACATGAATTCTTCTATATCACCTAATATCAAATAGTAGGCATCATTTATATAAGAATTTTTCATGGGGAAAGAAAACATTGAATTTTCCATTTTACTGTATGTATAATTACTTGTATTTAAGTATTTAAAAAATTAACTATTAACTATTCATTTTATACTATAAATGTAATATAGTACAAAATGAAATAACTTTTCCATGTTACTAAATGCGTAATTACTCATATTTAAGTATTTAAAGTATTAAAACTTCACCTTATACTATAGAATGAGAATT
Source organism: Peromyscus eremicus (assembly GCF_949786415.1). NCBI lineage: Eukaryota > Metazoa > Chordata > Mammalia > Rodentia > Cricetidae > Peromyscus > Peromyscus eremicus. The sequence goes on from NC_081421.1 coordinate 59,961,807, forward strand.
TCCTTAACATATTTATAGACACTGCTTTTGGTTAATTGTTCAGTTTTTAGCATACAACTCTGAGACAGAACCATTACAGAAATCGTACCACAATTAGATGATGGTTGGTAGATCAAAAGACACAAAAATCATAAAAATAACATATATATGTAGCTTAAATGTTTTATCATAAAAATAAGAAATCAAACATATTTTTCAATGTTATCACATACACTGATGCGATTTCTTCAAGCACAGGCCTGTTGATGGTCATTCACTTGTCTTTCTTGCATAAGCTACACTCATAAATGGTATAATCAATAATGTCCTACTTGGTCTGCCTGAGACTAAGAAAAACTCAGTGAGAATCAATCTCAGTGTAAAACCTTTCTATGTTTTGTTTGCTTGCTTGTTATTATGGTGCTGGTAATTGAAGTCAAAGCCTTGCACTCTACCACTGAGCCCCCTTGTTCATATTTTAAGCATCTTTACCAATCATTTAGAGGTGTCTCTTCTATATCCAATGTGACAGCTGCTGTGGCACATAGCAACTTGCCTCTATTCTTTTAAGAGAACACCACTTCATGGAAATAACTCCTTTCCACACACACACTGAATCCATTTGTGAGTTATGGAGTGAAATCATGTAATTATTGTAGCACTGCACACTGATCAGCAATGAGAGCAAATTGCAGCTTTGAGAGTTCATGGCAAATAGCCATCCAGACAGCGCACTCAGCAGGGAGTGTGCCTTGGGATGGAGGTGTTTCCAGAGGGAGTGGAAGGCACTGGAGAACCAGGGATTCCCCCAGTGGGCTGAGAAAACCTTCATTGTATTATACAGAGTAGTCAGTTATGTTTCTTCTTTATTTTTTTTATTAAGGATGTTTTATTCATTTTAGATACTAACCACAGATCCCCCCTCTTCCCTCCTCCTGCCCCTCCAGCCTTCCCCTCCCCCCACCACAACCACCCAGCCCCCATTCCCTCCTTCAACAAGGTAAGGCCTCCCATGGGGAGTTAGCAGAGCCTGGTCCATTCAATAGAGGCAGGTTCAAGCCCCCACTCCCACTCCCTCATCCCCAAATCAAATTTCTTCTTTAGAGGAAATGTGAGTCAAGCCACTCAGGAAGGGAACTTTCTGCCACGTTGCTCAGGGGAGAAGTGTCATGGGGTTCTTCTCAGGAAGGAAAGTATGTACTGCTCCCCTATAGCTTAAAATCATCCTGAGAGTTTAATTCATAGTATTTACACTTGGAGATAATCCCTAATAGACAGGCTGGTAGAAAAATTATTAGCCTAGAACAGCCCACTTAGAAGAAAATTGCCACAGAGAGATTTGCAAATGCAGTTTTCCTCCTAAGTCTGTTCTGAACATTCTTAAGAATGCTACAAATAGTAGGAGAATACTGATTTATTTTTTATTACTAACATTTGCATTTGGAGACATTTGGGTATGGTAACTATGCCTCTGTTTGTTACTGACCCCACTACCCCTATGATCTTCTGACCTAGGGGCAGGCCACTGAACTGGCTGCATATACAGGACCATGATAGCTTTATTTTGTATAGAAACTAGATAATCTTGCAACATTAGTAGTAATCTTATAGAGAAGGTATTTACCTTAACAGAAGTATCCACCTCATCATTGTAGAAAGACCAAAGTTCATCTGCCATGGAAAAACAGATATGACATAGAAGGACCAAGAGTAGCTATCAAAAGTCTTCAGAGCCAGTTGGTAAGGGTGCTTGCTGCACAGACCTAACACCCTGAGTTTGAATCCCAGAACCCACATAAAGGTGGAAGGAAGAAAACAACCCCACAAAACTGCCTTCTGACCTCCACATGTACGCACATGCATGCCGTGGCCCTCAGGCCTACACACACACACACACACACACACACACACACACACACGCATGCACGCTCATGCAAATAAATAATCCTTTAGTTAGCATTCCTAAGAATAATATGGTAGTCTTCCTGAGACACATATCCTGGGGAGCCAATCCCTTCAGGTTCTGATTCTGCAAGAATGGGGATGGAGGCCCAAGAATCTGTGTTCAACAAGTGTTCAAGGTAAGAGAATACCAGGTCCTCCTTCCAAGTACTTTACACAAAGTACTTGAATCAATCTTAATCCTTGGACCAATCCTATGAGGAAGGAACTAACATTATTCCCACTGTGCAAATGAATCAACTGAAGGGAAGGATTAAGAAAAATGACTGTGCCTGTAAAGCAAGGAAGGGGTGGAAGCAGGATGAAAAGCCAGTCCATCTCCACAGACAGTTCACAATCATGCCCCTGTGCTCTACTAGGAGAGAAGCCTACGGGAGCCTGCTAAACACAAACTCAAGGTGTGTTGCTCCCGATTCGGGTAAAGCCCTTTACCCTAGCACTCAACTGTCATATTCACTGCCACCATCATGGTAAGGATGAAGAGTGTACTTTACAAGTAGAGGAACTGAGAAAGAATGAGGATAATGCCTAGACTCTCAGCTCCATTCTGAAGTGGATAGTTTATGAACACTGACAGCATGAAATAAAAAGGTCCTTTCCATTCCACCAACTCAAGATATAAGAAAGGAAAAGATAACAATTGTTGATTGAGCTAAGGCTATCCCAACCCATTTCCTACACAGTTATCTAATGCTACAAAATTAGGATCACAATGAGAGAGTCTCTTAAGAAGCCAAAAGCCCATGCCAGCTAGGCAGGGTCCTTAGACTGGACACAAAAAGCATGTCCCATTAAAGGAAAAACTGAGAGGCTGAACCTCATCTCAATTTTAAAAACTTCCTCTGTAAAAGCCTATATTAAGAAGATAAAAAGAAATGCCAGGCAGATGTGGTGGCACATACCTGAAATCCCAGCACTTGGGAGGCTAAGGCAGGAGTAACACAAGTTTATGGTCATCATAGGCTACCTAGTAAATTTAAGATCAGCCCAGACTACACAGCAGGACCCTGCCAGAAAAAGAAAGAGCGGAAAAGAGGGAGGAAAGAAAGAGGAAGGTGAGAAGAGGGGAAAGGGAAAACCTGATTTTTTTTTTAAAAAAAAAAAGACAAAGTATGGAGTAAGAAAAAAAAATCCTGATGTGCAGGTCAGCCTTCTGTCACTGAAACAAAACACCAGAGGTAATCAACTCACAGGGAGGTAAGAGTCCTCTTGCTGCAGTTTCAAAGGTTTTGATCTACAGCGAGGCAGTACATCACGGCTGGAAACAGGATGGAGAGGGACAGTTCACCTCATGGCAGTCAGGAAACAGATACACTGTCCCCTTCAAGAGTACACCAACAGTAACCTAACTCCCTTCTACTAGGCCCCACCTCTGAGGCTCCACCACTAGAGGACTGGCTGAGGGCCAAGCCTTCAACATGTGGCCCTTGGGAAACATCCAGTTCCCACTATACAGGATTAATACCTAGAACATTAAAGAATTCTCAAAACTCATCATGCTAAATGTTTCCATTGGAGAAAACTGAATAAAGAGTATGAGGCATCTCTTTGCATTAGTCCTTCCATGTGGACCTACGATTGCCTCACTAAAAACCCCAGCAGAAAAAGAAAAAGCCATGCTCTCAAGTGTATTAGGTAATTAATGCCAGACACTGCATGCTTTTCACTGGGAACATAGGGCACCCTTATCAGTGGCATTTAGCAACACTATCTAAAGTGAAATATATATATATAACATTTGCCAACAACACTATTTTCAATCCTAAACATAATTAACTGTAATTGTATCTAGTAATTATAATTAATAATCTATCATGTGACAAGAGCATTTATTTGAGCCGTGGTCATTACAGTTGCCGACAAGAAAAAAAAAAAAAAAAAGTGAGACGAGGCCCATTCACACTGCCAGGCACTAACAACCAGTCATCGAAACAACTAAGGAGTCAAACAGTTGACCTGGAATGATGGTCCAGATACACTCAGCTGTTTCCCAAATGCTTATTCGATTCCTACTGTATGTTGGCACTGTCCTTACACTAGGATTTTATTTTGTTTTTGAAAACAGCGTCTCACTAGATAGCCCTGGTTGGCCTGAAACTCACTATGTAGACCAGGCTGGTCTCAGATTCATAGAACTCTGCCTACCTCTGCTTCCCAAGCCCTGGGAAGGAAGAGATGAGCCAGCACGCCTGGCTTTTCCCATTAGATCTTTAACATGCCAAATAAAGTTAGGTCTTTCTGCTCATTAGAATGTACTGTCTGGCCAAATATCTTCTGCTGCTAAAAGTGTAACACAAATGAGAAGCCAACATCTATATATCTGTGTCTAATTACAAATGCACATATACATATGCATATACACAGATGCATACACACACAAACACATACATACGTGCTGTGCATATAATCTAAATCCTGTAAGATATAACCCAATATATCAATCATGGTTACTTCCGGAAAGTGAGATTATATGTGTGTTTTACATAATTATACTAGTTTTGCTTATCTGTGTATTGTTTTTACATGTGCCATTGGTATTGCATGTTTTCATTTAGTAGAAAAGGAAGAGGCTAGTCAATAGGGAGTGCTTTTCCCTCTTATTAATAAATTCTATCTTAATGGCACAATTATAATAACAATAAATATATTCACTCAACCAATCTGATAATGATTAGATATATAGTTTGCTTCTAAGTTTTCAGTATCAAAATCAGTATGCCAAAAATATTCTTCTAAGTAAATATCTAAGCATAGTCATGATTTTGTCTTCAGTTTTTAAAAAATCCCAGAAGTACGAATTTTGGATCAAAAGATGTATGCATGTGAATACTTCTGCTCCCCGAAGCTGCACCAATATTCTAGCAGTTAATGATGCGTGCTAGGAGTGCCCACCCATGCGACTAATTAACAGAGGATTAACATGCTCTTGTTTTTTCTAAAAGTTCACTGTAGAGGGGGAAATTGTTTCTAACAGTAGATCAAAATACAAATATGTGTCCATTAAATTAGAAGATCTGTCAATTTTATTTAAATTGCAGAATTCTGTCAGATCTACTCAGGTAATGTGCCCTCCACCCCCGTCACTTCTGTAGCACTTTGTACTCAACTCAGCGATGTTTAGTTTTCAAATCTTTGTGGATTCATGTCTCCAAATCTTCATCCTGTAGAGATCAGCCTCCCCAGCAAGAACTGGATATGACAGACATGCCTTTTAGCAGTAGCCACTTCATACGGGAGCACGGCACAAATGACAGGGTGGGTTTTGTGCCACTGTGAGGCCTGAGGGAGTGCTTTACCCTTCGTGCACCTATAATACGTCTATAATACCTAAAAAACCTCCAGTGTAATAGGATGAGGATGGCCACAGCAATTGTTTCAAAATTCTTTTCCATTTCAGAATGAGTAAAACTAGGTTTGCAGAGCTGGGCCTAGAACGCAGAGCGCCTTTATGCCAGCCTCAAGCTCTTTCTCTCATGCTGTTTTGTTAGCTGAGAGGTTTTCCATGTGCTGACTGGAAGCCAGAGACACCTTAATTCTCACAATTACACTTAATCAAAGCAATCTGCGACTTGAGATTTAAGTCTACATGCTCAAAATACACTCAGTTTGTAGATGTCTGTCTGGTTACATAAAGCAGATATTTTAAGTTGCAAGCTAACAGCAAATGGGTTTACCTCTACCTCCGCAGCTGATGAACGATTGATTGTAAATCTCTGCTCCGGTACAGGGCTTCTGATTGCATTAGACAGAGGGCATGAAGACTAATTAAAAGCGCTCATATGTTCATCACTGTGATTGTGCATAATCCACTACTGAAGACACAAGTGCTGCAGTCTCTAAAGTGACAGCGAAAACAGATGAATTTCCACTCAGAACCCCCATAGGTGATCTATCTTGATTTCAGCATAAATGGGCTTTCTCTAATAACCTAAATCACAAACAGAATGACAGGCAGAAAACCTTAGGCCAAATTTTACTATTCTATCTGAGCAGGGTCTGGCCAGGTCTGCTCACATGACATGTGATCAATAAATAATTACGGTAGATTGGTAAATAGGTCTGCAGGCATACTTTAAAGGTTTTCAAAACTAATTTTTCTAGACACCCACGTAATTGGAAGTCATGATCTGTGTTCCAGTGAGCTAAAGGAAATGCATCCCATAGACCCCTAAACAGACCCGAAGCTGACTCTTTCATATAAATGGTCCAGCCCTTTAGCAAGTGACTCCTGCTCATTCTCCCCATCCCCATATGGCAGTCATGGGCTAAATGCCATGGGTGAAGGAACCCCTCTTTTCTTGTTAGAAAGGACCTGCCCTTTTTAGTGGGACCTCCACTAAAAAGACAGGAGGTTGGGGAGAAGAAGACCAAAATCGATGAACAGAAGATATCTGAGATATACCTTTCAATTCACATGACATTATGAAGAATTTGATGAATGGAAACGAATTTAAAATTGCGTAATCTGCACTAACAGCAAGGAAAAGAACTAATGAAATTCAGGACAGGAATCATAAACCTAAGGTAGAAAAGGAAAAAACTAATGATGATTCTGAGCTTGAAAAGCTGCCCTGGTTTAAGCAGTAAAATGACAAAACCAAGAAAAAAACATAGATCCAACAGGAAACACTGTAAGACAGCTATTTAAAAGAGCTCTTGATATATTGGTTATTGGGGCGTAGGTGTGCCGTGGCGTACATGTGATGGTCAGAAGACAACCCTGAGGCGTCATGCTCTCCGACCATCTTCTTAGGGGCTCCAGCCACAGAGCTCGGCTTTGCAATGCACTCTTACTCACAGAGCTGTCTCAGCCCTGAAAGGCCTCTTGAAAGCAATCACATGGCACTGATTTCTGAGATGCCACGTGTCTACGTACTTTGTTTCTTCCACATGAATTATTGGTGAGCAAAGTTCACAGTTTCTAATTTGCAACTTTCTTACACATTCCTTAAGTACCCTTATGCTGACTTTTATTCTTCCAGATTCATGTCTTCTTTACCTTACTTCCTTCTTAATATATCTATTACCAGATCCCAGGGAAATCCAGGTTCCATCCCTGTAGTTACCAAAGTAATTTATATAGGGATCAGTGGGCCTCCAACTAGCCATCAGTTTAGGTACAGTCATCAGTACAAGGAACATGATACTGAAGATGTCAAGCACTGCCCCTATTCTTACTGGGATCAATCTAGAATGGAGGGGCAGATACAATATCCAAAGTCCATTCTAGTTCCCAAGTTTTTAACTCATTCCTTTTCTTCTCATTTTTACGGCTCTAACTTCACATTTTTTATTTCCATTACTAATTACCTCTAACACCCACAAAATAATCACGGCCATATGTGACGGTTAATCATCATTGTCACCGTAACTGAAATCACCATGGAAACACCACCTCTGAGTGTGTCTATGAGGGTGTTTCCAGAGAGGTTGGACTGTGGAGGGAAGATCCACTCCAAATGTGAACAGCACCAACCCATGGACCGGGCTTCCAGACCAGATAAAAAGCAGAGAGTGAGCTGAGCACCAGCCTGTGTCTCTCTCGGCTTCCTGACTGCAGAGGCGATGGGAACAGTGTCTTCCACCCTACCACCATTCTTACCCACCACGACAGCCTGTGACCCACAAGGCCCCCCTTAAATTATTTCTTGTACACCAAGGAAAACTAGTATGTCATAGAAAACATTTAATACTTTAATATTATGTTTTGTAGGCAGGGTCTCACTGTATAGCCCAGGCTGCTGTCAAACTCACAATTCTCCTGCCCCAGCCTCTAGTGCAGGGAACCCAGGCATGCACTATACACTGAGCTTAGAGAATCTGTTTTCTAACAGACAGACATAGTCAAGCTGGTTCAGAATGTAAAAACGAAGAGGAAATGCAGGATTCTATAAAAAACCAAGGCCTCAAAAGAAAAAAAAAAGTGTATGGTATTACTTGTGATGAACAAGGAACATGGTTTGGTAAAAGTTATTAGAAAGCAAGCCAGGGAGAACAGAAAGCAGGCTCTTCCACCTCAAAAGCTGGAGCCTAATCCCATGCAAGTCTGGGCACTGGGTCATTCAATCCTGATTGCTTAATGAAAGTGTGCAAATCAGCAGACATTATGCTGGAACGTTCCAAATGTCCCTAATTATGGCCAAGTAGATGAAGGCCTTAAAAATTATACTTCACCCTATTTGAAAGGGTGTCTGGCACATCATTAATTAAAACACCTCAGCTCCCCTCTACATTAGCAGCATGATAATTATCTTCATACAAAATTTGCTTTACAACACTTGAAATGCTTCAAGTCCTAGGGTGACAACAGAATATAAACAAAAAGGTCCATGAATTAAGGCTGCAGTCCAATATTATATTACTGCTGATCAAAGTTAAGAGCTCCCCCGTTTGGGAATAAGGAGTAGCAACAGGCCAGGGAAAGAAGTGCAATAATTATCCTTAGGATTATTGTAGTAATATTGGCAACGTCTGAGCTTTCTTGAGTCACACATTGCACTAAGAGGTGTTTTATATACTACACGCTCCGAGATAGTAACTTAAAAAGGTTACCCAGCTTGAATCGACAGGGTGGAGGGTGAAATCCAAACAGGCATCTGATAAAGTACTTTCTCACACAGGGCTGTGAAACCCGAACAAAGAACAGCCAGCGAGACTGAGGCTTGAGGGAAGAGTGATTCACCAAGCTGATCTTGGGGGAAGCACGGGGCGCACGCTTCTATCTAATTATTCAAACAACATGTAGTGCATGCCTGCTCTGTGTCAAAACCCAAACGCTGCCCTGGCCTCCAGACTCAGAGTGCTGGGAAGTACCATAGACCCCTAAGTGAGGAAGACAACCTGTGGCAGAGGACGGCGGGCATCAGAACACCTGCCTGGCAATGGAGAACCCAGCTGGAGAACCCCTCTCCTGATCCTGATTCTGTTGTGATATAGTGAGAACAAACCCACTCCAAAAGCACTGAGTTTTAACTATTTCTTCTCAATGACAGAGAACTTGGAATCTTCCTTAGAAGGTCTTTTCCTGGAGATGAGAAAGTGAAGCATCGTCCTAGTAGTCAGTCATCAAGAAGGGCTCCAAAATCATAAGGCCCAACCATCCAAAAGCAGAAAGGTCCAGTGTTATCATGATGCTTCAACCCAGCTCTGCTTTTCCAGTGTTTAAAAACATGATCTAGTGAAGTCAAATACATCTGGTCTCAAATTCCAGTTCTGCTCCCTACTAAGTCACAGTACTTAACCTTTTGTGGCCCCAATCTCTGCTGTTTCAAAATGGAGATAACACCCTCTAACTTACTGGTACCTTGTGGGCATGACAGTACGCTCTTCACGGGGGCTGTGCAATGTCCTACCATAACCCTTCGGAGGGACACTAGTAATATTACTAGCCCCTGCTTGGGGGCAGCCTTAGATAATGCTTTTCTGCACTAAAGCAGTACATGACCACACACACCACCACCACCACCACCAATAACAATAACTTGCTAGCCAACAAGAAACAGAGAAAACCAGGGTGGCAACCTAATCCAAAGCAACTCTAAGTTGGTCACCAATCTTCAATAAGCTTGAATATCAGAGATAATGATCCACTAATTTCGCCATTCACATTCTTAGTTCAATTCTAAGTGGTAAAGTGACCTGGCAGCAGGCAGTGAAGCAGATAAGCCTGAGACAGACCAGCAGCTTACAGAATAGCTGGGTACAGTGAGGAACGACAGCCGGGCCTGGAGAACTTGTAGGGATCCAAGAGCCTTTGATTGCAGCCACTGGGTGTCCAGTGCCTCTCAGCCCTTGCCCTGCCTGAAGCCTGCTGCTGTCTTTGCCTAGGATCTCACAATATGCTTCCTACGATCTAGGTCACAGAAGGCTCTCTCTGTTCTCTGTGACCAGAGACAAGCTAGGTGGGAAGCCTACGCCCACCCCGGAAAGAGGCCACAAAGGGGCAGGGAAGCATTCACTAAGGTTCTTTGTTAAACCTCACTGAATGGGTGGGGAGGGCGCAACTGATTCCTTCAGTTGAAATAGGCTAAAGATGCCTCCCACCGACACAGTCTGCCACAAGAAATACCTGGTGTGTGTGTGGGGGGGGGTTTACAAAACATCCCTTATGAGTGAATGACATCTTGAAGAAGTTCCATGAAGGGCTGAAGGTGTGTCTCAGTTGGTAGTGTGGCACAACCTAAGAGGCACAACCTCAAGTTCAATCCTCAGAACCACATAAACTAGATGGTGGCATAAACCTATACTCCCAGCACTTCAAAGCCAAGGCAGGAGGAGCTGAAGTTCAAGGTCATCCTCAGCAACACAGTGAGCCAGACTGAACTACATGAACCTATGTCCAAATGGTTAAAAAAAAAAAAAAAAAAAGTAATAAAAAGAAGTTCCACAACATACAATACCAAAGTCCAAGTCCAGAAGTGCTACTATTTTTACCATGATTTCCAGCTTCCTTTGAGTGGAAACGATTTCTTGAGATAGAAACAAAGCCCAAATTTGCTGGTTTTAATCTTTGTGACAGCTTTTGATTAAGGAATGAGAAAATAAACACTGTCCAACATCCTTACAGCAACCGCTCAAACAACCACCAAACCTAAAAGCAACACTTCCCTCTATCTCCACCCAAGTAATTTAGAAAATGACAGTCAAGACAGCAAGCTCCCCAGGCCTGACACATGCCACAATGCCCACCTCCTAGTCTGGTCTTTAGTACCATACCAGTTTTCCGATAGCACTTTTGGGGTTCCTTCCCATTTAGCATTCATTGTGTTGCGTGGCTTATGGCCCAATTTGTTCCATTTCACGCCATCTGGTTTAAATGTGTGAGTTCTGTATTGCAGCAGAATGGGTGATGGGTTTCTCCCAACGCCCTGGATGTGCACCCCATAGCGACTTGCTTCACTGCCTTCCTCAAATCTGCATATAACAGAGAAAATTTGTTTGCTGTAGGTTCAAAGGCAGCAGCAGCAAGCACTCCTGCATAAATCAAACCTGGAGACGGAGACAGGGGTACTCTAGCAGACCAGAGCATAATTTATCTCGATTTACTTTTTGTCAGACCGCTACTCAGCCAGGCCTGAGGTCAGTTGTTTCCATTAGTTTTTGCCTTCAGCCACCAGAAGGACCAGGTTCAAATGCAGCTGCTGTATTAGCAAGATATTTGCTTCTCACTGGGCTTAGGCTGGGCAGAAAAATTCACACGCAAAGCCACTGGCCTGGGTCTGCTGGTCAACCCGCTATGAGAGATACCTGGCATAACAGCGCTCGGGCTGCTCTTTGCAGACCCACAGTGTTTACTCTGCTTTCCCGCTGTACAAGATTCAATGCCTTCCTGACATTGAGTGGCAAGAGCTCAAGGTGATAAGCAATGAATCACGAGCTTCAAGAAGTGCTTTTTGCTTTTGTTCTTTTTTTTTTCCCAGCCAACAAACAAAATCATAATTTTTAAAGCTAGTAACCCTTCGGAATCTGAATCTCAAGGATGTTTCCAAACTCCTCTGGTAAAGGTATAAACGCAGGGGTTCAGCAATACTCAATGATCCTTCAGAATGTGAAAATAAGATAATCATCAAAACTCAGAGCCAGCCAGAAAGCCCACTTTGATCAAAAGAGATGAAGCTGACCTGCCATTTGAGATGATTCCTATTTCTGTCAGATATTTATTAGTTTCTCAGATCAAAAATCAAAGAGCCTTGACTTTCTATATGTCAAGTACTCAACACTTCCAAGGGCACTTCTAGGTGACTTCCCTGTCCCCAAGCTCAAGGGCCAGTTTCTTCCCTGGAATGTTAACTTGCTCACACTGAGCTTCCAGACCCCCACAGTGGTTCCCAGCTGCTGGTATCACACTAAAATTCCTGGTGAGTGCTACGTATGTGAGTTCTGTATTGCCCAATCACTGTCATAGCCCCACATGCCTAAATTCACAGCCAGACCAGTGTCTGCACTCTTGCTCACCATCCAAGGCCTTATAAACTTCTACTCCAAGATGATAGGGCATCACTTGCTCAAGCCTCCTTTCAGATATGGCCCAAGGAGAGCAAAGAGCCGGGGCTTTGTGAATCAGAACATTGCGATAGCAGTCCTAATCTTCCTGATATCCCATCATGAGTTAAACTCAACCCAATTCTTCCTCTATTAAAAAAAAAAAAAAGATGTGCTAGGGTCTCTCTACTAACTTTCAATTTCATCCTTCCCCAAGACTTCGCCTAGGAATAATAAAAACACACATAAGATTAATTAATAGCATTTAAGAAAAAAATAGGAAAAACGTATGGGAAACTAATTGAGTAAAATACCCAAAAGAGATTGCTCTTGACTTCACTGGCCCAGTGACAGGAAAGGTACAGATCAAGAGTGCCATTTACGTCACTGAAGTTTATATTTATTTTCATGTTGCTTGTTGTAACTACTAGGGGGCTAAGGCAATCACTCAGCTGTTTGTATAATGTTGAACCTTACAAGCATGAGGACCTGAATTCAATCCCCAGGATCCACACTGACAAAGCTGAGCATAGCGCCTTGTACTTGTAGTCCCAGCCCTACGGAGGAGGAGAACAGGTGAATCTTCAGGGCCCACTGACCAACCAGCCTAGCCTAGCCTACTTGGTGAGTTACTGACCAAGAGACAGTGTCTCAATAAAAAAAAGATGTACAGACAGTGTCTGAGGAACAACATTCAAGGTTCTCCTCTGACCTCTACATGTACCTAAGTAAACATGCACATTTGCACGTGTGCACACACACACATTCACATGTACACACACACACAAACGCACACAAACACACACACACACATACACACACACACACACACACACACAGACCTCTACTGAGAAAACTAGGTGTAGTGGTGCATATCAGCAGTGATGAGGCAGGAGTCCAAGGCTGGCTTCAGAGAGTGTAGCACGGTACAGGCCATCCTACACTGCATGAGATTTTGTCTCAAAACAAAGTACTGAAAGGTAAGGAGGCAGCTCGCTGGTAGAATACTTACACCAGGCCCTGGATTCACTTCCTAGCACGACAAACAAAAAAATTCTGAGAGATATACACATTAAAGAACCACAAAGGATAAGAACAAGGTAAGTATTCTAGGGGCTGTGGAGATGGCTCAGTGGATAGTCTTTGCTGCACAAGCATGTAGACTGAAGTTTGGGACCTTGGGACTCACATAAACGGCAAGTAGGCATGGCGGGCCTACCTTTAATTCCAGGGCCCAAAGTAGATACTGGAAATCTCTAAAGCAAGCTGGCTATTTCAATTAGCCACACTGGCAAGCTCTTGGTTCAACTGAGAGACCCTTCCTCAATGAACAAAATGGAGAGTATTTGGGGAAGAGTCCTGACATCAACTTTGGATCTCCACATGTACCCGTACATGAAAGCATCTACACACACACACATACACACACACACACACACACACACAATCTAACACATTACCACACATATAATAATAAAGTCCTCTTCAAGGCAAAAGATATCAGTAAAGGGAAGAGCTAAGGGCAAATGGAAAGACAACCACTATGGGGACAGGACTATATCTGTTTTGTGCCCTTGTCTCCCAGCTTTTGGGGGTCCCCAGCTGAATGCTCAATGAATATTTGCTGGAACGGTACATAAACAAAAATGGCCTCCTCTAACAGCTTGGGGGTTTTGCTTTTAACAAAGAATAAAAGAAATGTCCTTCCCCTCAGAATCTCTACTAAAGACAGCATTAATTCCACTTACTGGAAGCCCTCCTAAGGATGACAGAGGGAAGAAAGTAAACCTCACACAATAACCATTTTAGGCAATAAATGATCAAATGCTACTGTGATAGCAAGTAAACAAATCTGTCACTTCACCCATTCTCTATGCTGATGCATTAGCTGGGAGTGAGCCTTTTAATAGAACAGTATAAGTCATTCGCAAGTTTGCCCAAGCACCTTCTGAAACATACATTCATTTGCTTCAAATACCACCTCTTCCTAAGTTGATTTTCTCCTCCAACCACATCAACCACAATTACATCACATGTGTCAGAAGCATGTGGTCCAAATGATGGACAGGACCCCTTAACGAAATGTATCACCATAGCAATCTGCCACAGCCCAATCAATTATTTAACATGCCTATACTACAGTTGCATAGTATAAATGAACATGTTCATTAGCAGCAAGAGTCAGACCTGAGAAAAATCACAAGCACCAAACAGTAAATTGACCACAAAACAAACATATTCTCATTGGGGGTAACATTACAAAGCATTGGCCGGGCGGTGGTGGCGCACGCCTTTAATCCCAGCACTCGGGAGGCAGAGGCAGGCGGATCTCTGTGAGTTCGAGGCCAGCCTGGGCTACCAAGTGAGTTCCAGGAAAGGCGCAAAGCTACACAGAGAAACCCTGTCTCGAAAAACCAAAAAAAAAAAAAAAAAAAAAAAAAAAAAAAAAAACATTACAAAGCATTGTATAAAGGGGTGGAGGAGAAACCCTTCTTAGTTTTAAGCTTCTGCTTTAGAATGACAAAAGCTCGTGAGCTCCCAGCTCTTATTTAAGGAGGGAGGGAGGGATACAGGGTCTCAGGAAGGAAAAACACATTAACTATACAGACACCTTTTATCAAAGGTTACTGAAAATAGGATGATTATATGAGACAGAGAGCCAAAGGATGAAATTCATTTTAAATTAATCTTCTATAACTTTGTTTTTGGTTCTGGCCTGTTTTCTGAATTATTTCTCATCAGAAAAGTGGGAGACTTGATGATTCAGGGAAGACACAGCAATCAACAAGCAGCTGTGATTATCCTCTTCCTACCTGGTCACATCTCCACTGACTTCCCTGGGAGAATTCTAAAGAGAATCTCAGAGAGGTTCCTCTGCTGCCTTGATAAAAAAAAAATGTTTCTATCATAAGTACCAGAAGGAGATTAGTTTGAGTTTAGCATTTCCAGTCACACTGGAACATATCTCAAAATGTTAAGACCAATACCCCCAAAACCATCAGTTCTATCTTAAACTATCTCACGAATTAATCTGAATTGGGTCCAGGTTAGGGTGGTCCTCATGCCTTACACCCACAGAGATCCAGAAACTGTGTCAGCATTGAAAGATGGAGTCAGCATGGGGACCATGAGGCTTTTCCATTCATGTTATTGGGTTTTTTTATGCCACACGTAGAAAAGAGAAAGAATAAATGAGGGTAGTCCTCCTAAAGATTCTGTTCTATTTACAATAGATAACAATCAAATAAAGGCTTCATACAAAAAAAAAAAAAACGATGAGTTTTTACTTGGTTAAAAATAACTGACATGACCCAGAAAGGAAGTCTCTCACTCACAGACAAATTAAAAGGCATATGTAAAGTCTGCAGAAGCTGTTCTTACACAGCTTTCTGTGTACTGCCCAAGATACAGTCCTCTGCATTCTGTGTGCCGATATCTAACTTAGCACAAGTTAGAGCTATCAAGCTTTGATTAGACTGTAGGGATGACTAAATAATTTATTAAAACTGTAGTTTCCAGACCAGTAGTCCCTCTATCACAGATAATAATTTTATTATGGTAAATATAAGAAATCACATTAAAATACCATAATATACAACTATTTTATTGTTCACACAGAAAAAGATGTGGAAAATATTAAATATTTACCAAAAATAACAGATTCCTTCTTAAAACCCATCTTCCCCAAGAAAAGCATCACAATACTTAAAATGAGATCTAGGGTGGCCTTCTCCTGCAAAAGTCTCCTCTAAGTGTATAAATGATTGCATAAGGCAGCTAAACATTTACAAATACTTCACACAGCACTCTAATTTTGTGTATATACCCACATAAAATAAAAGCATGTGACCTCGGGGATCATTTATGCAACTAAATGCCTTTCTGGTTAGCATATAAAAAAGCTTAAGACAGATAACCTTTCACATCTGACAGCACACACAGGGTGAGTTATGACCACTGCTCTGTTTCTATAATTGAGCGAATGCCTTTAGACAATTGGTCAGATATTCACCTCCTATTTTCAGTCAGCTGACATGCATACAAATGCATGTATATTTATAAGATGTTATGAGACCCATGGAGAATAGTTACGTTTTAGGAAAGTTCTTCCACTGAAGGTTTTGGTTTTTCTAATTCTCTAATAATTTTGGTTGTTACATAAAAGAAACAATATGAAAATGGTATATCAAGGCTGCTGTGGCTTAAAATGGTGTTCCCTAAGGCCCATGTGTTAAAGGCTTGGTCCCCAGGATGGTGCTACGGGAAGACAGTAAACCTTTAAGAGGTAGGGTCTTGTGAAAGGCCCATTGGTCATTGGGAGCATGCTCTTGCAGACAGGGTGCTCTGGTCTCTGTCTCTCCCCCTTTAGCTTGGATTCCTGGCTCCTGATGTAAGTCCTCAGCACTAGTAATGAGATGTTCCCCGCTTTTGCCTCCCTGCACTTCTACTAGATGCACAGAGCAATGGATCCACCCAACCTTAGATTGGAATCCCTGAAAGCAGAAATCAAGACAAACCTGTAATAAATGTTATTTTTTTCTAGACAAGTTACATTTATCATTTATTTCATTACAGAGACAGAAACCTGACGAGCCAGAAGCAAAGTAAACTGTCCTCTCCCAGATGGCAAGAGCATCATGGGCTCTAACCAGAGCATTCATTCTACTTTCTTGTAAACGGAAGGCACCCTCATTTGCTGCAGAATAAAAACTAGACTATATTACATAAAGCTAAATAGTAGTACTGCACTTATAAATATTTGCCTTGGATTTTGTATATAAATTTTTACCTTTTCAGATATCAATAGCTGAACAGACGTACTTACTATTTTTAACAGCAAAAAAATATAAACTTCAAGATTGCCCAGTGATTCCACGTGACTTATGGAACAGCCACCAGTATGATAACAACCATTAAAAATGGTGCAAGCCAGAAAGGTGAATCATTGGATACAAATGCTCATTGTGTAAACCTAAGGACCTGAGTGTGGTCCTCAGAACCACAGTGGAAGGAGAGAACCAGCTCCTACAAGTTGTACTCTGACCTCCATGCACATTCCCACACTCACACACATACATTATACACACAAATATATACACTATAATAGTTTCATAAATGGTACAAGACTATCAAAGAACAACTATAGAACAGAATAGAGTGCCCCCAAAACAGACCTCCTCATACAAAATCAAGATTTTCACAAAGTCACTAGCATAATCCAACAGGTAAAGAAAAACTAGAAATCTTGACCACAACCTCACCTCATTCACAAAAACTAACTTGATAGGAGGTAATATAAATGAGAATACAAGTGATAAAATCATAAAGCTGTTGGTGGGAAACAAAGGAAAAATCAGGATGTGGAAGAGGTTTCTCAGGCAGGTATAGAACTAGACCATGACTAGTAAGTATGACGCCAACATTTAAATCTCATTAAAGACAGTCTTTAGAAAATGAAGAAGCAAGAATGGAAGTCAGGGCTTTCAAAACACAGGTGGACAAGGACTTTCTGAATAGGAGTCCTACTGCTCAGGAAATCAGGCCAAACATGGACAAATGACATCTCATGGAATTAAAATGTTCCTGCATGATGGAAACAGCTAATCAGGAGAAGAGACACTTTAGAGAACAGTGGACAGAAGATTGATTGATATCTAGAACATACAAAGAGCCCAAAAGAACTAAAGAAGTCAAATAACATAGACAGAAAATGAGCTAAAGGCGGTTACTAAAAGATGACATATAAGTGGGCAATAAATGTGAGAAAACCGCTCAACCTCACTAACCATCGGAGAAACACAAAGGAAAACTGCACTGAGATCCTCTCTCACCCTGGTCAGAATGGCAGTCATTAAGAAAACCAATGACAAAGGCTGGCAAGGATGCAGACCAAAGGGAACCTTTACATTGCTGCTGAAGAGGTGGTAAGTTAGTTCAGCCACTATGGAGATCAGCGTGGAGGCTTCTCACAAATAAACTACAAATAGGTCTACCACATGATCCAGCTATACCACCCCTAGGAATTTGCCCAAAGGACTCTGAGTCAACCTACAAAAGAGGTACTTGAACATCGATGTTTATTGCAGCACTACTCACAATACATAACAGAACAACATAGGTGCCCAACAACAGAGGAATGGATAAAGAGGGCTATCCAGGTTCTCACCTGTGTTCACAACTGGTTTGGTGATGTTCCTGACTGACGCCCTCACAGCCGGATTCAGCAAACTGAACACGCAACGGGAGCTGCTAAACAAAGTTCTGCCACCAGTGCTCTGGAATTACAAACAAACAAACAAAAAAGATGCAGTTTTAATTTCATTGAAGAAGAATCAATCAAAGCTTTCAGCTCATCAGAATGAAATTCTCCACACTGACATCTATATGATATCTTCACTGGAATTTAATATGTCACAAGTGTTTGGATCATCGATGTGTATTTGACACGTCACTTTCTATGTCTCATCTTGAATCTCTAACTGGAAACAAGACTCAGACACTAACACAATGTATGCTGGAGACCATGGTGCATAGCATCAGGTTGCCCACGTCCGGTTATAATGGCGACCTGATGCTATACACCCTGGTCTCCAGCATACATACAAAATCACATTTTCCAAACTTGTCCATCTGCTATTTTGATTGTTTCCATTGTTCTATTTTGAGTTGTGCTCATGGGAACTCACTCTCAATCAACTAATACTTAACGTGGAGAGATATATGTCTGAGATTACAGAAGGAAATTTAAATGAACTGGCTAAACATAGTCTGCATTCCTTAGGCAGAAGGGCCTAATTACAAGGAATGTTTCTACAGAAAACTGTTAGTATGAACTTGGAGTTTCCAATCTACTATGATGATATGTCCCCATTTCCAGAACATCCTCTAGAAGGACCACAGAGAAAGGCATAGCACACACCACCTACTGATGAGCCTATAAAAAAGGCAAGCTGGTGAGCCAATGGAGCACTGAGTAATTACAAAGTAGTCTCTACATGCACTAAAGTGCAAGAATGCAGAAACACAAATATCACTGACAATAAGCTATACTCTACACCAAAGCACATTTGTAGATTGGCACCTTTACAAAACCGGTCCAGATCTACATTTTTCCCAAGCAACATCGCTTAAACAATATAGTAAGGTACATATTTTAAGAGGTTCTATGTACAATCATTTTCTAGAAAGTGTAGAAACCTACTCTAATTTTTATATGAAGAAGTAAAATAGTTATTTCATGCCTTATTATGACTGAAGTCTAACCGTTAGGATGGTTGTAAAATGTGATGTGTTTGTGTATATACTGTAGGTGCAGTTCTCAAGGTAGGTATATATCCTGACTTCTTTGTACAGGTTTGAAGTTGAAATTGAATTATATATACATATACTTTGTTGTTCTAAATAAAGAATTTTATGCATTGTAAAAAAAAACAGTTAAAGGAGATTAGTGGGTGGCACTGGGAAGATAAAGACAATCAGCACATCCTTGCATTTAATGACTGTTTTCACTCTACTTATGGGCAACAATGTAATGACCTACTGGTAAGACGACAACGCGCTGACTGTCCCTAAATTTACCTAGGCTATCGTAATTGTAAGTTTGGACTAGACAGAACAGATTGTTTCCATCTGCCAGGAGTGTTCCTTCCAGGCGTTGCAGCCTAATGAAGACTGTACCATCAGGGAGGGCATCAAGGCCTCCGCCATGCTCTCCACAGCACACGGTATGTACCTCCAGCACAGCATTTGTACACTGTTGATTAAAAACTCCTATCTTAAAGCTCAACTTGGTATCCCCAGAGATCAGTGTAGACACTAAGGAAACAGATCAGTATTTCAAGACCCCAGCAAGGACTCTCACATTAAAATTCTCCTTTCATAAATTCTACCACAGGTGAAATACAACCACTAATGCCCACTACCTTTGAGATCCCTACTGCTATTACCTGAAGAACATTTTAAATTTTTAAATTTCTCATGAAAAGCTAAAACTTTAGGTCACTAAAATCTACTCCACAGTTGGAGACTCCTTGGAAGTTAGAGGAAGATCATTGTCCAGACCCCCATTCCCCAGCTCCACCCTCAGACCCATCACTCTGTGAACAGCAAGACCCCTAGGACAAAAGAGGTTAACATTCAGTGAAGCCAGTTAGAGTGTATGTATAGGAATCCTCCATACTATTTTAGCAGCTTTACTGCAAATCTAAAATTATCTCAAAATAAGAAAATGTTTCTGTCACCAATGACAGGCAGGACCCTAGGTCACATATGAAAAGAGGAAACTAAAGGAAGCCGGCTGTATTTAGGAATGCAGAAAAGCAGAGGCCTGAGGAGAAAGACCAAGTCTCAGCTTCCAGTTCCCAAGTTTGTCAGGGACCAGATAGACTTTAACAATACTCCCACTGTAATGGAAATCTTGGACCTCCCTAAAAGACCCTGCCCTGCAAAGATAAATCATTCTTCAGCCAAAGTGATGTTTCCAATCCAGACCTTAACATTCCTGGCATAGACAAACTACATACCAAAAGTAAATCTTTTAAAAAATGTATTTATACCTACAAAGACAAGAACCTTAGAAATATAACTAATTACTATACTATACTATACATACCTAGGCATCTACTCTGACACAATACAGTATTGGAAAGTGCTTCCAGGAGCATGGAGTAATAACGGAGCACCCTGGGTACAATCTACCTGCATGCCAGCCTTCTGCTGGCCACCATTCTTCTTGCCCCCAACTACTGTTTACTTGTTTGTCAGCTGAGAATGATAACAGAGGTAAATCTCACACTTCACACAAGAATGAGCTTGCAAATGCTGCCCTGGGTCTCAAGGGCACAAGTCACATCTGCTAATGTATTTTGTACCATCCCTGGCTCAGTGCCCCATGAAGGTAAAGAGTTTAATAAATGTTTCCAGTGACACCAAAGGCTATAAGAGTCAGCTTTCTTCCCAGCTCATTTACTTTCCTCGAGTAATATTTATTAAGTATTCATTTGTACAAGGTTAGCCCTATGCTAATGCTGTTTACATTGTTCCCAAATAATGTTAAATACATACCTCAGAGAAGATGTCCCTAAAACTCCAGAGGAGAAACTGCTGTAAGGATTGCCTACATTTTCCTGGAGTGAGGGGGCAGAAGTTTCAGGACTGTTTCTACAAACTCATGCATAATTTCTAAGGAGAGCTCACTGGGGAGGCAGAAGGACTATAAGAGCAGCCTAGTGGAGAAACAGACTTTTCCAACGTTTCAGCTGCTCAGGCCAACCCAGAGAGTCAGCCCTTACTTTGTTATATGACTCTGTGGGCTCTGATACCAAATTGCTAATTTGGGGTTAGCCTATGATTCTAAGTCTTTCAAGAGTACAAATATCAAATGGTGATCTCAAGAGCCTCTCTACCAAGTCCACAAAGGTCTGGATCAACGACATGCTGCTGACCCCCTAGAGAGGACGTACAAGTCAGCATGTTCTTCCCCAACCCTTCACCAAGCTCCAGCCTGGGGCCACAGCAATAGCAACTCGCCTTCTGTTCCTGGGCTCTGATGAAAAACCTCTAGATTGCCAGATCCTGGCAAAAGGCTAAGAACTCCAAAGCCACAAAATGAGATGACACTGGCCAATGGTCGGACCTTGGTACACATCATCATTAGACTGCACGGAGGCAGGGCCCCATAGATACACATCCGCACTGGACTGTACATGGAGGCAGGGCCCCATAGATACACATCTGCACTAGACCGCATGGAGACAGGGCCCCCATGGATACACATCCGCACTAGACTCCATGGAGGCAGGGCTCCCATAGATACACATCCGCACTAGACTGTTCATGGAGTCAGGCCTCATACATACACATCTGCACTAGACTGTGCATGGAGGCAGGCCTCATAGATACACATCCACACTAGACTGCATGGAGGCAGAGCCCCATAGATACACATCTGCACTAGACTGTGCATGGAGACAGGGCCCCCATGGATACACATCTGCACTAGACTGTGCATGGAGGCAGGGCCCCATAGATACACATCCGCACTAGATTGTGCATGGAGGCAGGCCCCATAGATACACATCCACACTAGACTGTGCATGGACACAGGGCTCCATAGATACACATCCGCACTACACTGTGCATGGAGGCAGGGCCCCATAGATACACATCCGCACTACACTGTGCATGGAGGCAGGGCCCCCATAGATACACATCCGCACTAGACTGTGCATGGAGGCAGGGCCCCATAGATATACGTCCGCACTAGACTGATGGAGGCAGAGCCCCCAGAGGTACTGCACCTATTCTGTCTTTCCTACATATCAAGTTCCCAAGAGGTTGTTTTTCATTTGTAAGTACTGTGTCTCTGAGATATTCTAGAGTCAATTAAAACTCAGTTATCAGAAACACAGAGCCCTGTAAAATCTGGAAATGCTGTTTGTTACATAGTCCCTGCTTTCTCTCCTCATTTCCATCTCTGTCTCTCCCTGGCCTTGTCAGCAGTTGCCTAGGTGAGAGCTTGCTGGCTGCTTGGTCCTCCTACGCCACCTCCTCCAGCCTTTGCCTCACAACGGTCCTTTCAGGCTTTGCTTCTAGATCTTCTAGATTCTGTCTTCCTTTGAATCTTTCAGACTCAAAATACCTCAGGAAATACACTCGGAGTTCAATACCACTCCTGCAACAGTTATCTTCTGCTTAAATAATATATAACAGGATCTCTCTGGTGAATGCTAGCCTGTAACTTGTTTTTCAGTGCCAGATGCCCTCTAGTTCTGTGAATGCCTCTTTTTCTCAGAGGCAAAACTGGTTCCCAACATGCTCTCAAATTCGGCGAGGGGCAGTGGAACCTCCCTACGGGCCACCGGAAGCTTCAGAGTGAACACCGGGACTGGTGGTACAGCGCTACGGTATGTCTTCCCGGCATGCTCAAAGTTCTTGGTTTCCCTTCTAGCTCCAAAATTAACTGGTTAATTAGTAACCATAGATGCCCTTTTGTTTATTTAATGCCCTGGGCTTATTTAAAAGCTGAACACAGTGCCACAGGCCTGTAATCTCAGATACTTGAGCTGGCCCAGGAGGGATGCTTGAATTCAGGATCCAAGGCCAATATTATCAAATACTAATAAATGCATATTGAATGGAAGCATATGATAAATATGTAAATATTTATTTTAATAATAGTAATTATATTGTTGGTATAAAGTACATATAATTAAATAAATATTAAATTGGATTTCTAACTTTTTAACATTGTCTTCTAAAACATCTAGTCTCTTTCTCGCAGCATATCATTCATTGAAAACTCAGCTGTAGCTATCCCAGGATAGAGGAAGAGCCGTAGGCACTAGTGCTACTCTGGGTGGGAGACCTCAGCTAGAATCATCCAGCTCTTGCTCAACACTGGAAGTCTCAACTTTGCCTTAAATGCTAATGGAATGTCACAACAGATTTCTCCTTCGGAAAAATGGGAAGGTGTCCCTCTGTCCTAGCAAGCAAAGTTGGTCTGTAAATAAATTTCAAAAATGATTGCCACAGTTCCAAATCTCTTCCCAATGGATTTAATTGTTTTTAATTCTGAAATTCAGTACTCTTATACGGATGTCTTTTTTTATTTGGTGGGAATACTTCCCTGACAAAGGTCATAGAAAACTCAACTAGTGCCTTGCAGTCCTAATAAATATTGTATTAACTATCCTTCCCAAAACATACCACCCTCCCCCAACCACTCACAGCCCGGGTCAATTCCCTTCCTCCACTTCCCACAGCTCCACATGAATTCTCCTTTCCAGGTGCAGGTAGCGGTAGTTCCTGCCCTTAGTTCAATAACATGATTTATTAATGTGTGTGTGCTAGATGTTGAAACCTGATCTTTAGCTTCCTGAGAAGACCATATGGCAAACATCCTTAAAGTCAAGTCGATGACCAAGTCTTGGCAGACTATCATTCTCTTGGGTGTAGCATCATCTGTCCTGCTCTGTCAAAAGAGCCTTTTCAAGTCTGACTCCTGATTCTTTCCATATCTGACTCCAAGCAAATGAAATTGGTCTGCAGATGGTCCGGAGCTCGGAAGATTATCAAATGCCTTCCCATTTTTAGAAACCCCAAATTATTCAGTGCTAGTCAGAGTATGAAAGAACAGTTTTATTTGTGGCCACTCAGTTTATTATCAATGCCCTTGAACAACATACAATTTTGTTGTCGGTCCACAGCACTCTGGGACAACTAACACACTCCATTGGGTGCACACCAGGGCATACTGGAGCAGGGTCATTTCCCTGTCTCAATACAGCCATTACACGGTTGGTGTCAGCCCACGTTCTCAATACAGTTAAAGAATGTAAAGGGCTGCTACACTGAACATTTGCTTTACTACATTAACTCCACATCCTCGTCCTAAAATTGCACCAGGCCTATGCTGTCACTCTGCACTTGTCCCTTATTTGTCTTTGAAGAAACAAGTAAAAGTTGTAACTTCACTAACGTCTTAGAAAATGGAAGAAATGCCGATTGCTGACACACGCGTCCAATCCAGGTTCCGTTTAGTCAGGTGCCCCTGCCCAATGTTATATATTAACATTGGATACATTAAGTTCCAAAATTCTAACTGCTTTATTGTGGCAATGCCAGACACAGAGAGTCTCCAGACCTCAAATACCCAGCTTCTCAGACCCCAAATCAATTCTGTTCCTGCCCTCCATGCTTATTAATTAGAATTCTACTCACATATACTTTGAGCATAAAATAGGAAGGTCCCTTGAGAGTGTGAATCTCAGATTTAAAGGACCTAATGATATGTATGCACCACATTGTGTGTGTGTGTGTGTGTGTGTGTGTGTGTGTGTGTGTGTGTGTAACAGGGTTTCTCTGTGTAGCCCTAGCTGTCCTGGAACTCAACTCACTCTGTAGACCAGGCTGGCCTCTGCCTCTGCCTCCCAAGTGCTGGGATTAAAAGTGTGCACCACCACCACCTGGCTTTCTTAGGGTTATATTTCATCAACTATGGGTAACCCAGACAGGCAACTGCTGATACCAAGTCAGCCTCACCAATAGTAACTCAAGTTCAACTATTTAAAAACTATTCCATTCAATCTAGTAAGTCTCCTCAGATATTTTTAAAACATATGCCATCATATACATCTCTCAGAAAAAAAAAAAAGTCTCTCAACTCACTCACCCAGAAGCATGTATTGGAAACAAGCTACAGTACTTGAACTGACCACTGACCATTTCCAGATTGAGGTCATTTTTCCTCTGGTCATGAGTTAAACTGAATGCGAGTGGGACCTTCATCATGGACCATAGGAGTTCATTAAGCACATTAAGTATTGAAGTGAACCTTCTAATGAATATCACAGAACTATCCTCAGATATCTCCTCAGATACAGCCTATAATTAATCAGGATGTTGGGAGCTACAGGCGGCAGGAACCCCACTCACGTTCACATAAACAAAGCAGGAAGTAGTTTAACTCATCTGGCTGGACAGATATTGGGGTGGCTCACTGCACAGAAAAAAACTGGAACTGGGACTGTGCTGCCCCAAATTCATTTTCTCTTACCTGTCTGCGCCTTACCCTCTATTTATCATGTCTCCGCCTACAGGCTTTCTTCTCTCCTACACCATGGGCAGCTTTGCCCTCTGTAACCTCAGAAACAAGTTATCATTTGGCTTTCATTTCCATCCTAAAACCATAAATGTTTCAAGCACTGTCTCACAAAAATCCCAAGAATGGCTCTCATGAGGCTTGATTCTCACACCTTCCCTGAAGACATCGCTGCAGCCTGGAAAATAGACCCTGACTAGCTGTACTTAAACCACACACCTAATCTTGTGGCTAGGAATAAGAGGGAAAAAATAGGAGGCTATAAATTAGCACTATTATTTCTTTTTCTGCAAACCCTCATGAAATGGGAAAGAAAACTCCCATGAAAGGGGGACTAAATAATGATGAGAACAAAACTATCTGAACCACCACAATCACCAGCTACTCCACATTACCACTGACCTTTCCATGCAGAGGTGGGGAAGCCATCTATTCAGTCGTGACTGCTAGACTTCCTACAATTTTTTTCAACAGGGCAAGACAACCTGCCCTTGACAGTGAGCATCCATTGTGAACTAAATGAATACATTCCTGAACAACAGTACTGTATGGATGCACGGCAAATACAACTATGCCCTTAGTTTTGCAGCTGCTCAGCTCTTATCAAAAGCTTAAAGGACAGTGCATTGCATGAAGATCTTCCGTCACTGGTAAGCATGGCTGCCATTTCACCAGCGAGCTTGTCCTTGGCTTCTTGCTAACAGGTTTTAATTTTGTCCTAGAGTTTGCTTATTGTCACTGTGATAAAGACATGACCAAAATCAACCTGGGGAAAAAAGAGTGTGCATGTCCTGATCCCAGTCCATCACTGAGGGAAGCCAAGGCAGGAACTCAAGCAGGCCAGGAACCTGAAGGCAAGAACTAAAGCATAGGCCATGGAGGGATGCAGCCCACTGGTTTACCCTCCAGACCAATGGCCAGCTACCTTTCTTAGACCTCTCAGGACCACCTGCTCCAGGTCGGCAGGGGCCTGGGCCCTCACACATCAAGCATTAATCAAGAAAATAGGGATTATCTCAGTTGAGGTTTCCTCTTCCCATGTGAATCAGTATGTGTCAAGTTGACAAAGCAGCCCGTACAGGCTTCATTAAGGAACTCATGCCTGCCTCAAAAGACTCAGGTCTGACTCTACCTTCAGGATTACACCAGTGTTAGGGACAGGTTAAGCGTGACCCATTTCAGACAGTGAAACATGTAGCATCTGCAGATGGGTGTCCGGGGAAGTTTTCCAGTTCCAAAGAATGAATAGGACTGGTTCTACTCCTGGACATACTGAAGCCACTTTGTAACTCTGCCAGGAGCCAGCCTGAGAGAAATGCATGGAAAACAAAAGGAAGGAGAGAGTATTTCCTTATTACTGTGAAGTCAACCAGTCCTAAAATCTAGCATAGAAATATCTGTTATGAGTCACAAAGTCCTTTAAGTTAATGAACTGGGGATGGAGTGTTCTGACTTTGTAGTAAGAGATATGGTAAAAAAAAAAATCTTTACCCAGAATGATCACAGTGGACAGTTAATCATGAATTTAAAAAGCTGATTGCTCAATGGTGCTATAAAAATTCTATAAAGGCTATTTTCACTTCAACATATGGACATATATTCAGTCATTTATTTTATGTAGATGTTTTGTGTATGAGATGCTGGTGATTGGTACTGATATCATCTTTCTAATATAAAACATACTTTCATAGTTTACAGTTTGGTGTCTTCAATAAACTGGTAACTTTAATGTAGATTATAGACACCTGTAATACAATATAAGTGCAGAATCTTTGTAAAGTTTCTACAAGTTTCACAGTGGCTTATGGTATATCATCCACACATAATTAAAAAGCAATTTTTGTTGGCACATTCTCAAGAGTTTTTCTAAAGTGTTAAACTTTGTTTGCTAAGAAACATCTTTTGCTCTTGTATTTAATTGGTTCATATATTTAGCCAAATTATTAACTTACACTACTAAGTAAAATTTGCACAGATACACACAAAGCTGACTGCTGGTGAACATAAGGCGCAACTACAGAAGCTCTAGAAAGGTCTACTCAGCCAGGTTGCTAATATCCCAGCATGCTATGGGTAACATTCTTGAGAAAACAGAGCTGTGTTGATGGTGAAAGCTGAGTCCTTGAGTTCCCATGCTGCCCTTCAGGGTAACTATGGTTCTCATCCCTCATCAAGGAAGCTTCCTTTTACAGCAGATGGAGACCATTACAGAAAGACACAGCTGGACAAGATGCAGAGAACAGCTGACCACAGGCTCCCTAACACTAATTGATTCCTCTACAATACAACCGCTAAACCTAAGATTCAAGGTACATTGTGGGAGAGGATATGGAAAAGTTGTAAGAGTCAAAAGACCATGGCATTACTGCAAGAACAGTGTCTTCTACAGATGACGGAGAAGCAACACCCATGAAATCCCAATACCGTTGCCTAAAGAAGACCTGTAAAATGATAACACCAACACATCAGTGTGGATGGGGGAAATCCCACAGGGCCCCATCCCTAGATGAAGTGCTATAAGCAATGAAAGATTGATGAGGGAAGAAGACTCAGTCTTCTCCAGGGATGAGCCCCGATAAGATCCAATCTTAAGTAGTCAATCTTAGATATACATACGAGCAACACAAAAGGAACTCAGCAGGCTGTGTTTATAAATTTATATGAGAGTGAGTGTGTGTGTGTGTGTGTGTGTGTGTGTGTGTGTGTGTGTGTGTGTAACAATAATAAAGAAGAAAAGGCCATGAATTTGAGAAGGACTCAGGGAACACAGGAGGAGTTGGAGGGAAGAGAAGGAGGGTAGGAGGAAATGATGTGAATTAGTAATTATATGAAATTCTCAATGAATATTTTTTATTTTTATTAGTTTTATTTTTAATTAAAACATAATTATATCATGTCACCCCTTCTGTTCCTCCCTCCAACTCCTTCTATGCACTGCTCCTTGCTTTCTCTCAAATTCATGACCTCTTTTCCTTTGTTGTGTGTGTGTGTGTGTGTGTGTGTGTGTGTGTGTATACACATATATTCCTAAATACATAACTATCCATTCAGCCTTACATGTGTGTGACTGATCATTTGGTACTGGATAACCAATTGGGGGGTCTTCCCTGAGGAAGACTATTCTCCCACTATCAATCAGCATGTCTTAGTTGCCTGCAGTTCTTTCTCTAGGGTTGGCCTGGGGAAGAGCATCCCTGTCCATGTTAGTATGTCTACCGCTACATAGTCCTTGCTCAGATCTTGTTTAGGCTGTCATGTTACTGACACTTCATGAGTCTAGCTTCCCTGGCATTTCTAGGAGACAGCCTCACAACTGACTTCCTGTTCCTCTGGCTCTTACAGCTTTCTAGCCCCGCTTCCACAATCCCTCTAAGCCTTCAGTCAAGAGTTGTTACAGATGCATCATTTGAGGCTGCGTATCCCATGGTCACTTGTTTTCTTCAGTTTGATCAGCTGTGCTTTTCTGTAATGCTCGCCATCTCTTGCAAACAGGTTTATTTTTAATGAGAAGTGAGAGTTATACTTCTCATAGGTATAAGGATGAATGTTTAGAAAGCAGTTAGGAATTATGCCAAGTAAAGTGGTAGCTGTAAGCTCTCCTCCAGGATCCATGACGTCACTAGACCTGGATAGGTTTCTAGTACCAGGTATAATTTCTCTCTTCTTGAGTGGGTCTTAAGTCAACTAGACAATTGATGGTTGGTTACTCCCAAGATATGCATATCACTATCGCACCCTTAGGATTACCCTGCCATGCTGGCTGCTGTTTTAGTTCTTGGGCATGATAGCTGTGGACAAGTTTATGTCCACAGCACACCCCGTAACAGGAAACTCATCCACCCTATCACAGCACTTTCTCAAGGGGAGTGGGTTACAAGGTGAACTAGAACAACAGGGAAATAAAAATGAA
The DNA here is from genome assembly GCF_949786415.1 of Peromyscus eremicus. Taxonomy (NCBI): domain Eukaryota; kingdom Metazoa; phylum Chordata; class Mammalia; order Rodentia; family Cricetidae; genus Peromyscus; species Peromyscus eremicus. The sequence continues at coordinate 59,991,239 of NC_081421.1, forward strand.
TGTCATGTTACTGATCTTAACTGAAAGCAAAAAAAAAAAAAAAAAAAAAAAAAAAACTCTCTCCAGGCTTAACTACAGTTCACCTCTGGGCAATGCTAAGATGGCCTGCCATTTAGGTGAAGATATTGAAAACAAATTCTTTAATTTTCCTTATAAAATATTGGCTCAATTTCCCATCCATGATTATAGTATTTATCACAAACTTTAATTTGAAATTATCTCCTATCTAGAACCTTTCCCTTTTTTAGCATCTATTTTTATTTAATTATTTAAGATCCTATTATTTTATGTGTATAAATGTATTGTCCACATGTATGTTTGTGCACCACATACATGTTTGGTGCTCACAGAGGTCAGAGAAAAACATTGGAGCCCCCGGGACTGGGGTTACAGATGGTTGTGAGCTGCCATGTTGTGCTGGGAATCCAAACAGGGCCCTCTGCAAGAACAAGTGTTTTTAACCATTGAAGCAACTCTCCTGTCCATCTTAAACCACAGAAAGCTAATACCACTGGTCAGGACCAGCCTCTAATGTAGTTATTCTCTCCATTTTATCACATAATTTTATCATTTCAATAGTGATTCAACTAGATGGGTGTTTTAATGTTGGTATAAGCTCACTGGATAAACAAACACAGCTGACCAGATTTTTAAAATGACTCAATAACTTTGACTTCCTTTCTCATTTTCCAGCCTCCCTCACCATTAAAGGCCCAGTGTACACAATGTTTTATACGAGCAACAATTCTCTAATTGCACTTTGGGTAAAGGTATGACTGTTAAGGCACAAAAGCTTCTGGTAAGTTTAGATGACACAGTTCTAAAACTACATGGGTCAAAGGAAAAACCTCAAGAGAAATTTATTAAAGATTTTGAACTAAACAAAAAAAAATACAAAATCTGTGAGCTACAGAAGTAGTGCTTAGGAGGGGATTATAGCATTGATAGCATTGAATGGGCACATCAGTGCAGAAGAAATACCTAAAACTGATAAACTACATAAGCAGAAGAGAAGAAATAATAAAAACTCAACAGAAATCAATAAAACTGAACATTGAAAAACAATAAAGTCAACTAAGCCAGCAGCTGCTTTTTTGGCATAATCAATAATATTTATAATCCTTAGCTCAACCCCATTAGACAAAAAGACAAAAGATAAGAACAAAAATTATCAATAATATGAAGGTTGGGCCATCACTGCTAATCCCTCAGACCCTGAGAAAATAATGAGGGGACGTTATGAACAGTTTTGTCTGTAGATTTAATAGCCTGAATGAAATTAACTAAGTCTTTGTAAGAAATTCTACAAAAGCTCACATAAAAAGAAAGATGATCCAAGTAGGCCTGTATGTAGTAAAGAAATGCAGTGCCTAGCAATCTCCCAAACCAGAAAGGACCATGTGTAGATAGGTTCACTGGTGAATTTTACCAGACACTGGAGGAAGTCATACCACTTCTCTATAATCTCTCCCAGGAAACAGCAGAGAGAATACATCCAGTCTTCTATGAGGTCAGCATTACCTTACCAAACAAAGATAGGAAAACTACATACAAGTATCTTTTTATGAACACAAGTGCAAAATTCCTCAAGAAAATAAGAGCAAACAGAATCCAGCAACATAGACAACAGGGTGTGGCGCTAGCTGTAATGGCACACAGCTGTAGGCACAACAACTACTTGGAAGCCTAAGGCAAGAAGATGTTGTGACCCCAGTTTTGAGGCCAGCCTAGGCTCAAAAGAAAGAAGAAGAAGAAGAAGAAAAAAAACATGTAACCTAAAGGGATAAGTTTGGAAGCCAGGTGTGATAGCACAGGCCTTTAATCCTCTCAAGTGCTTACTTCAAAGGTAGAGGAAGGCAAATCTCTGAGTTCAAGACTAAACTGGTCTACACAGTGAGTTCCAGGACAGGCAGGCCTACACAGAGAAAATGTCTCAACCCACCATCCCCACTCCACCTTCTGGGAAGTGGAAGGCTGAGTGGGAGACACTACCAGCCGCCGCCATGACACGCAGCATGTGAAGATGCCAGTAAGCCACGAGCCACATGGCAAGGTATAGATTTATGGAAATGGATTAATTTAAGCTATAAGAACAGTTAGCAAGAAGCCTGCCAAGGCCATACAGTTTGTAAGCAATATAAGTCTCTGTGTTTACTTGGTTGGGTCTGAGTGGCTGTGGGACTGGCGGGTAACAGAGATTTGTCCTGACTGTGGGCCAGGCAGGAAAATTCTAGCTACAACCCTTAGAAAGAGAGAGAGGGAGAAAGAGCACAAACGTACTTAAGTTTGGAAGGGATGGGCTAGAGTTTGTTATGGCATGCTCTATATTTAATAGCACTATCCAATTATTTAGCTTTATAACTGACAATTGTCTGTTCATATAGCACTAAATCACTTGAGGAAAATATTGTACATCAAATTCTTTTGCTACCTTAATTTAAGAAGCAACAATTTAATACCTATTTCCTAGTAACTAGAAAGCCAATAGTTATCAAAATCAAAGCAAAAGATTTAATATTGGATTAACTCCATATCCACCTTGGTGTTAATGGTGACAGACTGCAGGTCTGAGCCTAAGCAAACACCTCAATAAAGTACAAGAGTCTAATACAAGCTCTCAGGGAAACGGACTTCAGGATTCAGACCCTGCCAAGAGCAGCAGGACCCTGCATCTCTAGATCCTAAGTAAGCAACGGACAGCACTGTGGTCCTGTGCTTTTGCAGAATACATATTTATTTTCTACAGTGTTCTGCAAGACTGTTTTATCAATTTGTTTGAATAAAGTGGAGAAAATAGATAGACCAAAAAATTTCATTACCCATGGCATTTGTCACAGTTAATAGCAACTAATCAAAAATTTTCTGCTGGTGTAGAAAACCAGCCACACAAATGATGACACTAAGGATCAATGGAGCCGGGCGGTGGTGGCGCACGCCTTTAATCCCAGCACTCGGGAGGCAGAGCCAGGCGGATCTCTGTGAGTTCGAGGCCAGCCTGGGCTACCAAGTGAGTCCCAGGAAAGGCGCAAAGCTACACAGAGAAACCCTGTCTCGAAAAAACCAAAAAAAAAAAAAAAAAAAAAGGATCAAAAGGATCAATGGAGTATTTGTTTCTCCCTTCTGAAAAATCAACTGGTAAAGGCTGGGGGTGTAGCCCAGGGACAGAGCACTTGTCTAGTATGTATGAGGCCAGAGGTTTGATTGTCAGCACCAAAATACACAAAATAAAACCGAACTATCAACTGGCCCAATGAGGCTCACAGTTTTGTGGATGTTTAAAAACCACTTTCAAAGAAAGAAGCTTCATATTTATTTAATAAAAAAAATTCTGGGCTGGAAAGATTACTCAGTGGGTGAGGACCTGGGTTCCATTTCCAGAACCCACATGGCTATTCACAACCATTTGTAACTCCAGTTCCAGGAGATCTGGTGTCCTCTTCTGGCCTCCATGGGTACCAGGCATGTATGTGATACAGACATACATGCAAGAAACATTCATACCCATAAAATAAAAATAAAGAAATATTAAGAAAAAACAAAGAAATCCAGTTTGGTTGTAGCATTATTACATTCTTTCATGTGTGTGCATGTGCATAGTAAAACAGGAACAACTGACCATAAGACACATACAAAACATACAGGCTAATTTGAAGACAAAGCTTTCCAAATTGCCTTTGGTGTTTTAAGTAAGCACATTTCATTTGGAAATGTTCTAGATATCAAAACAGCAAAGATATATTTCTTACAAATGTTTAACCTTCTAAACTCATGTTTTACCAACCTAAATTAAGAAAGCCTCACTCCCATAACTGGGTGGTTTATTCTATAAAATAACTTGAATTTGTATGTTTAAATTGCCTTTATTACTGCTGGGATCACTGAAATTTAAATTCTGTATATTTTACTACCCGCACCAAAACTAACCCCATAGGGAGCTTCACTCCGATGCTCTTTATAGTTACAAATCCATATTTGCACAGTGAAAACTTGACTTTAACTGACGGTCATTTCAGCCCACATCCCTGAGATACTCAGGGCGGAGGCAGCAGTACTTTCCAGTGCCATGACAATCTGTCAGCTAAAAAGGCTTTCAATACACAGTGGCGTACCATGGTGGGCAATCCACTGAAAAATACGTAGTGTCGCCTACAATTTCAGTCATCTTGGGACTAACTGCACAGAATTAGGCTTAGATTTTCCTTTCTGGAAATGTTTGAATGTACTGTCTTGAATACCTTGATAACATCACAAGCAAGATTAGGTCCTTTACTCCAGGGCCACAAGAAACAATAAAATAAGTAATAATAGATGAGGCTCCAGCAGCAGTTACAACAGGCTAAATACTCTCCGTGTAAACTAACACACTCCTCACAACAGTCCTGTGAGAGAGGTATACTATTATTCCCACTTCATAGCTGAAGGAACTGAGGCAGAGAGGTTCAGTAACTTGTTCCAAATGACAAAGGAAGGAACCAGGATTTAAACACAGCAGACCATCTCCTGAGTGAGTCTTGATTTTACAGGATTGTAGAGGGCACCTAAACACTTCCATTTTTGTTTAAAATGGAAGGCTTTTATTTGAGTGAAATGATTGACCTCCATCTATTTCTAGAGGGGGAGAAATATATTTTTGTATATCTATTAACCTAATAACAAATATAAATTAATAGGCTCTACCACATTACTTAGCAGTTGTTTTTCAAAATGGTCTTCTGGAGACTCAGGAAAAAAAAAAAAAAACTGGCCACTCAGGTTCTCATTGTTGCTAATTAAAATTTTCTGTGTGGTCCTTTCCTTTCTCTGTATAAATTTTAAAATTTCTCCATGTCCTCTGGCCATTTTCCCCACTGGCAATTACAAGTCATTAGAACTGCCTCTCAGAATGGCCTCGTAGTAACCATAAAGTCCCTCTGCCACCTGAAAGAGCTGAACATCCATAAACAGGAGTCGGGGCTGCTCTAATGATTTCCAATCAATCAAATGAAGAGAATTAAATCCTGTGGAAAATGAAAGGGAATGCAGAGTGACATTCTATGTAGCATGCACAGGACACTGGCCATCAATAATCGTTCTTACTTTATGAAGTCAAAACTAGGGCACCAGAGAAAAGTACAGATACAGAGTCAGCAGCTGGAGTGGTCCAACAGCTGGACTTGTACTGAGCACATCTAGTCTGAATATTGATACTGAGAAGGGGAAAAACTTTTTTTTTTTAAATAGAGCCTCACTATGCTGGCTAGCCTGGCCAAGAACTCAGCACACAGCCTGGGCTGACCTTGAACTAACAAACATTCTGTCTCAACCTCCACGTGCCAGAAGTACAAGCATGCATCTCTATGTCCAGCAAGAGAAATTATTCTCAAATGGTAAGGAACATTTTTCTCAGGACAAACAAAATTGGTGCCAAGACTATTTACTGCAGCAAAGTGGAGAGGGAGAGGAGGGGGGAGGAAGAAAGGAAGAGGGAGCAGAGAGGGAGAGGGGGAGAGAGAGAGAATGAGGAGTCCGTAGACAGAAAATGACTAAAAGGAGACATTGAGGGTAGGGAGCTCTGGATGAAATGAACTAACAGGATTTTGATTGAAAACAGGCCAGAGTGATCAGACATCAAGGGCAAAAAAAAATGAGAAATGTGATCAAATATCAAAGGGGAGAAGGAGTTTCACTAAACTACTTCAGCAAGATTCTTGCTAGACCTTGGCTGCGCTAAAGCCAAGGTAAGAGAGATCTGCCACTAAGATGAGTCAAAAAAGGGGCTCAGGGAGCATAAAGTTCCGTCAATGTTCAACATTTTAGAACAAATAATTCTTTGCTGTGGGGGGGGGGGGTCATTTTGTTCATGGTACAATGGCCTCTTTCACTAGCACACATGTAGACACACACACTCTCATACACATTATGACAACGAAAAACGTCTGAACACATTGCCAAATATCCTCTAGGTGCACAATCCCCCACGGAAGACTGCTTTAGATAGGGGTTGACAGACTGTCTCCAGAAAGAGACAGGCAAGGAAATACCTAGTTCTGCAGTTTACATTTGCCATGCCTTATTCTGCTCAGTCGCTATGTCATTGAAAAATAAAATAGGTGGCTGGCTGGATTTGGCTTCTGGGCAATAATTCAACACAATAGTGTCCCTTTCTCAAACAGCCTGTGGGAAAGGACTCTAAAATGTTCCCACAAATCTTCCCTTTTCCCCTGGATATATCCCAAACTTTGCATTCTTATTTCTAGCTCCTAAATTCCCAGATAAATCTTGTTGGCATAAAATCTGGTTTGTTACTAACTGACAGGATTTGGGGTTATATTTAGAATTTTCATACTCTCTTTCCTTATCTCACATTCTATAATCTATCTGTAAAATGTATCTATTCCTGGCAACAGACTGTATGAAGTAGGTCACTGGAACACCGTATCTTCTTTCACAGACTCACATGAAACTCACCACATACCACAATCCCTCAGCTTTGCCTCTAAGGCAATTATATATTCATATATTAATAGGATTATCCTAGAAATTATGACATGGTAAGCCTGGTAAAGGGTACATAAGACACCACTACTGGAATGTGAAATTTTAAACTTCACAGTGTGTTTATGTCCAATAGCTTCAGGAAATACCTCAACAACAAAGTAAAAAAGGTCCCAGACATTTTTTTTTAAATTCCAAGTTACTGGGTTCTACAATGTGACATCCAAATTACTAAGAGAAAAGGTCTCTTTAAAAAGGCAGGGGGGAAATGCCTAATATGTAAATAATAAGCCATATAGACTTTCTCTGCCATGTATGTACTCTCCTTTCATTAAAATACCAGCATCAAAAAAAAAAATTTCAATACAAAGGCTCATGTCTATAGTCCCAGCTACCTTGGAAGATGAGGCAGGAAGACAAAAATACTTAAGCCCAGGAGTTCAAGCCTCTCTCTCTGTGTATGTGTGTACGAGAGAGAACATATATCACCGTGTAGGCCTGGCTAGCCTACATCTATGAAGAGCAAATGGGTCTCAAACTCACAGAGATCCACTTGCCTCTGCCTCCCAAGTGCTAGGATTAAAACTGTGTGCAATCCCTAGTATTAGTCAGGCTGAGGCAAGATGAACACTGTAATCCTGAACTAGATAATGAGCTCTTCACTAGCCTGAGTAACAAGTCAGCTTTGTCTTAAAAACAAACAGATAAAAGCTTTCACATAAAAACACAAAGCATCAGCTGATCACTAAAATAGTAAACATTTTAACTGAATTAATTTTAAAATGATTTAACAATAGCCACAGCAGAAAAAGTAGAGAAAGTATATAACAATAAAAATCACTCAGCACTACAAAGACTAACTGCTTTTAAGATTTCATATTTCTTTTCAGTTTAAGATGATTACAATAATTCTTTGCAGTATTTAGTGTGCCTTCTAATAACTGCACCAGCTTTAAAATTAGGAGCATAAACATATGTGTGCATATATACTCCATCTTGATTCTTGGATAGTCCAGTCAATACCATATCCTGAGCATTATTCTAAGCCATTACGTGGTACCCCCAACAAAAGATAATCCAATTTTCACAGTGTTTCTCCTCCATAAATATCCCTCATTTATACAGCCCTTCTCCTATTATTGAACTGTTAGTTTCCTCCAGTTTGTGACTACTAGAAATCTTCTTCAAAAAATGACTATAATTTTGTTTGGATTTCTGACTTTTCATGATGGTTTTGTAGATAAAGAATGAATGGGAGACTATAGATCATTTCTTTCTTAATATCTATTGCCAAATCTTCTACCAGTTCGATCAATACCCTTCTATCATTGTGGTCTAGAGAACATTTCAACAAAACCTTGAGAAGGTATATGATGAAATCAACAAGTAAAAAAAACACTAGAAAAAAAAGTTGATAAAAAGTGATCATTTAGATTTTGTAAGTGCCTATAAAACAGTTAAATACTTAATTTTAAATAAAGTAGTTAAAGAACAAAACTAAAAGGTGAGCTCAGAGAAGTAGAGAAAAGAATATTATTTACCAGAGCCTGAGAAGGGTATGAAGGAAGAGGTGGAAAAAGGAGGAACATGGGCAGCTGGATAGGAGGAAGAACTTGTGTTCTGTATGTAGCACAGTAGGATAACATACATAATTATATATGTAGCACAGTAGGCAAAACATTCATATGCATAAAATAGTAAAAACAAATCTAAGAATAATTTTAAAAATAGAATGGCTTACAGGCTATAGTCCAGCTAGTCCAACAGTGGCTGTCTACCAAAGAAAGGTCTGAGAATACAGTAGTTGTTCAGTCCATGAGGCTGGATGTCTCAGCTGGTCTTTAGTATCTGACAGAATCCCACAGAAGTAGGCTCTAATGCTAGCAAAGGAATGGACTTGCCAGCAAGAGGGAGAGCGAGCAGGCAAAGAAAGCAAGCTTCCTTCTTCAGTGCCTTTTATATAAGCTGCCAACAGGGGTGGCCCAGACTAAAGATGGATCTTCAAACATCAAAAGACCTGGATTAAAGGTTTATCTAACCACCTCCAAAGATCCAGATTAAAAGTGGGTCTTCCACTTCAAATGACTTCACAGGTGTACGAAGCAACTTGGGTGTTAGTTAATTCCAGATGTAGTCAAGTTGACAACCAAGAATCGCCATTACAATGTCTAAGGTGATAGATATACCAATTACCGAAGGCGATGGTTACACATAGTGTGCAGGCACTGAAAGAGGAAAGGGGTGTGGCTCATGGGAGAATGCTTGCCTAGCATGAAAAAGGCCCTGCTCAATCCCCTGCATTCCAAAGAAAGGGAAGAAGGAACAAAGGAGGGAGAGTGGGTAAACCAGAGGGAATGGGAAGGAAAGGGAAGTAGGGAGGGAGCAGGTGGAAGAGGGAGGGGGGAAAAGGGAGGAAGTTAGCTCTACCAATTACTCACTAACGCTGCCTATGATCACTTAAGAGGAAATCATACCAACCTGCGTTACAAAGACAGCTGGTTACTGTCTATTCTTTTCAGCCCTATTAACACAACACCAATCAATCACAAGCAGCAAAGGGTCAGGCAAAATTTCAATCTCCGGGCTCCTCTGGCAGCTACAAGTGATATCATGACAGGTCTCCTAAAAGGCCTTTGAGGAATGTCCCGAGAGAGGGTGCAAGCAGGCACACAGAAGGCTGGCAAGTGCTGGCGTTTGGGCCTTTCCTGTCATTACTAGAAGGAGGGCCTATAGCCAGCCAGCGTTCTGCTCCATCTCCAGAACACAGTATGAGGACAAGAATCGCACCCGGAGCACAGGAAAGCAGAGAGCTGGAGGCAGTGGGGCCTGACAGTCAAAGAAGCACTCAACTCCATGGAGAGTCTGGGTCCGTATTTATTTACTTAGAAGAAAAATAGTCCCTTAATTTGTTTGGTCATTGATTCTGATGGTTACTTAAAGGTGAGCCTCATCCTACCCTGACACATCATCTGCTAGGTGGTTTAGTAAGATAAAAGCATATGTAAGTGGCAGTCATTATTTAGCTCATTTAAATACCAATGCTTTCATACAATCGATACCTATTGAGCATCTGTACTGGGTGACAGAAACACAGAAATAAATAAGACCTAGCACCAAGTCCAAAAGAGACAACTAGACAATTAAAACAAAGTTTAACAAGTCATAGGAATGGGCAAAGAACGGGGTCCTCTGGCAGCACGTCAGAAAAATGGTTCACCCAAATGTAAAGAAGTCAATGGGATCTGAGAAGGCTTTCCAGGTGATGGGAAATTTAATTTGGAACCTGAACAATGAGGCAGTGGTGCTTAGCAAGCTCCTGGAAGAGGAGCATCCACTGAACAGAAGTATACATGCAAAGGTTCAGAGGGAGGTAAAGGAGGGTGATGTACTTCAGGAAGGCAAAGTCAACTACAGAGGCTGGCCACAGCATGGCAGTAGAGTGGAATGGAGCATCTTTCTTCTGGCGATCCACAAAAAGTATAGACTATGTTCCCTCAGCTAGAATTTCTTTATTATGATTTCACCAAAAGAAGAAGAAATTGAGGACCAAAGTAGGCAAAGACTAATCAAAACCCATCATTTCTCCTAAGTTTCTACTCCTTAAAGTGTCAGTTATGACTGACTCTCTTGCAGCTCTCTGCCTTATAGTGTGGTTCTCAACTGTCTGAAGCATACTAGTCCCCAGAATTGGTAGGGCTTTCACAACAATGAAATAGACTCTAGAAGGGGACTACCTGATGGGTAACTGATATACAAGAACTGGGCTGGTTTAAAAAAAAAAAAAAAAAAAGGTGTTCAGATCACATTTAACACTAGGAAGAATAACATTCTGGTAGTTCAAAAAAAGAGGGTGGGGTATGAATGGGAAGAGCCATTAATTATAGTGAGATATAGTAAGAGAGAGACAATAGAGACCCAATCTAGAAACCTTACAATGGAATGCAGAGATGGGGAACACATTTTAAGAAATATGAAGTCAAAAGGCTCAACCAGACAAGCAGGACTGAGAAGGGTAAAGAATAATCCTGGATTTCTGGCCTTGTCACCTGTGCTGGCTGGTTTTATGTCAACTTGACACAAGCTATAGTCATCTGGGAGGAGAGAACTTCAACTGAGAAAAACGTCTCCATAAGATTGGACTGAAGACAAGCCTATAGGGTATTTTTATACTTAATGACTGATGGGGGAGAACCCAGTCCAATATAGGTGCGGCCACCCCGCCCGGTGGTCAGGGTTGAGTAAGAGAGCAGGTTGGCTGGGTAGTGGTGGCACATGCCTTTAATCCCAGCACTCAGGAAGCAGAGGCAGGTGGATCTCTGAGTTCAAGACCGGCCTGGTCTACAGAGCTAGTTCCAGGACAGGCAGGGCTACACAGAGAAACCCTGCCTAAAAAAAAAACAAAACAAAATAAAAAAAAAAAAAACAAGTAAAAAAGAAAAGAAGGAAGGGAGGAGGGTGGAAGGGAGGGAGGGAGGGAGGGAGGGAGGGAGGAAGGAAGGAAGGAAGGAAGGAAGGAAGGAAGGAAGGAAGGAAAAGAAAAAAGGAAAAGAAAGGAAGAAAGGAAGGAAGAAGGAAGGAAGGAAGGAAGGAAGGAAGGAAGGAAGGAAGGAAGGAAGAGCCGGGCGGTGGTGGCGGCGCACGCCTTTAATCCCAGCACTCGGGAGGCGGATCTCTGTGAGTTCGAGGCCAGCCTGGTCTCCAAAGCAAGTTCCAGGAAAGGCACAAAGCTACACAGAGAAACCCTGTCTCGAAAAACAAAAACAAGGAGAGAGAGAGAGAGAGAGAGAGAGAGAGAGAGAGAGAGAGAGAGAGAGAGCAGTCTGAGCAAACCACAAGGAGCAAGCCAGTAAGCAGCTCTCCTTAAGGGCCCTGCATTAGCTCCTGCCTCCAGGTTTGAGTTCCTGTCCTGACTTCCTTCAGAGATGGACTATGATGTGAAAGTATGAGTCAAATAAACCCTTTCCTCCCCAGCTTGCTTCTGCTCATGGTGTTTCATCACAGCAATAATAACCCTAACTAGGACAGCCCCTGAGAAAGGAAAGTCGGAAAACACAGCAGTTAGGACCAGGTGTTCTACATAGAGACAGTCCGGCCTGAGTTCTGTCTCCGCTAATGGTTTTGTGGCCACAGGAAAACAACCTGACCATATGTGCTTTGGTTTCTCCCCCTGTAGAAAAATGGCAAAAATAACAGAATCCATCTCTGGACTTCCGGAAGAATTACCCAGAAGCTCCCAACACTGGCTGTAACATGGGAAATGCCAAGAAAGTGTTAGAACATTTGGATGATAGATGGTGATGCCCCTTGTGGAGATCGGGAAACTAAAAGGAGCACAGATTCGGGGGAGAACGAATGGCTTCAGTTTTGGATGTGCACTAAGACCAGAACACCTTAGCAGGCAGCTAACAATGCGGTCAGGGAGGACAGGGTTGTGGGAATGGGAGGACAGGGTTGTGGGAATGGGAGGACAGGGTTGTGGGAATGGGACGCACCTTGATAAAGACTAGTGCTAAGGTAGCATCGGAGGGAGAACCTGGCAGACACAAAGAAACCGGCACTGTGGAAGAGCGCACTGGTTCCTGTAGGTGAAATGTGGAGAAAAGACAAGACCTGGGGGTTGGGAGTGTAGTTCAGTGGTGGATACCTTCTTAGCTTGTACGGATTCCAACCACAGTGCAGGGGGAAAAAATTACAGAAAAGAAAACAGCTTGGAAAACCCCTCTAGTCATGGGATGGACAGAGGGAAAGGACTGACATGTAACATGCAAAGAGTCAAGAGAAAGACATGGCCGCATCAGTCCTCATGAGGACGTCCTTTAAAACTAAACGACTAGAAGGTGAATAATCCTGAGATGAAGAAAGCATCCCTCCTAAGGAACTGTTGTGGAGACTTCTCCACAAGCTGGGGCAGTGAGGAGTGGCATTCCCTGAAACACTGTTTCAACTGACTATTTGCACGAAGTACCTACAACAACTGCTTAGGAAACCTCTAAGTCTACAAGAGTTAAAAAGTTCTTTTTGTAGTGAACTGCCTTACCACAGAGGATAAGTTTCAGAGAAAAACAGAGTAAGCTGGGTAGAAAGATAAGAAAAAAAAAAATTAGACTTTTCAAGGGAAGAAATCAGAACACATTTGGCTTTTGTGAAAAAATAATCCAAACTGTAGTTTGCAAATAAAGTTCTGGCCTCCAGGTTTCAGTTACCAACCCCAAAGAAGCCATTTAAATCACACTGGCTGTAGAGCTGGAGGAGAAGGGTAGATAACTATCTCCTCTAGACCACAGCTATGAGAACTATTTTGGAGAGCTGACTGAACTGCAGATAACTGGGTCATCTGAAACCAACCAAACCACTGGCTGAGCATGAGGTCAGAGGTTATTGATCCTTGCGGCTGTGTGAGAGGAAGTTCTGGTTTTTGTTTTGTTTGCTGGTTTTGGTGTTTTGTTTCTGGAGGTGATTTGGTTAAGTTTGCAAATGAGTTCAGAAAGGTTAAGAACACCTAATCTGCCGCTCAGGGGACCAAGTGTGTGACTTCAACAATAGCACATAACATCAACTATGTCCAGAGTAGTTGTCAGGCTCCAACTGGCCCTGGAATTAACAGGACAGCTTGTTAAACACAAACTTCTGGCTTCTGCCCTAGGGGTTTCTGATTTACCCCGAATGTGCCTTTTTAACAAGTTCCCAGGTAAGGATGACAGGGCTCCCCTGAAGCCCACATTGAGAGAACTCCTGTTGTGGAGCTGCTGGAGATGTGAGAGTCATTTTCTGAGTGTGACCTGAGCACTTAAACAAAAACGATGAAGGATTTCAAAAACTATGCCTAAAATAAAACAAGAACCCAGAATGGTGGCTCACACCTGTAATCCCAGTACCTGGGAGGCTTAAGCAAGAGAACTTCCATGAGTTCAAGGCTACCCTGAGCTAATGAGTAAAATCCTGTCTCAAAACAAACAAAAACCAGAAAAGTAAACAAGACATGTGATCAAACAGAAATATCCTCAGCCATTCAAGTCTATTAGAAGAGATGGAAAATGCTGGAAACAAACTGAACTACAAGGAATGAAATTATGAAAGTCATGAGCTATGGGAAGAGATAAACGTGGAAGAGATAAACAAACAATAAAGCTACATACACAAAAGAAAGTAGATATAGATTCAAACCTATGAGATTATGAGAAGGTATATACAAATAAAAATTTTAAAACTTAAGACTTTGAGTATTTATGTGGCTATCTGACTACCCAACCATAACTCATTCAGGCAGACCCATTGGTGCTATTAGAAAACCTAGTCCCAAACAACTCCCGAGGGCAGATTTTTATTCAAAACCATCTTTTAAAATAGCCTCCCACTGGTTCCACACAGAGCCTGAGAAGCCACAGAGGAATTTTCATCACCACGCTGCTCTGCGTGACTCACGTTCCCAGCATTCCATTACCAAGGCTGCATTCTAAGGCGGCTATAACCGCCGCTGTCTTGTGTAGCCAGCTCTTAACCCTGAAATAGTATATTCACATACATAATTCTCTCTCGACAGCTCGGAGTAGCTGTAATTGCCTCTGTCTGCTTGCTATTTGTCCTACTGTTCTGAGAACATCCAAAATTCATAGCAGGTGGATTCTGCCGACAGCATCTCCTTAGGACGATCATGTGCGCTCTATGCCGTACTGCCTCAGGAGCTTGAGAGTCCACTTTCAAATCCATTACCACTTGTGGCTCCTGCTGTGCTCCTTCAGGATCCGCTATCTTCTCTTCCCAAGACAGTGAGACATCTGAACGGGAGAGTCCTTCATTACCCAAGTCACTCCCCACTCCTACACACAGCCCTTCCCTCAGATTTCTGGGTATCCCCACTCACATTTTAGCCGTATATACGGATATTTGGTATAATAATTGCTCTCATATTCTCTTTGCCATTCCCAAGGTCCTCCTGCCCTTGGGGGGGGGGGACTTCATTTCTAAAAGTACAATATTTAGGGTGTGTGACTGTTAAAAAATAATCACTGTTAAGAATCATTCTTTCAACAAACTCTGCCCACTGAAGCTAAGAGGCAAGAACAGGCCAAACAACTTCTAGACAGGTGAACAGTTAGAGATGGCTACAGATCTTTGGCAGGATTCCTTAGTGGCCATTCTTTACCGTCACAATACTGCCTCCACTTAGGCCCTGGGAACTAGTGCTTCTTAAAACATCAGAGGATAATGGAACTTAGAATTACAGGAGTATAATGAAAACAGCTTCCTATCAAAGCAGCTGCTTCATTTCATGTTAATATTTCCTTTCATTTGGAGGGTTTGAAGCATCACGAGATCTCAGGGCAACAGAAAGAAAGCATTTTGTCTTTCCAAAGCATAAGCACAGCACAATCTTCAGCATGATGCTTACAGAAAAAGGCTGCACTGGATGGATGCTCAGTGTAGCTCAGCATGATTCCAGGGCCTCCGCAGGCACCCTGTTAGTCTTTGCCCTAGATCTCCTGGGACATTTGAAAAGCAGATGTTAATACAACTTAGTGTGTGGCATCAAGATGAGGAAAACTAGACATACCCATTTACATCCAAGGAAAAGCATATCCCTTTCAAATGTAGCTATAAAATCCAAGTCTTTTATTCAATTTTATCCAATTATATCTTCAATTTGATCTTATAAGCTACTTATAAGATCTTATACAATTCTTTGTCAAAATAGCATAATAAATTACTGCATTCAAAACAAAAAAATCAAGTAAATAACTATAAAACAAATGTGTGTGGGTATATATATGTCTGGAGACATATATATATACATATATGTATATATATATATATATACTCACACACATATATATATACATGCATACATACATACAAATATTGAGCAGAAGTTTGGTTTTATTCTTCAAGAGATAGCAATCTTTGGTGGCACTCATAAAATGCAGATTCCCAGACCTATCCCACCATTTCACACTGACATGACAGGAAGCTAGTAATCTGAATTGTGAGTGTGTGAAGGATTGAACCAGGGCCTCATTCATGCTAAGCATGTTCTCCACCTCACCCCAGCCCTGTAATTTGAAACTTTTAATGTGTATTTTAACAAGCACTCTAATAACACTTTGAGAAACATTCCAAAACATCTGCAGGGAGTCATTTATAAGAGGCAAATTAAAAAGCCTGAGAGGTATGCAGCGTAAGAGAGTTTAGATATCACTTTATTTAACCTGATTAATACAGGAACATTTCTAGAATCATGACAGATTGATTGATCTTAATAAGAAGGAACAACAATATTTATAAGCCAAATAAATACTGTTTATCTATAAACTACAAAGTCTAATCACTTATTCTAACAATACTATCATTGTTTAGATACACACTTTCTTCTTAGGATTCAACTACACACAGAGACAACAAAAAAGAAAACTAGTTGCCTCATATTACTTCTTTTTGATTTTGGCCAAAATCACGGTGTTTCTACTTACCATCCTACCCTCAGGCATTTACCTTGTTTTTCAAATACAAAGTCACAGTGCTGATAGATGCCCCTACAGAAAACTGGATGCTTAAACCAATGCCATGAGAGTCCGGGATGCAATTCCCAAAGGAATGTTTTATAAATGCTTTGAGTAGAAAAGTGAGCATAAATTCTCCAAAACTGCTTTGAACAAGATAATGTTCACCTAGATATGCAGATCTTTAAGTAGACTTGGTTTTAAAAATCGTTTATTAAACATTATTGGATACATACCAATAGTAATACATAAAAATCCTAGTTTGCTGTCTGTTGCTATGATAAAAGCTATGACCAAAAAGCTACTTGGGGAGGAAAGGTTTTACCTCATCTTACAGCTTATAATCCATCAACTGAGGGAAGGAACCAAGAGGAAGAAACCACAGAAAAGCAATGCTTACTGCTCTGCCCCATGGCTTGCTTATTTTATACAATGGAGGACTACCTATGAGGGATGGGACCACCTACAGTGGGCTGGGCCCTTTCACATCAATCATTAATCAAGAAAATGCCCCCCCAGGCCAGTCTGGTTTTATTAAAGCAATTCCTCAACTGAGGTTCCCTCTTCCCAGGTGACTCCCAACTGACACAAACTAACAGTAAGAAGGACATTACCTGTGAATGCCTTTCTTCACCACACACTCTCAGGTTGTATTCGTTCACTTCACCTGGCAGAGGAATGCGAAGGACTTCTCTAACATTTGGCTCTGTCAGGAAACCCCCAGAGATTCAAAATCTATAGAAAAGAATGAATGATGCCTCACCAACACTAATAAATTATAAATTCCAATCTACATTTCTCCCATTTGTGTACTGGGTGAATTATCCTCAGATCACCTCTGTCTTTATCATAAGAAATATGGGGAAGGCTCAGAAGCATCATCATTATTCTTGGTAGCCCACCTGAACTAGGTAATAAGACCCTATTACTGAAGACACCGGACACTTTGATTGTGGGGCATGGGAAAATTAAGCTGGAACTGAGTGGCAAGCCTCCTCTTCCCTGCTGGCTATCTTTCATAGAGCTAGAAGATTCTATGCATATAGACCACTGAGTTAAAATGTCATCAATAGTCCTACCCAGTGGTGGATCCTATGTACTACAATATTGACCTGCCAATAAGATGTGCCCACTAGTACAACAGTGGTGTGATGGTTCTGAGGTTAGCCAACTGCTTTCTAATTGGCTTAGAGACCCACTCCATAGCAGGAAAATCATGCCTGGTACTGTAAACCCAGTCAAAAGTCCACGGCTAGGGAGGTAATAGGCTTAGTAGGGGAACATACTATTGTTGTTTTACTAAATGGACATGTTGTCAAACGGTCTTCAAATATTTATGTTAATACCTGTCTTTCTTACTTTCCTTGTTGCCATGATGAAATATACTGACAAAGGCAACCTAAAGGAGAAAGGGTTTATTTTGGCTCAGAGTTCCAGGACACAGTCCATCATGGCAAGGAAGTCACAGAGAAGTATCAAGGGGCCAACTGGTCACACTGCATCCACAGTCGAGACGCAGAAAGCAATGATTGTGTGTGCTCAGCTCACTCTCTTCACAGAGTCTAGAATCCCCCGCCCAAGGAATGATGCTACCCACAGTGGGTGAGTCTTCCATTTCAATTAGCCCAGTCAAAATAATTCCCACAGGCAAGCCGAGAGGCATCTCTCTCAGGTGGTTCTAGGCCAAGTTGATAATAACATCCCCAACCATTACAACCGGAGGTCAGAGCAGCTTATTTTTGTAGTGGTCAACGGTTAATGCAGAGACTCATAACAGGCAAAACAGCTGAGAATGAATGTTGAGTGCTTCACCCTAAATGAGACATCTCTATCACCCCCATCTGAGACTCATGAACATCTTGGAAGAGGATGCAAAGAGACTGTAAGAGCCTGAGGATGTAGAGACATGCTATGAAATGCTATCTCCTAGGCATGACATAACCACTCTCATGGAAGCAACCCTAATAAAAAATGTCCCCTAGTACCTATGGATAGAAGAAAAATTAAAAGCTTATTTGTTGCCCTCCCCTGGACAAAGTCTACTTTGTTCTTAGACACATGTTTCCTATCATCAGGCCTAACAAAAAGATGAGTTTTACAATACAGACACATGACCATCCCTACTGCATAACAGAATAAGCTGGAGGTATACAGATAGAAAAAAGAGTATCTAAAATGACTACACCCAAATGCTTAGAGGTATGAAAGGTAAAAGCTAGTGTAAATACGAGGCAAAATCACAAACTATTATTCAACATCACAACGAACGAAAAGCTGGAGAAAATATGCAAGGAAAAAATTCTTTAAGAAAACAAAGTACTGAAATTTTAATAATGGAAAACATTTAAATACCCAGTAACAAACAGTCAACAAAATTTGTTAGTACATAATTTAGTTCACATAATTCTGTCCACTATTATTAAGTCTTTTGAGTTTATAATAAGATGAGTAAATGGCATTCATACGAGAGAGAAAAAAGAAGTGTCAGTCCTGATAGGACACACCTTTAATTCCAACACTAGTGAGGCTGAGGCAGGAATGGGAAGTCAGCCTGGGCTACACAAGATGGATGGGAGAAAAGGAAGAAAGGAAGGAAGGAAGGAAGGAAGGAAGGAAGGAAGGAAGGAAGGAAGGAAAAAAGGCAAACAAAGCAAGCAGGCAGGCAGCTCAAGATGGGTATTGGGCTATAATTACATATGACCACAGCTACTCATGAACAAGGCAGCAGGAGGAAGTACATCTTTCTTAGTATTGGGTATAATACTTCCCATCTCTAGACAGGTTAAGTTAAGAAGTCAAGTCAGAGAACAAATACATCCTTTCCATAGTTCTGTATACTAAGGATTTTCCAAGACCCAGATGGGAAACCACTCATTAATATAATTTTTCTGCAATAATCCAATGGTAAAAGACAACTTCCTAGAACTTACTTGAAGAGATTGTGTGTTTGACCTATATGCAGATAGCTTCAAAGTTTGAAATATAGTATCTTTGGTTATAACAAAAGGAAAGGGGATTAACATGACTTTAATCTTCAAAACTAGACATACTCTGGTAAACACCAGCAACACTCCTGTGTGAAGACTGGAGTAAAAAGATTTTTCATGTGCAAAGAAAACAATCCTAACCCACCTTCTTCACTTTAATCAATCAATCTCTTACTAAGTATCCTCATAATCCAATCTCAGGCCATTTAACGGTGAAAAGTTTTGCTAGTATCAAGTAACTCCCTCCATAATCCCACACAAACAATTTTATCATCATGTACTGGAGAGATACAGGCTCTTTGGCTGCCTCTTAAAAATTACAGATTGCTTCCAGATGCTTTTCAGGTGATTTCATGTCTTTCCTCAGCCTGCAACTCATGAATTATGAAAGGGCATCCCTAATTCATGAGATGAGTTCTCCCTCTCAGTGTCCATTATCATATATCCGCCCCACACACTCTGGGTCTTTAGGTACTCACCCACACGCGTGCTTTTACGCACATAATAAGGCATCACCGTGTATCAGCAAGGACTCTACCGCAAACCTGCTTATATTTTACCATCATGACTCTGCCAGCAGCAGGGCTTCCCGACTTCAAAGGCAGCTGGTCTTTTGACAGTAATGTACAGAATGATATCAGAGGCAAGGTTAAACGGAACTTGAGAAAATTGAAAGGAGATTCTTAAATTTCACTGAGTCTTGATAATTCTCTCGCTTGTCATCTCATTTAAAAACAAAATATGTCTCCTGCTTAAAAGGGAGAAAGAGGGCAGTTAGCAGTTCAGTCACACTCCCATCTCTCCCCGGGCAAGCACTTTCCTTCTAACAAAGCATCCTACCTCCACATAACAAAATCAAATTCAGGCTCACAGCGTCCCTTGTAATAGCTATATCACACCCCTAATTTCAACACAGGAACAAAATTTAAAGCTCATTTCCAGATGGCGTAAATCCCATGAATTGAGACCTCAGCTGTGCCGTTTAGGACTCTGCTGATAGGCAGGGATTCACAAAGAGACAGGAAATCATCAAGGGAACACCGGTGCTGACTAACCCACATCATGCATTTCCCCTGCATAAGAGGAACAAGTGGGCAGGTATTTACTCAGGAGACATAGGTTCACCTGTAGCACTGCCACAATAGTCCTGTGACATAAACATGTGCTTTCCTGTTGGAGCCCAGCTCCAGATGAGGGCAGGGTCTGAAGATGGGTGGATGCAAGAGTGGCAACAGAGGAATCAGACATGGGACACTTCTTAGTTTCATTTTAGTAGAGATGGACAGAGAGGAAGCATACAGGAGTCATCCCCAGTGGGACAGATCCCAACAGAGAATATAAGGAGTCGGTGGGGGAAGGAAGTGAGCCAAGCCATGGTGGTCAGGAGAATCTTGCAGCCCGACTAGCAGCCAGAATGCTACTTTATTTGTACAAAATTTAGTAAGAAAGGATACATTCATGATGTTCTAAAACATAAATTATATCATTTTTGTTTTTGGACATGTGTTTTACTTCCTTTTGCTCATCTTTTAGTCATCATTAATAAACTATGACAGAACAGAGTTATCATTTCCAATCATTTTCCCTCAAATTTTGACATCATTAATAAACAGAACTATCATTTTTACTCATTAACCCCATAACCCAATTTTTAAGAATCTAGAGGCATATGACAGCCTGTTCTCAGGCTGGTAGCTTTGGTTGCTTCAAGGACACTAGACCAAAATAAAAATCTTCAAGCCACCCCGGGCATTTTGTCATGTCCCAAGCAGTGTATTATTAACTCTTAGTGGTCAGAGTGCCCAAGAAAAATCCTCAGGCCAAAGCTGCTGCAGTTATTATTCAAATTCTGGCATAACACAATGTTTATATCTTTATAGAATTTATTTATATGTCTAATCCTGGCATTTTGTTGTTCCTTGGTCATATGACACCACAGTGGCTCTACATGTGCTAACTTTCTAAGAAAGGGAGGTCCTGACACCTCATACTTTTATCATCTTTCCTCTCCATACTTTGCTCATCAATATGTCTCTGTGAAGGGCAGAGTTGTGTGCCATGTAATTGTCTGAGTGTATAGTAGAAAGAGGTTTATACTCTGAACTGTGGCCAACCTCTCTAGCCCACTGAATCTTGTTGTCCCTTTTAAGTTTACTTTGTTTTGATTATCTTATTCCTGAGTAAGTACAGGAACAGATGTTTCAAGAATGTCTCATAGGCTCAAGAAGAGACCTCTGGCTTCTATATGTGTGTCACAACCTCCAATGTGTAAGGAAGAACTTCAAATAGATAAGGATATATCCCTAAAAGCAGAGGGAATAGTATATTCAGGACTTTCCTAGGGAATCTTAGAAGCAGCATTCCTGGGAGAAGGCATAAATGATTCATAAGGAATTTTCCATCAATCCAACATCCCCAAATTGTACAAATATTAAAAGTGCCCCAAGTATGTAACAGGTGGAGATGAAAACCAAAGGTGGCATGGCAGCCATCATGAGGCTCAGCTTTGCTGGATCTTCGTCAAGCAGCTGTGCTGGCTTTATGACTTCTGCCATTCCATTCAGATATGGCTGTGCCACTTTCCCAAAGGGCGATTCAGAATCCAACCAATACAGAGAAAACTGTCAAAAAATTCAACAAGTTCTCATTATCTGAAGCTGACTATGAACTAATTATTGAATAATTTCTTTCTCCAGAATGTCTGCACTGGGGCAAGTGATAGATGATATTCACACGTGGAAACCTACATAAACACACAATCTTCACTGACTCCATTCAACATCCTAATAATACCCTCAAGTCTTAAATAGATGAGCCCATAGTGGTCTCCAAAATCCAATCCCTGAATTTACACTTGATAAGGCTGGCGGCTATGGGGCTTGTTCAAACATTCAAATGTAAATGGATGGGTAATGACGAAGAGAGGTTAGGACCTTTGACCTCCCATACTGATACTACCTCCTAAGCATGGCCAGGATTGATTTTCTTTCACTCCTCCCACAGCCAGCAACCCTTTTTAATGCTTTCAAAAAAGCTTAATTGAATGGAGCTTCAGTCTACGACTCCATTCAATCAATCCCTGAAACATCCTATTAATAATACAGAATTCTCTTTTGCAACCAAGGAAGTCTTATGTAATTTGACCTAGTCTTGTTCCCAGCACCCACACTAGGCAGCTCACAACCACCTGTAGCTCTAACTCCACAAGATATCCTGTTAGTGCAAATGGTATGACTCTGAGGAAGTCTCACTTACACAATCAACTAGTAAGCTGAAGGATAGTCCATGTGAGAAAAAGGAAAGACCACAGCATCTTAAAAATGAATCAAGAGCACTGATTTATAGGTTACTTATAAAATGTTGTTTCTACAGAGTAGATAGAACTTTGTGCACCATTTATTCATTTAAAATAGTTTATATTCCATCGATGATTTATTACAATAAAAAGCATTGTCCTAGTTTGCTTTCTATTAATGTGCAAAAAAAAATCATGACCAAAGCAACTTGGGATAGTGAACAACAACTTTGTCTTCAGAATTTAATCAAACTTCATATTTTAGGTAGCATTTACAGTCAACCAGTCTTCCTCTTCAACTTGTGAGTTAAAATGAAAACTAACCATCTTTTTTCCCCTAGCAAGAACAGGACTGTATTCAGCTAGCAATCATTCTCCCCAGAAGCTGTCACTGGCCTTATGGAAACAAAACATCTTGGCTGGGTCTGGGAATGATGGTACACACCTTAACTCAGCTTTGTGGTTAGCCTGGCTCATAGTGAGACCTTGTCTCCAACAAACAAACCTTGTATGTATACTTTTATACAAATAAAAATACTATACACATACCTCACATTTTTACCAAACAATATGTATTGGCAATGCTTACAAGTTACTACTGAAGATGTTCAGTGGTATTTTATGATTATGCCCTTTCTAATGTTCATCTGTAACACAATGAACTTACTAGGTATCCCACAGTTGAACACTTGAGCTGTTTCCAATCTTTAGCTCTTGTCAACATTACTACAATGAGTATTTTCTTATATAAATCATTTTCTCATGCATGTAATATGTATATGTGTGAATGGTTTTGACAGAATATATTAACGTAGGCATATCTAGGACAATTTGTATCAAGAATGAATTTCTAAAATGGAAACCCCTGGTCTAAGGAATATGGCTCTTTTCATATTGTAAAATTTGCTACTGGTTTGCACTTGTACTCTCTCTGCAAAGATTATAAAACTTAAATCGCTGCTCATCTAACTACAATGAGGAGTTTCTCCATAAAATGGTGACACGCACATCTTCTAGAATGAGTAGTTACTCAGCTCTCCGTGTGTGTAAAAGCACTGTTGTGTCCCTCCCTGTGGACTACTTTTGTGTCTTCTGTCCATTTCTCCACCAGACTTTTGTACTTTTCTTATGTACCTGTAGGAGCTCTTTATTATAAAAACCGGCTCCCTCAGATAAGAAAGGAAAGGCAAATATTATCTCCAGCTTTCTTATTCCTGACTGATGCGGAACTGGTTCAGGGTTTGTTGTGGTGGGTTTTTATAAATAATCAAAGTTAAAAACCACTTACATGTCTCAGTTTTAGGGAAAGGTCATATATACTCTAAGATTATAAAATAACTTCCTAATCTTCTTCTCTAACCTAGTTAGATTGATTTGGGCTTAACATGTGGGGTTACTGCTCCAAACAGTACTTTTCCCCCAGACAATAGCCTGATTATCCTTCTACCATTTATTCGCTAGAACATCATTCTCCCACAAATTTGCAATACCACCTTTTATCCTATGCTTTACAAATAAAGCATGTGTATATCAATGTTTCTGTTATTATAACCTTAAAGCTAGATTTTGATCTCTCAGATTATTCTAGCTACTTGTGCTTACTTTCCCAAGTGAACATGGAATCAGCTGCCAGACACTCCAAGAAAACTTTCTGGCTGGTTTTTTTTTTTTTTTTTTTTTTTTTTTTTTTTTTTTTTTTTGGTTTTTCGAGACAAGGTTTCTCTGTGTAGCTTTGCGCCTTTGCTGGAACTCACTCTGTAGCCCAGGCTGGCCTTGAACTCACAGAGATCCGCCCGTGACATCTTCATATTCAAGAATATGACAACCCTTCTAACTTTTCATAGCTCTGTGTAACTCTCAGGTACATTACTAATGCCTTCATATACAGCATACATATTGCTTAAGTTTATTCTTCAATTTTCAATGTGTGTGTGCATGTCTATATGGCTCCACATGCCACAACATGTATGTGGAGGTCAGAAGATAACTTTGTGGAGTCAGTTCTCTCCTTCCACCCTTATGTGGGTTCCAGATATTGAACCCAGGTTTCCATGGCAGGCACCTTAACCTGGTGGGGCATCTCACTGGTCCCCTTGAGTTTATTCTTGAGCATTTTACTTTTTTTAATGGTCTTTACTTCTTCAATCTTCTAACTGGCTATTGTCAGTATATTTGGAAGCTAGGAGTGTTCACACATCATTTGCCAGCAGGGTACTTTTATTGCCTTATTCTTTTTTTTTTTTTTTTTTCAGACTTAATTCACTTGATTTTTCTTGTATAAAAACCCTTATGTGGTGGCCACAGCTGCAGCCTGGGTCCTCTGAACAGAGACTCTGGTGTGGGTTTTCACAAGATGGTCAGTGAATTCTTGGAGACAGCATCAAAGGTGGCCTTGGCAAAGTTGCCCAGAGTGGCTGATGTGTAGCAGTCATCCATACCAGCCAGCAGCAGCAGCTTCTTGGGCACAGGATCAGAGATGATGCCAGTGCCTCTAGGAGCAGGGATGAGACCAACACAGAGCCACAGCAGCCTGTCACTTTGCAAGAACAGTGTGGAGCTTGCCAATCTTGTTCCCCCAGTAGCCTCTCCGCACAGGGACAATGGAAAGCTTAGCCAAGGTGACTGACCCTGAGATGACAGTAGCTACCTCCTTGGAGCACTTAACACCAAGACTAACATGACCATTATAGTCCCCAATAGTGACAAAATCCTTGAACCTGGTCCAGCCCGTGTCTGCCTCTGCACTGGCAGGATCTTTAGAACCTCATCCTTTAAGATGTGCCCAGGAAAAAGTCAATAATCTCAGATTCCTTGATAGACAGGGAGAACAGGTAGATCTCCTTCAGGGATTGATCTTCCTGTCCTAAACCAGGCAGGCCCAGCTTGGTGACAGGGATCCACTCCTTGTCTTTGACTTCACCTCCATGAGTCCCTAGGCCTCAGTCATGACTGTGGCCCCTAAGACCACTGCCCGATCCTCTGCGGAAGCAACTGTGGCCTCCTAATCCTGGGCCCCCGGAACTCCTGCACTGGTCATCAGCCATTGGTTTTCCTGAAGTTAAGAAGCTCTTATTTATAATTAGTTTTTCACTTGATTCTGTTAGAATCTTATATCCCATTATTTGCAAACAGCAATTATTTATCCTTTCCTGATTTTTATGCCTTTATGATTTTTCTTTTCTTCTCCAGAGGCATTGGCTTGTGATTACAAAACACTACTGGTAAATGGTGAAGACACTGGATTAACCTTACATGGTCCTGAACTTAATAGCAATGCTCTCAAACTTCTTTATAAGTCTGAAAAGTTTTAGGGGTTAAAATGAGCATAACTTACATTCCTGGCATATTTTCTTATTATGTTTTTAGGAGTTTGGTTTTTTTTTTTAACAAAATCAAGAATAGTAAATTTTATCAAATACCTCAACTGTAAAAATAATCAGTTTTTCTATTTATAATAAATAAGATAATGTCATTAATAAAATTATAGGATCACATTTTCTTCATTCTTAAACCTCACTTGCTATGGTGTTTTATTCCTAAGTATACAAAGTACATGTTTAAACTGTTACCTCACTCAGTTTTCTAAACGACCCTCTAGACTGGGTCTTCCTACCCTGCATGCTCTGCCCCACAGTCACTCTACTCCAGCCACACTGGCCTCCTCATATGCCAAGATTGTTCTTGGCTCAGAGAGTAAGCTGCACCTGCCATACACGCTGTTCCCTGTCTGTCTGTCCCCAGATGTCCCCACACCATTCGTCTCTGTGTTCCTGTTCACATGTGACCTCATCACAGAAGCCTTTCCTGCCTGCCCCACATAAATGCCAGTCGTCTTACACTTTACCCTGACTCTGGCTTATTTTTGTCTGCAGGCTTGCCACCATCTACCAGGTGGAATGTGTACACATTACCAGATGACACGGTGCCCAGCAGAAAAGAAGCCCCATGAAAAGACACATTTTACCTGCTTTGCCCCTTGTCCTAGCTTCCCAGCATGCAAAACAGGCCCAACACTTTCAAACATCTTAGTATTCGCTACATGTATCAACAAAAGAGAACACAGGAAGATCCTGAAGCTTAGAGAGCCAGCTAAGTAAAATCCCGCAGGCAGCCGCAAAGCTGTAGCTGCAACTTCAGTCTAACTTTCCACTTCTTTCCTGTAACCATTCAAACAAACGATATGGGACTTCAGGTCGCAGAAAATGGACGTACAGTCTTAGAACTACTAAAGCACCACTGAAAGTCAGAGCAAAGCTGGGCAGACAGACCACGTACAATGAGGAAAAATTGTCAGCAGATGTTTCCCAAAGACCTCTTAGAAATTACAGGCATTGAATTAAGTTAGCTCTCTTCCCAACACCCGTGATCCTCACAGCAAGCAGCATAACGTAATGCTCAGAGCATCCATGTATGTCCTTAAATAGCCCAGGGATAAAACTGGATATTTTAGGACCAAGCGACCAACATGTTGATGAAACACATACTAGAACATCTCCCTCCCAGGAGATTTATCTAGCTACATTATTGCCAGTGATGACAAGAAGAACCTAACTTTTAATAAGCTACTAACTTTTTCAATGTTGTCTTTATTTTCGTTTCAACAGCCAAGTTAGAATTAGATACTCCTATAGGTTTTGTTGTTGTTGTTGTTGTTGTTGTTGTCTTGTTTTTGTTTTTGTCTTCGTTTTGTTTTTCTTACATTTTTTTCCTCAAAGCAACTTTAGGCTAAAAACAAAACTGCACAAATTTCCATGTTTGATACTGAACAACAACTTTGTCTTCAGAATTTAATCAAACTTCATATTTTAGGAACTTCAGGGTTGATGCAACATGGCAACATGTCACATTTAATTCTGTCGATGTAAAGCATAGTGAGCGAGAGTGAGCCAGTGAGGCACAGCTGACTGTCTGAACCTCTGAATGTAAAAGGCACGACCCATTTGTGGTCCTTCTAAACAGCAAATATATCATTTTCCAACATTTCACTATCAAATTATAGTAGTTTTTCTGCTGGCACTCACTTGAAAAAAACCACAAAAAGACTTTTCTAATAGTTTCTCCTTACTGGCTTCTATTCAAAGATAAATGGAAGGCAGTAAAATTAATGGGAAATATATTCAATTACTTAAAATGCATCAGCCAAAAGAAAACCTGTTTCAGAGCTGCGTTATGAGCTGTGATATTACATCACCTTCACTTAATCTTCAATTCCAATGACAGGTAACAAAACTGAGGACTGGTCATGGGACCAAACACCTCCTTTTGCAGATCCTGACTCTTCTACCTCCCAATTGTCACCAGGGTCAGAGCCAGAGTAAACACCTGTCCCTTAGCCTTGTGCATTCTGTGTGCCACAGATGTAAAGTTTCACACTGGGAAGGAGGCAGGTTTCAGGGCAGCCAGCAACTTTCCATCCTCTCAAGCCACTCTGAGGAAGAAAGGAATCTTCCTGTGTGGCTGGGAAGTGCCACCAGGGATGTTTGTACTTTAAGTCTGCATACAGACTGACAACAGAAAACTAAGATCTAAGACTGTAAATTTCACTATGAAAACCATATTCTAGCACTTGACTGTTTCAAAATTTTAACAGA
Source organism: Peromyscus eremicus (assembly GCF_949786415.1). Classification (NCBI taxonomy): domain Eukaryota; kingdom Metazoa; phylum Chordata; class Mammalia; order Rodentia; family Cricetidae; genus Peromyscus; species Peromyscus eremicus. The sequence goes on from NC_081421.1 coordinate 60,019,080, forward strand.
TAATTAAAGTGAAGTCAATTGAAGTCATTTTTTTTTTTACATTTAATGGGCCAAAGAATTTTTAAAGTAACATTTTTTTAAATGTCATACTTCATTAAATTAGGGGTCATGACAATTACACCAATTCAGAAAAGCATTGGGAAGTAGGGAATCTAAACAGCATTTGCTTTTTTTTTTTTTTTTTTTAAATAAAGGCTAGTCTTAAATTTTTTAAAAAAAAAAGCAAGCAATTGAGAAAAACTCACCTTCATGAATGAAACTCAGTTTATGACTCTGGCAGTGTAGCTCAGGTGGTAGAACTCTTGCCTAGCTTACAGAAAGCCCTAGGTTTGATTCCCAGCATCACATATACCAGCTGTGGGAGTGCACACCTGTAATCCCAGCACTTAGAAGGTAGAGGCAGGAGAATCAGGAGTTCAAAGTCATCCTCAGCTCCATGGGGAGTTCAATGGCAGCCTGGGCTACATGAGACCCCGAAGAAATAGAAAGATAGGAGAGAGGGAGGATAAGGGGGGGAGCGAAGAGGGGGAAAAACAGACAGAGTTTAATACAGGAAAGAAGGTTATCTATCTTGATTGATACTATCATTTTGTCCTTTATCTAAGGGGTCTAGAGATTATAAACATCATCCAGTTCATCTCTTGTTCATGATTATCAGAGAAAAAGGGATTGCTATTGTCATTTACAAATAGGGAAGAGATTTTAGCAATGAGAAAAAATAGAGGGGATCTGTGTTTCAAGAAACTTCAAAGAAAAAGAAATAGGAAGTGTATCCTGTCTTTCTTTGGGATTTTGGAGGGGAGAGAAGTAAGTCATACTACAAGAACAGAAGCACATGCAATTGAGCATATTTGGAGTTTATTATGCTATGGCCACGCATGCACAGATGTGGAATATTCCTTTACACTGTGTAAATATATGTCACTGTGATTGGTTTAATAAAGAAGCTGACTGGCCAGTAACTGGGCAGGATAAGGTTAGGCAGGAGAACCAGACTAAGGACACTGGGAAGAAGAAGGATGGAGTAAGAGGAGTCTCCAGCCAGACATGGAAAGAAAACAAGAGGTGTTAAGATGAAAGAGAGGTAATCCCATGTGGCTGAATATAGATTAATAGAAATGGGTTAATTTAAGTTGTAAGAGCTAGTTAGAAATAAGCCTGAGCTATCAGCCAAGAATTTATAATTAATATTAAGTCCTTGTGTCAGTTATTTGGGAACTGGTGGGCTGGAGAGAAAAGTCCACCTACACACAGACTTGCAGGAAAAATAGGTTTGACAGAATCACTCCAACATTCAAAAGTGCCTTACTCATATCAATCTATGAATGTGCTGTTTTAGAATCCCAACAAACACACCAACAACATCACCATATCCACTTGTGCCTTTGAATCATGGCACAGGAGATGTTCACAGCTGTAAGTGTCTGACAAAATCCTGGCTTTCATATGCAATCTCTAACATAGAAAACATTAAAACAACAAAGACAAGCTGTTATAAAACAACAGAAAGAGGTCATGAACATGAGAAGGTCTAAGGGAAAGGAGACCTAAAGAGCTGAAAGAGAAGGAGGGAGGAATGGAAGTGATGTAAATACAGAATTCACGTATCAAATTATCAAAACAAATAAAAAGTTGAAAACACAAACCGGGTGTTGGGAAGATGGTTCAGTGGTTAAGAACTCACTGCCCTTCTAGAGGACCTAAGTCGGGCAGCTTACAAATGACTGTAACTCCAGCTTCAAGAGATCTAACACCCTCTTCTAGCCCACCCACAGCACGTACTCACACAGACACATATGCATAAATAACAAATACAAATAAATCTTTAAAAAAGCACAGATTGTCTTAGTTTGCTTTCTGTTGCTATGATAAACACCATGACTAAAAGCAACTTGGGGAGGAAAGGGTTTATTTCATCTTACAATGAGAGATGTCATCAGAGCAGGAACTCAAGGCAGGAAACTGAAGGAAGGAACTGAAACAGGGATCATGGTGGAGTACTGCTTTACTGGCTTATCCAGCTTCCTTTCCTATACAACCTAGGACCACCTGCCCAGGGATGGCATTGTCCATGGTAGGTTGGGCCTTCCCAGCTCCATTATGAATCAAGAAAACGCCCCACAGGTTTGCCCACAGACCAGTCTGGTGGGGACATTTTCTCAGCTGAGGATTCCTCTTTTCCAATGACTCTAGCTTGTATCAGAAAACAACCAGCACTAGCTCCTCCTGTCATACATAACCTGTGGAGTAGCTGGATTTGCCTTTTTCATTTGGATGCAAATTCATTCTGTCATACCAGCTTCCACTACATAAAGCAGAGATTTGCAGGGCTGTCTTGGTTTCGTTTTCTTATTGAAAAAAAATTAAATTAAAAAAGAAAAAAAAATGTTGGTCACCAGGAAGGATCCAGAGTTGAGAGGAACTTCAGAAGTGGTCAGGGCAGCTCACAGCTGTAGTCCTAAAACTCGGGAAGTAGAGGCAGGAGGATTGCTGAGTTTGGCTTTCTTTTGAGGCCAGCCAGGGGATACATAGTGAATCCCAGTTCAGAAAACTTGAGGGAAATCCAGAGATAGCTTTACTTCAGGCTCCCTCCTAAACTAATCCCTGACCAGATGCTGCTCCCTAGAAACATAGATTCCCCACCACAGGCTGGGGGATTGGCTAGCATAAAGCTCTGTTGCTGTGGGATGTCTTTCTGTACGCTGTGATTATGTGTTGCTCTGATTGGTTGATAAATAAAGCTGATTGGCCAATGAAGAGGCAAAACAAGGTTAGGCAGGGCATTCAAACTGAAGAGACAAGAAAAGAAAGGAGAGTGAGGGGAGATGCAAGCCCACCACCCAAGGAGCAACAAGATGCCCGCAGACCATTAATGCCATGGTCACATGGCACCATATAGATTAATTGAACTGGATTTAGTTAAGTTATAAGAGCTAGACTGCAAGAAACTTGATCCATAGGCCATACAGTATGTAAGTAATCTAAGCCTCTGTGTGTTTACTTGGGACCAAGCAGCTGAGAGACATGGGTGGGAGAGATTCGTACCGACCACAGGGCCGGGCAGGACTGGAGAAACTTCCCTCTACACTCTGTGACCCCTGAACCCAAGCCTGCTCTTCCTCAGTGTCCCCTCTGCATAGGCACTCACAGATCCCCAGATACTACACCCTCCACCCTCCTAGACTAAAACAAAAAAGCCTCATTCAAGTAAAACTTTGGCATCATGCTCCAACCCAGAAAGGCCAAGTCCATACCAGCCAGCATTGGAGGCAATTAGTTAACATCATGCCCACTGTATCTTGGCCACAGAGTCAACTCCTGGAGCGAAAATGCAATGTGGCCACAGGCCAAAGGAAGGAAAGCAAAACCGTAGTGGAATGCAGAGGGCAAAGACATTACCATCAATTACCCGGCCTAAATTCATAATTCTGACCCCAGTGACTAGACAAATACAGGCGCGCTCACATGATCCACTGCGTTGGACTAGAGGAACTGTAAGAAGGCAGGGCAGGTAGCCCTGCTCACCTTCATTACCGTTCAACAAACCACAGTGAAAACCCAAAAAAGTAATAGCTGTTCTATATCCAGCTACCAAAAAACGCCCACACGGCCTTAACATGCACATTCTTGATGGAGTCACCTAACTCGGAGTTATCAAACCCCTGGATGGCTAAAAAAGAGACCACCGCCCACAAACACATTTCCTACCCACCTGCTAACTTAAACAAATGACGACATCTTGATGACCTGTTCAGTACCCTTGCTGAGTGAAAGTGATTCGAGCCAGAATGAGAATCTATACAAGACAACTAAGCACGGAATACCTTCTGGAAAATGCTCTAGCCCAAGCCTCATCACAAACACCAGTCCGAATCCACAAAATAAAAGCAAATGAAATGCCTACCTACAGAGCTCCATTTCCTGCACTATTAAGCAAAAAGCACAAGAAGAAGAAGCAGAGGCTCTGACCTCTGGCTTGAGCACAAATGCAATCACCCTGCCGCACATTATTTAGAAATGCAAAGCACAAGGCTCCAGTTAATTTGTCACTTGGAGAAAGCCCCGTACTTTTATGATGAGAATTCATTTATGAGACGCTCTTAGAACAGTTTTCCCCTTAACCTTCCCAATTTATCTTACATTCGCCACTCTTCCACAGCAAACTTTTATGTGCAATTTTAAAGCTATGGCACTGGTCTCCGAAACCCAAAGAACAGCGAGAATGAGGTGATGAAACCAGCTGCCAGTGGTTTGCCCTCTCCTGACCTAACATGCTAAAAAACAGGCTCGGCAGGATTTGGTAAGAGGACAAAAAAAGGGGGCTGGGGCCAGCTTTTACTGGACAGAGAAACAAGGAAATTAAATCTATAAGGTTTTGCTCTTTTAAAAAACATTAAATAAGAAATAGCAGAAAGAAATCCACATTTTAACAAGATCCACTTGCTTTAGAGCAGAGGTTCTCAACCTTCCTAATGCTGCGACCCTTTAATACAGTTCCCCATGTTGTGGTGACCCCCACTCATAAAATCATTTCATTGCTACTCATAACTACAATTTTGCTATTATTATGAATCGCAATGTAAATATCTGTGTTTTCCAGTAGTCTTAAGCGACCTCTGTGAATGGATTAACAATCACCCCCCAAAGGGCCACGACCCACATGTTGAGAACCATTACTTTAGAGCTAGATCATGACTGCACATGCTGACAGCCAGTCTCAGACACGGTGAACTTTTGAGACTTCTCTAGGAATTAGCTAAGCTGTACTTCTAACCTTTTCTTCTGCTTCCACACTAGCAATGGAACTCAGGACCTTGCACATACCATGCTCTACCCCTGAACTCCCCTCGCCCCACGCCCATCAGCTTAGACCACTTAGAACAGACTATAGAGTATGAGCCTAGTGGACATATCCAAGCTTTTACACAGTGAACAGACCTAGTCACACTGCTTCCCTCTTACTGTTGGCCTCAGAGCACAGTCTATAAATAGGGATAATCTTGTCTGCTCTGTACACCTCACAAGACTGAACTTTAAAAATAAACTTGGGGGGCTGGATAGAAGGACTGGAGGTTAAGAGCACTTACTGTTATTCCAGGGGACCAAGTTTGATTCCCAACACTCACATAGCAGCTCAAAAACATCTGTGTAACTCAATTTCTAGGGGTTTCAATGCCCTCTTTGGCCTCTGCACACACCAGGAACACACATAGTTCACATACATTCATGCAGGCAAAACACTCATACACATAAAATAAGCCATAAAAACAAACTTTATGCCAGTGTAGTGGCAGGCACAGGCCTTTAATCTCACTACTTGAGAGGCAAAGGCAGATGGATCTCTGTGAGTTCCAGGACAGCCTGGTCTACATAGTGATAATGAGTTCCATGACAGCCAGGGCTACAAAGAGATCCTGTCTCAAAACAAACATACAAACAAAATCACTTCCTCTAAACCTAGCCAACTACCCACTTCTGGAGGAATCATAGGTCCTAGAGGGGATCCTACAACTGCCATTTTCTGAAGTCAATATAGCTCCCAATTGAATACTAAGTACTTACTCTTATTCACACAGATAAGTATAGCTCTCACCCTTCATCAAAAAAGCTTCTTTTTGCAGTTAATGGAGGCTACTACAGAGATCTACATCTGGTCAAAATGCAGAGAATAAACAACCATGTACTCTCAACTGGTACATCAACAATACAACCCCTACATACAAGGCTCAGGGAACATCATGCAAGAGGAATGCAAGAGCTACAGGAGCAGGACTCCTCCAGTACCCTCTAGACATGACATGGATGCTACATCCATTAAATCTCAGCAGCATGGCTGCCTAAACAAGACCTGCACAATGACCATGCCAGCTGGATGGGGGAATTTCACAGGGCTCCATTTCTAGATGAAGAGTTACAGATAGTCAATGGCTGCTTAAGAGAAGGAGAATTCGTTTCCTCCAGGAACAAGTTCCAGAAAGGCTACCAAATCCCAAATGGTCAACACAAAACACAAGTACAAATGAAAAACACTAAATGGTCTCAGTAGGTTTTATATATATCTAACACCAACAATTATAGAAGAAGTCATGAATTCCAGAAAGAGAGAGTGAGGCAGGACACAAGAGAAGCTGGAGGAAAAAGAGGAAGGTATTAGAAATGATGTAAACAGAGTGTACTCATCTACAAAATTCTCAAAAAAGTTTGAAAACTTTAGCGTAAATAGCAGGAAGCACCACCCAACGCATTACTGAAGATGACAGCAACAACTGTGCATTCTTCCCAGATACCAACAAAAGCAAGACTGCACCAGTGCTGAGAAAGCCGTGCTCGGCTTCATACATACAGCAACTCTTGAGTAGCCAGGACAGAAACAGGGCTGCCACCTCTAAACCAAAGGGGCTTTGGAAAACTTCTCAAAACAGCGATCCTGAAGAAATAGTTAATCTGCTTTTTTTGGTGAGGGAGGGGATGTAGTGAGTGCAGAGGAGTAGTAGATCCTTTCCAGAATCTGGTGAAAGTTCTAGACCATCTATACACACATACACACACACACACACACACACACACACACACATACAAACACACACATGCACACACACGTGCACACACATACACATATGCATGCACACAGGTATGCACACAGGTGCACGCACACACAAGTGCACACATGCATGCACACATGCACTCATATGCTCAAACTTTTCTGTTTGTATGGTGTTAGAGATCAAATGCATCCCAAATATGCTCTACTGCTGAGCTACACCCCCATCCTTAAAGCTTATTTTTTCTGTTATCAAGGGTGGTTCCTGTGACCTCAAGCTAGGAATCCTCAGCTACAGCCTACTGAATGGCTAAGTAACCATAAACACAAGATTTTAAAAAATATGCTTATAAAAGTGTCCTGGCTAAGACAATTGCAGTCACACAGGTTCTGTGCTGAGAAGACCCTCCATCAGACCCCGCTGGAGACATGAAGCTGAAAGTCCTAGTGATCCTAGGCAGTTTTCAAACAAATCAGGTCCTTGTATATCAACAGACAAGCCACCGCCTTTGAAAAACAGGCTCCCCAAGAAAGGTCTCATCTAGGAACATATGTTTATACACAACCAGTACCTGCTTCAGCATCCTGCATAACAGGGGTCCAAGGGCACCCACCAAGCTAGAGGCCTGGGCTAGTGGATTTGTATTGAATATATAGAGAGAGTTGCTTGAGCCTTGATATCATTTTTTTAAATACTGAATTTCCACAGTAACCCAAAAGCATGTTAGAGGAAGGGGACCAGGACAAGGTACCCTAGGCCAGCCCTTAACATCATCACTGGGCTCGCTGGAACTAGTTCTTCTCAAGTTGTTGCAACAGAATCTCCAGTTTATTAAATACAAATTCCTAGGCTTGGGCTCCACCCTCAAAGATTCTGATTCAGCAGTTCTGGGAATTTATACTGTGACAGGTTCTAGGGAGGCTGGTGCTTGTATTCCCAAGTCCTACTCTGAGAATCACCAAATGTCATGGTTTCTTTTCCTTATCCATGTCTTTGGTTTGGTTTTGTTGCTGCAATAAAACATCTCAACAAAAGCAACTCACAGAAGAAAGGGTTTATTTCAGCTCACAGTTCCAGATACAGTTCGTCATGGCAGGAATTCAAAACAGCAGGAGCTTGAGGCAGATGGTGACATCAATCCATCATCAGAAATCACAGACACATGAATGCCAGGGCACAACTCAACCTCTCCACTCTATACAGTCCTGGATTTCTACTATGGGAATGGCCGACCCACAGTTCAGATACATCCTCCCACCTCATCAACCCAGTCAAGACCATTCCTCACGGATATTGAAAGACCAAACCTTTCTAAATAATCCCCACAGGCATGCCCAGAGGCCTGTTGCAGGTTTTGTTGTTGTTGTTGTTTTGTTTTGTTTTGTTTTGTTTTGACTCTACTCTATGGGGGCCCACCATCCAGCTCCCAAATAATCACACAGAGACTTATTATTACTTATAAATGCCCAGTCTTAGCTTGGCTTATTTCTAGCCAGCTTTTCTTAACTTAAATTATTTCATTTATCTTCTGCCTTTGGGCTTTTAACTTTTTCTATTCCATATTTCTTTCTTTACTTCTTACTCAGTGGCTGGCTGTGTTGCTGGTGGCTGGCCCCTGGTGTCCTCCTCCTTCTCCTTTTCTTGCTCCTTCTTCTCTTTTTCTCCTAGTTATTCTCTCTGCCTGCCAGCCCCACCTATCCCTCTCCTGCCTACCTACTAGACATTCAGCTCTTTATTAGACCAATCAGGTGTTTTAGACAGTCAAAGTAACACAGCTTCACAGAGTTAAACAAATGCAACATAAAAGAATGCAACTCATCTTTGCATCATTAAAAAATATTCCACAGCATAAAAGAATGTAACACATCTTTAACTAATATTCCACAACAGCCCATGCAGGGGAGTCCATATCCTGTCAAGTTCACAATTAACATTAATTATTACACCAATCTATAAAATTGGAGTACAATGTATTTAGAATATCTCAACCTCTTAAGCACCATCCAGAGACCAAAGCAAACTTAAAAGGCAAGCAGTGCCACTCTGTCATCCAAATCAGCCCCTCACTGGTGGTGCCCACTGTACGAGCTGGTGAGCCTGAATATTCAAGGCACACAGTGAGTTTCCTGATAACAGGCAATAGCTGTTGGAAACTCTCACCACAGCCAGATACAGAGGAAGGAATCGGAGTGGTTTTGTATAAATTTTTACCCCCAGGAAACAATAAACAGCAAATTGGTGCTCTGAGGATTTACTCAATCACTTAGAAATCCCTTCATGGCTACATGAGCCATGGTTTGCAAATTGAGCTCCACAGAATCCCAGATACCTCCAGGGCCGGGGTGGAGGGAAGGAGAGAAATGATGGTAACTTTAGTCTTTTGTCGCTGCTCCTCTGTGAACCCGAAGTTCAGCTTTTCTCCAGCTAACATACTGACATCAATTACATTTTTACTGATAATACAGCCATTCTTTCGTAGGAACAATAAAAGGCTTTAAAACAACCACTGAGTTAATTATACTTGGGCCCCTCCATTTCTGATTCTACTATACTGCAGCTCGTATGGTCTAGATCTGAAATGTGCCCCCAAAGACTTGTATGTTGGAAGATTGTTCCACAACCCAACAATTATCTGAAGTAGAGAACTTTGCAGAAATCCCTGGATCATGAGGGCTCTGACCTCATCTTCTTGACACTGTAACAAGATGTTATCATCTGCAAAGTTCATGGTTGAAAAGCATACCATCAAGTTTAAAAAAAAAAAATCCCACACACAAAAAATTCATAATGTTGTAAGTTTACAATTTTGCATTAAAGTCCACATTCATAGCTATCCTTTGCCACATGCAGCTGATGGGCTGCAGGCCGGACATATCACTGATAGGTTCCTAACTTAATGGAAGATTGGGAGGCGAGAAAAATTTGGAAGGCGGAACCCTAATTAAAGGAAAGGGGTTATTGTGGGACATTCCCTTTGGGCATTATACCTTGTCCTGACCCTTCACCTCCCTGGCTGCCATGAGGTAAAACAGCTTTGCTCCACCACGCTCTCCCTCCCCACCATGATGCTTCACTACCACTAGGAGAAAAAAAGGCAGCTAAGAAACTGTTGACTGAAATCTCTGAAGCTATGAGCAAATAAATGTTCCCTCCACTAAGCTAAAGTTCCTCAAGAATTCTGGCAACAGTAGAAAGCAAACCCAACAAGAAAAGATTCGATAAGGCATTACAAAAACAAAAATTACAAACCAGTCCAGGAGGCTCACAGAGGGCTACACGAAGCATGAGTGACAACCAGTCAAATCACATTTGTGTCTAAGCTCGAGTCACAGGAACTTCCAAATTCATTGAAGGCAGCCACTGAACCTCCCTGTAAAGGGATTGTAAAAACAGACCTGCTCCAGGGGCAATTACCTTTATTTAACCTTGTCCACTTATAAAGATACCCTTTAGAAATCAAGGTCTTCTCAGTAAGTGTCATGTGATACGATATCCAAAAGAAGATGCCACATATTGGTGCTTATTGTCAAATAACATCACCTACTACACAGCTAAACCTTTTCTTCATAGCACAGAATTATAAACTACTGGCCAATGTGAATATAAAGCACCAGGATCATGACTGTGACCCACAACACCAACACAGTTGAAAGGAAGAGTAATGAGGAACCGGGAGGCAGATGGGCATATTAGAAGATTTAATTTATAAATCACCCACAATGCTAGCATTCAAAACCATTTGTGGCAGTCAAAGGAAGAGGTGGAACCTTCAAGTAGAACTCACTTTATTTTCCTGGGATATTGGAATTATCCACAATCATGAAGGTGCCCTAACCTATGAACAGTGTCCTTTACCATGTCACCATCATTTTCAGTGAAGTGAGTACCCTACTTTCTGTCCTTCCCCATATTTCATCCCACCTCCATCTGGTTTTAATCAACATTCTAAGGCTTGGCCTCTGTTTGCTAGAAGAAGATGTGGCATGGTTAAATGTAGAAATGCACAGAGAAAACTGCTTAGACCAGTCACATAACCTTCCACATATTTTCACCTAACTCCACAATCCAAGCACTGTCCCATTTTCTTAGCTACAAATGCTTCAGGAGTCTTCCATTCCTCCCCAAGGGCCTTGAAATCATCATTTCTTCATTTCCCTCCTTCAGTGAGTGCCTATCTGTTCACAACTTCTACTACACTTGCCCTCAGTCCACATTTAGCACCATCTTAAATTCTTCAGCTGATTCTGGAAATGGAAACTTTGAAGCAGGCAATTAAAAAAAGACTAGAAACCCTGATCTTGACAGGACTAGACTTAACTAATGAGACAAAGTGACAACTGCATGGCTGACTGCCAAGATATCATGAGCAGCTTGAGAACTGGATTCAAAATAGCTGATAGGGCTGACAGAGTGACCTCTGTAGTTTATCATTTGTTTGGTTGATACTGTATGCCAGGTGTGAAATGTAAAATCGGTGGTAGCTTAGGAAAAGGCCTTCAATTCAGCATTCAGTAAAAAGTGGCCGTGGCTGGTAGTGGAGCAAAGATTTAGTAACTAGATGTGAGTAACTATTTAACCGTCCAGATTATCAAATATATGATATACAGTATTTCTGCATTGTATGCTCTGAAACAATTTTTTCAATTTGGGGAATAATCAGTTCTTTGCAAAAAAACATTTATCTCTCACAAATTTGGACCTAAGAAGACCTTTAGACTAGGACCTCTACAAACTAGAGTATAGAACATACTTTTAAATGTACCTACATTTCAATAATGTCAGCAATCATACTGGCATAATGATATATCCTCAACTTTTAAAAGAAATGCAATTTTTTTCAGTAGATACAATTTCAAAAATAAATATTCCCCTATTTTGGAAGAAAATTAAACTCTTAAAATATGAAAATTATGAGTTTAAAATAGCTACCTTAAGATTCCCCTTATTTCACAGTATCCATAAAATAAATAACAACCTGTCTTAATATGCAAAAAGATGTAAGATGCTAATTCCAAGTGTATGAAAAAGTCCTTCCCCATTCCCTCCCCACAGCATTAGTGAACAGCTATAGCTTGGGGTCGCTCCACAACAAAGGTATTAATACCGTAAGCCATCCTGCCTCAACGTCGCTCTACTTTGTGCATTAGAAACCGCCGCTGCAAGTCGACACTGGAGATAAATCAGGGAGATTAACACAGTGCTACCTTGAAGAAGCAATTAAAAAAGGCTGAAAAGCAGCAACTAAACCCCAAACCATTTGCTCCTTCACAATAGGAAGCTGAAGATAATCTTATTTGCTAAACATAAATCACCGAGATCTAGCCAAATTCCTCAATGATATTCCAGGTGGAAATGCCGCAGAGCCAGGAGCTGGTTACAGAAGCATTTTCTTCCAGCTCTGAAAACAAACTGCACCAGTTTGTCTTGTGGCTTCTAAGAAAGTGATCGCTCAAACCAAAGACACAATCAACAGAAGGGCTTCCCTGGAGCCGCTCCCTTGCTGTTTTTATCCCCACCCTCACCAGCGTCTTCAAGCAGTACTAGGTTGCTTGCAACCAAGTTTCCCTCCTCTCTCCTTGCTTATGCTAAAGCCTTTAGAGAGCAGAAAGCAAATCCCATCAGTTTTACTTCCTCATATACTTTTGGAGTAAAAGCACTTTTATTTTTTAAGATAGAGGGTGTGTGTGTGTGTGTGTGTGTGTGTACATGCAACTGTTTTCATCCTGGTTCTTTTTAAGCCCTGTAAGGTTTGTGCAGCGGGCTCTCACAGTGGCAGCTATTTTCCTAGGGTTCTTGTTCACATGCAGCTGGTTGGCAGCAGTCTGACTTTTCTTTCCATTTCCTCACGTTGAAGTCCCTGGGACAAAAGAGGCTTTGAGACCTTCAATACCCAAGTCAGCCATGTATTTGCTAAAGGTGCAACATTAACAGCAGAAGGTTTCGAAGGCGCTGCTGAGTCCAACCACTGAAGGTTTGAGGAGACACTCTTCCTGGGGCTCTTTCTCCTGAATAGCATGGGAAATGCCAGCTCCCGATAGAGATCCACTATGCCCCAGAAAAGCGACTCTGCTGCGTGGAGTAGGTGCCAAGGAGACAGACCAGACAAAAGCCAGTCCCTGCATCAGACTAAAGCTTCATTTAGTTTCAAAGTTTACTGTAACAGGAAGCCCTGTATTAAATCTCAGACCCCCACACATTTCAGATCTTTATTCTCCAGCTCTAGATAGTCCCTCATACTCAGTTAAGGAACCAAGCACAAAATATTAATGCAAACCTTGTTCACATCTGCCAAAAGCTACATTACAAGCTGCTTCGAAACTTCGATTTGGTCTGATTTTCCATTCCTTTGTGCTGGTCACACCCCACACACCTCTTCTGCACTGCACAGAAACTATTGCTTTCTATATTCCCTACCTACAAAGGAAATCGCCTCCCAAAGCAGCTGGTGAAGAATTTTCTAGAACTTGACCTCGCCATCAGACCTGGTCATGATGCTGTTTCTTCCCCAAAACAGATGTTTGAGGTGATTCATTGCTGTTTATACTCAGCTCTGCCTCTCATTTTGCAGCCACTGCACAAGGAGCGTCCTGTTCCAAGACACTTGTAGATGGTCGAGGTATTAAACTTACTAGCTTTGCTCACGTCAGGAAGCTAAGTTGCCTGGTCTTTAATATATGTCTACTCCTACTAATTTAGCCTGTACAGATTTCCATTAATGATGCAAAGACAAAACTAATAATTAAAAAACACATATAAGCCAGGCATTACAGCACACTCCTTTTTAAAATTTATTTTATTTCTTCAAATGTTTGTTTATACCATGTTCACATTTTTCCTTTTATTGAAAATAGTTTTTATTCTTATACAATATATCATGATTATGGTCCCCCCCCCCAAAACCCCAGCCCCTCCCCATCTCCCTTCCTACCAGGATCCATCTCCTTTCTGTTTTTCATTAGAACACAAACAGGCTTCTAAGGGATAATAATAAGTAAGACACAATAAGATAAAACAAAAATGTTAGGCGATGGTGGTGCATGCCTTTAATCCCACGACCTGGGAGGCAGAGGCAGGAGGATCTCTGTGAGTTTGGAGACAGCCCTGGTCTACAAAGCAAATTCCAGAACAGCCAGAGCTGTCTCAAAATAGATAGATAGATAGATAGATAGATAGATAGATAGATAGATAGATAGATAACATGAAACAAAAACTAACACATCAGAATAGAACAAGACAAACAAGCAAAAGGAAAAGAGTCCAAGAAAAGGCACAAAAAACAGACTCGGACAGAGACCCACTCATTCCCACACTCAGGAATCTCATCAAAACACTAAACTGGAAGCCATGATATTATGCAAAGGACCTGTAGGGTATAAAAATACAGGTACATAGATGGAAACATCCCATTTAGGACTGAGTGTTCCTAGGTTTCTCATTCTCTGGGTGGTGTACTCCTTTAATCCAAGCATTCAGGAGGCAGAGACAGGCAGAGCCCTGAGTTTGAGACCAGCATGATATAAAGAGCAAGTTCTAGGACAGCTAGAACTACACAGAAATAAACAAACAAAAAGGAAACATATAAATGCCATCTTAACATTTATCATTTCTTGAAAAAGAACTGCAGAAAGCACTGAAAAGTTACAGGCTGAGCAAGCCTATCAAGACACTTTCCTATTGCAGACATTTATCTACATCATAAATTAGCTTTCTATTTTATACTAGAGGTATACACCTGTAATCTCAGCACTTGGGAGATGGGGGCAGCCCGAAATATACATAGTGAGATAATCACAAAGAAAACCAAAAAGGGAGGAATTTTTTCTCCATCTCTTCTATCATTTCTCAAAAATCTATTCATTAAAAGCATTCTCATTCTCTCTCTCTCTCTCTCTCTCTCTCTCTCTCTCTCTCTCTCTTGCTCTCTTGATCTTTCTGTGTGTATATGTCTGTGTATCTCTGTGTGTGTATATATCTCTGTGTGTATATATATCTGTGTGTGTATATATCTGTGTGCGTGTATATCTGTGTGTGTGTATATCTGTGTGTGTATATCTGTGTGTGTGTGTATATATATATATATATATATCTGTGTGTATATATATCTGTGTGTGTGTGTGTGTGTGTGTGTGTGTGTGTGTGTGTGTAGACTGGAGGACAATCATAAGTGTTTGTCCTTCCTTTCTATCTCTGCCTCCCATTTGCCTTTCTCTATATCCCATTTTCTTGTAGGGCACACAGGATTATGGAAGCCAACACTACTAGGACCAACTTTTCTGTGGGTTGTAGGGATCCAAACTCAAGTTTGTGCAGTGACAGCGATCCTCAGAGATTCTCAGCCCTGGACTCATTTTCTTTAAAGTGGAATTACCTAGTGCTGGAGGTAAAACTGAGTGGTAAAGTGTCAGCCCAGCCTCCACAAGCCCCTGGCTTTCAACTCCAGCATCACATTACAAAATATATAAATAATGCCATTCACTTTCAAATACTGAAAAACAGTAAGGGCAAAATGGTGGTTATTTCCAGGTAGCCAGACTGTAAGTGGTTTACTTATTAATCTATTGATTTGGTCAGTACTGGGACTGAACCCAAGGCCTCAAACACACTACCTCTGAACTTCATCCTCAGCTCTCTTTTTTAATTTTTACTTTTTAATGTTGAAACAGGTGTCATTATGTTGCCCAATAATCAGAGAAAGGGTTTAGACTTGGGATCCTCCAGCCGCAGCGTCCCCTGTTATTGGATCCAAGCTTTCTTTTGTGTCCTCTGCTCTATGGAAGTAGTAGCTTCATCATGAGATGAAAAAGGTTTATTTATGCATTATAAACAATAATATACAGAACCAGGGTACATTTCCCAGGGGGAAATTAAGAAGCAAGGAGTTGATACCCCCACCCATTGCAGCCCCAGTTACAGGCCACCAGGCAGAACTCCTGCAGGCAGGTCTGACTATCACCCCTACCACCTGACCCTGTAACCTACAAGCCCCACTCCAGCCCCCAAACCTACCCACTCCTCAGAACTCAGCTCCTCCCTGAGACACAGACTCTGCCAGCTCCAATTGGACCAAGAGTAGCTCCCTGATACACAGACACCACTTGCACCAACTAGAGGAAGAGATGGGTAGATGCCAGTGTAAGAACATATTCAACAACATAAGGAACAATATGGCACCACCAGAACCTAGTGGTTCTACTAAAGCAAGACCTGAACATTCCAACGTAAAAGAAGCAGAAGAAAACAACCTTAAAAATTACTTTATGACAATGATAGAGGCCTTTAAAAAGGAAATGAAAAATTCCCTTAAAGAAATCAAGGAAAAGACAAACAAAAAATGGAAGAAATCAATAAATCCCTTAAAGAAAGCCAAGAAAAAGCAATCAAACAGGTGAAGGAAACAGTTCAAGATTTGAAAACTGAAATAGAGGCAATAAAGAAGACACAAAGTGAGGGAATTCTGGAAATGGAAAATCTGAGTAAATGAACAGGAACTACAGATGCAAGCATAACCAACAGAATGCAAGAGATGAAAGAGAGAATCTCTGGCATTGAAGATACAACAGAGGAAATAAATTCATCAGTCAAAGAAAACATTAAAGTCAACAAATTCTTAACACAAAACATCCAGGAAATCTGTGACACCATGAAAAGACCAAACCTAAGAATAATAGGGATACAAGAAGGAGAAGAACACCAGCTCAAAGGCACAGCAAATATATTCAACAAAATCATAGAAGAAAACTGTCCCAACCTAAAGAAGGAAATGACTATGAAGATACAAGACGCTTACAGAACACCAAAGAGACTGGACCCCCCCAAAAAAAAAAAAAACTCCCCTCACCACATAATAACCAAACCACTAAACATACAGAATAAAGAAAAAATATTAAGAGCTGCAAAGGAAAAAGGCCAAATAACATATAAAGGCAGACCCATCAGAATAACACCTGACTTCTCAATGGAGACTCTGAAAGCCAGAAGGTCCTGGACAGATGTTATGCAGACACTAAGAGATCACTATGCCAGCCCAGACTATTATACCGAGTAAAACTCTCAATCACCATAGACAGAGTAAACAAGATATTCCATGATAAAACCAGATTTAAACAATACCTATCCACAAATACAACCCTACAGAAAGCACTAGAAGGAAAAATCCAACCTAAGGAAGTTAGCTGCACCCATGAAAACACAGGCAATAGATAATCCCACACTAATAAGTCCCAAAGAAGGGAAATACATAATACTACCACCAAAAACAGGAATTAACAATCACTGGTCATTAATACCCCTTAATATGAATGGACTCAATTTGCCTATGAGACACAGGCTAATAGAATGGATATGAAAACAGGGTCCATCCTTCTGCTACATACAAGAAACACACCTTGTTCAACTTCAAAGACAGACACTACCTCAGAGTAAATAGCTGGAAAAAATCTTTCCAATCAAACGGACTTCAGAAGCAAGCTGGCATAGCTATCCTAATATCTAACAAAATAGACTTTAAACTAAAATTAATCAAAAGAGATCGAGAAGGATGTTACATATTAATCACAGAAAAAAATCCTTCAAGATGAAGTCTCAATTCTGAACATTTATGCCCCAAATACAAGGGCACTCACATATGTAAAAGAAGCATTACTAAAGCTTAAATCACACATCAAACCCCACACACTAATATTGGAAGACTTCAACACCCCACTCTCACCAATGGACAGGTCTGCCAGACAGAAACTTAACAGAGAAATGAGGGAACTAACCGATGTTACGACTCAAATGGACTTAATAGACATCTACAGAACATTCCACCCAAACACAAGAGAATATACCTTCTTCTCAGCACTCCATGGACATTCTCTAAAACTGAACACAAACTTGGTCACAAAGCAAACCTCAACAGATACAAAATATTTGGAATAACCTCCTGTATTTTATTGGACCACCATGGCTTAACGTTAGAATTCAACAACAACAAAGATTACAGAAAGCCTACAAACTCATGGAAACTGAAGAATGCTCAACTGAATCACCACTGGGTTAAGGAAGAAAGGAAGAAAGAAATTAAAGACTTCCTAGAATTCAATGAAAATGAATGTACAACATACCCAAATTTATGGGACACTACGAAAGCAGTACTAAGAGGAAAGTTCATAGCTCTAAATGCCTACATAAAGAAGTTGGAGAAATCTCACACTAGTGACTTAACAGCACAGCTGAAAGCTTTAGAACAAAAAGAAGCAAACTCACCCAAAAGGAGTAGATGCCAAGAAATAACCAAACTGAGGTCTAAAATTAATAAAATAGAAACAAAGAAAACAGTACAAAGAATCAATGAAACAAAGAGCTGGTTCTTTCAGAAAATCAGCAAGATAGAAAAACCCTTTTCAAAACTAACCAAAAGGAAGAGAGAGAATATCCAAATTAATAAAATCAGAAATGAAAAGGGGGATATAATAACAGACAACGAGGAAATCCAGAGAACATTAGGCCATATTTTAAAAACCTGTACTCCACAAAATTGGAAAATCTAAAAGAAATGGACAATTTTCTAGATAGGTACAACATACCCAAATTAAATCAAGACCAGATAAACAATTTAAATAGACCTAGAATTCCTATGGAAATAGAAGCAGTCATTAAAAGTCTCCCAATCAAAAAAAGCCCAGGGCCAGATGGTTTTAGTGCAGATTTCTACCAGAATTTCAAAGAAGAGCTAATACCAATACTCCTCAAATTGTTCCACACAATAGAAACAGAAGGAACATTGTCAAACTCTTTCTATGATGTTACAGTTACCCTGATACCCAAACCACACAAAGATGCAATGAAGAAAGAGAATTATAGACCAATCTCCCTCATGAACATTGATCCAAAAATACTCAATAAAATACTGGCAAACCAAATCTAAGAACACATCAAAAAAATCATCCACCATGATCAAGTAGGCTTCATCCTAGAAATTCAGGAATAGTTCAACATACAAAAATCTGTCAATGTAATCCATCATATAAACAAACTGAGAGAAAAAAATCACATGATCATCTCATTAGATGCTGAAAAAGCCTTTGACAAAATCCAACACTCCTTCATTATAAAGGTTTTGGAGAGATCAGGAATACAAGGAACATACCTAAACATAATAAAGGCAATTTACAGCAAGCCTACAGCCAATATCAAATTAAGTGGAGAAAAACTCAAAGTGATTTCACTAAAATCAGGAACAAGACAAGGCTGCCCACTCTCCCCATATCTATTCAATATAGTACTTGAAGTTCTAGCTAGAGCAATAAGACAACAAAAGGAGATCAAGGGGATATAAATGGGAAAGGAAGAAGTCAAACTTTTACTATTTGCAGATGATATGATAGCCTACATAAGTGACCCCAAAAATTCTACCAGGGAAATTCTACAACTGATAAACACCTTCAGTAATGTGGCAGGATACAAGATTAACTCAAAAAAATCAGTAGCCCTCCTATATACAAATGATAAATGGGCTGAGAAAGAAATCAGAGAAACATCACCCTTTACAACAGCCACCAAAAAAAATACCTTGGGATAACTCTAACTAAACAAGTGAAGGACCTGTATGAACAGAACTTTAAGTCCCTGGAGAAAGAAATTGATGAAGATACCAGAAAACGGAAAGATCTCCCATGCTCATAAATAGGTAGAACCAACATAATAAAAATGGCAATCTTACCAAAAGCAATCTACAGATTCAATGCAATCCCCATCAAAATCCCAACACAATTTTTCACAGACCTCAAAAAAACAATACTCAACTTCATATGGAAAAACAGAAAACCTATGATAGCTAAAGCAATCCTTTACAATACAGCAACCTCTGGAGGCATCACCATCCCTGACTTCAAGCTCTACTATAGAGCTATAGCAATAAAAACAGCTTGGTATTGGCATAAAAACCAACATGTGGACCAATGGAATCGAAGACCCTGATATTAGTCCACACACCTATAAACACCTGATTTTTGACAAAGAAGCCAAAATTGTACAATGGAGAAAGGAAAGAATCTTCAACAAATGATGCTGGCATAACTGGATGTCAACATGTAGAAGATTGCAAATTGATCCATATCTATCTTCATGCACAAAACTCAAATCCAAGTGGATCAAAGACCTCAACATAAATCCAGCAACACTGAACCTGATGGAGGAGAAAGTAGGAAGCAGCCTAGAATGCATTGGCATAGGAGACCAATTTCTAAATATAACAACAGTAGTACAGACACTGAGAGCAACAATTAATAAATGGGACCTCCTGAAACTGAGAAGCTTCTGTAAGGCAAAGAACACAGTAAATAAGATAAAACGACAGCCTACAGAATGGGAAAAGATCTTCACCAACCCTACATCTGACAAAGGGCTGATCTCCAAAATATATAAAGAACTCAAGAAACTAGAAAGCAAAATAGCAAACTGCAGCAAGCTGCAAGAATATATTATAGAAATTCAGCTGCATATATTAAAGCTATACCGAGAAAAATCAAGAAATTTTTCTAGAGGGAAGCCATTTATCAAGGAATATTTGGTGTTAGCCAGCTTTTAATATATATCAGCCATCTTTTGCTATGAAATTCCTGTGTGCTCCTATACTACTAGGCCATAGGCAAACAGAATAAGCTTCTCAGACCTACTGCTGATCTACTAGGTAACACCCCTACAGAGTCTAGGAGACAGGCAGACTGTAGATGCATAGCTTTGTTTCTTGTGCAAATGAAGCTCAGACCATCCTTTTCCTTCAGGCCTAGTAGCATTGCAGAGCTAGTGACTCAGGACAATGGAGCTTTTTGCATAACCAGGTGCAGTAAAGACTGGAGCAGAATTCCTGGTCAGAGCAGAGTCACATGGCTGGAGGGGAGGGGAGAAGGCGGAGTTTTTGTAGAGTGTGGCTCAGGCTGAGGAATGAGGACCAAGGAAAAGTTTCCTCGGATTGTAGGTGGATTTGAATCAGGTTAGGAGAAGAAAAGAGGGAGGAAGGATAGAGGATGAAGAAACAGGGGACAAAGATGAGATCAAAAGCATAAGAGCTTAGTAATTACTGGGGCTATGAGGGGACAGATAAAGAAGGGACAGAGAGGAGCTGACTGTAAGGAAGGACAGAGAGAGCTGAAGCTGTGTAGATAGAATTTTGTCTTAGAGAAATAAAGTATACGGACGAAAGAGCACGGTGTACATAGATTCTTTTCCCTCAGATAACCCCATGCCAGATGTAGCATCTTCCCCAGGACCCTGGGAAGGATTTTCTCAGGACTGGCCCTTGGGAAAATTCTGATACCAAACAATCCAATTAAAAAATGGGCTACAGGTCTAAACAGAGAAGTCTCAACAGAAGAATCCCAAATGGCTAAAACACATTTAAGGAATTGCTCAACATCCTTAGTCATCAGGAAAATGCAAATCAGAATGACTCTGAGATACCATGTTATACCTGTCAGAATGGCTAAAATCAAATACACTTATGACAGCTTAAGTTGGAGAGGATGTGGAGTAAGGGAAACACTCCTCCACTGTTGGTAGGAGTGCAAACTTGTGCAGCCCCTTTGGAAATCAGTATGGCAACTTCTCAGAAAATTGGGAATCAATTTACCTCAAGACCCAAGTATACCACTCTTAGGCACATACCCAAGGGATGCTCAATCATACCACAAGGACACTTGCTCAACTGTGTTCATAGCAGCATTATTTGTAATAGCCAGAACCTGGAAACAACATAGATGCCCGTCAACTGAAGAATGGATTAAGAAAATGTGGTACATATACACAATGAAGTATTTATTATTCCACTGTAAAAAACAATGACATTGTGAAATTTGTAGGCAAATGGATGGAACTAGAAAATATCATCCTGAATGAGGTAACCTAGACTCAGAAAGTGGTATGTACTCACTCATAAGCAGATACTAGATGTAAAGCAAAGGATAATCAGACTACAACCCACAGCTCCAGAGAAGCTAGGAAACCAGAAGGACACTAAGAGGGATGCATGGATCACCTTGGGAAGGGGAAACAGAAAAGATCTCCATGAATAAACTGGAGATGGGGGGGGGGGCAATAGAGGGGAAGGGAGGGGGGATGAGAACATGAGGGGATGGGATGATCAAGCTGGGGGAGGGATGGAGTAGGAGAGCAATGAAAGAGATATCTTGACAGAGAGGGACATTATAGGGTAAGGAAAAAATGCTCCCCTCCGTGTGTAGTCAGAAGTTTTCCTGAATCCCACCTGGTCCCTCAGCCGCTCAGACCCAAATAAACACACAGAGGCTTATATCAATTATGAACTGCATAGTCTATGGAGGACCTCTTGCTAGTAAGCTCTTATATCTTAAATTAACCCATAACTATTAATTTGTATATCTCCACATGTTCCATGACTTTACCTGCATCCCATTACATGTTGCTCCTTGGGTGGCTGGCTTACATCTCTTCCCTTCTGTCTTTTTTCTTCCTGTCTATCTGCTTGTATTTCCTGCCTGCCTCTAAGCTGCCTTGCCATAGGCCAATACAGCTTTATTTATCAACCAATCAGAGCAACACATATTCACAGCATTTATAAAGACATCCCACAGCACTGGTGCTAGGGAAATTCCCAGGAATCCATAAGGATGACCCCAGATTAGACTACTAGCAACAGTGGTGAGGGTGCCTGAAATGGCCTACCCTGGTAGTCAGATTGGTAACTACCCTAACTGTCATCACAGAGCCTTTATCCAGTAACTGATGGAAGCAGATGCAGAGATCCACAACCAAGCACCAGGCCGAGCTCCAGGAGTCTAGTAGAAGAGAGGGAAGAGGGATTATATGAGCAAGAAGGGGTCAAGATCATGATGGGGAAATCTACAGAGACAACTGAACCAAGCTCATAGACAACTGAACCAAGCTCATAGGACCTCACGAACTTTAGATCAACAGCTGTGGAACCTGCATGGGAATGGACTAAACCCTCTAAATACGGGAAGACAGTTGTGTAGCTGGGTCTGTTTAAGGAGGCTCCTGGCAGTGGGATCAGGATCTATCCCTGGTGGATGAGCTGGTTTTCTGGATCCCATTACCTATGGTCAGACACCTTACTCACCCTTAATGCAGGGGGAGGGGCTTGGTCCTGCCTCAACTGAATGTACCAGACTTTAGTGTCCCCCCACAGGAGGACTTACCCTTTTGGAGGAGAGGATGGGGGTGGGCCGGGGGGAGGGGAGGCAGCAGGGAGCGGGAGAAGGGATGGGGGGGGGTCTGTGGTTGGTATGCAAAATGAATAAAAAAATTTTAATTATAAAAAAAGAATAAGGAGTTGAGAGCACGTAAGCTGAAAGCAGCTCTGGTAATCATCCTCTGCCTTGCCTCCTCTTCTGAGGGGTTTCATGACCAAGGTAGCTCCCACATTCCCCAAACTAAGCTTTGTATCAGATGGGCACTCAATGCCTAACACTTCTGTCTAGACTTCCAGGCTGCTTTCAACAGGAATTGCTTTATGTTTATTTTACCTGTCTCCACAGAACTTAGCTTTCAACACACAGCAGAACAGTGATATCTATTTGTTAAACATAAACAAAACGACTCACCAGTCAATTAATGAACAGAACAGTCAGATCAGCCCTCTTTTTCTCTGCTTTTAGAAGCAACACTATGTTCTATACAATAACAAACTTGCAGTGTGTCCCCCTGACTTAAGTCGGGCCCACTGATGGGGCTCACAGAACACACTGTAGCGTAGGAAGAGATCGTGCTTTCTTTTGGACTAGCTCTGTGAAGACTCATGGGTCTGGGAGTGTGGCGATGATGTAATCCATGTCTGTTCCCTCCATTGTTCCTAGTACAGGCATTCAATGTCTGTGTGATGGTTAGCTTTGATTGTCAACTTGACACAACCTGAGAAGAGAGACTTAGTGAGGATTGTCTATGTTGGGTTGGCCTGTGGGCATGTCTCTGAAGGACCATCTTAATTAACTGATGTGGAAAGAACCAGCCCACTGCAGGTGGCACCATTCCCTAGTCAGGGGGGTCCTGAAGCTTTAAGAGTAGAAAAGTCCAAGTTAGCACAAGCAAGCAAGCCAAGTGAGCTTGCACGCACTCACCTCCCTTTGCTTCTGACTGCGGACACAGCGTAACCAGCTGTCTCAAGCTCCTTCTGGGTGGCTTCCCCACAATGGTGGACCATAAACAGAAATTGTGAGCTAAATAAAAGAAACCTTTTCTCCCCTTGGTTGCTTTTTGTCAGGGTACTTTATCACAGCAGCAGAAATGAAACTGGAACACCCAGTTTTACGACGCCAGAGAGAATTAAGCCAGCAAACACTGCAAGGCTAACCCTGCCAGGGGATGACCTTCCCTCCCTTAATGACAGTGGTGGCTGTCTCAGTTTACAGCACCCATGAAGCCCTAGCAGGGCTTCCAATCTTCCCCAACAAGATGCTATTATCACAATGATGCCGAAGACTGACTAATAACAGGGGGAACATCTTTGGCTTCAATAGCTCTAATTATATTTCTGTGAAACCTCAAACCAGTTGGCATACAAATTACATAAAGAAAAATATGAGTTGTGTGTGTTAAATTAATTTTACTAGATCCTGTGATGCTACTGCTGTTGTTTTCTTAACACAGTGAACTTCTAATTAGAAAATTGAATGGCTTAAAGGTCAAATTGTCATCTGTACAAATTGGAGTTTGGAGTGGCTGGTGGGAGGAGTCAGGGGTGAATGGAATTTGACCTCCCAATGATACTCTGCAGCTTTTTCTGTCCCAAACCACAGAAAAAGGAAGACTTTTGGTTTGCCAGTCTTAGCCTGAAGAATTACTGTTGGGGTGAGGGTAAATCATACAACTGAGAAAAAGAAATAAAAACCCATGTAATCTTTTGCATGTTCACATACAAGCTAAAAGCTGAGGGACATATTCATAAGTATTTTTAATTCAACTTCAAGCAGTTGTAATGCAACATCAAGGTCCATCTCTGTGATTTCAAAAATGCCGTCCAGGAAACACCTGTGTGCCTCACAGGTTTCTTTGAGTTTGACTATAAACTCTGAGATTCCTGAGGCCTGGTTTGCCTCAGCCTTGTTGTTTTCTTCCCTGGACTGTAATTTTCAAGTCCATGAATGTTTAAAACAAGCACAGTCACAAATGCACAGCAATGTGACACAGGAGGAAAGACAGCCAGCCAGCCTCCTTAGTCTCGGAGAAGCCGCTCCAGTCTGAGGATACTACATTCCCACCTACCGGGTCCTACAGGACACCTGCAGGCCCACTGTCACCTTCTAGAACAAAGTCCTGAGCCCAGAGAGGAGGCAGGAAGTGGCAGTTTTCTCCATCCATAACTCCAATGGCTCCTGGTAAAATGCCTGAATCAAGAGGCAACCTAATGCCACAGCAAAGCCTCTGGGAATCAACTGGCTTGACTAGTAACAATTAAAGCCCAAATTTTATCACCTGCCCACAACAAACTCAAAAGGGAACTCCATTATGTCTAAAAGCATGGATCCTGAGTTCTACATTCCCTAGAAAAAGAAAGAGTCCTGGAAAAAGAATTATCTACAAAGCGACTCACCACAGTTCTAGATGTAACAATGAATATATGGTTTTAAAAGGTATCCAATAAATAAGCTGCTAAATATATTACTGTATACTCACATGATGAAATAGGACAGAACAATCATACACCTTGTTATTAAATAAGAATAATGCTAACCTGCTGGTCATGATGACACACACCTGTAACCCCAGGAGGATTGCTAGTTCAGACCAACTTGGGCTATATAGCGAGGCCTTACCTCAGAGGGAAAAAAAAAAGGTAAGGGGGGGGGGGATCCTCAGCACCCAAAATACGTCACACCTGTTCTGAATACTTTAAATACATTAACCAATGCCTTGTAAGCATTGCATCCGTTTCATGGTTACAAACTTGAAAGGTAGGTGTCATTAGTATTACTGTCCTGGTTACAAATGGCTACAATAAGGCACAGAGAGGTGAAGTAACTCTCAGAAGCTGCACAGTTACGTTGCAGACTTGTGTACAATAATATTTAGTGGCATGGAAAAAAAAGCTTATGCCATAACAGCAGATGAAGATTTTCAATTACATTCTGATTTTATAAAATAGCAATGCATGCTTGCGTGCATATATGTGTTTCAGTGTCTGCCCACAGAAAAATAAACACTACAAAGAAATGCAAGGTAATTTCTCTAGTAGATGAGAGTACAGTGATTTTTTTATTCTTTCTAAATATTCAAGATGTTCCAGAATGTATATATGACTTTTATAACCAGAAAAAAATGCGTTTGAAAACTGAAAAGCTTATTTAAAACCTGTAGGCCATGCGCCCATATTTCCTCTCATTAATATGCTCATACTTTCCAGGCTCATACACGTTGGTCTGGCAGTAGTATCCACACTGAAAATCAAGGTGTTTTTCAAATGAGCATTGACATAAGGCAACATCTTCAAGTTTTAAATTTAATAAAATCTGTTGGCCAGATCTATACACTGATTTCCACAAAGCTCACTAATGAAAGAATCCCTGTGATGTTTGACTTGAAAATACATCTAATTGGGAAAAAAAAATGATTCTACTATAAAAATGTCATCTAATGTACTTGAATGTTATTGAAATTAAAGTTTTAAATACATGTGTTGCCCTGCTAAAATCAGAAGAAGAAAATAACCAGCCAGTTACGGGATGGTCAACACATCAGTAGAAAGAAGCTAGCTGCTTGGCTACGTTTTCATATGTTCTTTATGCGAAGATGTGGGGGAAGCAGAACATTCTAGAAAGGGGGACTCTTATAGCAAAGACCAAAAAGCGGATTCCTTAGATTCAACCTCCTAATTAAAATTATAGTTCAAATGTCTAAGCATTTCCCACAAATTTCCCTCACTACTCAAAAATTCAAATGTTAAGAAAGCATCATAAGAACACTAGAAGAAAACACGAGTGAGCTAAAAATCCCCAGGTCCATGAGAGAAAAGACTGCTGCACGTCACTCCACAAGAGTTAGGAGCTGGGGAGACTGTCTGGTCAGCAATGCGCTTGACCTGAAAGCATAAGATCCTGAGTTCACGTCCCCAGAATCCACATAAAAGCCAGGCCCAGTGTGCACACCCGTAATCCCAGAGACAGCAAGATCCCCAGGAGCTTGAAGTTCAGCTAGGGTTATCTACTGGTGAAACCCCAAGCCAAAGAGAGACTGTCTCACACAAAAAGACAGAAGGCCGCTGAGGAACAACATGAGATGGTCTTCTGACCTCATTATGCACATGCTCATATGTACACGTGTACACCTGTATAGTCATGGGCACACACACATGAACACATACATATTTTTAAAGCTGAAGCAAAAATAAAGCTGAAAGAGAATCTGGGAAAATATCTACAGTGTATAATGTGAATTTTACAAATATGAAAAGATAACTAACAAAGCTAGGGAAAAAGAGTCTTGGTTCAATCTTCAACACTCCCAAAATAAAAACAAATTAAAAGAGCACTTACAAATCAGTAAGAAAAAGAAACAGCAAAGGAAAGTGGGCAAATGGTACAAATATAAAAATCCAATGAGTCAATAAATATATGAAAATAACTAATACACGTGTTTACACACACACAAACACACGTACACAAATATATTTAGACCTATGAGTGCTGGCAAGGAGAAATAGCCAAAAGTCATCACTAAAAAGAAAATAGCATATATGATTTTATATGAGTAAAATGAAAAAATACATAAAAATAATATATATAAACTATTAAATTCAAGTATGATATGAGATTTCATTTTCATTTTGTACTTTGCCATATTTTTGGACTTCTTACAATGTACAGGCATTGCTTTTAGATCATACAGCTTTTATTCAGCCAGTCCTGGTGGCTCATGCCTGTATCTGAGTACTCAAGAGACTGAAAGGATTACAAGTTTAAAGCAGCCTCAGCTACATGGCAAGTCCCAGGCTGGTCTACATACAAAATAAATACAGAAACACATCTTTGAAGGCTTCTCGTGGATTTCATATCACCCGTCAACAAACATACTTAAACCTTTTATGAAATGTCTGCTCGTAGTAATTCCAGCAACACAATGAAAGTACTTCCAAATTAGAAAACTCCAAATTTGGAAGACTTTTTGAGTAAAGAAACTGTTTCCAGGTCCCTCTTAAGATACAAATCAGCAGGTGCTCTCCGGTCCTTGTGTGACACCATGAGGTATTGGCACACATCTTCTGGGGCACTTTAAGTCTCTCTAGATTACATGTAATACCTAACACAATGGGACCCTGTGAGAATGCTTCCTATGGTGCGGTGTTTAGAGTAATGGTGAGGAGGTCTGTACATGCTCAGGGCAGACACAATTGTTTCTCTTCCAATTTATTCAGCCTGAGGCTAGTTGACCCCAAGGATGTGAAATCCACAAATACAGAGGACTAACTGTATTTTTAAAATCATCACAGAAAAGCACATTTTAAAAATATATCATAGGGCAGGCACGGTGGTGCACACCTGTAATCCTAGCACTCCAGAGGCTGTTGAGACGCTGAGGCTAGCTTGAGCTGTCCAGTGAATTTGAAGCCAGACTGAGCTAAATAGCAAGACTTGGTCTCAAAAAAACGTATTATAAACTTTTATATATAGTAACTTCATCAAAATCAAAAATAAGTGTGCAACATTACTTATCGTCTCAACATACTCCAAGAACACAGGACGTCCACAGCTAACAGTGAATGTTAAGTGCAAACTTTGGAAACATAAATGAATACTAAGATGTCACCTCCAGAGGCTGGAGAGATGGCACAGCAGTTAACAGGCACTGCCCTCCGAGAGAACTGAAGCTCAGTACCCAGGACCCATGTTTTGTGGCTCACAACCACATGTAGCTTCAGCTCCCAGCTCCAGCTGATCCACCACCTCTGGCCTCCGCAGGTCTTTACACACACACACACACACACACACACACACACACACACACACATCTATTTTTAAGCTGTCACCACCATTTTTTAATTTACTTAAACCTGAGCAAGTGACTTCATCTGCCCAAACCTCATTCCTATACCTGAGGAACCTTCTTTAAAATATAGTCATGAGAGTGCCTTGGAGTACATACTACTCCAGAGGACCCAAGTTCAGTTCCCAGGCCCCATGTAAGGCGGCTCACAGCCATTTGTAACACCAGCTCTGGGAGATCTGACACCTCTCTCTCAATCTCTCTCTCTCTCTCTCTCTCTCTCTCTCTCTCTCTCTCTCTCTCTCTCTCTCTCTCTCACACACACACACACACACACACACACACACACACACACACGCACGCGCGCGCGCACACGCGCGCACTTAAATAAATCTATACCATACTTCCAATAGTATGCACGCCAAGGAAGAAGACATTCTGAGCTACTAAATATCAACGACACTTCCTCATCTAGAATGGCTTCACGTGGGGGATAGAAGACTGGAGGGTGGAGGGTGGAAGAAAAAAGGCTGCAGTTTCAACATTGCCAAAGCTTACTTCCTAACTGAGTCTAAGATTAACTAGCAGAAAGAGACGGAAGGGTGCGATGTTGGCATTTGCAGAAAGCCAGCCATGGGACATAAGCACCACTTGTTCCCCTGGTGCAATGGATCCTGCCTACCCAAACTAAAAATCGTATGTAACACTAAGAACGTGTGTGCAAAGCGAAATGGGAATACATGGCAAAATTGCAAAGAAGAGAAAGGAGAAAAGCTAAGAGCCACATGAAAGCATATTCTTAACCTCACTAACAAGCAGGTAAATGAAAATTCAAGTGGCAGAAGAGTAGATTTTACTACAGAAAAATTACATCTCAAGTTTAAAAACATACACTAAAGAATTATTTTATACTCACAGGTATCCTGGTTAGCTTTGCAATCACCTTGATACACCCAGGAAGAGACAATATCAGTTGAAGAATTTCCACCATCAGATAGCCTGCGGGCATGTCTTTAGGGAATTTTTCATATATATGAATATATGGATAGGTAGTTTGCCTAAATGTATGTCTGTGCACCATGTGTGTGACTCGTGTGCACAGAAGCCAGAAGGAAACATCGGATCCTCTATAACTACTATACGAAGTTGTGAGCTGCCCTGTGGGTGCTAGGAATTGAACCCTCGTCTCTGGAAGAGCAGCCAGTGCTCTTAACCTCTGAGCCATCTTTCCTGCCTCATGTTCGTGGTTGCTAACTGAAGCAGGAAGGCACAGCCCTCTGTAGACAGTACCATCCCTAGGCAGGTGGGCCTGGGCTCTATCAGAAAGGTAGCTGAAGGTGAGCCTGAGAGTAAGCAGGAAGCAGTGTCCCTCCATGGCTCTGTTTGCTTCCTCCCTCCAGGTCCCTGCCCTGACTTCCTGCTTTGGCTTCCCTTGATGATGGACTGAAACCTGTGAACCAAACAAACCCTTTCCTCCCAGATGCTGTTTCTGGTTATAGTGTTTATCACAGCAGCAACAGAAAACGAGAACTGCTAGCAGACTTGGTAAAGTCTCATCACAGCACGTGCTGTCTGGGATGAGGAGGCGCTGCAGGTGTTTCCTATAACCTGGTAGAGTCACAGTATCGAAGCGCTGCCATCACTTCAGAAAAATAAATAGGCATGGACCCCAGACCCTGAAACTTGCACTTCAAGGTTGATACACTAAAGAAACTGGTGTCCACATGCAACAGAAAAGGTGTCCATACCAATCTACCTCATGAGAACAAAAAGCTACCCCAACACAAATATCCATCCACAGTATACAGTTGTGGTCTTTTACAAAGCAGATCTTTTATAAATGCATTTCCTCCATGATTTCCTTGCATAGAATTCCTAAAACCTTTGGAATTTTCTAACAGATGGGGTGAGAGTTATCTTTTATAATTTTGTAATGAGCTGAGGGACTTGGAAGATGGAGGATGGCTACCAGGTGACTGATGACTGGGTTAGAATTTTTCTTTATTCCTCTACCCTGACCCTCCCATACTCTAACCCACGACCTCTATGGAAAGGAAGAGAGGCTGAAGACAGATTTCAGGGGCACTCAAGAGGCTAGGGAAACAGGATCTTGAGTTCAAAGACAATCTGTGCTACATACATACCAAAACTATGTCTCAAAAAAAAATCGCCAATGATTAACGAATGAGCTAATCAAGCACACATAATGAAAACATTAAACAATAGAGTTTTGAAGAGTTTCCTAACAAGTGAACAGGAACATGTCCAAATGCTGGAGAAGAGGAAGAAGCCCCAACTCCCACAGCATAGGGAGGTGCCTCCAAGCTCAGACCCTTCCAGACTTCATCTGTGTCATCTGGATATTGGTTTGTACATTTTACACACTATTTGTAAAAAGTTGGCACCTGCCAACTTTCCCTGGGAACCTAAGGTGGTATTCATGGAACCCTGACTATAGCCAGGCTGGACAGAAGTTGTCGGTGACCTGGGGGTCCACTACTCCCAACTGGAATTTGAAGTGAGAGCAATCTTGTGGGACTGAACCGTCAACCTGTGAGGCCTGCAACACTCAGTCTAGGAACTCAGTTGAGCTATAGGGCACGTACCCAGAATAAAGAACTTGATTGCACCATTTTGTGTACATATCGGGGGAAAGTTATCCTCTTTTAAAAAAATAATGAGGGAGATTTTGGTCAAAGAATAAAGTTTTCAATTAGGATGACTAAGTTCAAGACATCTATTGTACAATATGGTGATGATAGGTAATAGCATTGTATTCTTGAGAGATGCTGGGCTGAGGGGATAGCTCAATAAAGAGGACTTACCTAGAATTCATGAGGCCTTAGCTCCATTCCCGGCACTGCAAAAGGAAAAATGAAAAGGAATATACTAAGAGTATATTCTTACAAGAATATATGTGAGGTAATGCATATGAAAATTATCAAGATTCAGTCATCTTACACTACACATGAACTTCAAAATAATCATGATGTGCAAATATAGACATACAAGTTTTCACACATGTTATATGTTCATGCAGGTGCATGTTTATGCATAGGTGTGCATGTGTGTGTGGAGGCCGGAGACAGCCTCGGGAATCATTCCTCAGACACTATCTCCACATTTTTTGGGGGAGTAGAGGGAAGAGTCTTTGGCTGCCTAAGGAGCTCCAGGGATCTGCCTGTCCCTGTCTCTGAGAGTTGGAATTTTATAGGTATATCTGCCACAACATCAAGCATGGTTTCTTTAATATTGGTTCTGGGGATCAAACTCACATCCTCACACTTGTAAGGCAAACGTTTTACCAAGTGAGCCATCTCCTTAGCCCATAAACATATGCATTCTTATCTGTCAAAGTCTTTATTTGGTTGCTGGGAGAGGAAGAAATCAGTCTTCTCAAGGGATGAGCTCCCAGATAGATTAGCCAATCCCAAGAGGTCAGCCCTAAACACAGAAGACCAGTACTAAATGATCTCAGCAGGTTTCATTTATAATTTAAGAATGAGAAGCCATGAATTTGAGAAGGAATGGGAGGGATGAGGGAGGAACGGGAAGTGGAGAATGATATATATATACAGTACTCATATATGAAATTCTCAAAAAGTAAATTTTAAAAGCTTACAGCATTGGTAACTGCTTACAGTGCAACAGTAAAGAGCAGCAAAGGTAGATAAAACACAGCTTCATGAATAAATGGATGAACTTCAAAAACACAACCTTAAGCAAAACAGCAAAGTGGAGAAGTGGACGTGCTATGTGAGTCCATTTGTAAAGAGAGAAAAAGCAGCTGAAATTAAACATTATATTGTTTAGAAGCAAACACAGGAGGCAAATCCAATTTCTAAAAAAAAAAAAAAAAAAAAAAAAAAATGTCCAGAGAAGGACAAAAAACGGCTAATCGTAATCACAGGAGGCACATAGATAAGCATCTGATAACCAAAAGAGGAAATACAAGCATGCCTGGGTGTGATCATGTAAAACTCCATTTCCTAGGCTATGTGGATAGGGACTGATGTTCATTTTACTAATTTTCTGTAAGTCGTACGAGTACCTTTATTTGTGGGGTTTGGTGATGCTTTGGTTTGGTCTGGGGTCTCTTGCAGCAGGGTTACTCTATATCCCTGCTGTCCTCAAACTCACAGCAATCCTTCTGCCTCTGCCTCCCAGGTGCCAGGATAACAGGCATGCCCCAACATACCCAGCCTATTCATTCATTTACATGTATTTATATGCGTGCTTCTCAGTTTAAAAACCAAAATGAGGCCGGCAAGGTAGCTCAATGGGTAAAGGTACCTGCTACAGCAGCTGAGTTTAATTCCTATAACCTACACGGTGGAAAAAAAGAAACAACTTCTACAAGTTGTCCTCTGACCTCCACAAGTGTACACACACATATACACACACAAAATCAGTGTAAAACATCTTAATAGCCAAAACCAAGTGCTACTTTTTAAAGGAACGACCTATTAAGTATGCTTGGTGGCCTGCTTGTCCCTCCTGAGTTCCTAATGAAGTAAAACATCAAATACAACAGAAGAATTCCATAGAATTGGAAGACGTTGAAGAGAATTTTAAGTTTTTAAGTACATTGATTGATTGATTGGCTGATTGATTGATTGAGGGAAGCCTGTGCCACAGCTCAGGTGTGAGGTCATTGAGGGAGATGGCCCTTTCCTTCCACCATGCAGGTCCTGGTGACCATACCTAGGTTGTTAGGTTTGGCAGGGAAAGCTTTACCCACTAAGTCATCTCATTGGCCCAGAAAAGAATTTTAAATGGACAAAAGTTTTCAACCAATCTCTGGAAAACGAAAGACAGGGTGGGAATGTGCTGACAATGGAAGAGGAGAGAGCCACTGTCAGCGGCCATGGTGGAAGTAACCTACTTGGCCGGATCCCAGAGAGCGCTAGGCCAACTAACAGGTATCCACGGTGTGGTGGTTTGAATGTAATGGGCCCCATAATCTCACAGGGAGTGGCACTATTAGGAGGTGTGGCTTTGGTGGAGTGGGTGTGGCCTTGTTGGAGGAAGTGTGTCACTGTGGGGGCGGGCTTTGAGGTGTCTTATGGTCAGGATACTGCCCAGTGAGTCAGCTGAGTTCCTGTTGTCCTCAAGATAGAGGACTCTCAGCTATTCCTTGCATGCTGCCAAGCTCCCCATCGTGATAATAATGGACTGAACTTCTAAAACTGTAAGCAAGCCTCCTCAATTAAATTTTTTTTTATAAGAGTTGCCATGGTCATGGTGTCTCTTCACAGCAGCAGAAACCCTAAGACACACGGTAAAGAAGGAAGAACTATATGGGATAGGAAAGAGGGTTAAAGTGATGAGTGTTAACATTCCTCCGACCTTCCCCTTCTCTCTTAAACAAAGCCTGCAAGCAGCCGACAGAGGTTTAAATGAGACCGAATATGTCAGCATTCATATCTAAAACAACTGAGCCAATTGTGCAGCAGGGAGTGAAAGGTAGATTCTGATGTGAATTTGGGAGCACAAGAGCACTTTTCAAAGAACAGCTACCTTACAACTCAGAGACTTAAGACACTGCATCCATGAAATGCAAATAAGACACAACAGAATAAAAGATTGTGGACAACAATAAAGTATGATCACCAAAATAAAAATTCAAACAGTATTATAAGAGTAAAAACAGTTCTCAAAATGTGAAACCAAAACATAAAAAGTACAGGACATATGAAAAAACAGATTAATAATAAAGATCCCCAGCAGGAGGCTGGAGAGATGGCTCAGAAATTAAGAGCACTGACTGCTCTTCCAGAGGACCCAGGTTCAATTCCCAGCACCCACATGGCAGCTCACAACTGTCTGTAACTCCAATATCTGACACCCTCACACAGACATACATGCAGGCAAAACACCAATGCACATAAAATAAAAAGAATTTAAATTTTTTTGTTAAAAAAATCCCAGGAAGGAGCTACAATATCCAACTGAAAACTGCCCAATTTCTACCTTGTAATGCTTTCCCTGTCCCAATCCCCCCAAAAAAATCCCTGAACCCAGAGTGGCTACTCCACCCAGGGCTTAGATCCTCTGGTCGAGTCCATCAAATTGTGTTTTGAGAATTTGACTTATGAAAAACATAAGCTCTAATAAGTGCCTGAAGCCAAAAGATTATGGGGGTTCATTGGTTATCGATAACTTGAGAGAAGACCAACAAAGAAGCCATGGAGAACGAGGCAGAGGACAGGAAGGAGGACTCCTGCCTTGCCAGCCGCTGCTGGTTCCTAGTGGGGACCTCTAGTGTCGCTGAGCCTGAGGGCCGACCCCTCCATTTTTGTAAGGCTTTGGAGCTTTTTTCTTCCTTGGTTCGACCTCTGTTCTCTACAATACATAACCCACACACATCTCCCGCAAAGGCTCCGCTCAGCAGCTGTGCAGCGAGTGCGCCATCTCGGCTCGTGCTGCCTGTCACTCTGACAGCATTTTGTACGAACGTGAGCTGTGTGATAGTGTTGAACATCATTAGAATTATGTGATCAAACACTCCTAATAATTAGCATGTCAAAATCCAACAGTAAATACACAGTGAATTTGATGAAATGTTCAATGAAAACGTGAAATTGTGGAACAATTAGGAAAAGGAGAATGTTAACTTGCCTTACAATAGGGAACAGGAGAACAAATAGTTTGAGCTTTAGAAAGAAAAGGAGTAAATTAGTGTCTTCTGTATCCCCAGAGTTCTTTAATCAGCTGAGAAGTTGGAAAGCTGTGCAAATTTCTTTCCTGGTGACCTGCATAAATCTGATTTACTTATAAAGGGCACGGGATGCCATTGTCTAGATTAATCTGCACTGAACAAAAATATATATATATATTCTTTGAAGCTCACAAAAGGGAAGGAACTCTTTTGCATGTAGGGAAGGTGACTCTTTTGCATACGGGAAAGGTTACATTCATTCATCTCCTGCTGGATAAGCACAGTCAAATCCCAGCCAATGTCTAACAGACCCTCAAAGATGACGGAGCAGACGTGGAGGTGTACGCTCCTGGGATAGGCTGCAGGCTTGGTCTCTGATCGCACAGGGCAGTGAAGAACTTTAAATATACTGGAGAGGGGTGTTCTAGTCTGCTTCCCTGTTGCTGTGATCAAACAATGACCAAGAGCAACTTGGGAGAGGAAAAGGTTTCTGTGGCATACAGGTTTGATCGCGGAGGGAAGCCAAGACAGGAACTCAAGGCAAGAGCTTGAAACAGAAGCCAAAGAGGAAGCCTGATTCCTGGCTTGCTTCCTCTGGCTTTCTCAGCTACCATTCTTACACAGCTTGGGCCACCTGCCCAGGGATGGAACCACCCAAGTGGGCTGAGCCCTCCTACACCAATTAGAAATTAAGAAAATGCCTCACAGACAGCACGAGAGGCTAATCTGATAGAAGCAATCTTCAGTTGAGGTTCCCTCTTCCCAAGTGGGCCAGGCTGATGACTAAAGCTGCTGATGCCAGGGTAGGAGGCTGGGGAGAGGGGGCAAAATGCACACATACACTTGATCAGCTGAATTGCCCATTTCCTATATTCCCGAGCAAGGGTAATTGATTTGAAGTCATTATGACTGTTAAGATATTTTAGCAATTACATTTAAAAGGATATTTTAATACCTCCCAAAAGTAGGAAGGAGTTTGTCTCAGAATTTTCTAAACCCCTTGAAACTTTCTAACACGATAGAAAGGGACTTGCATCAGGCCAGTTTTGCAGCACAATTTATCAGGTTTCATCTCAGCTTTGATTTATGACTCATTTACTGATCCCCATTATTCCATTGTCCCTCAAAGGGCAATCCTAAGTTGGGAAAACAATAAATATTATGATATAATAATATCATAAATAATAAATGAGACAGTTAAAAATAATGGTGTGTTTGGGAGTACACCGGCAGGATCTGAAGGCTTTAGGCAAGTGAGGCATGAAGGTTTTGTCTCATTGAGTAAGAAGGATGGGTCTGAAGGTGGAGGACAGAACGGCACAGTGAAACAGGGAAAAGCAGGATCAAGAACCCTTCAGGAGGCACTTGCCTGGGGAGGGGACTAGCAAAGGACGCTAGCATGAGACACAACTGAAGAGCTCTGGAAGTTCCACTAAATAAACACGAGCTGTGGAGCTTGGACTGTGGCAGCCACAAGGAGTCTCCAGTGGAATTACTATGACACAAGAAGCATATTAGAAAACTCAGCAGGAACTAGGAGTTTATTAATAAATTCTGGTCATTTGAAATAGACTACAGCCGCCTCTTGTTAACAGCTATAGCTCTTAAGGTTCTGTTTGAGATGACAGCTCCATCTTATGTAGCACTATTATAGACAGCTCTATCATGTATAAGAAAGTCCAAGTGATTGTGTCTGCATCAAGAACCATGTGACTGCCCAAATCATCCCCACAATCCCCCCACCCAACCACCCAAGGTCAACTCTATTGTCAGTCAGTGCTTGAATTTAGCTCTTATAGTCAACATGTTTTATAGTTTCATAGTTTTGTTTTTGTGTTTTGGAGATGTTTTTTATTGGGGGAGAGCAAGCGGAGTGTAAGCCAAGGTCTCTGGCCCAGGCTAGCTTCTAACTCCTTAAGTAGCTGAGGATAAAACAATGAACTTCTGATCCTCCTGTTTGTATCTCCCAAGACCACAAGTGTGAGCCACACACGTGGCTTCTGCAGTGATAGGGATCAAACCCAGGGCTTCACGAATGCTACAGGAGCACTCTACCAAACAGGCTACATCCCCAGCCCTGCACCATATTCTCACCAACATAAATCCTATGACCCTCAGCATACTTCAAAAGCTTCACTGGTAGAACCTTTTTGGGCAGTGTGCTAAATCCCCAGCCAAGGAACTATTCTTAAACAGCTTACTAATACTCATCCAACCCTTGTCAAGGTGCGAAGCATTTCAAAGAATATAAATAGTGGAAGCACTGTCTTCAAGCGGCTTTTAAAGACATAGAGTAAGGTAGGTGCACCACTAACTGAAGCCACAAGAAGTGAGAACCAGGGGGGAAAAAAAAAGAAAAAAACCTGCTGTAGGAATGAAGCGCAAAGGGGAGGACCTCTGGGCTTTGTTGCAGTCTACATGAAAACAGAAATGTGATCTGCTCTGATATTCAGTGTCCACTGGGTAAAAATAAATCAGTTGGCCTAGAGAAAGAACAACTATTTTTGATATCAAGATCAGAAAGAAATTTATCCTGTGTTTCTTAATAGAAGATTCTGTTTAATGTAATAAAAATCCTACAGATATTTTTTCTTCTACAATAAACAGTGATCAGTTTTCATGGAGACGAGCAGTTCCAGTTTAGAAAAAAAAAAAAAAACAGGTCATTTAAGGCGCATGCGATCAGAAGAGCATTCAGCTCCCTGCCTGTGTTCCCCACAAAGAAGTCACCTCAGCGTTGCTGACTCCTTTCAAACAACTGCGTCTCTCCAGCTGGACTCAAAGTCAGCGAGGGTCTGAAAATGCCACTGTGCTGTTGAGCTGAACTCATTTCCTTCTCATATAAATTAAATCACAAAAGCATGGTGACCCTCCATAGAAACAGAAAATAGGTCACCAGTCTAAAACAAAGTGTATTCCGTTTAGGGATTTTTATTTTAATAAAATGGTAAGCTGCCATGTGAAGCTGTACTGTGAATTG